>NC_065444.1:159192284-159900784 GCF_917563875.1 Diabrotica virgifera virgifera | reverse complement strand
TCTCAGTCTCCTGAGGCTCCAGACACTACACTCACTACTCACTACTTCACTACTCACTGCAATACTGTTGTTGCTGACGCTGGGGCGGTCATTTATACCGTGGACTGATGTGACTGACGTGGCTGTCGATGACGTGGCGGAGTGGGAATTAGCGCGAAGACTATTTGGAGTGGCGCGAAGATTTTTGACGGCTGGAATTGTATTTGTAGATGGAGCGGACGATGTTTTCTTTAGGAGGGGTCTCCAAGTCGAAGGTAAACGGATGCCGTCATCTCTTTTATTGAGACAACTTGGCCGTTTTTGGATTTCTATGGCTTCTCGGATAATCCTTTGTTTATAGAAGCGGATGGGGGCTCCTATAAACAAAGGATTATCCGAGAAGCCATAGAAATCGAAAAACGGCCAAGTTGTCTCAATAAAAGGGATGACGGCATCCGTTTACCTTCGACTTGGAGACCCCTCCTAAAGAAAACATCGTCCGCTCCATCTACAAATACAATTCCAGCCGTCAAAAATCTTCGCGCCACTCCAAATAGTCTTCGCGCTAATTCCCACTCCGCCACGTCATCGACAGCCACGTCAGTCACATCAGTCCACGGTATAAATGACCGCCCCAGCGTCAGCAACAACAGTATTGCAGTGAGTAGTGAAGTAGTGAGTAGTGAGTGTAGTGTCTGGAGCCTCAGGAGACTGAGACCCCGGAAGCCCTGAAGATGACGTCAGAGAGGACGTCGAAAGCTCGGCCTAGAAACCAACGACGCGGTTCAACCCGGAAGCCTGGTGAGTTTAATTTTAATATTAATTCTTTTGTTGATATTGATTTTAGCTTTAAGTTTCATTGTATTAACCACGGAAACCTTTCCGAACATATATATATATATATATATATATATATATATATATATATATATTATATAAAGAAAAAATAATGGAATATAACAAAAACAATCTATTTCAAAATTTAAATAAATTGCGTAATCAGCATTGAAAAACTCATACTCAATATGCATGATGATTGATTAGTGGGGTAAAGCTTAATATATCCGCTATAGTAATAGATAGCAATAAAAGTTAATAACAAACATTGTAGATAACTTTGAGATTCATATTACAAAATTAGTTAGAATGTTATTACAGGGTGTTCAATAACCTAGTGGAAGACCAAACTTACATTTTTTTATGGAGCACCCTGTATTTTGTTTTATATTTGAAATCCCCGTAATTGTCCCGTCACAAAAATATAAAGGTCTGTTATGTTATATAGGGTATGTACAAAGTTATAAGTTAAACATCCTGTATAAATAAAAAATCATCACAACAGGAATGGTTTATTGGTGCCATATTTTTTTATTAATTGTCAAAATTTTTAGAAATTATTAATACTGCTAATTTTCTTTATATCGAATACAGTACAGGGTGAGTCAAAACGCCAGTACATTATTTTCTCAGTAGTTTTAAATGGAACACCCTATATTTTATATCAGTATCGAAAAGTACCGTTACCGTACTTTAATTTTTATATAACGTTCCCTATGTCAAAATTGATTAGTTTGGAGACATTTTCAGTATTCAGAGCAAATTATTAATTATGGGTCTAAATCTTTCTAAATTTTAAGTCAGCCATGACTGAATTGTCTAAAGCTGACAATTTACGATTACTGATGATCAATCCAACAAATTCAAACTGATATCAATGTAACAATGTAGCAAATAAAGAAAGAAAATAATTTATTAATATTAAATTTTACAAAAAAACACAGCCACAACATACAACATTTTTGAAACAATTATAAACTACTTTTGTATGTAAATGTAACAAATAAAGAAAGAAAAATAATTTATTAGTTATAAATTTTATAAAAAAATCACAAACACCAAGTGCAAGATTTTGGGAAAACAATTAAAAACTACTTTTGTATGTAAATATGTAACAATAGGTTTGTTCTAGCAAACAGTCAAACTGGTCAGAAACCGTCAGAAAATAGTTGGTCAGTGAGAGAACATAATACAGTCACCAGTGCTATCCCCTCTACTCGCGCTGGTCCACTATTCGCTGATTGTTTCAAACCGTTTGAAATGTAAGAAATGTTTGAAATGTAAGAAACAAAGAACAAAAAATAATTTATTAGTAAAAAATTTTACAAAAAAAATGTGAACACAAAATACAACACTATTGAAAAATATTTAATTACATACGTTGTTCAAAATGACCTCTTAACACATTTATGCATGCCTAAAAATGGCCATTGAATGAGTTACTTACTACGAAGCATTAATTTGTAAATTAACCCTCTATATACTTTGCGTTTTATTTTTCATGTCATACCTTGTTGGAAGCATTCTATAACCTTCATTCTTAACGTAACCCCAAAAAATCAGTCCAGTTTATTAAATTCTCGTGATCTTTGTGGCCACGTTACTGGTCCATTGAAAAATGAAAATATCTCGAAAACTAATAAATTTAGACATAGGGAATGTAGTATATAAATTAAAGTACAATAATGGTACTTTTCAATAGTGATATAAAATACATGGTGTGTTCCATTTAAAATTTATAAGAAAATAATGTACTTGCGTTTTGACTAGTGTTGCCAGGTCCGATTTGTTTTTAATCGGTACATAAGCAAAAACAAATCGGGATTTAGGGTTGAAGATCGGGACAAATAAACAACAATAGCCCAGTAAATGACCGTTTTGGAGTGTAATTGGAGTCAACTCCGAATTGCATGAAGATCTGGTTTTAGGTTCTACTTACTGTCTACGTCAAAGTTGAACTTGTACCGTTGGTTGCTTTTACTTGGGGGGTGACAGTTAGAGTTACCCCTTCTCGGGGTAAAAAAACGCGCGTTTAAAGTAAGTCCCAAAATGGATCAACTGGCAACTCTAAAAAACTTTTGTTCTATATAATTTTTAAACTAAGTCAATACTTTTCGAGTAATTTTATCGAAAAAAATATTCTTAGCAAAAATGTAGCTTTTAAAAAATCAAACAAAATTGTATGTTCAGAAAGTCTATAAAACCAGTAAAAGCAAAGTTGTAACTCATCAAAAATACGTTCTTATTCATCAAATTCCAAATCGAATTTTTCAATTTGAAATAACCAAAAAATTAAGCAATTTTCGGGTAAAACAAATTAAAATTTTTTAAAGTGTTTAAGAAAATCTTTAATTGTGTTTTATATAAAAGTCTCTAGCATTAAAACATAGCGAGTTACGCTCAAAATTAAGTTGGTCCCTTTTTTTGGTAAAAAAACTCATTTAGCACCCTAAATAAAATTAATCGTTACCGCTTTAACATTTACTTATGTGTATTGTTTATACGATCTGTAAGGTTTACCGGTTAGGAGTGCTTAGTTTGGAAAAAAAATTTCCTAAAATATTGGAAAATGCCCTTTTTTCAAAATAACTTAACAAAAATAACTTAACTTAACATAATAAGGTATTAGGGATACTAAAAATCTCAAGGAGTAAAAAGTAGGTAGGTTCTGCTTTTATAAATATTATAGATTCATTTGGGAGTAAAAAAAGGAGTCAACTTGATTTTGAGCATGACTCGCTTAGTTTTGATGCTAGAAACTTTTTTAAAACATAAAAATAAAGCTTTATTAAAAAAGTTTTAATTAGTTTTTTCCACCGAAAAATGCCTCATTTCTTGGTTATTTCACGTTGAAATATTTGATTTGGAATTTTACGAACAAGAAAGTATTTTTCATAAGCTACAACTTTGCTTTTGCTGGGTCTATAGACTTTACGAGTTCACAATTTTTTTAATTTGTGCTACATTTTTGCTAAGAATATTTTTTTAGATTTTTTTCACAAAATTATGCTACATTTTTGCTTAGAATATTTTGTTCGATCAAATACTTACTTTTTTAGTTATTTGTGAAAATCGTCTGAAAACGTGATTTTTTGTCGAAAAATAAACATTTTCAATCGTAAATAACTCGAAAAGTATTAACTAAGTTAAAATTCTATAGAACTAAAATTACTTAGAATTAGCCAATTTACCCATATCCGGACTTATTTTAAACGCGCGGTTTTTCACCCCCAAGTAGGGGTGACTGTCGCCCCCCGAGTAAAAGCAACCAAGCAACGGCACAAGCCGTCCAAATTTTTCATTCGATTTTGCCGCTTTTAGGAGTGCCTTGTTTTTATAACATAGTTATAAAATTCACTGCAAGTCCTCCTGAAATTGGTTTTCGTGAGTGAAAATCGGGACATTTAGTGTCCCGATCAGGTACAAATCGGTACGCGTCCCCAGACCCCTGAAAATCGGGACGTCCCGCGCAAATCGGGACACCTGGTAACGCTAGTTTTGACCCACCCTGTATTCGATATAAAGAAAATGAACAATATCAAAAATTTAACAATCAACAAAAAAATATGGCACCAATAAACCACTTCTGTTGTTCTTATTTTTACTTACACAGGATGTTGAACTTTTTACGATTTTCATATAAAATGGGTTATAACTTTGTACGTACCCTATATAACATAACAAACCTTTATATAGGAGGTTGCTATATGGAGATGGTAGTCCGACTCTGAATCGAATATAAACAAAACCTGCCTTGAACCCTTTTTTATCTTTTTCATTTTACTCCGTTTTTGAGTATTTAGAAACTGTCTTTCGGTCCTTTTCCTAGAGGAAGAGAAGGTAAATGCGTGGCCTAAGTGTCCTCTATTTGCTTTCTCCTATTTTCGTTGTCTCTACGTGATTATATATTGTAAAATCCGGAGATATGGGATGCAGCCAGAAAGCAGTTTATTAACGAAAAGTCTTAGATTTAAAATATTGTTTATTATATTTTTATTTCAATTATTCTAATTGTTTAAAAAGTAGTAAACTTTGTATCTGGGGCTTTTCGTTGTTTTCCTCGTAATACGAGAGATGTCGCTAGATTGCGTCTCAAAAGGTGGGTTCATTGCATCGCGATGGTTTGCCTTAAAAGAGGCAGAATGTTTATATTCCCTTCAGAGTTGTGACTGCATAAACTTCACTGATGATGCATAAGGATGCTGAAATAGTTGCTATATGGAGATGGTAGTCCGACTCTGAATCGAATATAAACAAAACCTGCCTTGAACCCTTTTTTATCTTTTTCATTTTACTCCGTTTTTGAGTATTTAGAAACTGTCTTTCGGTCCTTTTCCTAGAGGAAGAGAAGGTAAATGCGTGGCCTAAGTGTCCTCTATTTGCTTTCTCCTATTTTCGTCGTCTCTACGTGATTATATATTGTAAAATCCGGAGATATGGGATGCAGCCAGAAAGCAGTTTATTAACGAAAAGTCTTAGATTTAAAATATTGTATATTATATTTTTATTTCAATTATTCTAATTTTTTAAAAAGTAGTAAACTTTGTATCTGGGGCTTTTCGTTGTTTTCCTCGTAATACGAGAGATGTCGCTAGATTGCGTCTCAAAAGGTGGGTTCATTGCATCGCGATGGTTTGCCTTAAAAAAGGCAGAATGTTTATATTCCCTTCAGAGTTGTGACTGCATAAACTTCACTGATGATGCATAAGGATGCTGAAATAGTTGCTATATGGAGATGGTAGTCCGACTCTGAATCGAATATAAACAAAACGTGCCTTGAACCCTTTTTTATCTTTTTCATTTTACTCCGTTTTTGAGAATTTAGAAACTTTCTTTCGGTCCTTTTCCTAGAGGAAGAGACGGTAAATGCGTGGCCTAAGTGTCCTCTATTTGCTTTCTCCTATTTTCGTCGTCTCTACGTGATTATATATTGTAAAATCCGGAGATATGGGATGCAGCCAGAAAGCAGTTTATTAACGAAAAGTCTTAGATTTAAAATATTGTTTATTATATTTTTATTTCAATTATTCTAATTGTTTAAAAAGTAGTAAACTTTGTATCTGGGGCTTTTCGTTGTTTTCCTCGTAATACGAGAGATGTCGCTAGATTGCGTCTCAAAAGGTGGGTTCATTGCATCGCGATGGTTTGCCTTAAAAGAGGCAGAATGTTTATATTCCCTTCAGAGTTGTGACTGCATAAACTTCACTGATGATGCATAAGGATGCTGAAATAGTTGAAAATAGTTGAAATAGCTGAAAACCTGCCTTGAACCCTTTTTTATCTTTAAACCTTTATATTTTTGTGATGGGACAGTTAAGGAGATTTCGAATATAAAATAAACAGGGTGTTTCATTTAAATAAACAAAAGTTTGGTCTGTCACTAGTTATCGAACACCCTGTAACATTCTAACTTATTTTCAACGAAAACTTCTCGTTTATAAATTTGCAAAATCTGTGTGTTATTGCGTTGCTGCTCCTGCAATACTTAGAACAGGTGTATCGATTGATTATTATGTAGTTTTGCCTTCTGAATCCAAATCTGAAAACGGCATTTCGATATATCTAACCGTCTTCGAGATAATCGACCTCAAAGTCTAAAATATGACGTCACAATCCGGTTATCTCCTACAGACGCACTAAACGTCAGCTCAAATGGTTGATTAGGAAGTAGGCTACTTTTTTTTAAATCTCGATTTGCCAAGCATAGGTTATTTACATTTGAGTTTGACACTTCGTGAATGTCAAACTAAATTTTAAATTAAGTATTAATAAAATATCAATGACATTTGATAGTGAATTTAATTATTAGATAAAATAAATAAGATGTTTAAAAATACAATTTGAGTATAAATATTTTAAAAGCAATAATTTATTAACAGTTTTAAAAAGGTTTATACCAGTATAAACTCGACACAACTGGCTAGTGATTGTAGAAGGTAATTTTTTGTTTTTTGAGAATTTTGCCTAAAGTGGCAAAATTATTAATTATTTAGTAATAATTATTAACTATTTAGAAATTATTTTTTTGTCGAATTGGCAAAATTATTGACTAAAATCACTAGCCAGTATTGTGTCTGTGTAAAGGGCCGGACTGGCTCCTAAAAAAGGCGCCAACCCAAATTCTAAAAAAGGCGCCAACCCAAATTCTAAAAAGGCACCAACCCAATCTCTAAACAAAGGCGCCAGACCCCCTTCTAAGCTTTTGCATCAAACTTTTTGAAATCCTAGTGCATTAGGCCTGGATCCCGCGTACCAAAAAAAGTTCTATAATAGCAAGCTGAAAATTTGTTAATAGGTTAACGATGTCTAGTCGGATAAACTTGGATGTATGGGAACACTGGAATATGTGAAGTTTTAATTGTGGTAACAGGTTAAAAATTTGAAACGTCAGACTACGAAAACTGTCACATGTATTTTGTCGGACAGAACTTCCAATTGATTTGTTACTCACTCATTAAACTCTCATGCAAAAATCAGACTGGTATTTATAGCGATACGCTTTAATTACTATTTTTGCTAATTGTAATTTTAATATTTTTTCTCAAAAACAAAACAACGTTAGTCATTCAAACTGCATATTCAAATACGAAGGTTATGGACTTATCCTGTGACATCTGTTGTTCGTCTATGCGGCAACAAACTGCACCCTCATTAATTAAGTATTTTATCAGACAGTTAATGTGTCAACAGCTAGCTATGCATTCGGAATTGTTTTTCTTAAAAACCGTAAAAGTAGACGCCAGACTTGATAGTGATTTATGTGATGATCTGGTCAGGGGAAAAGGAATACAAACATGATCATCGTTTGTGGTTGCTTTCTTTAGTCACTACGCAGCATGCGAACCATTCACACATACCGACGCGACCCTCTCCGAGAGACCTAAACGAACACATTTTCGTTGCAAAAATAAAATTACCGTTTGTTTTATTATATCCATTTTTAATTAAATTCCGCAACTCACCCATCGGAATATTGGTGACCCTCGCGAGTATTTTAAACCGCCGCGAAAATTTAAAAAAAGTTAGTTTTTTTTTTAATATACTTTTGCCGGTTAATAAATACAGTGAACAGCAACAATGACGACCAGTGCCAACAATAGTGTCTCAGATCGGATTGCAGTGGCCATCGGGAAATTGACAGCCGAATTAGCTGACATGAAAATCCAGCTATGTAGCTTGTCAATTGCCCAAGCACACACAAAACACTAACAGCAACCACGCACCACGCACCAGCACCATGCACCACGCACCAGCACCACGCACCAAGCACCACGCAACAAGCGCCAAGCACCACGCACCAAGCATCACGCACCAAGCACCACGCAACAAGCGTCAAGCACCAAGCACCACGCAACAAGCGCCAAGCACCACGCACCAAGCATCACGCACCAAGCACCACGCAACAAGCGTCAAGCACCACGCAACAAGCACCACGCACCAAGCATCACGCACTAAGCAACTCGCACCATGCACCATGCACCACGCACCACGCACCAAACACCGACGACAATGCTCACATTCATTTACTTTTGTCGTCCGGGTAAATAGAAAAGAAATGACCAGCAAAACAAACAACAACAGACCGGGGAGAAAAGCAAGATTTACTGGAACTCACCAAGAAAATGTTAGTTCAAAGTGAATCAAGTGATTTTTTTTTCTTTCTCCTTGTATAAACTTTGCATTATTTTTTTTCCTATTTTCAATTTTCATTATATGTAATTTGTATATATTATATATTATCTATCGTTTTAGTCTCTCAGAAGGGGGTGTATAGCGATACGCTTTAATTACTATTTTTGCTAATTGTAATTTTAATATTTTTTCTCAAAAACAAAACAACGTTAGTCATTCAAACTGCATATTCAAATACGAAGGTTATGGCCTTATCCTGTGACATCTGTTGTTCGTCTATGCGGCAACAAACTGCACCCTCATTAATTAAGTATTTTATCAGACAGTTAATGTGTCAACAGCTAGCTATGCATTCGGAATTGTTTTTCTTAAAAACCGTAAAAGTAGACGCCAGACTTGATAGTGATTTATGTGATCATCTGGTCAGGGGAAAAGGAATACAAACATGATCATCGTTTGTGGTTGCTTTCTTTAGTCACTACGCAGCATGCGAACCATTCACACATACCGACGCGACCCTCTCCGAGAGACCTAAACGAACACATTTTCGTTGCAAAAATAAAATTACCGTTTGTTTTATTATATCCATTTTTAATTAAATTCCGCAACTCACCCATCGGAATATATTTATTACCAACTGAGCATTTTAATAAGTCAGACACGTAGAACATGTTAAATGACAGAAATTATGTTGGTGATAAATATCAGTCTGATTTTTGCATAAGAGTTGAATGAAAGGGAAACAAATTAATTGGAAGTTCTGTCCGACAAAATACATGGGACGTTTTCGTAGTCTGACGTTCCAAATTTTTAACCTGTTGTACAATTAAAACTTCCCCTGTTCCCGTGTTTCCAAACACAAGTACATCAAAGTTTGTCCGATTAGACACTGTTAACTTATTAACAAATTTTCAGCTTGCTATTATACAACTTTTTTTGGTACGCAAGATCCAGGCCTACATGTAAAGTAAATTAATATTACTTGTGAATTTTTTTAAGTTTAATATTAATTTAAAACAATAAAGTAATTTACCATTTTTCAACTGCTTCTACAGAAGAATCTACTGGTTCAAAAACATTGATCAACAATCATGATCATTGGTGTTCAACAGAAGGTACTTTTAAAATTATCTCGAATTCTTAGAGCGCTCTAAAATAGCAGAGTAAACCTCGATAAAAAGCCGCAATCACACTGTTTCAGGTGATCCGTAAATGAGCAGTGAATGGCCTAATGCCAGTCGCTCGCAAACGGAGCCCTCGGAGAACTGGCGAAAGTCCTTTGTAATTCCAGCCTTAGCGTGGGCAAGGGCTCACTGCCTCGCCGGACAGTATAATTCTCTTCTAATCGCGGGAACTATATGGATAAGTATTTAATCACTTAGGAAAAAATAAAACAAAACGAAGTCAGAATGGAGCGTGTCACCGGTGGTGGTGCAGCTTTAACAAGGTATGAATGAGATGATAAGGTGTTCATTCTAGTAAAGGGAACAAAGGAAAAATTCTAAGCGAAGAGGGAAAGAGGAAGAAAGAGACTATGATCTTCGGAAGAATGGGATCTGTTCGAAGATCTCCGGTCAGTGGTAGGGACCTGACCAAGACGGATCTCCCAGGGGAGACAACCTTGCAAAGGAGCTCCTCACTTAAGGAGAAAATACCTAGAGAGAAGGAAGAGAGCTCCGACATAACAGTCATGGTAAGAACAATGGATAAACTTACCAGAGTTTCAAATAATTTAGTGAAACTAATGTCCCACCATACAAACACGAAGGTCGAGATCAAGAATGAGGTAAAAAACTTAAAGATAGTCACCAAAGACATGAAGAGCAATCTCAGACAAGTCGCCCTCGGCAGCATTGAGAAACGAAATAGAATAGTAGAGCAAACCGGTGAGGAAGGAACGACTAAGGAAACGGCAAGAGTGTCCACACAGGTCGGCTTCGAAGAGTTCTTTCCCGAAAAACTTAGTGAAGAAGAGATAGAACTGATCGCAACGGTTCTGAACTCAGGAGAAAGAGGCTTTAAAAAATAAAGGACATCATAAAGATGGGAAGAAGCTCACTATAAGGTCGCCAAACCGGGAAGATAGGATAAACCTACATGCGACTTAGTAGTGGTCATGGATTCAGTGAGGGGGAAAGGTTCCACGACCTGACAAGGAAAAACAGGAACTGGGAGTATGTGCAGGAGGTACATACAGACCAGGAAAGGTGGAGTACTTCCAACTTAGTACTATGAGCACGATGAAAAGGACGGGTCAGAAGGAAGAGAACCGGGAAAACCGTCAGAATATTTTCATGGTCCCTGTAGAGAAAGGGGTGACGGAAATGGGTCTAGGACGTTTCATCGCCGCCAGTTCATCGCCGCCGTTTCGATGCCGCCAGTTCATCGCCGGCCGATTCATCGCCGGCCGTTTCGATGCCGCCGGTTCATCGCCAGTCAGTTAATCGCTAACTGATATATTTCCGAATTTTCGACCAATTTTCGACAGTTACATTTATTATTTATTTTTAGTATTAATTAGGAATTCAAGAAAATGCGAGATATGACCATTCCCGTTGCCATACTTAATCTTTTAATAGACTTTTAAACTTTTATAATATAAAATATAATTTAACACTACAAATTTAATACTGTTTAGTATCAAGGGGTTTAGTATTTAGGGGAAGTCGAAATAGAACAGTAAATTAATATAATAATATTTTTATCTATTTATTTGTCATAAGTTTTGAACTGAATTTAACGTCGTGTCGTGTCATCTCCCATAATACAAGATCAACTGACTAACTGGCGATGAAACGGCCGGCGATGAAACGGCCGGCGATGAAATGGACTGGCGATGAACCGGCGGCATCGAAACGGCGGCGATGAACCGGCGGCGATGAAACGGCCCATTCCGGACGGAAATCGACGGGGACAAGAGACTACTGGCAATTATTTCTAAATTGAGGAAAGACATGGAGATACTGGGGACCAGACAGGCGTCCCTAAGAGTAGTGGGGGCTACAAAGGTAGGAACTTCAGGAAGCTCCTGGAAGTTACATTTATGGGTATGGACTTTCACCTCGCGCAGGTGGAGTATAAATGCGGGGAAAGTAGGATGTAGACGCAGAAGGTGATCATGAAGGAAGGTAGAAAATCCCATGCCGAATTGCTCAAGCAAATCAAGGGTAGCCTAGACACAAAGAAGGAGGCGATTAGCATCACAAGCGCTAAGAATACTACGGACGAGGACTTCACCCTCAAAGTGGCAGGGAAAGAACAGGCCAAGCGCCTGAAGAAGAATATCGTGGCCCGCACGGAGGAAGGGAAAATAGAGAAGGGAGCACAAACGTCATGGTCGGACTGACACGCATCACAGCCAAGAAGCCCCTGGAAAGAAAACATATACCAATTGACTGGAACTCGTGCAAGATTCGAGAGAGACTGCATGCCCAGCGCTGCTTTAGATGCCTGCAGTTCGGGCATAGTAAAACCGACTGCAAGGGAGAAAACATGACGGACTCCTACTACAGATGTGGAAAAGGAGGCACCAGGCATGATAATGTAGTAGTAAGGCGACTTTTTGCCTCACTTGTAAAGAATCCGGTCACAGAGCCGACAGCTTACAGTGCCCGCATATAAAAAACTCATCCTCGAAAAGCGGGGGCTTAAGAGACACCTGGCCACAAGGGATGAGGAAAGGGTGGATGAAAGCACCTAGGACCAGAACTCAGACAGCCTATAGGTATGTTAGAGGGATAAGAACCATCTAATTCGAAGTTCCTTTAAATAAATATGGGAAGGGCGAGGGCCGCTCACGACGTTGCAGAGGTACTCACACGAAGGGAATGTTATCACATTTAGTCTCTCAACAAAGAATCATTAAAGATAAGAGATCTAACGTGACCATATACGTGATGAACCGAGGAGTTGGCATCACCAGACACTTTGTTAAGAATCGGTATGTTGAAGTACAAGTTTGATACCTGATGGTGTGCAATTGCTATGTTTCACCAAATGTCCCGCTTTGAGTATATGAAGAGTATATTGACTCGATTATCCAAGAGGCTGGGACGGAGAGTGTACGATGGTAAAACCCATCGTCTATTTGTTGACTTCAAAGCCGCGTACGACAATGCTAAGAGAACAGTACTATACCAATCAATACATGAGTTTGTTACACCAGAATAACTAGAATGACCAACTCCGACCAACTAGAATGACAATGTCTGACTTAAAAGAGTGCGTAAGTATAGAGAAATATAATTCTAGAACTTTTGAAATAAAGGATGGACAAGGGGATGCGCCGGTAACCTGAATGTGAACGATCGTCCATGGAACCAAAGAGTTCAAGATGGAAGAGGGAAATACCTATGATAATGGATCCATGCACCTACGTTCGTAGGTAATAGTAAATACTTTCCGGACATCTCGCTGGTTTCAACGTTACTTCTAAACAGGGCCGTAAGCTGGACTGTTTTAAAATAAGAATCACTCAGCTTACATAAATATGTGAGTTTTGAACTAGCGAGCAAAAGGAAGAAACGGAAAGATGAAGATATCGATCTAAAGAGATTTTTAAATGAGTAAGCCTTTGTGGGTGCTTTAAGCTTGATTGGTCTGAGATGCGAGGATGTGAGTGAGTTGATCGAGGATCTGAGTGGGGCACCGGAGTTGGCTTGTGTTAGGTCAAATGAGTGGTATGAAAGATAATAACCGTACTGGTAGAATGAGGGGCTTGAATATCAGAGAACGAATTGTATGAGAGTAAGAATGGAGTGGAAGAGGTTATTAAAATTTCAAGCAGGAAAAAGAGAATCAATGAATTAAAGCGAATGCAGAACCAGTACAGAAATGAGATTACATGATTGAAGAGAGAAAAGTGGAGTAACCTGCTTCAGGATCTCAAAAGAGGTATCTGGGGACAGTGTTTCAAGATGGTGTGTATCTAACAGAAGGGGAAAAGACACACTATCCCCTGCCCGAGGAGAAGAGACTGTTTAATACGGGAGCACTTTCCTCAAGTGGAGAACAGACGTTTAAGTGTTACTTGTTTCATAGAGGCGGTACCCTTTACTGAGTTGGAACTCGGCGAGGCCGTTGGATGGAAAAAGATCCGAAAGGTACCTGGCATAGACGGAGTCATACCGGAGAAGCTAAGGCTCGCCGCACAACTGAACCAAAAGAGGTCAGAAAACCTGGGTGCTATTTTCGAGCTACGTGTGTTGGCCTTTGATTACCTGATACGAGTTGAATTTTGTTGTACCCACTGGCTTCATTATGATGTATGATTCTAGGGTGCAAAAATCCTGTATGTATGATTTAGTTATGGCGCGCAGAAAACTGCACTCATTAGGCCAATTGATACCTACGAAAGGCTCCTGAATCGTAAAATAGCCGCGCGACTCATCTAAGCTATTTATTATAACAGAAACCGTGGATACGAAAGGCGCCCGAATCTTAAAAATGGTCTTCGAGGGCGCCGCGCGTCCTCGGAGCAGATATTGATACCAACAAAAGGTCTTCGAGGGCGCCGCGCGTTGCATCTAAGCTTTTTATTATAATAGAAACAGCGGAAATTGATACCCACGAAATCCCACGCTCAAATCGTAGAAATAGTCTTCGAGGGCGCCGTGCGTTGCATACAAGCAATTTATTATAATAGAAACAGTGGATGTTGATACCTACGAAAAGCGCCCGAATCGTAAAAATTGTCTTCGAGGGCGCGCGCTTCCTCGGAGCAGATAGTGATACACACAAAGGCGTTCGAATCGTAAAAATGGTCTTCGAAGGCGCCGTTTGTCGCATCTAAGCAATTTATTATAACAGAAACAGCGGACATTAATACCTACAAAAGGCGCCCGAATCGTAAAAATGGTCTTCGAGGGCGCTGCGCGTTCTCGGAGCGGATATTGATATCCACGAAAGGCGCCCGAATAGCCTACGTTATTTGATTATCTGATATCTGGTATTTTGTTGTACCCACTGGCTTCATTATGTAGGTTTCTGGTGCCAAACGGCGAAATCACAAGCAAGTAGAAACATTTTTTGGGGGAATGGTAGCTGCACCATATTTTTGTAACAGTTCAAAAAAAATTTTTTTTCAGCGTTGAATTTTTTTAATGGATATATAGTAACCAAGGCAAAAGGCGCACCGGCCCGATGGCCGGTGGGCCGGCGGGCCAGTCCGGGCCTGGGGACGAGGGTAGTTATAAGGGGTCAAAGTAGCGGTATTTATTATTTTTTTGTGACGCTCATGATGGAGATAGTGCACCAAAATTTGGGAATAAGTAGATCATGACGTAAATAAGTAAAATCTCCAGGGGCGGAACGCTACGTGGCGGGCAAATGTTGTGATGCGTCACAAAAAAAAATACAAACTGTAACTTTGACCCCTTAAAACTACCCTCATCCACAACTCTGGTTTCCGCCCCTGGAGATTTTGCTTAGTTACGTCATGATCTACTTACTCCCAAATTTCGGTTCTCTATCTCGATCACGAACGTCACAAAATCCCTTATAATTTTTATATTAACCCCTGCCCCCACCCCTTTGTCGGCACGCAACTTTCCGCCTCGGGAGATTGTACTTACTTACGTCATGACCTACTTATTACCATATTTTGGTGCACTTTCTCGATCATGAGCGTCACAAAATAATAATAAAAACCGCGACTTTGACCCCTTATAACTACCCTCGTCCCCTACTCTGGTTTCCGGCTCTGGGAATTTTACTTAGTTATGTTATGGTCTACTTATTTCCAAATTTTGGTGCACTATTTCAGTCACGAACATCGCAAAAGAACCCTTTATATTTTTTATAATTACCCCTACCCCCATCCCGTTGTCGGCCTAGCAGCATTCCACCCCTGGAGATTTTACTTATTTACGTCATGACCTACTTATTCCCAAATTTTGGTGCACTATCTCGATCATGAGCGTCACAAAAAAAAATCAATAAAAACCGCGTCTTTGACCCCTTATAACTACCCTCGTCCCCCACTCTGGTTTCCGGCCGTTGGGGAAAGTCATGTACACAACTAATTCAACATATTCCCGTATAGTTTTTCCATATTACTTATCACGCACAAAATCCGCTTCTATCTCTCCGACTAATTGTGGTGTAATACTTTTGCAACCATAGATCGTCAGAATGGAGCACTGTGCGACTGGGCTTCGGAGTTGATTGCTTCGGTGTTGATGATTTCATACATTTTTAATTCTACTTTCTACAAAATATTAAAAATAATTCTGCTTTATTCATCGTGTGTCAAAAAAAATTTATAGCGCATACTTAGAAGAAAAACATGTTAAAAAATTAGCAAAATTAAGCTTTTACGAAGGCTTCGGTGTTGACTGTATAAAAACATACGCTTATCTTAAGAAACCTTGAAAAATTTTCTATCGCTTAACGATATTATGTTTGTCCACTTTCTTCCACAATTTGGGTTAGACTGAAGCGTTCCTCTCTTGTCAAGCTGCCTGCCATACAGTATAGTGCAGTTTGGCCTAAATTTTCATATATTTTCATGAGGCCTCGGTGTTGATGCACAAAGTTGGTTACAGTTTTTAGTAGTAGATTTTTATGGTTTAAGTTTAAAAATGAAAATTATTAATTTGACAGTTTTAAATTACATTGGGTTTTTAATTAATTATTGATAAAATAATCTGCACTTTTGTAACTTTTCAGTGTGTAATACTATAAAACAGATCAAAAACCAAGGTGGGTTACAGCCTCGGAGTTGATATTTTGACATTAAAATTGCATAGAATGCTTGTAAAAATACTCTTTTTTTAAATAATGTTAAGTGGCGTACATTCATCTATTGTATAACTTAACTTTGGCAACACAATTTGAAACACAGTATGTAAAGGTCTTAATAAAAAAGCGAGTTACACAATATGCCGCTTATTTTGGCGAACCACCCATATGTAGGGTGGCAATGTGGTTAAATGGGTAAGTGTTGTTTTGACCTGCGTAAAATTTTATTAACAACTCTAGTGGCGCTCCTTAATTGCTGGCGCCTGTGGGCGCCGCACACATTGCACACGTGGACGGCGCGGCCCTGCGGCTATAAGTAAATAAATTAAGTGCACAGTTAATAATTTATTTGACTGCGGAGATGACAGTATATTTTCTCAGCAAGTGTCCTGGAAAGTACAATGTTTTTGGGTTTATATGCCGTGATCTAACAATGCTTCTTCCTTGTGTTTTATATCAATTGAATTATTAAATTCGGTCCTAATGTCCACAAATGTCTTCAAATCCAAACTTCGATCTCATTAGAGTCATTAGAGTATGATTAAAATTGGTTAGATAAAAATATAGTAGGTACTATGAATTCAATTTTAATAAAACCATTGATTAAATCAGCAGTGAAAATTGTAAACCTGGCAATGGCGCATATTAATTATCAACACTTAAATCTTTATATTGAAGAACTGATTAACAAGTTAGGTAGGTATCTTGTTAGGTAAAACCTTGGAAAAACGCAAGAAAATATAAATACGCGACAACGTGTTTTTAGATTTAAAATTACGTGCTTCCCATTTTTGTCATGACTCATTATAATAAGTTCACAAGGCAAAACAAATTCCCCAGTCTTATATTAAATCAAGACAATAAACTAATCTGATTTAGTATTGACACTTACCATGAGGTAGTTATGTAATTATTGATTTTAATTATTACACGCATCTTTCATTTAAGAAAATAACAAAAGTAACAAAAAATATATTTTTTCTATGGATGCTATACAATGTGCAACTTCTCTCACTACTTACATACATTCAAAATGAACAATTTCTCAGGCAGTGAGAAAAGTCGGCTATTGCAGTGAGAAATATTTTTTCTCACGGGTTCACCGCCGGTTTACATACATATGATCGCCATTTTCATGGTAACATGCACAATAAAAACACAATTATTTTTGTCAAACAAAATGGGTTCAAACTTGTCAAAACTTATCAAAAATTACCTTTTAAGACTGTTCAACTGTGAATTAAAATTTTAAATAAATAAACTATATAAATATTAAGAATATTAAACACCTGTGTCTATATGTATTTTATTTCAATTTAGGCATATAATATACCTAAAAGCACCTAAATTATTTAATTTTAAAGTTTGAACTATTGACAAAAACTCATCCATAGAAAAAGTACAGTGTCCAACACGAGAGAAAATGACAAATTTCTCTCTCGCTTGATTTGCGGCACTCGCCTCGTGCCTCGGCAACAAACTTCTGCGCTCGTGAGAAATATGTCTTTTTTCTCTCTTGTTGTACAATATACTAATTATTATCTGCTTGAAATAGCTCTATTGTAGATACATAGTGTTAAAAATCATTGTGATATTACGGTCGTGGGCTATGTACTAGGCCGTGTTTAATTTGTCTTTACATTTTTCATAAAAACTTAACCGCAAAAATTTTACACCGCCAAAAGTTATGCTTATTTTCATCATAGTTGATTTTCTCGCGAACGGATTAACGGATTCCGCTAGTTCTTTTATTATTTTAAATTTATCTTTGGTACATATTTATACTATGTTGGGCGAATGTTTATCCAAACTTCTTTTTTGAGCTTATAGCAGATAGAAGAAAAGAAATTATTTTCTTATGCTAAGTTTGAGACACCCTATAGCTTACAAACATGATACTATAAATAACAAGATAATATATTGCGCATCTCGAAGAGAAGGGAGTCGTGACGTAACTGGAGACCCAAGTTCGTAATGGTTCGTAATGGCTGAATGATTTCCGAATAGTTTGAATTGCTCTAGGTTGTATAGTCCAGGATATATGGTCGCCCCCGTTAGGTAAATTATTCCGATTTGATTTTTTTGTACAAACTTACTAAAAAAGAGTTCCTCATAACAAATCAGCAGGGTGCCCTGAGGTGCCACGGTCAGAAAATTGTTTAAACATTTTTTTTTAAACAAATTCAAAACATTAATTTTTTCGATTCGTTCAATTTTCTTAGATTTTTTGGATCATTATAATAGACCTGGATCCCGCGTATCAAAAAAAATTTGATTAATAGCAAGCTGAAAATCTATTAATAGCTTAACGGTGTCTAGTCGGACAAACTTTGATGTACTGGAACACTGGAACAGGGGAAGTTTTAATTGTGGAACAGTTTAAAAATTTGGAACGTCAGATTACGAAAACGACCCATGTATTTTGTCGGACAGAACATCCAATTGCTTTGTTACCCTTTCATTAAACTCTCATGCAAAAATCAGACTGGTATTACTAACCAACATTATTTCTGTCATTTTAAATATTCTTCGTGTTCCACTCATTAAATTGCCCAGTTGGTGATAAACACCAGTCTAGTTTTTGCATGAGGTTTTAATGAAATGGAAATCAATTGGAAGTTCTGTCCGACAAAACACATGGAACGTTTTCGTAATCTGACGTTTCAAATTTTTAAACTGTTCCACAATTAAAACTTCCCCTGTTGCAGTGTTCCCATACATCAAAGTTTGTCCGACTAGACACCGTTAAGCTATTAACTAATTTTCAGCTTGCTATTAATCAACTTTTTTTTGGTAAGCGGGATCCAGGTCTATAAGCAAAAAAAGGCTCTTGTGATTTTTCTCTAAAATTTATTTTTGTCGAATTATAATAATAATAATAATAATGATGTTTATTTAGGAATAACAATAAAGATTTACAAAAAAATAAAAAGCATAATAAGTACTACCTAAATAAACATAAATAACTCACTGAAGTTGAGCTACCCTGTATATATATTACTAATATACATACAAAAGTAGCACCCCTTGTGCGTGAGACTTAAAAATATAATATACTAATTTACAAATATAAACAAACACAAAAAATATTTAACAAATGTATAAATGTGTACAGTTATATGAAAATTTATAAAAATACTAAAAACTCTAACATTAATCAAGAAAAAATAAAAAATATAATAATTTTAATATAATTTGTGATATAAATGTGGCCATCAATAATTCAAGAAATGTCGCAGTTGATAATAAAAATCTATTTAGGTACAATTATTACTACAATACTACTTATTACTATTTGTACTACTTAGTTCAATTATAATTTATTTATTACAATTATTGTCCATTGATAAGTTCTTCGCAGAATTTTGTTGATTTGTTCCCAATCCATTGTTTAATTCCATATTTATATCTATGTTTTTTATAATTTTTAAATGTTTTAAATTATCCGGTAGCAAATTGTACAATTTGGGCCCTATGTAACCAACATATCTTTGAAGGATGGATTTATTACATTTTGGTAGAATTGTATTATATTTTATATATATATCTAGTGGTGGGCATGACTGTTAAAATTTAATATTATCTTTTTTTCATGTATATGTATAAGGGCTTTATAACAGAATAATTTACGTACATTTAAAAATTTACTTTCGTTATATAACAGCTCACTAGAATATCTTAAATTTTTCCCGAATATAATTCTAATTAGCCATTTCTGAATAATATTTATAGAATGTAAGTAATTATTGCGTATTCCACCCCATCCTAAAAGGCCATATGTGAGTTGAGATTGTATAAGTGCATAATAAAGAATTCGCAAATGAGTTATTCCCAAAAATTGTTTTAAAAATTTAAATCTTGATAAGAGTCCTCTTAATTTATTTACTATAATATTTGCTTGGGTGTTCCATCGTAAATGTTTATCAATTATTATACCTAGATATTTAATCTCGTATGTATGTGGAATTTCATTTTTTGCATCAATTTTTAATGAGCCAAGATTTGGGAGGTTATTAACATATGATGTAAATGGTATATATTTTGTTTTTTCGATATTTATATATTATAGGTGACTTAATATTTGAAAAACGCGAAAATCGCCATTTTCAAGGATTCAGTTAAAAATTATTACTATGAAAGTTAGAAAGTGACCAAATCAAAGTTTAAAGTCCACCCTACAAAATCCTGAAGAAATTGTTGTCATTATTTTATTACTAAGCTGTTATTTTTAATTATTAACAATGAGCGCTAACTGCATATAGGCGGCCGTCAATAGTGAGTACGAAAGAGATGCACCATTCCGTCCGTCTAATGGTGCATCTCACTTGCACTCACATTGACGGCTGCCTCAGTTAGCGCTCTTTATTAACAATTGAAAATAACAGCTCAGTAATATAATAATGACAAAATTTCTTCAGAATCCTGTAGGGGGGATTTCAACTTTGATTCAGTCGCTTTTTGACTTTCACAATAATAATGTTTAACTGAGTTATTAAGCCTTAAACATAGCAATTTTCGCGTTTGTCAAATTTTAAATCTAGTATAACTCAACAACAGTCAATTTTAGAGAAAAATTACAAGAGACCTTTTTGGCTCATAATGACCCAAAGAATTAAAAAAAAAATTATACGAAGTGAAAAAATTGATTTTTTTAATTTGTTTAAAAAAATTGTTTACAATTTTCCGACCGCGGCACCTCCCGGTACACTGTATATTTATTATAAGGAACTCGTTTTAAGTGAGTTTGTGCAACAAAATCGAATCGCAATATGTTACCTGTATATGATACTGGAATATGATACAGCCTGGACTATAAGCTAACAACAAAAATTCAAATTCCGGTCTCCAGTTATTTCATGCGATGCGCGAAATCGCACGTATTTGCGCTACGGGAAGATACTATCTTGTTATTTACAGTATCATGCTTACAAGGGTGGATATACATATATATGAATATTGTACTGTAGTCTTATGTTTTGTGATTCTCATAATATTCTGTTTTTTGAATTCCCCTTATTACAAACAATGAAAATACACGACTTTATATTTTAGAAGACATAAGAGCAGTAAATGTGAAAGACTGGAAAGTTCAGTGCAAGGACTAGGAGAAATGGAAAAGAGTCACGAGAACAGCAAAGACACTCAGCAAGCTGTAATACTTAATGAATGAATGAATGAATATTTTAACGTGTGTTTTAAATGAAACAATAGTAACTTAACAGTAATAAATAACAATTAGCAAAACTTTAAAAACAGAAAGAAATGTAATGTAAACTAATATGACGTATGCGATAGAAACAAGACGTGACACAGCAGAAACCAAGAGAACATCAGATATGAGAACGTTGAGGTCAGTAACTGGGAAAACACTGAGAGACAGAATAGCGAACGACAGAATAAGAGATCTCTTTAACATACAATATACCTATAGTACGGTGGGGAAGACAGAGACGACGAGAGTGGAATCAGCATGTGACGATAATGGACAGCTAGAGAATAGTCCGTGTAGCCAGGGATTCGAAGCCAACAGACAAGAGACCAATAGGAAGGTCCTTTAAAAGGTGGCGAGATAGCTGGCAGTCAACATCACAGCTACGAATACAAGCTCAAAATCGGTTAATAACAGGCCAAGAGGCATAATATAAGAAGAAGCAGAAGAAGAAGAAACTAATATTACGTGTTTTCACTCTAATTAATTATAAGAATAGTTTCACATCGTCTAGGCACGCTGGATATAAAGCAGGTTGTTTGATTTTGTCCTATGGAGTTTCAGATAGCATTATGTAACCATAGTTTCTATATCTTGCAGGAAAACAGGAAAGAGCTGACGAGATCTTATAAGTGATCAATAGGATTCATTTCTGTACTGTAAGGGGACCAATTCGTCTGAATATTTGCATTACATATTTAAATATTGAGTAATGACAGCAAATCCGTTCTTGCTGTCAAGGAAATTCCATATCAAAACATCACAGAAACTTATAAAGGTCGATCAGAATTGTTTACGTTATGCGACTTTCTGTTATTAAAGTTTTGCTAGCTGTTGTTATTTTTTATTGTTAATTTAGTATTGTTTCAGTTTACGCACATGTTATAAAAAAAGAACATCTATTTCTTTTGTTTTTAAAGATATCAGGAAAATTAAAAAAAATCACAAAACAAGACTACAATACGATTTTGATATAAACCCACACTTATACCTTGTCCTATGCACAGGGTGCCTCAAAATACTCCGCATAAACCTTATGGAAATTAGGTCCCAGTGGATTTAGTTCATACTTTGGGAAAATACTCTTTGAAGCATCCTGGCGAAAAGTTCTCATGGGCAAATCTCGATCTGATAGAGGGTTTTTAAGATATAGAGGCACAAACTCGGAAAATTATAAGCTTTATCGGGTGTTTAAATTCCTTGAGTGACTGGTTATCTGGCAACATGTAGAGGTTAGGATCAAAGCAAAAAGTACCTACTAGTAATCTAGGACTTTTTCTTGGCTATTCACTGGCGACGTTTACTTTGACCTTGAACTTACCTTCAAGGTCATGTCAAGGTCACTTGTTATTATTCGAGCGGGAACCTATGTTTCTAAAGCAAGAAACCCATTATGACCCAGATAGCATGTAAACTTGTGGCAAGTTTGATTCTTCTTTGATTTTAAATTGCTGCGTCAAATATGACGAGGCAAGTTTGTGTCAAGTTTGCTGTAATATTGTTATGACAAAGATGATGATTTAAGTTTGTAGCAACTTTGCCGCAAGCGTACAGTTGCAAAGCCATGTCACGCGTGCCATCTATTACACGTTACGGTCGGTTCGGTTCGGTTTCGTTCGTTACCCTGACTGATGTCACACCCACGAAAACGAGAGTGTTGCCACCTGTGGTAAATTTCCCTTTCTGCGAGAATTTTCAACATAAAAGAGAAAAAGTTAACTTATAAGGGAATATTTGCTCCAGTCCAAATTGTAAAATATTTATAAAAATCAAAAAAATTTTAAAATAATTCAACATATTTTCACAGATTTTTTAAATAGGAGCATAGGAGGGAATTTTATCATAATAGTGGGAATTTTTAAGGTACGTTGAGGGAAAAAGCTTACTCGGCAGCTGGCAACACGGGAAAAGTAACCTGCCATCGCCATCCTGCCAAGCGGTGATAATTTGTGGTTAGGTATATCCTATCCTATGTTGATCTTTTTCTTTGATTTTTTTACATTTACCGTACAATTCTCCGAGACTATTACTTTAATTACTAAGCTGAAGCTTGTTTTCTTCAGTTTTTCATAGACCCACCTGCTTGTGGTGATTAGGTAAGTTTTTTTATGTCTTTCGTAGCTTCTAACTGTATTTACATACATACTATCCGAAATAAACATATTATAATGATTATTTATAAATAACTTTTAGGTTTTATTGTAAAATTGTTACTTTAACATGTTTTTATCTCTTAATAGCAAATATTAATTCTGTTCACACAGCAAGACTTTATAACAATTTCTTTTATTTGTTTCAGAGCTGAGACAAAACTGAGCATCGGAATCTGAAGCTAGCGGGTTTAATGTAAGTTCCAATAAATAATTTTAGACAATAGATTGTATTTTAGTTGAGTGATTACTGACTAAATAGTTATATAAAATGGTATTGTATTTTTTATTCACATTGTTTTATTCAAATTGTGGCTAGTATGTCAAAACAAACCTTAAGTAAGTTTGTATTAAGTTTGAAAATACAAACTTCATGCAACAAAACAAAAACAAACCTTGAGCAACTTTATTATATCAAGTTTGTATCAAGTTTGAAAAAATAAACTTCATGCAAGTTTGTCACACACCAACTAGCAAGTTTGATTTAAACTTGCTGCAAGCTTGCAAAATTGCCATGGCAAACCTTCAGCAAGCTTTCATGTTTGATGTATCAAACTTGTTGCAAGTTTGAAACAAGTTTATATTGCTATCTGGGGAACGCCCGGCACGGCACAGCCCGGCACGGCACAGCACAGGCCGGCACGTCCAAAAACCCATTTGTAACGGCCGGCACGGCACGGCACCGGAAAAATGATCATATATTTTAAAAACTATCGTAAAATAAAAGTTTTTAAAACACATAAACTACACAATTTTAATGAATATGCATCATGTTAAAAAACGAATTCATGGTCAAAAGATAATGTACGTACCTGTCCATTGATCAAAATATTCGGATATTTGTACCCATGTATGTGTCCTTTTTCTTACTATCATGATAACTTGAGTCCGATGCATCATACAAAAATGGGTATTCTCTGACACTCTCAATGAAAAGTTCTTCCATATTATTTTATTTCAAAAGAAACAACGCGCTTTCAATTAAAAAATCAACAATATATCTGCTTATTATCAACAATTATGACGCACTGCGCCGACTGGCCGTTCAGGCCGTTCGACTTCAACGGATTTTATTCTCCTCGGAGAATTTTGGCCGTTCCGTTTGCGTGCTGGCCTGTGCCGGGCCGAGCCGGCCGCTCATAATGGGTTACGTTGCATTTAAAACTATACAAATGAATTTGGACTGTCCTGTGCCGGGCCGGGCTATGCCGTGCCGGCCGTTCATAATGGGTTTCTTGCTTAACTGTACAAATGAATAGAATTGATATACATTGTATATCTACGTTGGAATATGACTTTCAAAATCGTGGTCAGGGTTATTGGGTTAATGTCTTATATATTCCAAACTAATCTAATAGAATTTTAAGATTTTTTCACCGCTTAACTATACCGACCTTGATCATGACATTCTTAATCGTATCAAGGTCATGAGAATTTATTCTCATGACCCTCCCGCGGCGAAATAATTTTGGTAAGAACATAAGCTTAATAAATATTGATAGGTAGCATCTGATGGATTTACCAGCAAACAGACCGACGTGTTAATTACGTGAATTTTGGGTACATTTGTCACCAATATACGTAAATTGCTTACGTGAATTTCACGTGAAAATTTGGTTGGAATGTCACATTGAAAATACGTCTTTAAATTACGTGAATAACTCGTCTTCAATAGACGTGTTATTTACCTTAAATAGCAATAAAATGTTTCGCGAAATTCACGTTGCAAATACGTGTTGATTAACGTATCTTTTAGGGAATGTATATATTAGTATTCACGTGAAAGATACGTCCTCGGTTTACGTAAATATTTAGACCTTAACTTATGAGTCACGTAATTATTATCCTCATATGATAATATGATATAAATAAAACAAGCATACAAAGTAATAACAATGTATTTATTTAGTAGAATTTAAAAATTTTAAAACATTTGTCTTATATAATTATTAAACAAGATAATGAACCAAAAATTTTATCGACCTAAAGACACATTAAAAAATTTGCCAACACAAAACACAACACAGGTCATTTTTTATTTCGAGGAGGAAACTTTCTTGTTTTTTCTAATTGCATCATCGGCATTCAACCCTCGAGCAGTGAGGTAAACGTTAATACGAAAGACATTATTATAAATAAACCCGCCTAAAATAAAACTAGGGAAATAAAGATCTTCACGTTTCACTTTTTGTTGTGAGAAATGTGAGAAGCTGATATTAGAGGTTAGGATCATCGATTATAAAAATCGATTATTTTTAAACTGCAGTTAAACAATTCTACTTTAAATTAGTATTACGTATTTTCTTTTTGTTTTTAAATTTCTTCTACTATTAACTAATTGGTCTTACTAAAAATCTATTTCAATACCAGAATAATATAAAAAATGATGCTATCGAAACGTATCTATTATTCGATAAATCGATTAATTTAGTTTTCGAACCAACTATGTTAGTCACGTGATAGTATTTAAAGGAGGAGAAAGGCTTGGCAGTACGTCATCACCGCGCGCGATTTGAAAATTAGACTCAACATCATTATTTTAGCTCCTGTGATACTTTAAAGAAAAAATAGCAAAAATAGCTTCAAATCAAGTTTGTATTGAAATAGTTATGCTAACTGATTTTAAAAGCGAAATCATAAATTTTTGTTTAAATATTGGTATTATTTACATTACTTTTACGTGAAATACATCTAATTTTTCGAAGTCCATAAAATACAGTGAGTAAAATTCAAGCGATACGTATTTAACCAACACCGTTGTTAAATTTTGTTTTCCAAAATATTTCTCAAAATTTAGCCAAATGAAGTTAAATATGTTTCGTAATTATTACGTGAAATAAACGTACCTTTGCGATGTAACCGACATTCACACCTATTATAAAAACATGTACTATATTCGTCATTATGATTTTATATTATTCTAATGTCAAACATGTGTAAAGGAAGCACTAATATATAGGTGAATGATTTGGCACTGAAATACGTTTTATTCCCGTCATAAATCACCGAGTTACGTATTCGTTGAAATTTGCCGTAAATTTAACGTAATCATCACGTAACTGGGTTCAAACATGTTTGCTGGGTTAAATCTAAAAATTTAATTCAAATAAACTACAGATAGAAAACAATACGTTGTCTAAAAGATAAATAACATTAAGGTTTGATATTGGGTAAATCAACGTTCGAGGGCCATCGAACGAGCTACTTTGGGAATATCTACGAGAGAATATAATATATTCGAAACGAGAACGTGCGAAGCAGGACGAAGGCGGAAGATGAAATCGGTAGAACACGTGGCACGGCAATACAATGACAAGTGGACGAGAAAGATTGTACATTGGAGACCACGCGAACACAGTCGTAGTAGAGTAAGATCACAAAAACTAAGGCTAGACGATATCAAAACCAAATTGGGGAGAAACTGGATAGCACAAAACAGAAGAGTGGAAGAGTGGAGTTTTCGCAAATCAAAACGTTGATTTACGAAACTGATAGTTGAAGGAATATTCACGTTTATTTTTAAGGTCCTATTCCAATGAAGAATTTTATAGTTTATATATATTAAACTTCACTGATGATGCATAAGGATGCTGAAATAGTTGCTATATGGAGATGGTAGTCCAACTCTGAATCGAATATAAACAAAACCTGCCTTGAACCCTTTTTAATCTTTTTCATTTTACTCAGTTTTTGAGTATTTAGAAACTGTCTTTCGGTCCTTTTCCTAGACGAAGAGAAGGTAAATGCGTGGCCTAAGTGTCCTCTATTTGCTTTCTCCTATTTTCGTCGTCTCTACGTGATTATATATTGTAAAATCCGGAGATGTGGGATGCAGCCAGAAAGCAGTTTATTAACGAAAAGTCTTAGATTTAAAATATTGTTTATTGTATTTTTATATCAATTATTCTAATTGTTTAAAACGTAGTAAACTTTGTATCTGGGGCTTTTCGTTGTTTTCCTCGTAATACGAGAGATGTCGCTGGATTGCGTCTCAAAAGGTGGGTTCATTGCATCGCGATGGTTTGCCTTAAAAGAGGCAGAATGTTTATATTCCCTTCAGAGTTGTGACTGCATAAACTTCACTGATGATGCATAAGGATGCTGAAATAGTTGCTATATGGAGATGGTAGTCCAACTCTGAATCGAATATAAACAAAACCTGCCTTGAACCCTTTTTAATATTTATATCATCTTTTTCAGAGTCCTTTTGAAAGTCCTCATATTGCCCCGTTTGAATAAAAATTTGTATGACCTTGATACGATCAAGAATATCATGAACAAGGTCAAATTCAAGGTCGGTATCGTTAACCCGTGGAAAAATCTCAAACTTCTATTACATTACTTTGGAGTCTATAACCCATTTACCCAATAACCTTGACTATGATTTTCAAGGTCATATTCAAACGTAGATATATCCATTATATTCATTGTTGCAGTTAGAAACATAGGTTCCCGCTCGAATAAGTACACGTAACCTTGGCATGACCTTGAAGGTCGAGGTCAAAATCAAAGTAAAGGTCGCCATTGGATAGGCAGGAAATAGTCCAAGACAACTACTACTTTTCTTTGATCCTATGCTCTAGATGTTGCCAGATAACCAGTAACTCCGGGAACTAGAATGCCTGATAAATCTTATAATTTTCCAAGTTTGTGCCTCTATATCTTAAAAACCCTCCATCAGATCGAGATCTGCCCATGAAAACTTTTCATCAGAATGCTTCAATGAGTATTTTCCCACAGTATAAACTAAATCCACTAGGACTTAATTGCGATAAGTTTTTTGCGGGGTAATTTAAGCTTAGAAACATATTTATTTTATTCCACTCGGTAAAAGCTTAAAAAATAAGTTTTGATGAACATTTGCCCAACAGAGTAAATACCAACGAAAAATGTAAAATATTAAATGAAAAATTAGCGGATCCCGGTAATTACCGTTTTAAAATGAGCTTAGTTTTTGGTGGTGCAAAACTTTGCGGATACTTCTATTTGAGATAATTTATGATCATTAAGTCTTTCTTTTTGACCTTTTCCACTGTCGAGTGCTCTATCCCTATCACCTTGTAATGCTCTTTTTTTATTGACTATTTTTTTTGTTATTTTACGATTAGAATTATTGTGGATGTTTTTCCCATCTTCTAGAATCGATCTAGTTTTTTAAAGTGAGATTATTCCATGAAAAATGTCAAAATTTCTACTATGTAGAAGCATCTACAGAAAAGATATTATGTGTGCTTGATCGATCACAGAAAGGCATATAACGGTGTAAAACACAAAAAATCTGATGAATAATTTGTATGGGGTATTTTTTACTCAAAGTATCACAATAATGTCAGTGTTCGCAAAGACTGGTGATTTCGAATGGGTATTTATAGTTTTCTGATCCTCTTTCTAACCGCAACTAACAAACTTTTTTTATTAATTTAAATAAGTAATATCTTACAAATAATATTCCATTAAAATAAATATTAAACAAAAAAATGATAGTTCTTTATCTATTGATTTTATCTTTATATTGTTTATTTATCTTTATATCTTTTCTTTATCTCTTTCTAACCGCAACTAACAAACTTTTTTTTATTAATTTAAATAAGTAATATCTTACAAATAATATTCCATTAAAATAAATATTAAACAAAAAAACAATAGTTCTTTATCTATTTATTGGCTAACGGCTAAGACGTAATATTTCAAATAAATATAAATACAAATTATTAATTGTATTTTTGTTCACATGGATATTTTCTGGCTTTTATGTGATCTTCAATGTACTGCTTAAGTTTGGGATTCTGCGAACATTCCTTATTAATAATGTCTGTCAAACAGTATATAGACGGTAAATATCGTCTAAAAAAATACATACATTAGGTAGTAATACGAATAATTTGAGAAATATTTTACCAATATTTATTTCTTCATATCTGAGATTAAAAATCTCTAAAAAAAAATTATTAAATTTTAATCATCAAATGCTTACTCAATCAGCAAGATTAATCAATATTTATTTGTAAAAAGTCATGCTTTGTTTATTCTTTTCATTTCGGTTGATTCTTCATTATTGAAGGTTGGCTGCAATGTTGGCGAATTGTTCTATAGTGGAGTCACTGAAGATGGATATGAGCTATTATCTCCGATTTCGTTGAACCTCCATCGATTTGCATGATAATTGGTGAGTGGTTAGAGGATTTCTCAAGGAACAAAGGTGACATGGTGCCAACTTGCGCTTTTACCCTGGGGGTGGATGTCACCCCTTCTCGGGGGTGAAAATTATTTTATTAAAAATAACCCCATAATCAGATAGAGGGACAAATTTAAAGCAAAATTTGTTATATAAAATTATTAAAATAAATCAAAACTTTTTGAGTTATTAAAGATCAAAAATTTTAATTTTTCTTGAGAAAAATGCATGTTTTTAACCAATTTTTCATCAATAACTCAAAAAGTGTAAGTTTTTACAAAAAAGTTATAATTATCAAAATTGAAGCTAATAAAAAATGAAATAAACCTCTTACTACAAAAGCCTTTTAGTGTTAACTTAAAGTAAGTTATAGGTAATTGAATGTATATTTTTTTTGGCGAGTAAAAATCTCTAAGTATTCAAGCTGAAATAAGGGGAAGTTGATGCATTTTATAACATAAACTTATAAAACAATTGTCAAAGTACTTAAAAATATCTATTAAATGAGCTCCCGAACATGTTGATAGCGTTAAAATTTATGCTCCCAAATTTTTTCAAAATTTATCTTTTAAAAATTTTTCCAAAAAATGTCATTTTTTTTTTAATAACTCCGTTCGTTTTTACGATATCAGGTTCATCTAAAAACTGTTTGAAAGTTAATTCCAAGTGCTATTTAAGTACGTTGAACTTAATCTTTTGAACCCGTTACTTTTTTAAAAATAAAAGGTTAAATGACCCCGGTTGCATGGTTCCCACAGCAAAATTTAAGATTGAAACGTTTCTATCTCGGATATTTTTTACCCTACGGAAATAGTAAAACAGGTAAAATATTTGCCAAAGAAAAAATAAAATTTGATAATATATAATTTTTTACATATATTGAGTATTTTTGGAGTTATTATCAAAAGAATATGAGAATTACAATAATTTTAAAAATTATGATATTTTTAAATTATACCTTTTTTCAAAAATATGCATTCTAAACCGGTCAAAATTATCGAAAACATTACTTATGCTAATATAAAGAAGTTATTCTAAGGATTACTATAAATTTTAATTTTTGTGGAAATGGCGTATGTTTTATTTTTCACTTTTTCCTAAAAAAATCGAAACGGTTCTTTTATTTTCATTATAACTTGCTTAATTTTGAAGCTATTACCTTGTTCTGAATTGATAGGTATTTCGAAGTACTTTGACCAATGTTTAGCAGGAATATTAATTTTATACATTGCATCGTTTTCCCGTTATTTAAGCTTGACTACTTAGATTTGAGTACTCGTCGAAAAAAATATACCTTCAATTACCCATAACTCACTTTGAATTAACATTATTGTAGTTCTTAAAAAAAATGTATTCAATTTTTTATTATCTTTAATTTTGGTAATAATAACTTTTTTGTAAAAGCTAATAGTTTTTGAGTTATACATGAAAAACCGCTTTAAAACATGCATTTTTTTTACGAAAAAATAAAATTTTTGATCTTTAATAACTCAAAAAGTGATAAAGAGATAACGGCAGTTTTGTTTTAATTTGATTCAGAGTTGGACCACCATCTCCAGATAGCTATTTCTGCATCCCATGCGTCCTCGTTATGGTTCATCGCGATGGTTCGCCTTAAATAGGCAGGGTCTATGACATATTTTCACTCCTTTTCGGGTCGTGAAATTAAAACTGTCAAAGTGTCACTCGGGAAAATTCGATAATTTTGGAGCTCTTGTGCAATTACTACTGATTATTACATTCATACGAAATTCTGACCAATAGAAAGCTACAGAAATAAAATTAAACTGATAATTTTTGATAATTTCCCGTCGTCAAGTATATTACGTCAGATGCCCTTCGTTTCTATGAAAAAATACATTCAGTTTAATGACAATTTATGTTTTAAAAATTATAAAAGTGATGACTTTCAACCGTCAAATATTTATAACAGCTGTGTATTTAATTGTACTAATTTGTACTTACATAAATAAATTACAAGAAAATTTTGGTTTTGAACAGTTTTATTCATGAAATAATCGCAACAAATTGCACTCAATCTCTAAAATCACTATGGAATTTTAGAGCTCTTGTGCAATTACTACTGATAATTCGATGAAATAAAATTATTTTGACATAATATTTAAAAGTCAGATCAGTAGACAATTACAATGGTTTTGAATCGTCGTCATGGAAACCAATATCGTCGTCGTGGTAGCCCATTATATTGAAAGTTTGGTTTTGACAACCTTGACAAAGAATTAATTTGTATATTTTCACTTCTAAATAAAAATTTATATACCTCTATTTTTTGTGGCTTTTTTCCAAACGTACGGCCCTAGAAAAAATATTGTTCCCAACTCCTGCGGAAAATGTCTTTTCCGCACTCGACTGCTTGCCCGAACTTCGCTATCGCGTCGCGTCGTTCATGTCAACGGCACTCTCGTGCGTGAAAGTATCTCTTTCCGCACTAGTTAGGAAAATAACTATTTCTTAGACACCCTGTATAAATAATTATATTATTATTTATATTGCGGAATAGAAAATTAAACAACCTTTGACACGAGCTAGCACACGATCCCTGTTCTCGTTTAAAAAAATTTTTCATTACGTCATCACGCTTAAATAGATGACGTCACTAGTATGATATTTATGGCAAAAAATCATAATTCAAAAATAAAAATCGACAGTTTTCAGGATTTCTTCTTAAAGACGCTTCTTCTTCATGTAGCATGTGCTTTCAGAACGTTGGTTACCATCATAGCTATCTGAATTTTATTCACTGCCATCTGAATAGCATGCTTTTATCAACACAATACCAATCTTTAACCATGAGGTTCTTCTTCGTCCTGGACTGCGTTTGTCTGCTATTTTTCCTTGCATAATATTTTGTTGCAGCCTACATTTCGAACCTCTTATTACAATATGTCCGAAATACTCCAGCTTTCTCTGCTTGATGCTTTTAATAGTCCATGACATGTGGTGAAACCGCTCCCGTCTGGAAAAATTTCTGATTCGGTTTATTTGTGGATTCTTATTCAAAAACGTCCCCTTTAAACAAATCTGAAGGGTGCCGGGAGGAATTTTTGGGCAGAAATTGTTGAAACAATTTTTTTAAACAAATACAGAAGATCACGTTTTCTTGCTCTGGAACATTAATTTTTAGGTTTTTTCGGTCATTCTAAACAAGAAATGTATCTTATAATTTTTCTTAAAAATTAATAGTTTTCCAGTTATAGGCTATTTAAAATCTGAAAAATGCGAAAATACGCATTTTCGAGGCTTAAAAACTTATATTTAAATTAGTATTTTTGAGGTTTCCAGATACCTACTTAAATTCAAGATTAAACATTTAGCTTCAAGATTCTGAAGAGTAATCGCTTCTAACCTTAATTTATACCGTTGTTTTTTAATTGTTAAATATGCGTCTTTATCCGATTTTTTTGCCGGTGCTGCGCGCTCTATTTTAAAAATCTCCTATTTTCCTCGGAAAAATATTTTTTCTACATTTTTTGGGATATTTTAAATAAAATAAGTTTCTTGACATTTTTCTCAAAAGTTAATAGTTTTAAAGTTATAAGCGATTTAAAATCCTAAAAATGCCAAAAAACGCATTTTTGGATTTTAAATCGCTTATAACTTTAAAACTATTAACTTTTGGGAAAAATGTCAGGAAACTTATTTTATTTAGAATATCCCAAAGAATCTACAAAAAATATTTTTCCGAGGAAAATAGGAGATTTTTAAAATAGAGCGCGCCGCACCGGCAAAAAAATCGGATAAACACGCATATTTAACAATTAAAAAACAACGGTATAAATTAAAGTTAGACGCGACTACTCTTCAGAATCTTGAAGCTAAATGTGTAGTCTTGAAATTATGTATCTGGAAACCTCAAAAATACTAATTTAAATATAGGTTTTTAAGCCTCGAAAATGCGTATTTTCGCATTTTTCAGATTTTAAATCGCTTATAACTCGAAAAATATCAATTTTTAGGAAAAATTACAAGATACCTTTCTTGTTTATAATGATCGAAAAATCCTAAAAATATATGTTCGAGAGCAAAACAATGTGATCTTTTGTATTTGTTTAAAAAAATTGTTTAAAAAATTTCTGCCCAAAAATTCCTCCCGGCACCCTTTAGATTTGTTTAAACGGGACGTTTTTGAATAGGAATCCACAAATAAACCGAATCAGAAATTTTTGCAGACGGGAGCGGTCTCACCACATGGACTATAATAATCTCGATAGTCTTGCTGAGGCGTTCTTGTATTGTGGAGTTTCGAATCTTTTCCACCCAGGAAACTTTTGAAATTCTTCTATTGCACCACATTTATTTAGATCGATTTTATTCACACTCCAGGACTCGACACCATAAAGTAGGACCGAGAACACGTAGGTAACAGTGAAGTAGTGAAGTAGTCGAATCCTCAATGCCAATTTTAGGTCTGTGTTACATAACACCTTGGACAACCTTCTAAAAGCGGCTCTGGCCTGTTCTATCCTAGATCTAATAATTTCACCGTGACTTTATGCGTTTCAATTTAATTGGTGTCCAAGCTAAGCCATTTTATTAACTTGCTCAAGTTTGGTATTATTGACATATATAGACGGTATTATATTCTGTTGTTTACTTATTACGAGTATCTTGGTTTTCCGTATGTTCAGATACAGACCTATCTCCCATAATTCTCAACGACACTATCAAGTAGTGTTTGCAGATCTTCTTGACTATAATCTAGGAGTACTGTATCATCCGCATATCGCAAAATTGATGACTTCACCGCTCACAATTATTCCTTCTTGTTTTTCAGAAAGTGCATTTCTGAAATTAATTCTTTCAGAGTAAACGCTGAAAAGCAGTGGTGACAAGAGGCATCCCTGCCGTACTCCTCTTTTAATATTAAGAGTCTGTGATCTGTGATTCAACACCATCGACTAAAACTGATGATGTTTGATTCCATTAAAAATTTGCAATTATTCGAATATATAGAGTGCTTAACACGATCAAATGCCTTTTTTAAGTCAATAAAACAACTGTATATATCTACAGATATATATCGAAATTTATGAGCAAGTACGTTTTTAAGCAAGTAAGCAATATTTCCGTTAGAATTTCATCAGGACCTGTCACTCTGCCATCTTCTAATGATTTTATGGCTTTTATTACATCAGACCGTGTTATTAGGGGTCCGTCGCAGTTAGTAATATTCGGAGGTGAACTACTCCTATCATCTTCGAATAGGTTCGTAACGTAATTTTCCCATTCTTTAAGTTTGTCCTCTACTTCAATTATTACTTTACCATGTTGATCATGTAGCAATGCAATTTGTTTCTTATTGAAGATACCAGCCGTTTATTTCATTTTTTTATACATGTTAAACATATCGTATCTGTTTTCAAGTTGTTCAATTCAATGTCATGATACTGTTTGGCTAGATGTTGACTCTTTGCGTCTCGTATTTTTTACGTCGAATTTATTTTTGTATGCTGTCATAAAGTGTTTCGTTTTGTGGCTAGTCGCCGTTGCTCCATCAAATCCAATATGTTTTCTATCATACAAGCCGGCTTTTTTAACTACAGACGCTGGCTTACGAAATAATGAATTTATTCCAAACATGTGCACCACACTGTATATCATACTAGTGACGTTATCCATGTGGGTGTGATGAAGTAATTAATAATTTTTTAATAAGAATAGGGGTCGTTTGCTAGCTCATTTGAAAGGATATTTAATTCTCTATGCATTAAAACATTAACATAATTATTTATACAGGGTGTCCAAAATATATTTTTTGAATTAAATTAATTGACACAAAAAGAACAATGTAAATCTTTATTATACGAAACTCCTAACACAGTGAGCTTTAAAATGGACTTTATAGGAAAATAAAAAAAAAAACAGTAAAAAAGTCGAACCTTAAAGTAATTTGTCTGAAAGATTTCCTACCTTCTCAGTTCTCAGCATCTTCAGAATCTTCAGCACGGCTGAAGGCCCCCTCCTGGTACAGACTGCTATTCTTGTTCTCATGATCATTTTTCAGTGCGTCATTAATTATGACGTCACATACTGTATTGGGTGTGTCGAGACTTATTTCATGTAATTATTGACGAATCTGACAGATGCCAGAATCGTACTTCGTCATAGGTGAAAAGCTTGTGGAATTAAACTAATTAGTAATTTAGTAGATTTGATTTTTAAACAATATGTTAACATGTAGGTATTTTTTATAAAGGGGAATAAAATTAAATAGTAAACAATATTGCTAATTAAATTTATAGATATGGAAACATTAAAAAATGACACAAAACTATCCATAAACTGTGTTATTATCTTCTTCTCTAGGTGCTGTCTCCGCTTCAAAAGTTGGCAATCATCAGAGAGATCTTTATTTCTGAAACCGCGGCTCTAAATAATTCATTGTTATTACATCCAAACCAGTTCCTAAGGTTCTTCAGCCATGAGTTACGTCTCCTTACTATGGATCTTTTTTTTGCATAATGACCTGGAGTATTAGATATACATCTCTCATTACATGTCCCATATATCTCAGTTTTCTTCTTATTTGTTAGTTCTTCTCGTTCCCTATGCGTAAGTCTCATTACCTCCACGTTGGCTATTCTATCTACTCATGAGATTTTTAGCACTCTTCGGTACATCTCGAATGTCTCTAGTCTCCTCACGCCAATGACTAACTTTTAACGAACTAAATTCTAAACCAAAACACAAAATAATGCACAAAAACGTTGTGAAACACAAGGGAAGTCGAATTCGAATTTCAAAATGACAGGTACACAAAATACTGACCTGAATAATAACCGTCACTTGACTCTTTGACACTTCTAAAAAGTGGCCAAAATGGACGAAGTTTTCGTCAAATGTTCGTAATACGAGTATTTGATTGGCTAGAAAAAACGCGCATTCTAAATATCAACGAATCAAACGTAGGTTAGGAATAGACATCTTATGTATATCGTCGGCTTAGTACTATAACTTGATAACTCCAAAATTGACGTTTTTGAGATAACTAGTTAACAAGATATATTTTATTTGCCTCCATATTGTGAAAAACCTTGATAGCTCACTTCAAACGGGTTAAGTATGTATTTATGATTGACGAAAGTTGATAAAACCAAAATTCCACTAATATTCAGTGCTAAAACTTGACAAGATAAGTTATCAAGCTATTATTTAATCGAAATAATGGTGAATATGACATACACTGAATGCTATAACTAGATAACTCGAGAGGTCCGTGAACTTAGCCCGAAAAAGTCGGGAAAAAAAATGCGATTGGTGCCATTCGTTTGTCCATTGATTGTCCACGTTTGTCCACCATTTTATTTCGTTAGTCCACCCATCAATTCTTTTTTATAAACAAAAATTTTTTTTCGGGCTAACTTCACAAATCCACAAATTTTTGAAAATTTAAAAAAACTCTTGCTATATTGTTTGTCCATCGTTTGTCCATGTTTGTCCACCACATAATTTTTTTTGTCCACCCTCTGAAACAACCCCCTGTTAATTGTAATTATTTTTTTATTTCTTAATTCGGGCTAACTTCACGTTCTCTTATATGAGCATATAAACGTTAATTCGGGTGCAGAATCACAACTAAGCGTTTGTCCACCCCTTTGCAGCATTTGTCCAACCCCTTAAAGTGCGAAACAACCCCCCTGTTAATTGTAATTATTTTTTTATTTCTTAATTCGGGCTAATTTCACGTCCGTTTAAACGTGTATTTTAAAGTTAAATCGGGTGAAGAATCACAACTACCCGTTTGTCCACCCCTTCGCAGCGTTTGTCCTGCCCCTTAAAGTGCGAAACAAACCCCTCGTTAATTGTAATTATTTTTTTAATTCTTAATTCGGGCTAACTTAAGTTCTCTTAAATAGGTATTTAAACGTTAATTCGGGTGCAGAATCACAACTACCCGTTTGTCCACTCCTTCGCAGCGTTTGTCCAACCCCTTAAAGTGCGAAACAACCCCCTCGTCAATTGTGATTATTTTTTTATTTCTTTATTCAGGCTAATTTCACGTTCTCTTAAATGGGCATCTAAACGTTAATTCGGGTGCAGAATCACAACTAAGCGTTTGTCCACCCCTTTTGCAGCGTTTTTCCAAGCCCTTAAAGTCCGAAACAACCCCCCTGTTAATTGTAATTATTTTTTTATTTCTTAATTCAGGCTTCACGTCCGTTTAAACGTGTATTTTAAAGTTAATTCGGGTGAAGAATCACAACTACCCGTTTGTCCACCCCTTCGCAGCGTTTGTCCAGCCCCTTAAAGTGCGAGACAACCCCCTCTTTAATTGTATAACCTAATTATTTTTTTAATTCTTAATTCGGGCTAACTTCAAATTCTCTTAAATAGGTATTTAAACGTTAATTCGGGTGCAGAATCACAACTACCCGTTTGTCCACCCCTTCGCAGCGTTTGTCCAACCCCTTGATGTGCGAAATAACCCCCTCGTTAATTGTAATTATTTTTTTATTTCTTTATTCGGGCTAACTTCACGTTCTCTTAAATGGGCATTTAAACGTTAATTCGGGTGCAGAATCACAACTACCCGTTTGTTCACCCCTTCGCAGCGTTTGTCCAACCCCTTAAAGTGCGAAACAACCCCCCTGTTAATTGTAATTATTTTTTTATTTCTTAATTCGGGCTAGCTTCAGATTCCCTTAAATGGGTATTTAAACGTTAATTCGGGTGCAGAATCACAACTACCCGTTTGTCCACCCCTTCGCAGCGTTTGTCCAACCCCTTAATGTGCGAAATAACCCCCTCGTTAATTGTAATTATTTTTTTATTTCTTTATTCGGGCTAACTTCACGTTCTCTTAAATGGGCATTTAAACGTTAATTCGGGTGCAGAATCACAACTACCCGTTTGTTCACCCCTTCGCAGCGTTTGTCCAACCCCTTAAAGTGCGAAACAACCCCCCTGTTAATTGTAATTATTTTTTTATTTCTTAATTCGGGCTAGCTTCACGTTCCCTTAAATGGACATTTAAAAGCTAGCACGAATTAAGAAATAAAAAAATAATTACAATTAACAGGGGGGTTGTTTCGCACTTTAAGGGGTTGGACAAACGCTGCGAAGGGGTGGACAAACGGGTAGTTGTGATTCTGCATCCGAATTAACGTTTAAATGCCCATTTAAGAGAACGTGAATTTAGCCCGAATGAAGAAATAAAAAAATAATTACAATTGACGAGAGGGTTGTTTCGCACTTTAAGGGGTTGGACAAACGCTGCGAAGGGGTGGACAAACGGGTAGTTGTGATTCTTCACCCGATTTAACTTTAAAATACACGTTTAAACGGACGTGAAGTTAGCCCGAATTAAGAAATAAAAAAATAATTACAATTAACAGGGGGGTTGTTTCGCACTTTAAGGGGTTGGACAAACGCTGCAAAGGGGTGGACAATCGCTTAGTTGTGATTCTGCACCCGAATTAACGTTTAAATGCCCATTTAAGAGAACGTGAAGTTAGCCCGAATTAAGAAATAAAAAAATAATTACAATTAACAGGGGGTTGTTTCAGAGGGTGGACAAAAAAAATTATGTGGTGGACAAACATGGACAAACGATGGACAAACAATATAGCAGGAGTTTTTTTAAATTTTCGAAAATTTGTGGATTTGTGAAGTTAGCCCGAAAAAAAATTTTTGTTTATAAAAAAGAATTGATGGGTGGACTAACGAAATAAAATGGTGGACAAACGTGGACAATCAATGGACAAACGAATGGCATCAATCGCATTTTTTTTCCCGACTTTTTCGGGCTAACTTCACGGAGCTTAACTCGAGTTATCTAGTTTTAGCACGTGTTTCTCTGAAAACATTGAACTTACCACATAATTGCTATCTGTTTATTCGGTTCATTTTAATGCAAGAATTCGAGAATTGTTAGCAGATCTGGCAACCCTCATGACAGAGGGCTAATTTTCAATAAAATAATCTTTAAAATATCAGTTGTGTTAAAAAGTTCACTTATATGCGACTTAGCACAACATGCGACATTACCAAATGTTAAAATTATGGTAGTGCTAAAAGTTGATAACTTTAATTTTTCATGTTTTTTTCCATATTGGAAAACAAATTTACACCATATTCCTAAATAGATCAGTTGTCAATAAGTTAAGGAACAGTATTTTAGAGCCGCAGAGTGAATTCCGTATTTACCAACATCATGGTAACAGCACAAATATCTTTAAAATCTTTAAACTCGTTTATCTCAAAACTACTAATTTCGAGTTATCAAGTTATAGTATTAAGGCGACGATATAACCATTGTAATGCTGCATTATTTTTGTGTTTAATCACGGAGCTACCGCTTTTTCCGTCTCATCTAACTTAATGCATTAGAGAGAAATCGAAAAACTGTGACGCACTGAAAAATGATCATGAGAACAAGAATATCTCGGATTGATGGTGAAGTCACTGGCGAGGAGCTATACTGTACACTTTTCTGACAGAGTTTTAAGCGACTGTTAATTGCCTTTTAAAATAATACGAGTAGGTAAGTAGTGACAAAATAAAAAAGTTAAAAGGTTTTTTCCCAAAAAGATAAAAATGAATAATTTACCTCATTGAATTAGTAACCAACTCGAATACACGGATTGTCCCCCAAAACGAATAAATAACTATTATAATATAAAAAAATACTAAATGAGCTAGCCCACGACACCTACTCTCTTTTAAAAAATCATCGATTACGTCGTCAGGCCCAGATGGATGACGCATATAATATATATGCCAAAAAAAAATCAATTTAAAAATGCAAATCGAACTGTTTCAGGATTTTTCCCTAAAGTCGTCGGTTTACGAAATAATGAATTTATTCCATACATCTGCACCATACTGTATACGTAATTTGTACACAAAATAGTATGTATTTGTTTTTCGGTCTTTTATTCGAGACAAATTCTGTGCTCAGTGCGTAAAGAGAGTTAAGTCCTAAAACACTGTTTTGAGATAAACGCGTTTAAAGTTTGAAATAATATGTTCGAGTTATACTTTTGGAGTTTTTACAAGAATGTATCCCTCAAAATTCTTTTAAATACTTTGGATCAATTAAATATTTATTTCTCTCAATAACATAATCAATAAATAATATAAAAAAACCATATAAGTTTTATAAAAAAATAATAAACTTTTTCTTACATGGACTTAACACAATTTGCACAAATATCACGAACTTGTCACGCTTAACGCATAACACAAACTATAACAAAAAGCATAAAAAATAATATTTAATAATAATAATGAGGATTTTTGAGACCAAAGTAGCAGGTTTTAATAAATAATAATACAAGAACATTTAACAAGACAAAAACTTGTGTTTATTCATCATAAAAAATTAAGTAAAATAATACAAAAAATAAACAAAAACTGATATGGAAAACAAATCAATATTTTTTGTTTTATTATTTAATTTTAACTTTTTATAATGGGAAATAAGCCACAATATTATTAAAAAATGATTTTTATTAACGTTTCGACGCCCAAATCGGGTGCCGTTGTCAAAATACAAAATACTACTAACATAAACAAAAATGTTGTTGCTTAGTAAAAAAATTCTTCTAATAATTTATTTAATTTGACTCATTTATATCGGCAATTCAGATACATATGATACATTTTAAAGTAGAAGACTTTAAAATGATATTGCCAATATTTATGTGTTGCGTTCCTGGGACGACTTTACTGAAAGATAGTTCATTCGATTACATGAAATCAACCCCAACTCAAGAATATCCGTCACAAAAAAATCATAGCATGTGATCTTAGTATAGTATAGTTGATCCAAAAGATGGCATAAACCAGACATCCAAAGTGAAAGTTATCCTCCAACACCAAATTGTTCTATATGGTCCACACAATGTCCAGAAAAAAGTCACACCGTTTTGAGCGTCGGGTTTGGGGGGGAGAGGGGGAAGAAATCGGTAAATTCGTAGTTTTTTAAGTTTTTCGCCAATATTTCTAAAACTATGCAGTTTAGCATGAACAACCTTCTATACAAAATTGTTCTACATTAAATTTGAAATAAAAAAGGCCCTATGCATAATCTTTCTAAAATGAATGATTCCAAAGTTACGGAGGAAGTATAGTATACCTGGTCCAAAAAAAGGCCTAACCCAAACATCCAAAGTAAAAGTTTTCCTCCAACACCAAAATGTTCTATATGGTCGACATATTGTTCAGTAAAAAGTTACACCATTTTGAGCGTCCGGTTTGGGGGGGGGGGGGGGAGATGGGGGAGAAGTCGGTAAATTAGTAGTTTTTTTACGTTTTTCGTCAATATTTCTAAAACTATGCTTCAGCGTAAGGAATGTTCTATAGAAAAATATTCTATATAAAATTTAAAACAAAAAAGGTTCGATACATAATTGTTATACAATCAACGGTTCCAGAGTTACGGAGGGTGAAAAGTCGAGGTTTTCGATACTTTTTATATTTTTTGGGCAATATTTATGATATAACTATACCAAAAACCCAGACATCCAAAGTGAAAGTTATCCTCCAACACAAATTATTCTATATGGTCCACATAATGTTCAGAAAAAAGTCACACTATTTTGAACGTCGGGTTTGGGGGGAGAGGGGGGAGAAATCGGTAAATATAAAAGGTATCGAAAACCTCCACTTTTCACCCTCCGTAACTCTGGAATCGTTGATTTTATAACAATTATGTATAGAACCTTTTTTGTTTTAAATTTTATGTAGAACATTTTTCTATAGAACATTCCTTACGCTAAAGCATAGTTTTAGAAATATTGACGAAAAACGTAAACAAACTACTAATTTACCGACTTCTCCCCCATCTCCCCCCCAAACCGGACGCTCAAAATGGTGTAACTTTTTACTGAACAATATGTGGACCATATAGAACAATTTGGTGTTGAAGGAAAACTTTTACTTTGGATGTCTGGGTTAGGCCTTTTTTTGGACCAATTATACTATACTACCTCCGTAACTTTGGAACCGTTTATTTTAGAAGGGTTATACTAAGGGCCTTTTTTATTTCAAATTTAATGTTGAACAATTTTGTGTAGAGGGTTGTTCATGCTAAACCGCTTAGTTTTAGAAATATTGACGAAAAACCTAAAAAAATATGAATTTGCAGATTTCTCCCCCCTCTCCCCCCCCCCCCCCCAAACCCGACGCTCAAAATGGTGTGACTTTTTTCTGAACATTATGTGGACCATATAGAACAATTTGGTGTTGGAGAATAACTTTCACTTTGGATGTCTGGGTTTGGGTCTAACTATACCATACTATCTGTCTTTAAAAAGACAAACACTAATTTGAACCACTTTTAAAGACAGATCACACGTTTTGATTTTTTTGTGACGGATATTCTTGAGTTGGGGTTGATTTCATGTAATCGAATGAACTATCTTTCAGTAAAGTCGTCCCAGGAACGCAACTCATAAATATTGTCAATATCATTATAAAGTCTTCTACTTTAAAATGTATCATATGTATCTGAATTTCCGATATAAATGAAACAAATTAAATAAATTATTAGAAGAATTTTTTTACTAAGCAACAACATTTTTGTTTATGTTAGTAGTATTTTGTATTTTGACAACGGCACCCTAGTCCAGGGCGCATCTGTTTTGAGATGGACGTTGAGAGGTGACTCAAATTTGTTTGCAGAAATTGCTTGAAAATAAATCAAACAATAATATTTGAGTTATCCTCCCTCTCAAAAAGGTCCGGAACATTGTTTAAATAATCAAAATGTCAAAAATTGAAAGAAAAAAATTCGATTTTTTTCTTCGTTTTTTGATTATAACTTCAAAAGTATTCATTTCCGAGAAAAGTTGTACTGACATAAAAGTTGCGTAAGTAAATTTCCTACAATATAGGATATGTTAAAAATTTAAAAAATAGTCACCCTAGTTGCAAAATAGCAATAATTGCGAAAAAACCATACAAAAACAAGTATTTGCATTTTACGTTTTTCAACCATTTATGCTACACTTAGGACCTTCATATTTCATCCAGAAAAACTTTATGATACAGTAAAATAATATTGTAAATTTCATTAAGATCGGTTCAATAGATTTTGCAAAATAAATTTTGCAATCCAGCTTTCGCAAAAAAAATTCATTTCTTCAAAATGTTACAGGACTGAAAATAAAGCAGATAGCAAGTTAAATTTTTTTTTGCTTATAGAAGTGTACTGTATCTTTCATTTGAAATTTTCAAAATTAAAATCGATTAATTACCACGGCGTCAGAAAATTTTTGAAATAAACAATAATTTTTGGTGCTACGCGCAGGACAGCGGTGTTCGATTCACACAAGTTGATTTCCACCAAAATTTCTTCCAATCTTTATCTAATATATTATTTTCTTACTCTATATTTTGTTGTATTTTAATATTTTAATTCCACAAAAATCAAACTAATGTTATTATTGTTTGTGAAATATTGTTTAAACAATTGCATATGTTTAAAAATGATAAACTTTTATTATTTAAGTTAAAATATGTTAACAAAGAAAGTTTTTGCAAATAAAAGTGTTATTTCAAAGGATAGAGTATGTGTTTTTATTTTGCAATAAACAATTTATTTATTTATATCGAAATGTAATAAAAATTAAAATGTATCAATCATTATCAAATGTCATTGGAATGCCCAATCAAAACAAACTATCCGCTGTCCTGCGCGTAGCACCAATAATTATTGTTTATTTAAAAAAATTCCTGACGCCGTGGTGTTAATCGATTTTAATTTTGCAATATTGCAAATGAAAGGTACAGTACACTTCTATACGCAAAAAAATTTTCACCTTGCTATCTGCTTTATTTTCAGTCCTGTAATATTTTGAAAAAATGATTTTTTTTACGAAAGCTGGATTGCAAAATTTATTTTGCAAAATCTATTGAACCGATCTTAATGAAATATGCAGTATTGTTTTACTGTATCATATAGTTTTTCAGGGTGAAATATGAAGGTCCTAAGTGTAGCATAAATGGTTGAAAAGCGTATAATGCGAATACTTGTTTTTGTATGTTTTTTTCACAATTATTGCTATTTTGCAACAAGGGTGACTATTTTTTAAATTTTTAACCAACTCTATATTATAGGAAATTTAATTATGCAACTTTTATGTCAGTACCACTTTTTTCGAAAATGAATACTTTTAAAGATATAATCAAAAAACCAAAAAAAAAATCGAATTTTTCCTTAATTTTTTAACATTTTGATTATTTAAATAATGTTCCGGACCGTTTTGAGCGGGAGGATAACTCAAATATTATTATTTGAGTTATTTTTAAGCAATTTCTGCAAAAAAATTTGCGTCACCTCTCAACGTCCAAATGTACTAATATTTTTACAGATGCGCCCTGGTCTACCCGATTTGGGCGTCGAAACGTTAATAAAACTCATTTTTTAATAATATTGTGGCTTTTTCCCATTATAAATATAGTCCATTCTTTCACGGTTTTTGCTCTAAACTTTAAAGAACCGCTTGGATTGACATGAAATTTGGCATGCGTATAGCTTACATGTCAAAGAAAAAAAAGTGATATTGTGCCGATGTGTGCTTTTGCCCTGGGGGTGACTTTCACCCCCTCTTGGGGGTGAAAAAATATATGTCCAAAATAAGTCCGGAAATGGGTAAACTGACTAATTTTAAGTAACTTTTGTTCTATAGAGCTTTTTCGCCAAGTCAACACTTTTCGAGTTATTTGCGAGTGAATATGTTCATTTTTCAACAAAATAACCACATTTTTAGACGGCTTTTCGCAAATAACTCAAAAGGTAAGTATTTTGTCGAAAAAAAGCGTTCCTAGCAAAAATATAGCCTATAAAAAGTAAAAAATTGGTGTACGCGTTAGGTCTTTGGAACTCGTAGAACCAGAGTTATAGCCAATGAAAAATAGATTCATATTCACCAAATTTCAAATAGAATATCTCGACGTGAAATATCCAAAAAATTAAGCACTTTTTGGGGAAAACCCATTATAACTTTTTTAAAGTGTTTAAAAAAAGCTTTATTTCTGTTTTTGCAAAAAGTTTCTAGCATTAAATTTAAGCAAGGTGCGCTCAAAATAAAGTTGGTCCCTTTTGTTTTTGCAAAAAAAAAAATAGGGAAGACCCCTTAGGAACCCCTAATTTTAGCAACTTAAATGAAATTAATCGTTACCGCTCCACAAATTATTTTACTTATGTTGTGTTTATATGATCTGTAAGTTTCATCGACTCAAAGTGCTTATTTTTGAAAAAAATTTGTTTAAAAGTAAAATTTTTAAAAATTTAAATTTTGAAAAATATGCTTTTTTCAAAATAACTTAAAAATTGTTAGAGATACCAAAAATCTCGATAAACAAAAAAAGTCAGATTTGCTTTTCTTAATATCATGTATTTTTTTGTTTTTCTGTTAGACAAAAATTAATTAAGATTTGGTGTTTCTAAATTTGCATACATTCGTGATCAGTGATTCGTTCAACCCCTTTAACTACAGCCCTTTCAATAATAAGGACTTTGAACCGATGAAACTTACAGATCATATAAACAATATATACACGAGTCAAGAAACTGGTGAAGTCGTAACGATTAAGTTCATTTAAGATACTAATTAGGGGCTGATTTTCTCGATTTTTTTACCAAAACCAAAAGGGACTAACTTTATTTTGAGCGTAACTTGTTTAATTTTGATGCTAGAAATTTTTTTTATAAAACAAAAATGAAGCTTTTTTAAACACTTTAAATAAGTTGTAATGAGTTTTCCCCGAAATGTGCTTCATTTTTGGTGATTTCACGTTAAAATATTCCATTTGGAATTTGACGAATATGAACCTATTTTTCATTAGCTATAACTCTGTTTCTACTAGGTGTAGAGGCGTGATGTACACACCATTTTTTTTAAATTTTTTACAGGCGATATTTTTACTAAGAATGTTTTTTCGGCAAAATACTTACTATTTGAGTTATTTGCGAAAAACCGTATAAAAGCGTGGTTATTTTGTTGAAAAAATGAACATATTCACTGCCAAATAACTCGAAAAGTAATGACTTGATGAAAAAACTCTATAGAACAAAAGTTACTTAAAATTAGCCAGATTATCCATTTCCTGACTTTCTTTGGACGAATATATTTTCACCCCCAAGAGGGGGTGAAAATCACCCCCAGGGCAAAAGCACATATCGGCACAATATCACTTTTTTTCTTTGACTTGTTAGCTATGTGTATGCCAAATTTCATGTCAATCCAAGTGGTTCTTTAAAAATTAGAGGTTTTGCAATATTTTACCGTTAAAGAACGGACTAATAGTTAAAATTGTAAAAATGCCACAAGAAAATAGCTTCAGAACAACATTATTATTTAATATTTACATTTTTCTCTTTTTCCTGACAATTTGTTTTGTTGATTGGTTTTCTTTATTTTAAATATATATTTTCATATTTATTTATACTTTAACTGTCATTTTTTTCATGGTTTTCACATTTACTTTCTTTTTTTGTCAACTATGTAGTTGCACTATCTCTTCATTTGCTTCATCAGGAATGTCATCAGTGTATGTATTTTCTGCTTCGTTTGAGGTTATTCTTTATAGAATTGGTGAAATACTGGTGAAATGTATGGAAGCAGGTTGAGGAGGTCAGTTTTTTTCTACTTGGGTATAGAATTTTGTCCTGGGTAACGTAAACCAGGGTTCATTTTGCTAATGGTTTCTTTTCCTCTTCTTTGGAAACTAATGCATTGAAACGGTTGATTAAGGCCTAAGGTATTCTTATATATATATATATATATATATACAAGCTGTACGCTCCCGAGGAAGCTGAAGCTGTTTTCACTTGAAGATCCTTTTTGTGGGGGATCATCCCATTCTGACTTTGGTTTTACAATTGCTGGTGTGACTTCGCTGTTTCCACTACCTTTCTCCATTCTTCTCTCTCTCTGATTTTGCTTCCTATATTTCTAATTTCCATACTTCTTAAGTCTTCTTCCACTTGTTGTCTCCATCTGAGTTTAGGCCTGCCTCTGGTTCTTGTACCTGGTGGTATCCATTCGGTTATAACTCTTAACGGATTGTTCTTCTCTCTTCTCATTATGTGTCCATACCATCTAATTCTCTGTGCTTTTGTTGCTCTTACTATGTTCTCTTGACCCATCCATTCTTGTATTTCGTGGTTCATCCATTGCCTTGCATCCTCTTCGTTTTCCCTCTTTGGTCCCAGAATTTTTCTCATAATTTTTCTCTCAAAAACTTTCAGCTGCTCTTCTTCTCTTGCTGTTAATGTGAATGTCTCCAAAGCATATAGCACTATTGGTCTTATGGTCGTTTTGTAGATTTTCATTTTTGTATTTCGGCTTATCTTCTTATCTTTGAAAATTTTTTTATTTCTGTAGAATGCTTTGTTTCCTGCTTGAATTCTTCTTTTCATATCTACACTTTCATTTCTTCTGTTGACTAATACTCCCAAATATTTGAATGTTTCAACCTCTTCGAAGCTGTGTGCGTCTATTGTCATTTCTGTCAGTTGCGTCTTCTTTTTTTTACTTACATTCATGTATTTTGTTTTATTTTCATTTATTTCCAGTCCTCTTAGTTTGGATTCGTTTTCTATTTCTTGAAAGGTTTTCTTTAATGCCTTTTTATCTGTTGCTACTATGGTTATATCGTCCGCATATCCAATTATTTGTACTGTATTTTTATTTATAGTTCCTGCGTTTGACAACTTTTTTATTATCTTATCTAATGATAGTATAAATAGTACAGTTGAGAGCGCATCTCCTTGTCTTACTCCATTTTTAATTTTTATTATTTCTGTTCTCTCTCTTCCGGTGTCTATTGTTGCTTGGGAATCTCGCATTGTCATTTCTATCATTCTTATAATTTTATTTGGTATTTTGCTCTCTTGTAAGTCTTGGATCATTTTTCTTCTACTAAGTTTGTCAAAAGCCTGTTTAAAGTCTAGAAAAAGTATATGTGCTTCTCCGTCGTACTCGTATGTTTTCTCTATCGCTTGTTTTAGTGTATGGATAGCATCTATCGTGGATCTTCCTTTTCTGAAACCGTACTGGTAGTCTCCTATGCTTTGTTCTGTGTATATTGTTAGTCTGTCTCTAATTATACCAGTCAGTACTTTATATGTTACATTCAGTAAATTAATTGCTCGGTAGTTTTTACATATCCTGTGGTCTCCTTGTTTTGGGATTGTCACAATAATTCCTTTCTTCCATTCTTCGGGCATTGTTTCCTTATTCCATATATTCTGTATTAGTTCATAAATCTTTCTGTATAGTGCTTCACCCCCGTATTTTATAAGTTCTGCACATATTCCGTCGTCTCCCGCTGTTTTCCCGTTTTTCAGTTTGCCTATTGTATCTTTTACTTCTGTATAGGTCAATTCTTCTTCTTCACCTTGTTCCGGGTTCATTATTGTTTCTCTTTCTTCTTCTGCATCCGTTTCTTGATACATTTCTTCGAAATACTTCTGCCATGTTTCTGCTTCTATGGCTACATTAGCTGTCCGTTTTCTACTACCTAGCTTTAAGTATTGGTACAGTGGTTTTGAATTGTGTCTCTTATTTTCTGTTTCGATCTCGTTCATAATTTCGTCTACTTTTTTATTTTTCTTTGATTTAAACAATTTCTTTGTCTTTTTCCTTTGATCTTGGTATTTTTCTCGTTCCTCTTCTTTACCTGTGCTTAGCCATTTCAATCTTGTTTTATTCTTTTCGTCCACTGCTAGTTTGCACTCTTCGTCAAACCAATTGTTTCTTCTTTCTTTTTGCATTTTTCCAACTACTTTCTCTGCTGCAGTGTTTATTCCTTGTTTGATTTTTTTCCACTGCTCCTCCATTTCTTGTTCCTCCTTGAACTGCATCTCTACATTTACTTCTTTTACAAATCTTCTTTTTACTCCTTTATCTTTTAATTTATCTACGTCCCATCTTCCCTGTGCTTTTCGTCTTTCATTCTTTGTTGTTTTTATTTTACATTTTGCAATCACTAGCATATGGTCCGAATCGATGTTTGCCCCTCTGTGAGATCTCACGTCATTTATCGACTGTTTGTGTGACTTTTTAATAAGTACATGGTCTATTTGATTCCCCTCCAGACTGCCTGGTCTCATCCATGTTATCTTGTGTATGTTTTTGTGTTTATATCTCGTGCTACTTATGTCCATGTTTAATGCCGCTGCTAAATTACATAATCTTTCTCCATTATTGTTTGTTGTGCTATGTAATGAGTTTTCCCCTGCAACCTCCCTAAAGCATTTTTCTTTACCTATTTGTGCGTTGAAATCGCCTATAATAATTAATATATCTTCTCCCGGGATTTTTTCGGCATTTTCTTCTAGTGTTTCATAGAACTGTTGTTTTATTAAGTCATCACTGTTTTCTGTGGGTGCATAGACATTTATTATGGACAACTTTTTCGGTTTGCTGTTTACTCTTATGTATGATAATCTTTGACTTATGGGTTTAAATTCCATAACTTTATGCCTCATTTCCCCTAACACAATAAAAGCAGTTCCTCCATATCCTTGTTTTTCTTCTCCAGCATACCATACTGTATAATTTTCTTTTTCGATTTTTCCATGTCCCCCCCACCTGGTTTCTTGAATTCCTGCAATATCTATATTGTATTGTTTCAACTGTGTCGCTAGCTCTTCCATTTTTCCTTCTTCTAGCAGTGTCCTGACGTTCCATGTTCCAATTTTTTTTGTCATTTTTTTAATTCTCTTCCTTTTTTTTTGTATTTTTCTTATTATTTTGAATATACCGTGACTCATTTACCTCTTCGTTTGCATTGTCTGTTTCCTTTTCATCCATCCATTCTCTTTTGTCTAGTTTTTTGGGACATTTTCAATTTCTATAAGTTTATTTTCTTTTGCATTCCATTTTAGCACTTTGTCATTTATTTCTAATTTCTGGTATCTGATTTTTACTTTTGCTCCTTTGCTTCTCTGTTGTTTTGCTATGTCTCTGATTTCTTTTTGTATCTTTGCTTCCTTGAACGTCAGCGCTGCATCTATGTATATTTCTCTACAGTCTCTTGTGTATTTGAGTTTACCTTTTTCTTGCAGTATTTTCTGTTTGTCTTCCCAGCTCTTCGTTTCTATTATACATTTCTTGTATCCTATCTTAAACGCACTTTTAACTTCTATTTTCAGTTGCAGCTCTGTTTCCATCATTTTTTGTATGTTTTCTCTTAGTCTAACTTCATCTTCCAGATCTACCTGAATTCCTGTTATGATTAATTTATTGCGTATTTTTTCTTTATCGATCTTCTCTAATCTATTCTCCATGAGTGTTAACGCTTTTTTGAGTTCTTCGTTTTCTTTCTCCCATTTTTGTTCTTTTTTTTCTACTTCTCTTTTTAAATTTTCTGTTTCTGCTTTGTTTTGCTTAAGCTTCTGCTTAATATCTTCCAGTTCGTTTTTCATATCCTTGATTTCATCTTTAATCTCTGTTTTGCTTTCCAGGATATCTTCTTTAATTTCTTGCCTCATCTGGCTCAGCAATATCTTAATCTCCTCCATGTCCGTTAATATTGTACTTACTTTTTTTATGCGCGTGTCTGGAGCTTTTTTGCTTTTATGTTGCTCTTCTTTGTCTTCTTCAATCGAGCTGTCGTGCTCCGGTTTGTGTCTTTTTCCTTCTTTTTTATTTTCTTCGTTGTTCATCTATTTGTCTTGTTGTTTGTTTTCTAGACTGAAAATATTTATCAATATAATGAGAGAAAAATATATTTTTAGTTCACTTAAAGCTTATAATATACACAAAAAATAGGAAAATGTAACCTGTGTCTAATAGTAATTATTTAAGTTTTGGTAAGGTCTCAGATATTTTGCACACGCCGGCAACGTCGCATAATATTTGGCCGTACTTCTGTTTGCTAATTTATTTATGGCTTTCAGTAATTAAATATTCATTAATGTTTAATTATACACGTTTTTGTTATATTCAATGTTTGTTGAATTTGTAACTTAAAAAAATATTGTTCTGTATAATATTATTGCAAATCTCCTCTCTTACGTGCATCAAATTAACAAAAGATGACTTACAGTTGAAATGTTGAATTCACCACACACTTTGTGAAAATTTCACCAAAAACCAATGTTTACTTCCGTACTAAAACAACTTTTTCCACCAGAGCGCAAATCAACTTGTGTTCACACCAACTTTTAACACCTACCTGGTGTTTACCATAAGGTATTCTTATAGTAAATTATTTCAGGCTCGTTTTGAACAAAATTCAGCCACTGTACATTTCATGCTGTTTTTAACAAAATTCAAAGGGCGTTTCTTACCGGTGCTTTGTATAAGTTCGGCCCAATCATGAGGATGGTGGAACATCCAACAACACCTGTTTTATTTTTTTTTCAATAGGGACGTGTCATGTATCACACTTAATGTGGGTGTGGCCAGGTACTAAAAAATTTATGATTAATCGCTTCCAAGTTAGGAGAATTTTGCAGGGCTACCATACATATAGCTGGTACATGAGTATTCTTGTTTTGACCACCAGATGTATCTGAGTACCTATATGATCAAACTTTTTACAACAGGCTTTAAAGCTTTGGAAATAAATTTGTATATGAGCCAACTTCATTAGCACCTCTCCCAGCTTCACCTTCATGCCAAAGGTAACTGTAAATTGTGCCATCACTGCAGTCGTAGACTGTTAGATTAAAAGTCCAAAGTTGGCGTTTGTAGAAGGCTACAGAACTATGCACGAGTGGAGTGGGAAGGCATTGTTGCATGTCAAATGTCACAATTTTGGTCGAATCGTTAACTTTTGAATTTTCTTAATCTAACTTTTTAGATTCATACGCATACTCCGCGTTATCAAGGTGGTCATTTTTCTGTTTTAAAAACTCCTGGTTTTCACTCTCAGACATATTTTAATTTGCATGTCCGTCCAGCCTATCACATTTTAAACAGGTATCTAATTTAGGCTTTTTAATTTTGAAATTTAAGTTGTGGAACTCTTCACAAAACTTACTATAGCTTACAGGTTTTAAACTGTTTTCAGATAGGGTACGCTTGTATTCTTCATATTTATTATAGTGTCACTATCGTCAAATATGGAGAAATAAATTTTTCCCTTAATCTTGTGTTGAGTAGTTGCTTTCATAAGCTGGGATTCCGATTAAAAATTGATTTACTGTTTTCCTTTCTTCTTCAGTTATAAATTTTTTTCTAAAATTTCCTCTTTCATCCGGTTGGATTGTGCCCGAAGAAGATTATCTTTTCTTTTGAATCATAGTTTATAGGTATCTCCGACTTTCTCCAAATACTTTTAGTAAAAAAGACAAATCAGCTTTAAAAGCGCGCGGCGCGGCGCCGGCGTACAGAGAGTCAACGTAATAATAATATCTTATTAGTGTACAGTGTGTTAAGTCGCAAAAATTGTGGGACTTAACACACTGAGTCTTTCTGTTTCGTAAATACTGTTTAGTGTAGAGAGTGATATGTCTAAGTTCGGGACTGAACACGCTTTACACAGTTAGTATTGATTGTTTTTCATTTGTGTAAAATGAATATCTCAGTTTAGGAATGGAATTAGAGTTGACAAATTATACACACTTATAGATATCAAATTCTAACATACAGATAGTGCATTTGCCAATTTCGACAATATTTGGACTTAACTCACTTTACGCACAGAGCACAGAATTGTTCCTCTCTTTCTTTTAAATAATATACAGCCGGAAAAATGAAAGAATACCCATGAACGATCACATAAATCACTTATTTTGTATTTGCTGTCTTTTTCTATGACAAACGTTTGTTATTTATAGAACAAGACAGCAAATACGAAATAAGTGATTGATGTGATCGTTCATGTGTATTCTTTCATTTTTCCGACTCTATTTTGTATTGGCAGTGGTATAGGTGTGCCGTATATTATCTATCTTTTCTTCATAGAGCAGTCAATGAGGTTATTTGGCTCCGAATTCCATCCTACTACATCGATTTACTTGATATTCTCACAATAAGTAGAGAAGAGCTCAAGAAACAAAGTGTACCCTGTGCCGATGTGCGCTTTTATCTTGGGAGTGCTTCCCATCCCTTCTTGGGGTAGAATTTTTTTTATTTCAAATAATACGGAAGTTGCTAGAGAACCCAATTCTAAGCAAAAACTCTTTAATAATTTTTTTTGAAAACTCAATACTTTTTCAGTTTCAGTTAAAACACAAATGTTTTCGAGTAAAACTTTCTATTTTGTTTGTTTTTAAAGATACAAGAGAAATTAAAAAAAAACGAAATGTTCACAAAACGCCTACAATACGATTTCAATATAATATGTATGAATATGGTTTTGAATAAACAAAATATAAGCGATTAAATGGTCTGTAGTGTGTCTAGTATTAGTGCTGTGACCAGGGGGTTCAACGTCTTCCTTTATTCAGATGGACTTTTTGGACCCAAGTTTTTTTATGTATTTTGACCCGTAGACAGTGGCGTAGCGTGAGTCTCGGCTGCCCGGGGCGGAAGACAATTTTGCTGCCACCTTATTTAGTGATTTTAATTTAATGTATACTATACATTACATACATTAATTAGAGAACTTTTCGGCGAGAACAGTCATCATTATTTTGATACAGGTTAGATTTTAAATAAATAAGTTTATCTAAGTTTTACAATCCAGTTATAAGGTTTATTAATACAAAAATTATTTTACTTTAACCAATTAGATACATTGATATAACTTAGGTACCTATCACTTAAGATTAGGTACCTACACCTTGACGATCGACAAGATTAAACAAAATCAATTTTTAATTAAAACTAGAACGATACTAAAATGTTATATTTTTATTTTTATTGAATAGTAATATGAGTATTTGGTAGAATTAAAAACAAAACTCCCCGTTTTAAATTAAAAATTTATACTTGATGGATTCGACCGTTACTTGATGGAAGTTCATTTTATCTAACAATAAAACACTGAAAACGTTTGTTTTCTATACTTCCACAAAATTTATTATACCTAAGTGACTACAGCTGTTTCGGCAGAGTGCCTTTCTCAAGTGATATAGTTTACAATGTGTTTGCCTTTTTAAGTCTTCAACTGAAGAGGTTGAGGAGTGGGTAGCTGTTTGTCTCGAGTTGGTCATTCAGAATTATATCTGTATTTTTCAGTTTATTAATTTCCATAGATTCTAAAAAAGATAGCTTAAGGCCTTTATTTTGAATATGCAGAATTTGAAACTATTCATTGAAAGAATGATTATGATCTAGAAGGTGAAGAGCGTATGTAGAAGTGTCTGCTTTTCTATTGTTGAATGCCCTTTTGTATTCTGCTATCCGTTTGTCAAAAGTTCTGCCAGTTTGACCGATGTACGTTTTCGGACAGTCACCACAAATTAGTTTGTATACACCACTCTGTAGTTGCTTTCTCTTTCGGCTTTTATTGTTCTTAATATATTTGCTTAAGTTGTTGTTAGTTCTGAAAGCTGGTGTTATTCCTTTCTTTTTTATGTATCTGGCTATTTTTGTTGTTATCTTGCCAGTATATGTGAGAGAGCAGAAGGTACTGGGTTCTTTTTGTGGCGGTGGATACACTCATTTCAGGGCTTTGTTATGGAGTTTTTGGTTTAAAATTTTGTTAACCGTTTGTTCGTTATAGCCGTTGTTTACTGATATTTGTTTAATGATGTTTAGTTCTATCTCGAAGTTATTTTTTGTCATGGGAATTTCTATCAGTCTATGTATCATGCTATGGTAGGCTGCTAATTTGTGTTGTGTAGGATGGGATGATGAATTTTGTATAGTTGTGTCAGTATGGGTAGGTTTATGATATACGGAGAATTAAACAAATAGCAGTAAACGACGGCTATAAAGAACAAACAGTTAACAAAATTTTAAACCAAAATCTCCATAAGAAAGCCCCGAAATTAGTGTATCCACCGCCACAGAAAGAACCCAGTACCTTCTGCTCTCTCACATATACTGGCAAGATAACAACAAAAATAGCCAGATACATGAAAAAGAAAGGAATAACACCAGCTTTCAGAACTAACAACAACTTAAGCAAATATGTTAAGAACAATAAAAGCCGAAAGAGAAAGCAACTACAGAGTGGTGTGTAAAAACTAACTTGTGGTGACTGTCCGAAAACGTACATCGGTCAAACTGGCAGAACTTTTGACAAACGGATAGCAGAACACAAAAGGGCATTCAACAATAGAAACACAGACACTTCTACAAACGCTCTTCACCTTTTAGATCATAATCATTATTTCAATGAAGAGTTTCAAATTCTGCATATTCAAAATAAAGGCCTTAAGCTATCTTTTTTAGAATCTATGGAAATTAATAAACTGAAAAATACAGATATAATTATGAATGACCAACTCGAGACAAACAGCTCCCCACTCCTCAACCTCTTCAGTTGAAGACTTAAAAAGGCAAACACTTGGTAAACTATATCACTTGAGAAAGGCACTCTGCCGAAACAGCTGTAGTCACTTAGTTATAATAAATTTTGTGGAAGTATAGAAAACAAACGTTTTCAGTGTTTTATTGTTAGAATTTATACGTTTACTTTTTTTAAGTTTTAAGCCTTTTATTGCACCGTTAATGTCTATTGCATCTTGCTCAATAGACAAAATAGCCAAATTAGTTAGTCTTAGAGTATTCATTGTCGATCTTAAATAATTTTTAATCAACATCAATTTTGAAAAACTTCTCTCACAGCTGGTATTGCTTATAGTAACTGTGAAAAATATTCGGAAAATTATTAAAATATTGGGCAGAGTATCTGCCAGTTTGGATTTAACAATAAAAAAAAAACGATTAGCTTACATAAATATTTATTCTTTTTATAAGAAAATAACCAACTAACATAACATTAACTCTAAATAATTACCCCCTCTGTGGCTCATTCGAAAGATCCGAATAGTCGTGAGTTCGAATCTCACCAGGGTCGGAAATTTTTCGTTTATTATAATTTAATAAATGAATATAGTTTTTGTCCTTGTCGGATCGGTAGTCACCGGAGGGACCGCAGACGTTCGCATACAATTAGCTTCTCTTTGCAAAGACAATGACGTTGACTTTGCAAAGTAACGAGACACTTACTCAACACACACACTACACATGACACTAAGTACCTTACTGCAAAAGTTCACCGTACCTACCATGCCAATGGCCATTAACCCGGCACCTGCCACGTGGGGTGCTACCAGCACCCCATAACATATTTTCATCAAATACTTGGTATTTCAAGTTTGTTAACCGTGCTGTGCGTCATAGTATCTTTCTATAATATTATATAGCATAGATCTGTTTGCGTTTGAAGTGGTTATTTAGTGTCATTCTGAACTTGTAGCTCCTAAGCCGAATCGGAGTGTCATTATCTGCCAGTTTAAGGTTTAAATTTTTTTTGTGTTTTTGATAAACAGGTCAGATTTACATTTTTTTATTGTAATAACTGATTTAAATTATTAATATAGTCTCTATACTCAATAAATCTTATTTTTTTTAGATATTTTAGTTCAGTTCGTTTATTATGGGTTGGTACTCGCTAGATTGCTAATAACACCTTTTTAATTATATTTTTTAACTTTTATAATATATTAGTAACTAATAAGTTAATAAAACATGTTTTTTATATACTTGTGTAACTCAACACATTATTTTGTTTATAAACAAGTAGATCAGAGAAAAATTTTAAGGGGTGCTGTGAGCACCCCACGTGGCAGTTGACGCTGTGCAAAGCCACGTGGCAGGTGCCGGGTTAACTGTAGAGGCATTAAATAAATAAAAAAAATATAAATAATTAAATTAAAAGTAAAAGGATTTAAAAAAATATAAGATCACAACCAACTGAAAAATTTATTCTCAATCATTAAATTAAAATTGGAGGCATTAAAAAAACTAACCTAACCAATTAAATGTTCGAACAAACCACCCTCTTCCTGTGAACAAAGACCTAATCGATCATACAATGCAAGTATCATTGAATTCAGCTGATCTGGCTGTACCTGACTGCACAGTTGAACAATTTTTTCTTGCAATTCGTATTCAAACAATTAAGTGTTTTCTTTGTTCCACACATTGAATGACGTATATGGTAGTAAAATAATTGCCGATTTAGGTAATAGAAGTCATTCTCGCTGATTGTTAGTCATAAACGGATAATTCAGTATAGACGTTGTTGCCAGTCGCTACAGAATGTCATTCAAGAAAAAAGGAATTCCCCGAATTAGTCACAAAATAAGTAATGAAAAATTCCGTGCTCCTTTCAGTCGGTCCGAATTTGTAGTTACGCTAAAAATATAAACATGGTTGAAAATTGGCCATTTCCCTTGAAAAATGACACTTTTCGGACGGTTTTTGCGAATATCTTAAAAACTATGCATTTAACGAAAAATTATATAAAATATTTTTGTAGCTTATAAAAGAACAAAGAGACCTGTTCCTTCATAAATCTTCTAGTTATAATACAAAAAGGGATAATATGGTAGGTGAGAAGAGTTTGTTTTTTTGGTGCATGCTCAAATCGGTGTATTCCAACTTAAAATAAAAGAGAAACGGTCGATTTTAGGTGTACAGTGATACCAATACCTTTTGTAGTGCTTATAAAGATCTTTAAAATGAGCAATATTAAATGTCGATTACGTTCAAACTAAGAGAGATATGCTGCAAGAAAAATTGATCACTAATGTATTTTAAGAAAAAATTATAGGGTAGACTTTCAATTAGGAGAAAAGTAGAGGCTATTCCCAACATTTAATTAAAATCCATACAGTAGGATAGAATTCGGAGGTAATATCATATTCTTGCTCCCATTGACTGGCGTATCATATATGTGGTGCGTACACTGCAGTGCCCAGTTCTTTTAAAAAATTGTAACGGGATATTTATTTTTCTCGGAAAAACTGACCTACTATACGGCTGTTTATACCAGACATATTTAAAATACGGTAAAATGGGTAAAACATTGCCATAGGCCACCGACGGGTCCTTCGAGACGTGTAATATGTTGCACATTTTTCGTCCAAGGCATCTACACCTACACCTGCTTTGGGTTGTTATAAAACATAATTCTTTCGACTCTGATCAATACATTCGAATTCGCTTATTGAAATACCGATTATAGGAATATCCCGGTTTAAGGGATATAAATTTGAGATCCCAATATGTTTCTACTGGCCACCAATTCGACCAGTTGTACCCGCTTATTGGAATAGCCTTTGGAGCATAACCGAGATATTATAATAGTCGATCATTGGTGGAATCTAAAATGTCTATTCCTTAAAGCGAGATATTCCTATAAGCAGTATTCTAATAAACGGGTTCGAGGTACTGTCGTGAAGCATTGATAATATTAAAATAACAGATTTTCCCATTGTTGAGACATGATACTAGAGCCTTGTCTGTTATCTGATGTAAATTCGAACTCTGAAGAAAAATTAACGGGTCTCTTTCTCTCGGCCCTAAATTTTGGAGAAATCATTGTTTTATTTTTATTAAGTGGTTGGTTAATCCAGAGTGTACCAATCTTTGAATGAGTGCATGGTTGTACACCGGCCACCGATATACGGAAGGAATATTCTCTGCATTCGTCTGTCCGGAAAAGTTCGACTGATGGAACATAAATGCCGAAACATTATATTTACACATTATTTTTATACCTTGTATAAAGTAGAAATTTGCAATTATTTTTTCTTGTTTGACATTCTAGGTATTTTTTAATAAATACCAAGCGCCATCTAGCGCCCTAAAAGTAGAGGGACAGATCAAAACAAGCAGGTAGGTGGCTTCTAAACCATACAAGAGTTAAGAAAAAGTTATTAACATCAATTGGTAAACATTAACATTTATTGATAACGCAATATACAATAAAAACTTGTTATTAGTCTGCTCCTCATAAATAAAACTTTAGTGGTAAAGATTGAATTTTAAAATAAACTTTTTATTCATATTTCTGCTCACAGGGATATTCATTCGCACGAAGATGATCTTCACTATACTTTTTAACTTTTGGATATTGGGTACATTCTTTATCAAGAATATCAGTTAAACAGTGTATAGCTGGTAAAAATCGTCTAAAATATAAACATCAGTTAATTAGTATGAGTAATATATACTTAAACAACTATTATATACTATCTACAAATGCGGCACATCGTTATTCCATCCAGTATCCGAGGCTACTGTTCCAGTTCTTTGAGCGTTGTTTTTTTATGAAGGGTAGGTTGCTAGCCTTGCTCTTCAACCCTCCTCCTTTACCAGTGATGGTGACTTCTGAGCTACTCGATTCACCCAGCATCACCACCCCAGTGGCAGGAAACAAAACAGCAGGTAAAGAAAGCAGCGAGAATATCTGGTTTCCTGAGAGATATAATCTGGCGGAATAAATATATGAGCAACGGAAGCAAATTCCGCATTTATAAGACATGTGACATGTGTTAGATCCGTACTGACATATGCAGTTAAGACAAGGGCCGAGACAATAAAGACCAAACAAATAATAACAACAGAGATGAAAACCTAAGATCCATAAGAAGTATCACACTCAGGTATAATACGAAACGAAGACACACTGAAAGAGCGTTCAAGACGTAGTGAGATGGAAAACGATGCTTGTGGAGAGACCACGTAGATCGGATGGACCCTGAACGTATGGCGAGATCGGCGAAGACACCAACAAAAAGCGACCCATAGGAAGACCCAAAAAACGATGGTACGAGAGCTGAAGCTCCGGATCGCAACAGAGACTTTACCAGAAGAAACAGGACATAGTCCTATTAAAAGAAGAAGAAGAAATACGGGACAAATAAGGAACTTCAACAAAACAGTAAAACAAATTAAGTAATTTTCTTAAACGGGCAATATTACATTATGTTTAATATAGTTGGTTAAAGGTCTATCTTCGGTAATCTACATAGTTGTAGTGAACTCTCCCTTGAACGGTCAGTAGTCGTTCCGCATAAAGTGTCTTTTAATACTAAGTGTATGAAAGTATATACAGTCAGAAAAATGAAAGAATACCCATGAACGAACATATAAAACACGCTGTATTTTCCTGTCACCGTGTCACAAAGAAAATTGTCCAGTGCAAGTACATGTAACAATAATTATGACATGTACTTGCGCTGGCCAATTTTTTGTGTGACACAGTGACAGGAAAATACAACGTGTTTTGTATGTTCGTTCATGGGTATTCTTTCATTTTTCCTACTGTACGTGTATCAAAAGAAATATTAGTTTACCATTACATAACACAAGTTGTGGATGAGAGGCCGTATTGTCTAGGAATAAAAAAAAATTCGATTTTCTCTCTGTATTCTTGTACCAAATTTATTTAGCCAGTATGCCGAATTCATGTTGCTGTACCATTCGATAGGTAATTGTTCTACGGGTGAACCCTTGAACCAACGAGGGTTTTTTACTTTTACCGATTATTACTGGCCTTTCTTTGTCTCGTATCACGTATCATATTGGTGCAAAATATAATTGTAATTTCTATCTTTGGAAGCGTTACCTCCACTGCACCTTTCTCCTTTAAAGGGATAAGTTTTGTTGAATAATACTCTAAAATATAATCCCATAACTAAATAACTCTAAAAGATAATCCCATCTCATCTGTTTTAAAAATATCTCGCGCAGAGTCTACTTTCATTAAAGTGAGCGGTTTTCCCTTCCAGCAGAAACCAAATAAATCTACAGCAGCAAGCTGCTTCGCCACATACAGATATGGTGAAAGAAAATATGGTGTCGCTTACAAAATTTCTCGAGCCATTCACCAGAAGCTTTTTAATCAGCACTTACTAGTTCCCTTGCAACCTCTAATGCTTTTCTTGAATAATATTGCTAGAAACAGGAATATTTTAGACCAGACTTTACAAACCCGATCGAAAATAAATCAGGTCTAATGCAGTAGGTACACTCGGTTATCAAAAAAATTTTTTCGCTTCTATATGTCCGCTTATCATGTTTCAAAATTTCACTGGCTTGATCTTTTCCGATTCCAATTTTTTTTATTGGCTGTCTAACACTTAACATATTATGGGTCTTTGCATAATGAACCACATCGCCTTTTTCTTTCTAACTTAAAAACTTCCTCTTTGCGGACTCCGTATTATTCACGTTGCAAAACGTTCAAAACTAAAATTATTTCAATTGCTTTAATTATACGAGGTAAGCCAAAGAAAACAGTACACCTCGATATTTGGCAGTATTTAATAGATTTTAAGAAAATGCCGAAACAGGTCGATTTATCTTCTAAGGGGGACACATTTTTACGATACATACATCTGTTATTTGTCAAGCCTCTCCCTTTCACTTCCCCAACCTCTGGAGGCATTGAGATGGGGTACTCAGATATAACGATAATTCACGATTTTTTTTTTTCGATATTTGCACCGTCTTTGCAAAAAACTGCCAATTTATTTGAAGTACAACCTATTAAAAAAGTTACGTACCTAACATCTATGGTTTGCTAACATGTAATTTCTCCTGTCACGTCATAGCTCCTTTTGATGTAACAGAAAAATTGACATCTTAACAAACCATAGGCGTTAGATATCATTTTTAAGAGGTGTTGTACTTCAAATGACTTAACAGTTTTTTGCAAAGTCGGTGAAAATATAGAAAAAAAAATCTTGGATGGTCGTTATGTCTGAATTAGTGTTGCCCAAAATCGGTCTTGATCTTGCAGTCTTCGTCTTGTTCTTGCGTTTTCGCAAGACCAAGACCAAGACCAAAACCGCTTTATTTTAGCAAGACCAAGACCAAGACCTGAGCAAGAACAAGACTAAGCCTGCGAGACTCTTGCGTCTTGCAGTTAGGATTGAGTGTCATTTTAGGGAATATAGTAGTTCGGGTATATGCTTAGAGACTATGAGACGCAATAAGATACGTAGGTAACAAAAATTTGGAAAATTGGACTTGTGCGGATTATGAAAAATACTATCAACATACATAGCGAATCAAAATATTCATTAAAAGAACACTTGACATATTTATTTGACACGTACTCAGAGGTCATAATAAATTATTAAAATGTAAAAATAAAATATTTTTTAATGCAGTTTTTCCTAGCAGACGACAGCGACGGACGCCTTCGCTCTGAAATTAATTGTATGTTAATTGTCTAGATTTGAAAATAGCTGTCCTTTCATAAAATAATCTGTATTGTGACGCCGACAGTAATATCCTATTCAAACTTTTTAAAGATACGTCGCCTAAAGATGATAAAAAATATAATACGACACACACTCAAGTGTTTTCCTTATCAGTTGTTAGTAGGATTCTAAAAATATCGTATTTGTAAACTTTCTGCAGAGTGTGCAATTTTGTATCAATGGGTCAAACAAAATTCCTTTTAGACAGAGAATGTTCTTTAATACAGTCAAGTTTATGTCATTTATTTGATTTTTTGTGTTTTAACCATGTTTTAGCACATATTTATGTAATATAAGGTTATTAAATGCAAATGTTTAAAGAAACAGATTGACTCCCGTGGGATATGGTAGATAACTCAGTTAGTGGGAGTATAGGCAGGGATAGTTTAGATCAGTGGTTCTCAAAGTGGGCGATAACGCCCCCTTGTGTGCGCTGGAGGCCTCTAGGGGGGCGGTAAAGGGCACAGAGAAGATTGGGGGGCGTTGAAGCGGTTTACAGGGGCAATGGTTAATTTAATTTTTTACCACAATAATTAATCAGTTTATTAAAATATAAAAAAAAACAACACAATTCTATTACAAAAATTATCTTTAAAGAATACTCAAAAATATCAAAACTGCTTTTTCTAGAAAATGTAATAATACTCTAGCTCTCTGAGAGGAAAACCTACCTACTGGTTATAATACCGCTTTTTATCGATTCCCCGCCCGCTGCCGAGGCCGAGGCGAGGCCCGCCCGCTGCCTCATATAAAAGCGCACGCCATCCAGTCATGTCATTCGACAATATGCTCTACTAGGGACCGAACGTCTCAGACGTCAAGGAGCATCGCGTTATTACGAAAACAAGTGAATTTAGTGACGAGATAAAGTGCTGTACGTACAGTGCCTAATTTGCTCAGTAAGAATACTGTGAGTGGTGTCAAACGGGGAAGCGATGAAACCCTCAAGGTTGCAAGATCATTTGAATAAAATGCATTCAGATAAAAAAGACAAAAATGTGACTTATTTTCAAGACTTGGAAAAGAAGCACGCAGCTCAGCCAACTGTGTCAAAACTTTTTTCAGCTGCTTCTAAGCAAGACGAGGACGGACTCCGAGCTTCCTACAATATCTCCTTGCCAATTGCTCGAACAGGTAAACCTCACACTCTTGGAGAGGATTTAATTTTACCGGCAATAAAAGAAGTAATAACTACTGTGCTCCATAAACCAGCGGCAGATATTATCCGAAAAATTCCTTTGAGCAATAGTTCCTTGCAAAGACGAATTGATGAGATGGCTGAAAACATTGAAGAGTCGTTGTGCAATCATCTGAAGACTTCTAAATTCTCAATTCAGTTAGATGAGTCCACTTTACCAACTGGTGAAGCATTGTTGCTGTCATACGTGAGGTTTATTAAAAATGATAAAATATGTCAAGAACTATTATTTGCCAGAGATTTAGAGACCGATAAAAAAGGAGAGACCATATTTAATACACTGGAAAAATTTTGTGATGAGAAAGAAATTCCACTGAAGAATATTATATCAGCTGCTACGGATGGCGCTCCGGCTATGACAGGACGTCACAAAGGCTTCATAGCGTACTTAAAAAATAAAATTCCAGATGTGCTCGCTGTACATTGCGTCGTTCATAGACAACATTTGGTTGCGAGAAATTTGAGTGAGCGTCTCTCTCAATCACTGCAATATATCATCATAGCAGTCAATAAAATCCGAAACAGCTCTTTTAATGACCGATTATTTAATCAGCTTTGTGTTGCTAATGATGAAGATTTCAACCGATTGCTATTTCACACAGAAGTACGTTGGTTATCAAGAGGTAACTGTCTGACTCGATTTTACAATCTGTTTGAGTCTGTGATAGAGTTCTTGGAAAACAAATACAAAGAATTGCACGAAAACCTCATCACTTCAAAGAATGATATTGCATACTTGACAGACCTATATAAATTATTTAATGATGTCAATCTCCAACTTCAAGGTGACGACTCGAATTTGATTAAAACAAAAAATGTCATTGCTGCTTTTGTAGCTAAACTGCTCTTATACAAGAATAATATCGGCAGACGTGAGTTTCACAATTTCCCTAATTTGTCAGCAGTATCCTTCAACAACGACGACTTGCTTGTTTACTGCCAACATTTGGAGAACCTCCACAGGAATTTCACAGAACGATTCCAGGACATTTTAAACTTGGAAATACCGGACTGGGTGTTGGATCCTTTTTCAAATGTCAACACAGCAGGATCACTCCAGCTGGAAGAAGAACTCATAGAACTGACAACGAACGAGGAAATAAAAATAAAATTCAAAAATGGATACCAAGAATTTTGGCTACAAAGGCTAATCCCGCAATTGTACCCTGGATTGTGGTCCATCGTTCAACTATTTTTGATAGCATTCCCATCATCGTATTTGTGTGAACGTGGATTTAGTGCTGTGACAACGTTGCTAACTAAAAAGAGAAATCGGTTGCAGATTACCAAACGCGGTGACTGGTGACTTACGGCTGTTTTTGAGTAAATTCGAGCCTGATATTAACAAACTTGTAAAAATCATCAGATTCATCCTTCACATTAGATTAGTTTTAAAATTCAAATTGAAATGTTTGTTTTAATAACATGAATAAAAGTTTTTCTAATATTACAAAATGGTGTTTTAAATTACTCTCATCAGAAAGTCTTATTTTCACATGACACGCATAATTTAATTATTAAAATAATGACTGCGATTGTGATTCTTAAGATGTAGTAAAGTAAAAAAAATGGGGGGCGCTAGAAAATAATTAATTTTCGATGTGGGCGGCAGACAAAATAAGTTTGAGAACCTATGGTTTAGATCGTGGGTTAAAACCTCACCCGATGTGAGTTGTTTAAACATTTATTAATTTGGCTGGTTTTTACTATGTCTACAGGGTGAGGCAGATAAATGTCCTATTAGAAATATCTAGAAAACTAAAGGCAACAGAATCATCAAAAAGGGGACGACGGGGTTTTAAGGAGTGATCTATTGAATGAAAGTAATTTCATCTATTTCCTACTTCCGATTATATTGGATGTTGCTTATAACTTCGTTTTTTTGAATGGGGCAACCTGTATGTTTTTACATTTTTAAATTCTCCTCGATGTCTTCGTTGTTAAAATATAAGGTTTTGTAATGTTATATAGGGTAGTTTAAAAGAGGATTACATTTTTTTTCTTAATTTCGTAGCAATATTCACACCCTGTAGAATTGTAGTAGTTTGACATCAAAACTCTATTTACGTTCAAATCATTTTTAAAATAGTCTACTATTGTTAAAAATTGTTAGTATAGCTAAATTGTTAATTTTAGAATAAAGGTTTGGTCGAAACTCGGAATGAGTATTTTCTGAGTTTTCTTAACTTGAACACCCCGTATTTTATTATTGTAATGAAATTATATGTTTTATTTCTTAAGCATTCCCTATACCTAACTGCTTTAGTTTGTGAGTTATTGGTGATTCAAGCCAAATATTAATTGAAACAAAAAATAAGTTAAATTTTATTAGGTTGGTCGTGAACATATTCAATCGCAAATAATTTTTCGGATATAGATACATATTAATCTAGACTGATCCTAAAAATTACCAATAATGGTTAAGCTATCAAAATTCTTACGTAGTTAACATTGTTGGCGCGATTAACAATTAAGCACAAATTAAAGCAGTTCTTCCTTCTTCTTCTTCGTCTAGCCATTCACGTCCACATCTGAACATAAGCCCCTTCAAGTCTTCCTTTCCATTGTTTTTTGTTGCATGCTACTTGTAGCCATTTTTTCCCAGCAGTTCGTTTCAGATCATCTGTCCATCTCATAGGAGGTCTGCCTCTGGGTCTTTTGTGTTGGTATGGTCTCCAGGTTAGAATTTTTCTGTGCCATTTGTTTAGATCGCTTCTAGCTAGGGAGCGTTCAAGTATTACGTAACGCAAATTGGGGGGAGGGGGGGTTTTGTAAAACGTTACGGCGCGTTACATGGGGGGAGGGGGGTTCGAACAGCGCGTTACGTAACATTATTTTTTAAAAAATTAGTAAATCCTTTATAAAAGGTATATATTTTAAGGTAAATATATACCTTTTATAAAGGATTTACTATTTTTTGTATTACATGGTATACAGCCAACTACAGGAAAACTTTTTCCTTGTGGATTCTTTTTTAACTTAAATGAAAAAAACTACGGAATTTCATTTATGTTTTATTTACATAGACCCCTGAATTGTTTTATGTTGCACTCTCACGCTCCGTTCATGTTCCGACAAGAGGACAATACATAATAGTACGTTTTCAAGTGAAAAAATCTTAAAATTTGTAACACAGATGAAGCACAGTAACATTTGTTTCCAATAATTAGATGGACCTGTCTCCACAACAAAAGATTAAAAGATACAGATGTTATTTAAGAGGTCGCAGAAGGGAACTACAGGTTCATAAATCTTGTATGTTTTCTGAAATCGTTTTCTGCAGTAGGTATTCATTAATGTTTTAAATACGCAAATTTTCAAATTATTTAAAAATGTCTTTAAATAAAAAGCATTAAGTACAAAACCCACTATATTGATGCTTAGTTTAGAAAATTGATAGATATTTAAAAAATAGTACCCTTATTTAAAGTCTGATTTCAAAATTTCAAAAATTTCAAGTGAATTTCAAAATTTCACCTTGCATTATTCATAATAGACCCTACATAATACACATTTTTGAGATGAGGTTTTTAAGCAGCTTCTAAAAACAAAAATATACAGGGTGTTTAATTAAAATTAAAGATAATGGACTATGCTAGACTTGAGTGAATCAACCTGTATATTCAAATTTATGTTTAAATAGTCCATAGTTGAATTTAAAAGTTGACGTATCCTAGCGTTTTTATAATTTTCTAAAATAATGACACATGACAAAAACAATTTTATTCCATAAGTGGTTTCCATACATTATAATTTTAAATGATCACCCTGTATTATTCATAAAGACCATAAATTCAGATTGTTAAGCAGCTTTTAAACATATAAAAATATACAGGGTGTTAAAAAATAAAGCTTATGGACTACGGTAGTCTTGCATAAATTACCCTGTACATTTAAATTTATGTTTAAAGAGCACACATTTTTATATATTAAAATCTACGGGTCTCAGCGTTTTTTAAAATTGATTAAAACTTGGACAGAAATAATTTTATTCCATAAGTGCCTTCTTACATATACAGAGTGTTTCAGAAAAAGGTAACACGATCTCTAAGATAGGTGAAAAACTGAAAAATAATTGGGGTTTGCTTAGTATAAAATTTTTGTAACGGCATGCGTTTTCACGAGATAGGGCGTTGAAGAACAAAAAGTTTTACACATTTTTTCACTATTTTTTAGAAACTACTGGCAACATCGTATATTATTTGTTATACAAAAATTTTTACTAAGCAAAATAAAATATTGAAATAATAAATATGTTATTTTATTTTAAGTTTTTATTAAAGAAGATCAAATAGAAAAATGCATGAGAAGAACAATAAAGGATGAAGCCAAAAATGTATGTAAGGATGGGGCCAAGCAGGAAAAATGTAAATGTAAAATTAGTAATAAAAGATTATTATTCTAAGTTTTGGACATATTTCATGTCATGGGACATGAAATTACGATTGCGGTTGGAGCGGCGCAGGATAGACGTGGTTGGAAATGAGGGGAGGAGGCCTATGTTCAGCAGTGGACTTTTGAGGCTGGATGATGATTGTAAGTTTTTATTATTACCTCAAATGCGAAAAAAAATAATAATAATTCCGGTACTTTTCGCAACCTAGTTTTCCATTTAGGTTCAAATGGTGACTTGGGTGTTACGTAACGTTTAGGTGGGGGGAGGGGGGTACATAAAAACGTTACGGTGCGTTACCTGGGGGGAGGGGGGTCAAAAATCTTCAAAAATTGCGTTACGTAATACTTGAACGCTCCCCTACATGTCCAACGTATTCCCATTTCAATTTTAATGATTTTTGTACCACATCAGTGACTTTGGTTTTCTGTCTTATCCGTGTGTTTGTTTTCCTGTCCTTAAGTGATATGCCGAGCCTTGCTCTTTCCATCGCGTGTTGAGCGACTCTGAGTATGTTCATATTCTTTTTTGTGATTGTCCATGTTTGTGCCCCATATGTTAATATCGGAATAATGCATGCATCAAATTGTGCTCCATATGTTAATATCGGAATAATTGATGCATGAATTAAAGCAGTTAGGTATAGGGAATGCTTAAGAAATAAAATAGTACCATAAAATATCATTTCATTACAATACTAAAATACAGGGTGTTCCATTAAAGAAAACTCAGAAAATACTCATTCCGAATTTCGACCAACCCTGTATATCAAATGCAACATTTAGATATATAATACCTACTAATACTTTTTAACAATAGTAGAACTATATTAAAAATCATTTGAACATAAATAAAATTTTTGATGTCAAATAACTACAATTCTACAGGGTGTGAAAGTTGCTACGAAATTAATAAGAAAACGTAATTATCTTTTAAACTAGGCACCCTATATAACATTACAAAACCTCATACTTTTAGAAAAAAGACATGGAAGAGAATTCAGAAATGTAAAATATACAGGGTGTCCCATTTTAAAAAACGAAGTTATAAGCAACTTCCGGTATAACTTAAAGTAGAAAATATATAAAAATATTTTAATTAAATAGATCACTCTTCAAAACCCCTTTATTCCAATTTTCATGATTCTGTTGTCTTTAGTTCTCGAGATATTTCTAAGAGGAAGGTTATCTGCCTCACCCTGTATGTTAAGTCATGCTGAAAATGTACCTTTACTGTTACGTTGTTCTAAGATCTAAAGTAACGTTTAATAAATATCAATATGCTAGTGGGTAACTGCGAGACTTGCAAGACTCTTGCTGCAAGACCAAGACCAAGACCGGGAGTGCAATACCAAGACCAGGTATATTGCTGCAAGACCAAGACTCTCTAAGTCTCGTCTTGGTCTTGCATTTGGGCAACACTAGTCTGAATACTCCATCTAAATGTCTGTTTAATGATGTGACGCACATGGTACATTCCCTATTAAAAAATAAGGGGTTGGGGAAGTGGAAGCGAGGGGGTTGACAAATGACAGATGTATGTATTGTAAAAATGTGTCCCCTTAGAACAAAAATCGACCTGTTTCGTCATTTAATTGAAATCTGATAACTACTGCCAAATATCGAGGTGGACTGTTTATTTTGGCCCACCCTGTTTAGGTTCAGATAGACACAAAATTTATTGGGAAGTTTTATCCGAAAATAAAATTTTTACCCTACACTCTGCCGGTTCAGATGGTAGGTCTATAAAAACCTTACCACGATCAAAAATTATTGTAACGTGTTTTGTGAAAGTCCTGTGTGATTTCTTGTATGCTCTTTGGTTTTTCCACAACTAAATACCTACTGACTACATAGTACAATTAAAAAATCTTCAACCAACAATCAAGTTTTTTATTCTAAAAATCAAAAACCTTTTCTGGCCATTCAAGATGGAATCCCACTCTCTCTCTTTTTAGTGGTACTTTAAAAATTTTGACCATAGCTCTGATGATGACATTGTAGGCCGAAAGCGCTCAGCTAGGAATATAAAATAATTTTACACACTTAAAAGGTACAATTGTGTCCCATTCTTTCACTTACATTAATGTTCAACTAGATTTCATTAATTTTCAGTCTTATTATATTTTTTCAATTTTGTGCATTCTGTCGGCGATTGTTGTAAACTTTAATTTTAAGTAATCCCGTTGGAAAAAGAATTAAGTAGTGTAAAATCTAGAGATGTTGGGAGAAGATCCAATATCTGCAGTTTTGACGATTTTCTGTTGCATGTAAATAGAAGGTTACTTCATCAGATAAAAATAATTTGGCGAATGGAGCTTGGATTTTGATTACATGAATCTTGCATTATTTCGCAAAACTGCATTCGACGATTTGAATCATCCGTGTTGATATCATGGAGATAATAATTTGTTTACGGATGATATTTCTGTTTTTTTTTTGTAGACGTAAAATTTACCACTTAAAAATATTTATCTTCTACTTCTTCTACGGCACTACGGCCTATATTAAGCCTTGGCCTCCTTTATTTTTTGTCTTCACCCTTGTTTGTCTGTGGCTGCTCTTCTTCATACACGGACTCCTAAAAGCGCTTGTGCGTTGCTGCTTACTGTGTCTTCTCATCGCATTTTTGGCTTATAGCGTTCAGTGCTCTTTTTGGTAGCCTATCCTCTTCCATTCTTATCACATGTCCGGTCCATTGCAATATTTGTATTCTAGTGAAGTCTTACAGTGGAGTTTCCTTATAAAGTTGATGAAGCTCGTTGTTGTTTCGAATTCTGAAGATTCCGTTTTCCCTCACAGGTCCTAGTATTCTCCTCAGTACTTTCCTTTCGAATGTGTCGAGTTTGTTTTTGGATGTTTTTATCAGGACCCATGCTTCACTGCCATAGGTCTGCATAGACTGCTTTTGGTCGAATTATGGTTTTATAGATTATTATCATTGTATTTCGGTGGACACTTGTCCACCTACCGAAATATATGGGAGAGGGCAAAATAAGCTCTGTTTGCCTGCGTTATTCTGTTCCGTATTTCTCCATCTTCTGATCCGTCTGCATATATTTTTACTCCGAGGTATGTAAACTTTTCAACCGTTTCAATGCCGTCTTCACGTATAATGTTTTGTGAGACTATATTTCTTCCCATCTGTATCATAACTTTGGTTATTTTGTGTTAATTTCTAGACCTAGCCTTTTCGTTTGCGTTTTTAACGCTGCGCATGTTTCCTGTGTTCCTGTTGATATTCTACTCATAATATTAATACCATTGGTATAAGCGGCCAGTTGAACAGTTCTGTTGATCAATAGGTTTCCTCGTCCAGTTTGCATTTGCCTAACCGCATACTCCAGTGCCAATTTAAACAATGTTGGGGCCAGCCCATCTCCCTGCTTCAGTCCCTGCGAGAGTTTGAAAAAATACCGTCCGGTGGTTTTGTATTCATACGTACATATCAAATAATATTCGTTAGTTTATATTTTGTGTAATACCAGTTAGGAATCCCCTTTATTGACCTATTCTGTCTTTCTTCTATGACTTCCTTGGTTTTTCCTAATAAATTCTCTCAGGAACTTGCCCATCAGCCAGCGATTCTTCGTATTGGGTGATTAACTTCCCGACGTTGTGAATGTCCGAACCCTATTGATATATACTTTCGCATTTTGGCATAAATTGGTGCAACCCCTGAATGAAGAAAGAATGTGAAATCATAAAAACTGTTAAAATTAGAAAGATTCAATATCTGGGTTATATAATGAGGGGTGAGAAGTACGTATTACATAGGTTAATTATGCAAGGAAAGATACAAGTGAAGAGAAACCCAGGACGACGCAAAATATCCTGGCTAAGAAATTTGAGAGAGTGGTTTCTGTTGCACCTCATTAGAATTATTCAGAAGTGAGGCCAATACAATTAAAATAGCGATGATGATTTCCAACCTCCGATAGGGAAAGGAACCTGAAGAAGAGAAGGTGCTACCCCTAGACTTCCTATATTATACTTATAATTGCCTTTTCTCGTCACTCCACTCATCTACTCATCCATTCATCCATTCTAATTTACGCCACATTCAGTCGTTGTTCCTTGACACAATCTTATATCTTGACACAATATTTTAATACTTACGAACAATAGTTTTCAAGAGAATCTGGAATTGTTGCGGTATCATTCGTCCTTTTAGAAGTAGTTACTATACACTTAAGGTAACCAAAGGATACGTCAAATCGTTGAAAAACCTTCATGCATGGTACCAGGTCGGCTAAAATATACAATTATTATTATTATTATTATGTTTATGGTTTAAATACAGATCAAAAATAAAGTATAGACTGTGGCTATATATTATAAGGATTTATACTCTTGGTAATTTTAGGAAAACTTCATTCTAAGATTACCAATATCCAAAACTAACAGTTCTGAAACTGTATTCTTGTGGCGTGTCTAGGTTGAATATTATATTGTGTTTACCCAATTTTGAAAAAATGTGAAAACTTTGAATTATCCACGTCCGTCTGTCTGTGAACACAACTCCTCCATCATTATACCAGATAGAATGACAAATGAGGTGTCAAATGAAAGGTTATAATTAGGGAGCAGATTTTATGCTAAATGCATATTGCATGCATATATCGCATATTTGAGAACTTTACTAAATTTTGCATATTTTTAAAGAAACATGCATATTGTGTGCCTATTTAAAAACATTTAAGTCCAAAAATAAATTAAATTTTTTAATTCGACACAAAATCTTTCCCCGCACAGGCTGTTCTTATACGCTGTGAGCTCGTACGTAGAGGGGATATTTACAAATTCGCGAACGCCAGTAGTGACAAGTTTGTAAACGTTTACCGGAAATTTGACATAAATGTCAAAGTGATTAATTTAAAATTAAAATTAAAAACATTAATTATAAACAATATTAGTTGGTCAAAGCTGTGGTGTATATTTTTACCTTAAATATAGGTACTTACGTTTTAAATACTGAATTTAAGTTTTTTTAACCTTTGAGTTGTAACGTACGGTCCCTGAGACCGACGTAGCGGATTTTTCGCGGTAAAACTCAAATGCGCATTCCTTTTTGTCCCCGCGGCCAGGTAGCTTTCAAATTCTCATCACACTATTTAGTCTTGAAAAATCTGTGGCCAAGTGTGGATAGTTCATATGTTATTTGACCTGACGGTGTGAGAGACCGAGGTTACCATTTATGTTATACTTAACGGTGGGTTTTTGTCGTTTTTGGTCCATGGTCAGTTTAAATAATAGATGTTAATTTTAGGAGTTGTATATGAATATTGATTATGAAAGAGAACAAATCAGGTTGCAACAACTTTTTGACGAAATTGTTGCTAATTCCGAACCAGAACCGTACAGTGTGGTGCAGTGGAGTGTATAAAAAAGTGAGGAAACAAACGGACAATAATTTCAGTTTGTGTTGGACATTTGTTGAATAATTTTATTTTTTTTGTGACATTTCAACCCTTGTCGATATGTTTGTTGATATTTTGTATTCAAAAACTTAACATGTTTTTATAAATTATTTGTCAATTATGTTAGTATCTAAAAGAAGCCACTTTTTTTAATGTGCTTTTTTTTCCCGAATATAAATAAATATTGATCATTTCTTACTATATTGTTATTTAAATATAGTTATATTAATCATCTAGTCACATCAAAATATTAACACAAAATCACAACCTAAGATATTCATTATTAAAAAAGTCGGTGTCGTAGACCGACGTTACCAACTATGTTACAAGAATTCACGTTACCGGCGGAAGGTTAATGTTCCGTAATATCTAATTATAAATAATCTATTATAATCTTAGCGCCATCTACACGATTATTGTCAAAGTATCCGAAGTAAGAAATTGATATTTTATCAATAGAACGTCAAAATGATTAGAAAAATCTTAATAAAATCGATTACAATTTAATTACTTTTTTGCGTTGTAAATATTAAGCGATAACAATTGAATAATAAATTTAAAAATTACCAGTAAAAGTTGAATTAGTAACCGCTAGGAGCGTAGCGACACCAGCGAAGCTCAGAGCGTATAGTGCTTATAGTAATTTATTTATTAAGCGCAACAGGCCTTGTAGGCCTAGGGCTAAAATGTTTACATTTCTGATTACATAAATAATATAATAAATAACTTAATATAACTTACATAACTTATAAATTTTATTTAAATACACTTCAGTCTTTTTATACACTCCTTCACGACCTCTCTCCATCTCCTTCTGTCCAATGCTAGTTCTTTCCATCTCTCAATGTTACTTTTCTTCAAGTCTTCATATACACTGTCCTTCCATCTTTTCCTTGGCCTGCCTTTCCTCCTCTTTTGTATTGGTCTTCGTGAAAGTACCATTTTTGGCATTCGTTTACTTCCCATTCTCTCTATGTGCCCCAAGTATCGTATTCTCTGTGCTTTGATCGTCGTCGTAATCGTTGGCTCTTGATATAGTTCTTCCAATTCTTTATTGGTTCTTCTTCTCCACTGAGTGCTTATAGTAAGCCGTTATAAAATGATTGTAGGATATTAAAATGATAAAGGATGGTTTACCGGGAAATCCAAATTTTATTTACTCTTATTATATTTAGTACAATTTGTATCCCAATTTAATAGGTACCTATAATTCTGGTGATTCTTTTAAATCCCCTATTGTTAAGAGAATTTACACCTTTAACCACAGTTTTACGATTTTCTAACGGAAATTGAAATATTCATGCTTTATATCAGATCTCGTCTTTAAACGGCTTTAAAAGTATGGATGCGAAATTTTCAATGGAAATTTTGAAATTGATTTTGGTGCAGAATTTTCGGCTTTAACAAGTTATTTTAAAGACGCCCCAATTACTTCTGTTGATGTTTAAAGGAGTTTTTCAAGTTATAAAAATATTTTATCTGATCAAAGAAAATGTTTCCTCGTAAAAAATTTGGAAAAACACATTATAGTAAATTATAATCGGAGATATATATAGTGATATTGTTATTTTATTTTAAATAGGTAACTATTGGCATCAGTTTTTGTAAAAAATGTAAATAAATTGCATATATAAAAAATAATGATTTTATTTGAAAGATAATAAATAAGATTGCCGCCCGCCCTATAAAAGAACCCCTTAGAATAGAATAGAACAGAAAACTTGTGGTTTCTCGAAATGCGCATTTTTTGAATTTTTGTGAATATCTTGCGCATATTTCGTAATTTTTTACTGCATATATATGCGCATATTTCATCAAAATTGATCGCATATAAATCCGCTCCCTAGTTATAATCCAAGGATGGTACTAAAGGTGAGAAATTTGACCTAGGCTGTCTGTATGTCTGTCCGTGCGACCGCAAATATAACTCCTCCGTCATTATACCAAGTGAAATGACAAATTAGGTGTCAAATGAAAGCTTATAATAATCCTAGGATGGTACTAGAGGTGAGAAATTTGACCTAGGCTGTCTGTCCGTCTGTCCGTTCGACTGCGAATATAACTCCTTCGTCACTATACCAGGTAGAATGACAAAATGAGGTGTCAAATGAAAGCTTATATTCCAAGGATGGTACTAAATGTACCATCCTGTAGTGAGAATTTTGTCCTAGGACTTCCGGTTTTAGAAATGCAACCAGAAGTACTTTTTTAAAGTCAGCGGAATAGTACAAGTGATATAGTATTCGACAAGACGAGAACAAATACATACTGCCGGTTTCGTGACTGTCTGTCCGTCCGCGAATCTCATCCGTTATTAATAGGTACAGATAGAATGACAAATGAGATGTCGAATTAAAGCTTATAACCCAAGGATGGTATTAAAGATGAGAAATTTGACATCGGAATTCCGGTTTTAGAGTTGCAGCCGTAAGTAATTTTAAAGTCACCGAAATAGTATCAGCGATAAATCATTCGACGTGCATTAGCAAGATGAGAACAAATGTAAAATTTTGGTTTTTATATCATTTCCGGTTAAAAAGTTTTAACCAGAAGTGCCATTATAATATTGAAAAGTTGAGTTTGAATTCTGTTTAAGCAATGATGACCCAAAGTTTAGTAAACATGACTCAAAATTAGTAAAATCGTATATCAATCGACGCAAAGTTACACGAAGAGTTCAAAAATCGACTTCCAGTTTTACTTTCGATTTCTTTGGGTGAAAACCTAGGACTTACGAAGTCCAATTAAGTGTTTGTATGGGATTAAGCCACAATCGATTGTAATAAAAATTACATTTTATATTTTTGTTTTCGACGTTTCGACTTTCATCCCGAAATCGTTTACAAGAAAGGGAAGACGATTCTTTATTGAAAATGATTTTCAGAGCGGAAGTCGAAACATTAGCAATAGATATGAAACGTAATTTTTATTATTACACTTATTATAATAAGTTATGGCTTAATTTCATATAAATGTATGGGTGCGCCAAACCTCTGGTTTTCTTTGATTACGGCTAAACTATGAGATATACAAAAAAATGTTTGTAACAAAACTAATGTGTATCAAAGAGTCTATAATTTAAAATTATTTTCGATTATACAGGGTGAGTCAGAATGACGGTATGAACCAAAGTTTTATTTTTTTAAATGGAACATCCTGTATATTAAATCAATTTTGAATATATTATTTAAAAATATGAACAATTTGTAAAAGGTCTTATAGGCCTAAAGTTAATAATTTTTGAAATTTACATTTTTATTGAGAAAAATGGTAATATTTATTGGGTTGTGGATTACCTATGTTTCCAAGGTAATAAAAATTTAAGTGATATGACAAAGTTTTTATAATATAGTGTTATTTTTAAATAATATAATATCTTTTACTTTTAGCCATAAAATATACAGTGTGATCACTATTTTCAAATACAAAATTTTCTCATTTTGTTTTAAATTGGACACCCTCTATATTAGTTTTACATTTTGTAGTAAATATTATAACCTTTCTTTTGGTATACCTAGCATGTTTCGTTTTGTAGATATTTTTAAAAAACTATAGATTTTGTGTTTTTGCGGATTTTTTTATTAAATAATTGTTTTTAAAAATAATAATTATAATCTGCTTTAGAAACATACACTAAAATAACAAATATGAAAATAAAAACGTAATTTAAGATTAAAATAAATCGTATGCTAGTATTTTTTGTACAATTCAATTGAATTTAATAACTTTAAATTATTTTACAAAAAATAATTTACCATACTAATGAATGCACAAATTAGTTACTAAATTAAATAAATAACCAAATTTTAAATCTACCTTAGTAATTTTTCTACCACAGCAACTTTCCTGTACCAAATTAATTGTTAGTTATATTGTATTTACGAGTAAGATTAGTTAAACTTTTAATTTGCCTTTTTTTACTTACATCTTGAGAACATAACAATTATAAAGTATGCTTTGAAACAAATGAATGTTAAATGTATCAGCCAAATTATTTATTAATATAAATAGTATTTACTGGTGTCACAAAAACTGGCAATACTTTTGTAGTTGAAATTTTTCTAACAATTTTTTATATTTTAAAATTTTAATTTTTCAACCGAACAATTGGTGGATATGACATTTGTTTTGGGACACAAATAGGTACATAGATAGACTATTTACTTCTTAATATACTTCCATAACGTTCATTTGTTGCAAAGCATACTTTATACGTTCTTAAGATGTAGGTAAATTAAAAAGTTTTTAACCGATCTTACTCGTAAATACATTATAACTAACAATTAATTTGGTACAGGCAAGTTGCTGCGGTAGAAAAATTACTAGGGTAGATTTAAAATTTGGTTGTTTATTCAAGTTAGTAACTAATTTTTGCATTCATTAGTATGGCAAAATATTTTTTCTAAAATAATTTAACGTTATTAAATTCAATTGAATTGTACTAGCATACGATTTATTTTAATCTTTAATTACGTTTTTATTTCCGTATTTTATATTTTAGTGTATGTTTCTAAAACCAGATTATAATTATTTTTTTTGCAAAAAATTTTTAAATAAAAAATCCGCAAAAACGTAAAATCTATAGTTTTTTAAAAATATCTACAAAACTAAACATGCTAGGTACATACAACCTTATACCAAAAGAAAGGTTGTAATATTTACTACAAACTGCACAACTAATATACAGGGTATCCCATTAAAAAAATGAGAAAATTTTGTATTTGCAAATAGTGATCACACTGTATATTTTATGGCTTAAAGTAAAAGATATTAAATTATTTAAAAATAACACTATATTATAAAAACTTTGACCTATTACTTAAATTTTTATTACCTTGGAAACATAATCCACATAAAATATTTCGAAAATTATTAACTTTAGGCCTATAAGACCTTATACAAATTTTTCATATTTTTATATATCATATTCAAAAATGATTTAATATACCTACAGGGTGTTCAATTTAAAAAAAATAAAACTTTGGTTCATACCGTCGTTCTGACTCACCCTGTATAATCGAAAATAATTTTAAATTATAGACGTATTTGATACACATTAGTTTTGTTATAAATATTTTTTTGTATATCCTATAGTTTAGCCGTAATCAAAGAAAACCAGAGATTTGGCGCACCCTGTATAATATAAAATATTTAACCAGCATAAATATTAGTCTTTATATGCAATCTCTACAAATAACAATTTTTATCATGGAGATTTCAACTTTTAAGAAGATTAGTAGATATAGTTGACTATTCTATCTTAAAACTTAAGTTTGGACTACAAAGTGCTTTAGCATACTTTATTTTTACTCTAATCTCTATTGTTATTTTACGTGTGTATTCATTTGAATTGTCATTATGTTTCATAATATTAATCATATCAATTTAATTTATACCCCCTCTGTAGCTCAGTGGTAAGAGCGCCTACCTTTGGATCGAAAGGTCCGAATGGTCGTGAGTTCAAATCTCACCAGGGTATAGAATTTTTCGTTTACTATAAACTAGTAAATGAAAATAATTTATATCTTTGTGGGATCGGTACTCACCGAAGGGACCGTAGACGTTTGGATACCATTAGCGTCTCTTTGCAAAGACAATGACGTCGACTTTGCAAAGTAACAAGACACTTACTCAACACACACACTACACATTACACTAGATACCTAATTGGTAAAATCCACTATACCATCACCATCACCATGCCAATGACCATTAGTTGTCGAGGCATTAGCTAAATAAAATAAAAAATAATTTAATTTATAATCAAAATGACATAAAATACTTACTGGTTATTATTTCTTTATCGTCGTAGAGCAACTCAACATTTTTAGTTGCCAAATTTAACAAAAAATCAGGAAAGTAGCTCTGTTTTTCAGTTAAACAGCCTTTGACTTTTTTAATAGATTCTTGACTGCATTCTTTAATATTATTTATAAAATCTTCTTTATCATCTACGTAAATTTTTCTTTTGGAAACACATGCTTCAAGATCACTAAATGATTGCTAAAAAATTGTTTATTTAGGACACAAACGATTGTAACATTTCAATGAAATACTAAGGTTGATCAAAGAGTCCCACAGGTAATTATTAAATGATTTATTTAAACAAGCTTTATTTTATTACATAAATCATCCACAATTATTCTCTCCCAAGTAAAGCTGCTAGTAAGACTCAAAGATGTAATCCTTCTTCTGTATAATAGAGAAGTCCCCCAAAATATCATAAAAACCGTAGAAAACATTTACCAAAACAACATAATGGAAGTCAGAATATAAGGAAAACTTACAGAACCTATTAGTCCAGAAAGCCACTGCGCATCCGCTAGGAAAAATATTCTAATTCGGATTTTTTGCACAATCTTACTCAAAAAGGACTCCTTTTAACAAATTTCCATGTTGCCAGGACCAAAAGGTGGTCAAAAATTTTTTAATCGTTTTTTTTTGTTTTTTCCTAAAATTATTTTTATTACATGAAAAAAAGTTTTTTTAGGTTTTTTGGATCATTCCAAACAGAAAAGGTCTTTAGTGACTTTTTTCTAAAAATGATAGTTTTTGACATATAAGGGATAAAAAATTAAAAAATTGCGAAATCGGCCATTTTTACCCCTCAAAGACTATGTGAAAAACGGAAAATTTGAATGTTGCCAAGGTAGGTAGATATTCTTTAAACATCGATTGATGAAATCCCGAAGAGTTTTTTGCAATACATTATTCAAAACTCCTTTATTTTTTAATTGCGAATCAAGCGTGCGCGACACTATTTTCCACCGACAGTATGGTGCAAATGAAAGGAATAAATTCGTTATTTCGAAAATCGGCGACTTTAAGGAAAAATCCCGAAACAGGTCGATTTTTATTTTTAAGTTATGATATTGTGGCATATATAGTATACTAGTGACGTCATCCGTCTGGGCGTGATGACGTAATCGATGATTTTTTTAAATGAGAATAGGGGTCGTGTGGTAGCTCGTTTGAAAGGTTCTTCAATTCTCTATCAAGTAATGTAAACATTTACATACTTTTTTATACAGGGTGTCCTTCTACTTCTTTTTTTGTCAAATAATTTAATTTAATAAAAATTTTTTGGGCACCCTGTATAAATAATTATGTAAATGTTTATATTACTGAATGGAGAATTGAAGAACCTTTCAAATGAGCTAGCACACGACCCCTATTCTCATTTAAAAAAATCATCGATTACGTCATCACGTCCAGATGGATGACGTCACTAGTATACCATATATGCCACAATATCATAACTTAAAAATAAAAATCGACCTGTTTCGGGATTTTTCCTTAAAGTCGCCGGTTTACGAAATAACGAATTTATTCCTTTCATTTGCACCATACTGTCGGTGGAAAATAGTGTCGTGCACGCTTGATTAGCAATTAAAAAACAAAGGAGTTTTAAATATTGTATTGCAAAAAACTCTTCGGGATTTCATCAATCGATGTTTAAAGAATATCTACCTACCTTGGCAACATTCAAATTTTCAGTTTTTCACATAGTTTTTGAGGGTTAAAAATGGCCGATTTCGCAATTTTTCAATTTTTAATCGCTTATATGTCAAAAACTATCATTTTTAGAGAAAAGTCACTAAAGACCTTTTCTCTTTGGAATGATCCAAAAAACCTAAAAAAAACTTTTTTCCGTGCAAACAAAACTTTTTTCCGTGCAAAAAAAGAATTTTAGGAAAAAAACAAAAAAATAACGTTTAAAAAATGTTTGACCACTTTTTGGTCCTGGCAACATGCAAATTTGTTAAAAGGAGTCCTTTTTGAGTAAGATTGTGCAAAGAATCCGAATTAGAATATTTTTCCTAGCGGATGCGCAGTGGCTTTCTGGACTATATGGACATAGGCAGCGGAATAAGATAGAGACTCGCCGAGTCCTATGATCTTCAATTACATCATGGATAAAATAATCAAAAACGTCAACAAAGGAAGAGGATACACAATTGAAATAAAGGAGTAAAAATACTATGTTACGCTGAGCGCGCAATATTGATAGCCCAAGATAAATATGGTCTGCAAAGATTAGTCCACAGATTTAATATAAAAGCAAGAGGATTCAATATGACAATTTCATCTTAGAAAACTAAAACAATAATACTCAGTAAAAAACCAATAGACTTGAGAGTTAGGCTGGCAAGGTGTTACCTTTTCTGGACTCTGCTTTACGGGATAGAAGCATGGACTCTAAACATCTAAACGCATCTAAACGCATCGACTATTAAAAAGTTGGAAGCATTTGAACTGTGGGTGTATAGAAGAATCCTGAAGATATCATGGACCGAGCATATAACAAAAAAAGAAGTCATGAGAAGAGTCAACAAAAGACTGGAAATATTGGAAACCATCAAGACACGAAAGCTGCAGTACCTGGGGCATGTTATGCGTAATGAGAGATACAACATACTTCAGTTGATTATACAGGGGAAAATCCAAGAGAACTGTAGGAAGGAGACGAATCTCGTGGTTGCGTAACTTGAGGGATGGTACGGATGCACATCAACCGAACTATTTAGAGCAGCAGCATCTAAGATAAGAATAGCCATGATGATTGCCAGAGATGACACGTGAAGAAGAAGAAAGAACCAATCAAATGTAAAATAGAAATTGATGGTATGTATCAGTATCGAACATGTGATGGAAATAAAATACCTTGGAATTACAGTGTCCAGCTACGGAGACCTGAACAAAGAAGTGACAAATCACGTACAAAAAACTAATACACTGGCAGGATGTTTTAATAACACTATATATATGGCGAAACCTACATATTAACACTGAGATGAAGTCAAGAATTTATAAAGCCAGTGTAAGACCAATAATGACATATGCATCAGGAAACAAAACTCAATACAGCCACAACATAAAAACTACTAGAAACGGCACAGAGTACTGAGAAGAATTACAGGTAATACGCTGACAGATCAAAAGAGGAGTGAAGACGTTAGAAGAAAATGTAACGTACCGGGTGTCCCAATAAGAATGGCTCTCGGCCATATCTCAGGAACCGTTTATACTACAGCTTTGGGAAAAAAAAAATTATAACAAAAGTTGCCCCGAGGAAAGCCTGGAAATTATTTTCATAATTATTGTAAGTCCACCGCTAGAGGGCGTAATTTAATATCAAAAATTAAAAAATCGAAATTTTACAAAATTTGCCTAATTAAAGGGCATTGGAAATCCAATCATCGTATTCTTCATACAATTCTGTGCATATTTTATTTCACAAGTTTAAGTCTACCTGTGCAAATAAGAGGTGGGGGTGAGTGGGAGCCCTGTTATGAAAAATTCGCTCTAAGTCCGGTTCTGCTTAATCGATTTTTGCAAACTTGGTCTTGTTGAAAACAGCTCTTTTTTGTCAATGTAATGGTTATAATTTGGAAACAGCCTATTACGTAATATGCCGGCTAGAAGGCGCTATTTATTTTTTTTAGAAATCTAGTTTTCTTTGGAAAATATTAAATACAAGTATGTATTTTTTTTCTGTATTACAAAATAAGACCAAATTAGCAACAGAATACAGAAAACCGCATGTCGATACCCTTTTTCTATCTCGAGATATCTTAAGAAACATGTAAATTTTAAACATAACTGTTGCTGTCATATAAGTGGAAATATATAAAAGCACGTAGTGTGCTATGAAAAAAAAAAACAAAGGAATATTGTCCAGATGTCACCGTATATCGTGAATCAAAACAACAATAAGACAAATAACACTATAAAATATAACAAAAAGAGTGTGTGTACTTTGTACGCGAGTAAGAATTTATACTTCTATTATTATGATTTTATCGAAATAAATATATTTTAAACAGTTTAATTTTATTTTTATTTAAATATTACACTAATTTTAATACTTAAAATGATACCAAAAAAATAGCGTTAATATGTAAATTTTTATGAATTGTTGCCTCTGCGCATTTGCTTTTCTCTCGATGAATCGTAGAAAATGTAAAAACGTAAGATTTTCTACACAAATTTTTAATTTTTATTTCATTATATTTTAATATCAATTATCCTATTTCCAACTAAGATAAATACATAACTGTTATTGTCACCGGTAAACTAAGTTAAGGAAGTCAAAGTGAAACAATTAGTGTGCTATGGAACAAAATAGAACTATTAGAAGTATTAACTTCAAGAAGTCATTTTGTGTCAAATTATGTGTCAAATCAGTAAAACATAAAAATTTGTGCATTGGTGGTTTGTTGCGGTTTGTTTCTATTAATGTTTATATAAAATTTATACAGAGTGAAATTCAAGATGATTCTTACAAACTAAGAAGCATATGACATGATAGCCACATTCTTTGAATGCATAAGAAATGCAACTGATGCGGCTAGAATATATGCAATGAAATATCCCCAAAGACGTCACCCCAGTAGTAGAGTTTTTCATATTTTGTTTTGATTTATTATATGCGGTGACATGTGGAAAATGTTTCTTTGATTTTTTCCATAGCACACTGCTTGCTCCTATATATTTCCACTTATATGACAGCAACAATTATGTTTAAAATTTACACGTTTCTTAAGATATCTCGAGATAGGAAAAAGGTATAGACATGCGGTTTTCGGTATTCTGTTGCTAATTTGGTGTAATTTTGTAATACAGTTAAAAAAATACATACTTGTATTTAATATTTTCTAAAGAAAACTAGATTTCTAAAAAGAAAATAAATAGCGCCTCCTAGCCGGCATATTACGTAATAGGCTGTTTTCAAATTATAACTATTACATTGGCGAAAAAGAGCTGTTTTTAACAAGACCAAGCTTGCAAAAATCGATTAAGCAGCACCGGACTTACAGCGATTTTTTCATAACAAGCAGATAATACGCAGAATTTTATAAAGAATACGATAATCGGATTTCCAGTGCCCTTTCATTAGGCAAATTTTGTAAAATTTCGATTTTTTAATTTTTGATATTCAATTACGCCCTCTAGCGGTAGACTTACAATTATGAAAATAATTTCCAGGCTTTTCTCGAGGCAACTTTTCTTATACATTTTTTTTTCCCAAAGCTATACTATAAACGGTTCCTGAGATATGGCCGAGCGCCATTCTTATTGGGACACCCGGTACAGTGTATTAACGAGTGGACTCTAAATGAAAAAAAAAAAGAATGCAATAACCACATAGGCAGAATGGGTGAGACACGTGTGGTCAAAATAGCAAAAGATAAATCACCAATCGGTAGAAGAAGTATCGGCCGACCGCGGAAAAAATGGAGTGACAACCTTCCATAGAGGCATCGATCCGCAAATGAACAAGCAGCATTGCTTATAAAGAGGAAGAAGAAGAAGAAATATAGTTTCTATCAAGATCTTTCAGGTAAAACCTTAATTTTAAGCTTATTGAAAAGATATTAATTTGTATTCGAATGGTGTGGTTAAGTTTCCGGTACAGGCAGAAGATAATCTATTGTACTTTTATTATAGCGGCTATTCAGTATTTTTCCCTCTTGAAGTTCGACACGTATAATAGTCCAGTCTGGTTAGACGAATAACAGGCCTAACCTTGCATTAGGAGCTGCCCCAAATTTTATTTTTTTAATCTTTAGGGGGGTCAACAGTAGTGTAAATTTAAAATCTCGACTGAATTCCTCCATTGCGTTAACCGCCATCTTGCTTTTAAACGAAAACTGTTTTTACTCAGTATCTCCGCCATTTTCAACTTTTCGACAAAAAGTATAACAATCAAAATTGTTAAAAATGTAATTTTCTATCATTTCTATTTTTACAATTTTTTCGTGCCATCGATATTTTCCAAGTTATAGCGGAAAATAGTGACAGTTATATATAAATAGAGCATAACTATTGAATTATCTCCTTTATTGTTAGTTTTACGACAAAAATGTCCCTATACAAAAATAGAGAGAATTGAATTCTATATAATTTTAGTTTTTCTCATTTTTTTGATAAAGTTAATATTTAAGGTAGTATGTATGCGATAATGGCGCGAGCGTAAGACCTGATTGATTTTGTAGCAATTGTTTTTGTTCAATATCTACGCCATTTTCAACTTAAATTGTTCCAAATACAATTTCCTACAATTTCTTTTTAACAATTTTTTTCATGCGGTTGATATTTTCCGAGTTAAGTGGGAAAATAGTAAAAAGTGGTGAGGGGGAGCATAATTACTGAATTGAATCTTTTTTCCGAGCTGCCCCAAATTTTATAATTCTATCCTTTAGGGGAGATCAACAGTAGTGTAAATTTAAAATCTCGACTGAATACCGCGGTTGCATTAGCCGCCATATTGATTTTAAAGATGAACCGTTGTTTCTTAATATCTCCGCCATTTTCAACTTTTCGACAAAAACGGTAGGATTTAAAATTGTTGGAAACGCAATTTCCTACAACTTCTTTTCCACAATTTTTTTATGCGATTAATATTCTTCGAGTTAAGGAGGAAAATAGTGGAAGCGGAGAGAAGCATAATTATTGAATTGTCTCATTTATTATTAAGGTTGATCTGAACCCCCCCAAAAATAAACTACACATTCAAAAAATTTGAAAAAAATTGAGAAGGTATATGTGATCACTAGAAGTATTTTGACAAATTTTGAGCAAACTTCATGTTTTCGTTTTCGAAAAAACTCAAAAAAACTCCTTTTTTTCAAGTATAAAGCTGGAAAACTAAGCATACAATTTTGTTAATTTTCTTACAGCATAAAGATATAATCCTAGGAAATACTTATGAATTTTTTAAAAATTTTTGAATGTAGAGTTTTGCCACAGTAGGAAAAAATAATATGTTTCGGCTTATAATAAAGCTACCGGTAAGAAATTGGATAAAATTTCAATAACAACATATATAAAACTGTAACAATGGTAAATATTTCCAATAAAATGTTGAATATTTTTTCCTAAACATATGAAAAATCTCGATAAACAAGAATTATATCTTGAATTGCCGCTAAGAATTTGTGCAGCCATGACATGGCGCCATCTACACCATCGGTAATATTTATGTTCGATAGATAGCAGTGCCTTCTGCTTCAATCGCGTCACACAGAATTTTATCCTAACAGCGTTGCCATATCAATTACTTTGTACAACAAAATGTTTTAATGTTAGTAGGTAATATAAGCCTACTACTATAACGTCTATTTATAACGCATCAACGTGACCTTCTGAAATTAATTTAACTACTTTTGTTGAAATATTTTCAGTCCCCTTGGCCGTATTAGATTTTGATATATTTAGGGCCGGTACTTTCTGTTTCGATTAAACCCTAGTTGGCAATTGGCATTTTAATGTTTTTAAGTACCATAAAGTTGTCTTTTTTTATTTGTATTTTTTCATGTATCTCTGAAGCTTTGTATTTGACTATATTTTGAATTGGAATTGGAGCAGTCTTCATTTGTCAAATAGTGTTTCTAATAACTACCATCGATGGTATTTCTCTTTTGTCGCAGTTTTATGTTTGTTAAAGATTTTAACTGAAATTATTACTTTATCTTTAAAATTTTCATTGTCCATTACTTTTTGCATTTGTGGTGAGCTAAATTTAAGGGAAAACAATTGGACGATATGTAAATTGATATGGAGTAAGAGCAGTAAATAACCACTTCTAAAATTAATTGAGGAGAGGTTAAAAATATTTTCACCTTCATATTAAAAATAAAAAAGGATCAATATACAAGGAATAATAGGTAACATCAATTTTAAAAATCTTACATCTATATTGATTTCTTCTCTGTACAAAAACAACAGAAATAAATAAGACAAAAGAAAAAATGTGTTGTCACTTAATAATAGGTATGTTAAATAAACGTATTGATTAGTCTGATGGAAGTAGAACTTAAAACTGTTATATGGAGCTAATCTGGATCGGTATAAATTAAATGAGAAAGAAAAAAAATCTAATAAACAGTTTCTTTAAGAGCAGGAAGAGAAAGATTATGGAATATTAGAAAATGAAAACGGCTCGGCAGAATAATCATCGATAAAGAACTAAAAAGAGGAAACGTGATAACGATATCTGGAACAATTGTTTTATCTGATAAGAAACGAAGAACAACCAGAAATTGCTATCAAAATAAAAAATATAGTAAAGCAGTGTGGATTGTTTCTGTGTTTGAAAAAGGTTATGGGTTTTTACGAGCTTGTCCGGACGGGTCAGTAAGTGACAATAATATTGTGGAAGTTAAGTGACTGTATTCATCCCGAGAATATACATCTCTAGAGGCAGCCGAATCCATAAAAACATGTAGCTTGTTAAGTGAATGTCCCTAAAGAAAACAATAACTTCTTCTTTAGCCTGGTTGCATCCACTCCTGGACAAAGGCCTCCCATGAGTTCTCCACTCTTCTCTGTTTTGTGCTATTTGGTACCAGTTTCTCCCCACTTTTGCTTTGAAGTCATCTAGCCATCGTCTTTGTGGTCTTCCTCTGCTACGACTATGCTCGCGTGGTCTCCAATGTAAAATGTTTCTCGTCCACCTTTCATTGTTTTGCCGTGGCACGTGTCCTGTCCTATCCAGCTCCATTTCATTTGCGCAATTCTTCCATTAACAGATTCCACCTTCGTCCTGTTTCGTACGTCCCATTTCGAATATGTTCTCTCAGAGATACTCCTAAGATAGCTCGTTTGATGGCCCTCTGTGTTGTTCTTAATATATTGGCTGATAACCCTGTAAGTGTCACGGTCTCCACTCCATAAGTCATAACTGGTAGAATACAACTGTTGAGTATCCTTTTTTCTAGATTTATTGGTATCTTTTTGTTTTTCAACACATCACTGAGTCTTGCAACTGCTGCCCAAGTAATTCAGATTCTTATAGCTATCTCGTCCGTTTGATTCTGTTTGCCTAGTTTGATCGTGTGACTCTTCGACACTTTCGATCTCACTTCCAACTAAGTCGATTCTGATATTTTGGTTTGTCATCACTTTTGTTTTATTTAAATTCATTTTTAAACCGCCTTTCTCAGATTCATGTTTAAGCATCTTTAATATGTAGATTGGTTCTTCTGTATTGTTTCTTATGAGCACTATGTCATCGGCAAATCTTAGATGACTTCCTTGCGTTATTCATTCCGTTTAATACGGTCCAGAGTTCTATGGAATCGAATGCCCCATTGTACAGCAAGAACAACAATACAAATGAAATATTAACGGTAGGCGGCCAGCAGTCTGAGAGAGTAAAAAATATATTTACTGGGAACGATAATCACAGAAAATAACGATTATACTCCAGAAATAAGAGAGAATTGAAAAAGCACGTGCCAACTTCGTGAAAATGAAAAAGATTTTATGCAGCAAAGATCTGATATTGGCCCTCCGAATAAGGCTAATTATATGTTATGTACACAGTGTGCTTTACTAAGGAGCTGAATCATGGACATTAAATCGAAATGCAATAAATCGACGAGCAAGTCAGAGAAGAACTAGTTTTGGTGTTAGTGAAATAGTTGTGAGTATTTTTTTCTGTTAACAATCATTTTTAATATCTTTATTATAACCTTTTTGGACCTTATTCTGCGGTATCTCATGAAACTGATTACGCAAAAAGATCTCATGGGAATATTTTTCTCAAGAAACACGATGTTTTCGCCTTGCTTAAACATATTTTGCCGAATTTAAAATCAAAATCCTATTCTTTTCTTCTATTCTTTTTCTATCATACATTGACTTTATTCTTTCAGATATTTTTAGTTCTTAACACGTTGATGAACAGAACGTCTATAGACGACATTTTTAAAATAACGAGTTATGACAAAAAATCGGTAGATTTTTGTAGATTTTTTATCACATTACATCTACAGATGCATATGAAATATAATACGACATCCATGGTCGTCGTCCACATGTTTACAAAAAACATATTGTTTCCATAAAACAAATTTAGCAATTTCGCTATTACACTGGCGGACAAAAAATTTAGGTCACTAGATGAATTATTTGATGCCTTGGATTTCCTAAACATGTTGTCCGATTTGAATGAATTTTTAAGTATGTTATAGCTTTATTATTTAAGAATCTTAATGTGTTAATATTGTTGCTAGACAGGTAAGTGTCATTTTATACCGGACGTAACAATCATACTGTGTTTTTCCTTAAAGTTCGGAACACTCTGTGGAATATTATAGTATAGATAAAATATTAAGATTAGAACTCAATTGTAGCCTTAGGCTTTCTTAATATTTTCTTTTTTGATTCATTTGCTTATGTTGGATAATAAAAAAGTTAGGTACTTTAACAACTAGCCATGCTATTCATCAATACAGGGTGTTTCTAAATAAGGGCGACAAACTTTAAGGGGTAATTCTACATGAAAAATAATGACAATTTGCTTTATAAACATATGTCCACAAATGCTTAATTTCCTTGATACGGATGTTGAATTTTTTCTTCCAACTGACGGTTTATTTCTTGCTCTAAAACCGATTGAGATATGCAACTGAAATTTGGTAGGTTTTAAGAGGTAGTTATTGCGCATTGTTTGACATACCATTAAGAATTTTATATTCACCATTGGCGTTCATACGGGTATAAATATTTTAGATACATCCGGTATGCACGCCAATGGCGAATATAAAATTCTTAATTGTATGCCAAACAATGCGTAATAACTACCTCTTAAAACCTACCAACTTTCAGTTGCATATCTCAATCAATTTTAGAGCAACAAATAAACCGTCAGTTGGTAAGAAAAAATTCAACATCCCGTATCACGGAAATTAAGCATTTGTGGACAATGTTTATAAAGCAAACGGTCACTATTTTTTCATGTAGAATTACCCCTTAAAGTTTGTCGCCCTTATTTAGAAACACCCTGTATTGATGAAGAGCATGGCTAGTTGTTAAAGTACATACCTACACCTAACTTTTTTATTATCCAACATAAGCAAATGAATAAAAAAAGAAAGTGTTAAGAAAGCCGAAGGCTACAATTGAGTTCTAATTTCAATATTTGAGGCGTCCAGAGCAACAGTGGCCTAACCCACATCCCACAATTTTACCAAAATGCTTTTAATACATTAAAGTTATGCATTACTTCAGTGTTTTCAGATGCAGAGTGGCTGAAGCAACCATTGCTTGAACTAGTCTGCACCTAAAAACACTTAAATAAAGAATAACTTTAATGTAATAATATCGTTTTGGTAAAATTGTGGGATGTGGGTTAGGCCACTGTTGCTCTGACCGCCTCATTTTATCTATGCTATAATATTCCACAGAGTGTTCCGAACTTTAAGGAAAAACACAGTATGATTGTTACACCCGGTATAAAATGACATTTACCTGTCTAGCAACAATATTAACTCATTAAGATTCTTAAATAATAAAGCTATAACATACTAAAAAAATTATTCAAATCGGACAACAGGTTTAGGAAATCCGAGGCATCAAATAATTCATCTAGTGAGCTAAATTTTTTGCGCGCCAGTGTATATTCTACTTTGCAAAATTCATATAGTGTCACAACACTTGCTTATACATTTGACGCCCTGTCCGTCAACGTGTTAAAAAGTTTATGTATAAACAAAATTTGTGCTAATACATTTTTACAAGATTGCAAGCAGTCATAAAATTTTATTACCATTTTTCAGTGTGAGATAAGAGATGACTAACAACTGGAATATTTAGTTACTGAGAAACATAATATGCAATTAGTCTATGATGTGAGGCCTCTCTCGTCTGAAAAAAATTCTGATTTGGTTTCTTTGCGGATTCCTATTCAAAAATGTCCCCTTTAAATAAATCAGAAGGGTGCCGGCGAAATTTTTGGGTAGAAATTGTCTAAACAATGTTTCTAAACAAATTCACAAGATTGGTAATTGGTATTTAGTGTAACTCAATCTGAATCTTTCTGAATCTATTTCGATTATGACTGGTCGATGTTGGCTGCGGGGGGAAACTATGGAATACGGTTCGGAAGCTTGGGAGTAGTTGCAACTGTGAGTTACTCGAAACCCAGCATAGATCGAGGTTGCGCCTTTGCGCCATCTCCTATAAAAGAAAGTAGTTTTATCTTTTAGACTATGAATAAGGTGAATATTGATTTCTTCGGCCAACTCCAGGAGTTTCCCCCATTTACATATGGTGACTGCTTAAGTCCTGTAAGTCCTAAACTGTAGGTTGGTTGTTGGTTTTCCACAGTTTTATCGTGCGATATGATTGGCGTATGTAATTGATACATTGTAAATAATTAAAAAAATAAATAAATTGTTTATAAAACTATGGTAATAATAATATACAAAATTTAAAGAGAAGTAGTCCCGGTTGTGTGGTAGCTCCCGCATGAAAAATGCTTCCCATTCAGTTTCTCTGGAATTTCTGCTCAAAAATGTCTCCTTTAAACATTATGAGGAGGGTGCCGGACGGCATTTTTGGGCAGAAATTGTTTAAATAACTTTTTTCTACAACCTTGTTAAAAATGCAATTTTTAGCACTCCATACGAGCGTTAAAAATGCTACTTTAAGGCACTAGTGCTTTAAAATTTTTAAGGCACTGCAGTTAAAAGTGAATTGTCAAATTGTGAAACGTCAAAATATTTATATTTCATATTTCATTTATTAATATTAATATTAATAGTACAACTTGCTCAATTTGAAAAAGGTAGTTTAAAAGGTTTTTTAAAATTTAATTTAAACTGTATTATTGCATTTTTAACACGTTTGTAGAAAAAACTATTAAAATTTGTTAGAATATACTTACAACAATAAAAGTAGATGTTATTCTATAGTTGTTATATTATGATTTACGTATTGACAGTATAGACGGTTTTGATGTAATGTCAAGAAAAATATAAAAATGAAATGTCAGTCAAGTTCAAGTAAAAGTTTTTGTAGGTATTGTCATTGTCCTGTAAATGAGAATAAATAAATTATAATTGTTGATACAATTATAATATAAATAGACGTTTGTAAAAAAAATATTGTACGTGTTAAAAAGTACATTTTTAAGGCACTCGTGTGAATTGCAGAATTCGCTTCGCTGATTCTGCAAACTTTCACATGCCTGCCTTAGACGTGTACTTTTAAACTTTCAACACTTATATCATAAATAACTATTAAATTTTATTTTTAACGCGCATAATTAACAAGTAAAAAAAACAACGATTTATTTTTGAAATAAGCCCCGGTTACCCAGCAAAATCTTAAAATTAAATGTTTAAGCTTCGATTTTAGGCACTTATCAACTACAAAAATAATAATAATTATCAGTTTTGAAAAAACTTGTCAGAAAAATGAAAACAAACTTTTTTATTTAGTATTACCCGAAAAACCTGAAAAAATATTTTCCCGTGCAAAATAGAAGATTGTTGAAATAGAACCTGCCGCATCGGCATTAAAATTGAATGGACGCATAATAACATCAACGAATTGAACGAATATAATAATAGCTCATAGAGGAAGCTTTTATATGAAACAGATGGTCACGTTTATAAGGATGCTTGTTGGCAAGGGATGTTACGGCCGCAAAGCGGGCGGTGGTGAGATGACGGTGAAATCCTATGCTAAAACGTTACAGGGCCGTAAACTTCTACTCACTATATATTCTTTGATACATTTTAAAAAGAACGGTCTAAATTTAAGATAGAACCGACTACTCTTCATAATTTTGAAAAAAAAAACTTTAATTCAAGCACTTGGCTATTTCAGATATATTAATATACATAAATCTAAGTTTTTAAACTTCGAAAATGCGTATTATCGCATTTTTCAGATTTTAAATCGCCCTTAACTCGAAATCTATCAACTTTTGAGAAAAATGACAACACACCTTTCTTGTTAGACACCCAAAAAACCTAAAAAAATATTTTCCGGAGCAAAAAGGGTGATCTTTTGAATTTCTTAAAAAAAAATTTTAAACAATTGCTGGCCAAAAATTTCGCCCTGCGCACTTCATATTTCCTTCAAGAGAACATTTCTGAATAGGAATCCGCAGAGAAACCGAACCATATTTTTTTTTAGACGGGAGCGGCATCACATCATGGACTAAATGTTTCTTGCTACATTACATTGTTATTAGGCCTTGATAAAATTACTGTCTAAACAATTTGGCAACAGGACCAATTGAGCCAATGGGTGTAAGGACAGAATAGTGTTCAGGTTTCTACATTATTACAGAGTCATCATGTAGAAATCTACAATTAAGTTGAAAATGTTACCACAGTAACATGCTACAGTACAGCCATCTCTAGGATCAGAAACAAATTAATTAAGGGTTCATATCAACCTTAATTTTACGACATAATTGTACATAAACAAAAATAAAGAGAATTATATTTTACACAATTTTTGAAACTTCCAATGAAACACCAACCAAACTAAGACATACATCATAACTTATATGCATTAAGTTCACTTAATTTTATTAACTAGCGGGATATATTGGTTGAATTTGTCTGTCGATAATTAGGTTTCATGTCAGCTAACATATTTTAATATTTCAACAATTTTTTTTAAATTTTGGACCCCGTTGGGGGGAATTTTCCCATTCCCCCCTCTTAGACCGGCCACTGGTTCTCTCGAAAAATTGTAGTAAATCGTAATAGCAACAATCTCAGTTCTTACACTTTTTGTCGAAAACTTGAAAATGGGGAAGATATTGAACAAAAACAATTGCTTTAAAATCAATCGGGTCTTACGCTTGCGCTTTTCCGCATACGTACTACCTTAAATATTGATTTTATCAAAAATATGAAGGATATCAAAATTGTACATCATTTAATTCTCTTCATTTTTGTATGGGTTAAAATTTGTTGTAAAAGTAATAATAAACGAGATAATTCAATAAATCAAGAATTATGCTTTAACTGTCACTGTTTTTTTCTCATAACTTGGAAAATAGTGACCGCACAAAAAAATTATAATAAACGAAATTATAGAAAATCGCATTTTCAACAATTTCAGTTTGTACATTTTTTGTCAAAAAGTTGAAAATGGCGGAGATATTGAGCAAAAACGGTTCTCGTTTAAAATCAAGATGGCGGCTAACGCAACGGTCAAATTTAGTCGATATTTTAAATTTATACTACTATTGACCTCCTATAAAGATTAGAAAAATAAAATTTGGGGCAGCTCCTAATGCAAGGTCAAATGGTATCCCGACTGGGCTATAACATTAATATGAAATGAAATGAATTATATCGGCGATAAATATCAGTCTGATTTTTGCATAAGAGTTTATTGAAAAGGTAACAAATCAATTGGAATTTCTGTCCGACAAAATACATGGGACGTTTTCGTAGTCTGACGTTCGAAATCTGTAACCTGTTCCACAATTAAACCTTCCCCTGTTCCAGTGGTTCCGTACATCAAAGTTTGTCCGACTAGACACCGTCAAGTTATTAACAAATTTTCAGCTTGCTATTAATATTTTTTTTTTGGTGCGCTGGATCCACGGCTACAAGTTTAGTAGTGTCTCTGTACATTGTATGTTTGGAAGTAACACGATTATTCTGTGGGACAATTAAAATGGAAGTATAACGTACAAGATACTTTATTAACCATGAATTATATGTAGTTATTTACTAATTGAGAATGTTAAGTGGCGTTTAGACGTCGCGATAAATGCGAGCAATTTATTATGACGATAAATTGCTACAATTTATTGATTTTTTAAAGCTGTTTATTGCTATATATTGTTATATATTGTTGCGATTGATTATAAACTGAAACAACTCGATGGTTACAATAAATTGATGCAATCCGATACCAACTACAATCCAATTACAATTCCGAGAAATCACTGCGATGTACCGTTTACACACAGCGATAAATTGAAACAACTCGATTGATATCGATACATTTCTGCGATTTATCGCGGTGTCTAAACGCTGCATAAGGCAGATAATGTTGTCCCTAATTAATAACAAAAATTGTTGAATAAAATACACACTAAATAATTATTTTACCTCACCTTTAAATCGTCTTCATTATCGGCGAACCCATTTTCTACACAATTTTTTATGATCAGGGTTTTTAATTGTTCAGTGGCTGCAGTAGTAATCTGCCCGAGAGTACTTCTTACTATTCTTTTTAAAGCTAGAACAATAATATTGACGTTATTTGTAATTAAAAAGCAATTATAGTCATTTTCTTAGCATAATAATTTCCTCCGTACATTATTTTATTCGTATTTTATATAAGTATTTTATAATTTTTACTTCCATGACAGACACGTTTTTAAGACAAAAATAACTCTAAAATAACTGGATAATAATAGTAATAAACATTTATTTACATAAAAAACGTAGGTATATATATTACATGATAAATAAGATTATTTTTATATTGTATAAAACAATTTTTACACAATATTACAGTATCTTTTTTACAGTATGTTAGTGGTTTGGATTTATAATTTTCTCATTGGAATTGTCTCTGCTTTTCACGTTTTTCCACTATGTGTCATTTCCCATCTAATCATACGTCTACAAAAACTTTTGATGATGATGTACTTGGACTTTCTACTATGATTCTTCAAATCAAATAAAGTAATAAATATGTATTTGACTTATTGACTCGTTGTAGCGAAGTCACTTGCTTCCATAGAGCCATGAGGTGAACAAGTCAAATTGAGCTCAATGGTACCTCGAGCATGAAACAGTGGATATTTTAAACATCCATGTTAAAATTCACATCATTTTTTCTATGTTCCTATGACGGATTCATTTTAAAGGATTTTTACCCAAATATTTTTTACTTTGGTGGTTAGCATGTTAGATTCAAGCAAACACTGATGATGATCGATCAACCGATTGAAAACTAGTTCTGTTCTGTGATGTAGCCCTGTATAGGGATTTTAACAAATGTACCTTTTATAAAGGATTTTATGGTTTTTTTATTTATATTTATGTTTATATAAATATTTATATTTATATAAATAATTGCCAGAATATTAATATTTAAAATATTTTAAGAAAAAAATGAATAAATATAGAATACAATAATATGTCACTATAGAATGCCCGAATATATTAATGACAAAAAATATTTATATTTACGTCGTTGACAAATTTCTAAGCTAAAATTACAGTTGTCATTTTATCCGTTAAAATTGTGAAACCCACAGTCACCATAGATTACTTTTGTTTCAAATTATCTTTATTCGCATCATGGATGGGATATCTATTTAGAGTATTGTAATTGTCAATCAGTTATACAGTCGAAAAAATGAAAGAATTCCCATGACCGATCACATCAATCACATATTTTGTATTTGCTGTTTTTTTTTTCATAAATAACAAACGAGTGAGATAGATTAATAATCTGAATATTATGTGATTTATGTGATCGTTCATAGGTATTCTTTCATTTTTCCGAGTACATCTATTCGCGGTGTACAAGTACTTGGAGGGGATACGAGAAACGGTCAAGCGCAAATAGCGGAGAAATATTGTAATTTTCTTAAAAATAATTTATATTGTCAATTAAAATTGTCAAATTGACGTAAATTTCATACCTACTGTCATTGAAGAAGAAAAAATTATATATTGCTCCACAATATTGATATGATATGCAATTATTATATGAAGGTTAATTTAATTAATTTTATTTTGCTTGCAGTACTGCATTTTAATAACTAATTTTATTTACTACATACAATTGTTTACGTTTTAATCACATAACCTGAATCTTAATTTTTCTTCTTATTATTTTGTTGGACTATGGTCTTGACAATTATCCAGTAATCAGGACTAATATAATTGGCCAATATAATTAAAAGTGCGAAAAATGTTGCTGAGCTATGAAACCAGGTGTCGCTTTTCCGAACTTGCACGGTCCCAATAAGTATAAGTAGCTTTAATATGGAAACACCCTTCAACGAGTACATAATTTTCGAATTTCTATGTATAATAATCACGGACGTACGTTTTTTCCTGGCACTTCGAGATTAATGCGTTAGAGCGAATTCGACAAACTATGACGCACTGAAAAAAGAGTTTATGATCATCTGCATGAACCACGACCTTCTTTAGTAAGGGTTTTTGTATCTTGTGTAGGACACTTCGATAATCATTTTTCCTGTAAGGTTTTCTGTTGCTCGGTGTACAATTTTTTTTAAATAGATTAACAAATAATCTCTGAAATAGAAAATCTACGGTTTTGTTGTGATTTAAATTTGTCTCCTGCCATCCCCCGATAGTACTATTTCTAGGTCTACCCGTTGTCAAGGAGGCTCTGCAGAAGACAAATTTACACCAACACGTCCGTAGTTTCTCGGTATAAAATAAAGTATTTATACCGCAGTATGGTTAGAACGCCCTCTAACGGGGAAAAAGTGAAATGAATGTCGACTCGATTCAAGTTCTCTGTTTAACCCAGGTATGACAATACCAAAAGGCACCGTTAGGAAAATATTCCAATTTACGGTTCAGAGAACCTGTATGAATCGACTCTGTGTACTCTAATACAGAGCATGGCATTATAGTATAGTACAGTTGATTCAAAAGATGGCATAACCCAGACATCCAAAGTGAAAGTTATCCTTCAACACCAAATTGTTCTATATGGTCCACACAATGTCCAGAAAAAAGTCACACCATTTTGAGCGTCAAGTTTGGGGGGGGGGGGAGAGGAGGGGAGAGGGGGGAGAAATCGGAAAATTCATTAAACATTATAGAAGTTTTCACAGACTTTCGGCCCTCGGTAATAATGTAGTCTTTCATTCTGCGTTTAAATCTTTTAAAAATATTTATTAGTTTTCTCAGGATTCGGAAAAAATGAATACATTTAAAACACATTGAAAATTTTGACATGCGTCAAAATTTTGCATTTTGTTCCGTTCCCTTTAAATTAACAGTTATTTTCACAACTAATTTTAGACTGGAGTTTGAAATTTTATGGTAAGTGTATTTTATTTTCCCAACATACAAAGTTAACTTCATTACCAGTAGTTAAGGAATGGTTTTAAGTAATTTTCAGTAGTAATAACCCAAGGACATTGATAATTGTTCGAAAAAATTTTATAACAGATTTCGAAAGCTTGTTGCTTGGAAACAGACCGACGCCGTAGGCGGAGGTCTGTTGCCTGTAAGCAACAAGCTTGAGAAAGTTGTTAAAAAATTTTTGAGCATTTATCAATGTTCGAGGGTTATTCGGATAGAAAATTTTTTGCTGGTTATGAAAAAAAAATACAGAGCAGAAACAATTTATTTAAATGTGCAATTAACAAAGGAACAATTAGAAAAATGTAATGAAGATCCAGACATGTTAGTTTCTATAACTGATGAAGATGTATTTCCACTACGCATGCTGTTAATAATTTTATTATGATGTTCTTCGTCAATGTTCAAGTACGGTTTTATTGAGTTGGGATTGTTATGCCCCGTAATTTTTATAAGCTCTTGCTCTTGAACACCACTTTTGGCCAACCAACTGACCGCGGTCGATCTATTGGAGTGATTAGTAATTTTTTTTCCTTGGTTTTCAAGCCAATCGCTTCGGCAGACGTTTTTGTCCAATTTTGAATCATATTTTTTCCAATGGGCATATTATCATACCAATGATCACTTTCGGTTTTCCAGTAACGATTTGTTCTTAGGAATAATCTATCCGTTTTAATATTTGGGCCCCTTTTTGATAACAATTTTTTAAATAATCTGACAGGACATACGTTACTGTCGTTGTTTTCTATTAAAAATTTGCTGTCAGTACACCTTCTTGAACCACCTTGGCAAGTCTTGCTGAATACAGGGTTATATTGTAGTACTCGATTTGTTACAGAACCATCGTTATTTGTTTCAATACGAAAAAAGTCAATCAAACAAGCAGCAGCTTCCCCACCTCGCCAAGCTAATTCTACGGCGGTTATGTGATAGAATTTCCGTTGTAGCCCTTCAGGGGTGTCTTCGTTCCACAAATTTATCACTGTTGTTATTTCTACTGCACTCAATGCCTCTGAACTTTGTTTCCTTTTACAGGGATCCGATTGTAGTTTTCGTCGTATAGAATCGCGGGCAGCTCGCGCTTGTTGAAATACAACGCTTTTGAATGGGTCAATAATAACTTTCATTTCCTTATAATACTTTTCTTGTAAAAGCTTACTTGTTAGGTTCCACATGGTTTTGACAGTAGCTTCTTTAAACTCTGTACCATCTTTTCTTCTCATGTTCACAGCCCAATCCTTTAAAATCGACGCCAATTCTTCCACCGTCCGATTTCCATCTAATTCATATTTTCTATCATTGCAAAAGTCCATAAACGCTTTCCATACAAATTGTTTACTGTAAACATTTGTATTCTTTGTATTCTTTGTATTTGTATTCTTTGGTATATTTGATTCGATAATTTCATTAATATTCTCATCAGTATTACAACCAAATCGTGACATTTTGAAATATTGAATATTTGAAATGTCAAAATCGAAATGAAACGAAATGTAGGTATCCATAGCTACATGATTGAGTGAAAACAGCCCACGGGATCTGTTTTCAGTATAATGTTGGTTTTATTGGTTGTATTCAATCAGATGACCACAAGTTAATTGATTTCATTGGATTTCTAATTGAGCAAAAAATTTTCACTAGTAATACCACTAGAGGTCAACTTATTTCCGGAAATTTTTTTGAGATCATGAATTTTCTAAAAATATTCATGATCAAAAAAAATTTCCGGATATTAATTTGACTTCGCGTGGTATTCGGTAAGAAAATTCCACACCAAATTTGCATTTGAAAATCCAAAGCTGCATGAACAGATTAATAGCGCGCCATAGCTTTGTCAGCAATTATTTAGGCTTTCAAATTCGTAATTTCTACTCACTGTAGTTGCATGGGAATACCATTTCAAGATAGAAAATAGTATATTCTTCAATTTTACATAAGTTTTGAGTAACTACAAGTGATAGAAAATGAATCAAAACTAAATTATGTAAACAAATAAAAACCAGTCTGTCAAAAATGTTCTGTTATTGTAAACGTCAAAAAATTTCCACTGTAATTCGCTGTTGGGTACCCCACGAGCAAAAAATTTCCGATAAAATACCTCCGTTGCCACGGTGATCTGTCAAAATAACGTATTTTGTTTGGTTCAAAATTACAGGTGTGGAATTTTCAGTAAAATTGAAATTAATAACAAAAAAGAAAATATTTTATTTTCAAATATTATAACAAATTGATTCAGTCAATTTGTACTCTACGAGCTCCCTAGTGGGAAAGTTTTGGGGTAGTTCTGATTTCTTTCATTATATATGGATTTTGTAAATATCACTATTTACTTTTTTGTCAGACTAACCGTTCGGTCTAAAGTGCAAGTTGAAAATTGCCAATTTTTAACGGTCTCGGCAAAACCCACTTTTTACATTCCAAAACTTTAGTTTTTATTAGAATGCTCTCATTTGACAAATTTCTCCTAGTTTTCCGTACAAATAATAAATGTTAGTTCATAATATTAATATGGTATGTCTCTTCTCACAGCTTCCATAAATCCATTCCATCCTAAAATACCGAGAATGTTTCTGCTTTTCCCTTAGAGCCACAAAAGATCAGGCACAGATAGAGTCACAGTTTCAGTTGGTGTGAACATTCCCTTCGGATCTTGATTTCTGATAAACCTTGAGGTTTTGTCCTCTCAAAATGTATTAGTTGAACAGCTCTCTGACTTCCATAAACCTCAGGTGCGGGTTTAGTTTTTAGCCGAGGAATGGATTGGTTAGAAGCTATTGCATGTTTTGGTGCAATACAAGAAATACCAACCATGACGTAAAAAGTGTGGTATCCGTCGATTTTATGTACGTTAACCCTTTCTGTCCCAACGCTGCATATATATGTTTTTGAAAAAGTGGGTCTATATTACCAGCCGCCGTATATATACGTTCAAGGTGTTATGGTCTTAATTTACCAAAACCGAAAATATCCGTTGCTTATAAAATTTTAGACTAATTGGTGTCCCAATACCACAGAAATATGTCCGAAAATGTTAGATTATTGTTCCCAAAGCCTCAAAATGTTGGCACCTAAGACAGGTCATGCGGACCCATTGCCGTATATATTTGTTCACATATTTTAGATATATGCTATATTATAGCACTGGTGGCAACGCTTATAGGTAGCTGCTAGAAGGTGAAGCGTTTGTAGCCACAGAAAAGACCAGAAAAAAAAGAAGCGGATCGAGATACATGTGTGCAAGATGAGGAGTCGGCCTTTGCGCAGTGTCATGTTTTGAGGAGTACCACACAAAAGAAAACTTTTAATGTTAATTTACATTACATTATTTTTTTAAGTTAGATATATTTCTCTGTATGTAGGTACTCTGATGAGTACCTACTTTTGTGAAGAAAACGTTTAAACTGGTTAAAAAAACTCATTAAAAAACATGTTTTGGTCATTTATTTGTTTATTTAAATGCGACGTATATATAAGGCAATGGGACTCTAAGCATGAAGAAACCTTTGAGATTGAGGGACCAACATGCAAATTAAGGCATGGCATAGAAAGGGTTAAAACCAGCGTTCTCGTACACCTGTTGTGTAAAGCACGGCTGGTCAAATTTCTGCGGATCGCCTGCGATTGCTGACACTTCCAGGTAAGCAACGCGATTGCTCAAAGTCTTGTAGCGGCAGTAAGGCCCAGATAGTTGGTCTCACCATTCCTTGCAGGGTTGGCCGTTTTCTCTACAAAAAGTACGGCTCAAGAAAATAGGTTGATGTAGTTTCCTCTTTGGGGTTTTGTTCATCCTATACAGAAGCTGTTCGCCTGGAAGTGTCAGCATTCGCAGGCGCAGGCGATCCGCAGAAAATTGACCTGCCGTGCTTTACACAGCAGGTGTACGATAACGCTGATTTTGACGTACATACAATCGACGAATACCACACTTTTTACGTCATATGTGGCATTTCTTGTATTGCACTAAAACATGCAGTAGATCCTAAGCCATCCATTCATTGGATAAAAAAGAAACCCTCGCCTGAGGTTTATGGAAGTTAGGGAGCTGTTTAACTAATTCATTTTAAAAGGACAAAACCTCAAGGTTTATCAGAAATCAAGATAACAGATCTGAACGAAATGTTCACACCAACTGAAACTGACTCCATCTGTGCCTGATCGTCTGTGGCTCTAAGGGAAAATCAGGGACATTCCGCATCTTAGGACGGAATGGACTCATGGAAGCTGTCACAAGAGACATACTATACCTATGAACTAACATTTATTATTTGTACAGAAAAGTAGGAAAAATTTATCAAAGGACAGCATTCTAATAAAAAATAAAGTTTTGGAATGTAAAAAGTAGGTTTTTTCCGAGACCGTTAAAAATTGTCAATTTTTAACTTGTACTTTAGAACGAACGGTTCATCTGAAAAAAAAAGTAAATAGTGATATTTGTAGATAATTTTAAGTACTTTAAGTTCTGTTAACAGACCATTTACTAAAAGTTAGTAGTTTTCGAGAGTTGAGCAAAAAAGCGGAAAAAGCTGAAATTTTTCGTTTTTTCGCGATTTTTTCAATGTTCCGGCAAGAAATTTTGTCCGCAAAACCTTATATTCGGATTCATCAGCCCAAAATCCATATACAATGAAAGCAATGAGAACTTTCCCAAAACTTTCCTAGTCAAAACACAATTTTATTGAATCAAATATTTAATATCACTAATGATATTGAAACAATTTATTAAGCTAATTCAAATGTAGCTGTAGTTCTGCACCAAAATTTTAAATTCTATTTATTTTATAACCTCAAATATACAGGGTGTAACAAAAATACAGGTCATAAATTAAATTACATATTCTGGAATCAAAAATAGTTCGATGAACCTAACTTACCTTAGTACAAATATGTGCACATAAAAAAGTTATAGCCCCTTGAAATTACAAATTTAAAATCGATGTTTTCCAATATATCTATACTATTAGAGATTTTTTATTAAAAATGGACATGTGGCATTCTTATGGCAGGAACATCTTTAAAAGAAAATAAAACTGAAATTTGCGCACCCCATTAAAATTTTATGGGGGTTTTGTTCCCTTACCCCACCCCCCAAATATTTGTGTACGTTCCAATTAAATTATTATTATGGTACCATTACGTAAAAAAAAATGTTTTTAAAACTTTTTTGTCTCTTTATAATTTTTCGATAACTCAGTTTTTATCGAGATATTTTGAACATTTGTAAAATCCATCACAAATTTTTACATGATAAGTAAGATTATAGCGACCTGGTAATAATATGAAAATTTATTGTGAATTTACATGTTTTAGGTATATTTTGAACCATATTAATATATCGATAAAAAATCATTTATCAAAAAAATACTAAGAGGCAAAAAACTTTTTAAAAACATTGTGTTTAACTAATAGTACCACAATAATAATTTAATTGGAACGTACACAAACATTAGGGGCGATTAAGGAACAAAACCCCCAGAAAATTTTTGTGTACACATATTAAAAAAGACGCTGCATCTCGATAAAAACTACCTTATCGAAAAACTAATAAGAGGCAAAAAAGTTTTATAAACATTGTTTTTAACTAATGGTATCGCAGAAATAATTTAATTGGAACGTACACAAAAGTTTGGGGGGTTTAAGGGAACCAAACCCCGATAAATTTTTATGGGGTGTACAAATTTCACTCTTATTATGTTTTTGAGATGTCCCTACTATAAGAATACCACATGCCCATTTTTAATAAAAAGTCTCTAATAGTTTTCGATATATTGGAAACAATCGATTTTCATTTTGTAACTTCAAAGGGCTGTAACTTTTTTTATGTGCACATTTATACTAAGGTAAGTCATGTGATTATTATATGGTAAGTGTGATTTATTTTATGACCTGCATTTTTGTTAGACCCTGTATCATCCGTGATCGGAACAGTAGTCACTTTCTGTCATTTGCTGTTGTGTGGAATATATTTAAGACTTATTTCCTATGCTTTTAAATGATGACGCACGGGTAAAGAGTCTTGGACTCAAGTGTAGTTCACAATCATTTCGTCAATGGACAATTGTTTTTCAAAAACTCAATATTTTTTAAATTCAGTATTTAGCATATTTGAGAATGGCCTTACTTTGGATCGTCTGTGGTCTTTATTATTTCTAATTAAACTATAGTATATTATTCAACGAGCATGTAATGATGGCTATTACTCACGATGATGAAGTTTGCGACACGAGCCGTAGGCGAGTGTCGTAATTCATCAGAATGAGTAATAGCCATTACATGCAAGTAGAATACTATACTTTTTCTACGACCTTATTTATTTTAATTAGTAAAAAAATATAATTATCAACTACTCGAGATTAAAATTATAATTTACAAAAATAAATTTTGTTTACCAATAGTACACGGCTGAATACCTAATTGGTTGCTTACTACTAATTAGCAATGCTGTCTTTATATGTATCTATTGTAAAAGACACAACAAGAAATAAATAGTCAATTCAAGTTATATTCATTTCCGAAAAATTATAAGTATAAATTTGTACCTCCTGTCACTGTAATAAACAGGAAATGGCTAGTGTCGATGGACGTATTTAAAAAGTTATAATGCACATTTATATTTAACTATTATATATAATATAAGAATATTACTATATTATAATATGTTATACTTAAAATATATATCACAAGATAACTTTATAAAATAAACACAATATAAGTTTTAAGTTCCAATAAACACAGCAAATACGCTAACGTCACTGTCATTGAAAATGGTAAACGTCAAAATTCATAATAGTAAACAAAGTATAAAAGTAAAAAATATACGGACGCATTGTTACAGTTAAAAATCCTTTACAGTTTAAAAATTATTTTGTTACATAAACAAGTAATTTTATTGTAAGTAAATTTATTTGCAGTTTATATAAGACTAACATTAAAAGTGATATTCGCCACTTGAACCTAACTTCAGCCCGTGAGTAACTTCAGCCCGTGAGTAATGAACTATTACTCACGGGTAAAGTAATAGGTGTTATTATCTATTCAAAAATAGCGAATAATGAGCACATTACTAAACGGTCGTAGAAAAAATACATTATCAGTGAAATGTACATATTATAAATTGCTTAATAATATGGTATTATAATAGAACACTTTTGTTGAGTTAAACAATAATAATAATAATAATAATAATAATTGTGTTGTGTATAAATCAATATTGTATGCAACCTGTATTTGCATACCATTATTAATGGGTGATTGGGCAAATAAAACTGAGAGTTTCCTTAACTGCATTGTACTGCTTTAAATAGTAAACATTAATAGATTAAATTTTTATGGTATTCAATATTTTTATTCTATTGGTGATTACTCGTTAGATGTACATATAATTTTTCCTAGTAATAATTAGTAAGCCAAAATAGTATAAATAAGACCATTATTTACAGCGACATAATGAATGCAAATAGCTAGATGTGTTTAATATGGAGTTTGATGCAGATAATTATATTATATTAAGTAGCTAGATATGCAGTTTGTTACAGTGGCGCACCCAGGAGGGGTTTTGGGGGTTAAAACCTCCCCAGGGCATTAAAAATTATAAAGACTAGTAGGAAAATATAACTTGTTTTTCAGAAACAATAGAAAAGATTTCGGTGCCCAAGCGAAGCTAGGACAAATAATCCTGGACAAAGAATCCCCGGACAAACAATCCCCGGACAAAAGATCCCGGACAAATAATCCCCACAAATTTTTTTGGACAAAATATCGCCACAAAAAAATCTCGGACAAAAAATTCCCAAGGAATATTTGCTGCCAAATAGTTCTCTAAAAATTTTCCCGTGAATGCAATCGACTCAAATGTTTTTCAGCCTCAGTGCGTGAGAGCTATAGCAATCGCCATGAAACCGCTTTTTGACACGAAAATAATGATTAGCAATTAAGATTAAGCATTGTAATTTCGATTAATAAAATTTCGAATTTGAATTCCATGCCGAAAACTTCAAATTTTACATAACAAACGAGTGTGAGTTTTTTCAAAAATCGTGGAGGATATGGGAATGCGTTAAGGCTGTGGGAACCATGTTGTAATTATTCGCTTAAATCTTTTACTTACTCTGCTTTGAATAACTATGTTCAAAACATTGCCTATTCGTGATGAGAACTGCTGGTCCTGAAAACTATAATCTTGATTGTAATGCAAAAGACCTGTTACTTTTTTTAAATTTAACGTCAAAGTTATTTAGTTATTATCATCATCAATGGCGTTATAACTCTTCGAGTGTCCTTGCGAGTGGTTTACTATTGGCTTCCATGTGTCGGTCCTGTGCCACTATTTCCCATTGTCTCACTCCCATTTTCTCCAGATCTCTGACTGCACCTTTTTTTAGGCCGTCCTACAGACTTTCTCCCATCTAGCATCTCCCCGAGCAGCTATATCTGGTTTGATTTTTGGATAAATTTTTAGCATGGCATATTCTAAGGCCAGGTTAAACAACAATGGGGACAGCGGATCTCCCTGTCTCAGTCCAGAATTTCCGCAGAAATCATTTGATATTTCCCCACCTCTTTTAATACGTGTGCAAAGAAGTTACTTACACACATTTGCGTTACCGCAGTTAGTTTTTTGGGTACGCCCAGCTCGACCATTGTATAAGGCTTTACATCGATTGTCATTTGTTTCGAGCTTTTGTCATATGTTGTATAGTCTGTGTATAATATTAATATACACGGATTATACGACACAAGACAGAAGCTCGAAACAAATGACTGTGAGTGAAAAGCTCCATTCCATAATGTAGAATGATTAAGTTAATCATAAGCCTGTTTGAAATCTATAAAGATCTGATGCACGTGTTGATTATACCCCCAATCCTTTCAAGCATTTGTCTAATAGTAAATATTTGATCAACATTCGATCTTCCGGGCCTAAAATCACACTGGTAGTCACCAACTTTTTCTTCGGCGTATGGTAGTAATTTTTTTAATAATACATAACGAAAAATCATCAGTTTGAATTCACTGCAAACAACATTTCAGAAACCTGCTTCAAAAGCTTTCAAAAGCTATGTCAAAAACCTGTGTTCTGCGTTTTCATAACAAAGCTAAACATTCTTAATAGCGTAAAAATTTTTCATGGATTCACACAGGTAATAGGCAATGTTTTGAACTTAGTTATTCAAGGCAGAGTGAGCAAAAGATTTAAGCGAATAATTACAAGATGATTCCCACAGCCTTAGCTCATTCCCCATATCATCTACGATTTTTGAAAAAACTCACACTCGTTTGTCATGTAAAATTTGTTTTCTGCATGTAATTGGAATTCGAAATTACAATAATTCATGCTTAATCTTAATTACTAATCATTATTGACGTACCGAAAAGCGGTTTCATGGCCATTTCTATACCTCTTATGCAGTGATGCAGAAAAACAGAGTCGATTGCGTCCACGGGAAAATTTTTAGAGAACTATTCAGTGGCAAATATTTCATGGGGATTTTTTGTGGTGATATTTTGTCGAAAACAATTTGTGGGAATTATTTGTCCGGGATTTTTTTGGGGATTATTTGTCCGGGGATTTTTTGTCTGTGGATTTTGGTCCAGGGATAATTTGTGGGGATTTTTTGTCAGGGATTATTTTCCATATTTGCTCGAACCCCGCCCAAGCCAACTCCCCCTAGAGGAAAATTCTGGATGCGCCACTGGTTTGTTATAAAGTCAATAACATCAGTTTAGAAAAAAAGGTGTGTCAATTGAGAAATATTAATATTATTGCAATCAGAGGAAAACGAAGAAATATATTTAGACAATATATCTAGATTTGCACAAGTTTGAATTGAATGTTTGAAATTTACTTGAGTTTGACTTAATTTCAAGACAAACTCAAGTCAATCCTTCTGACAAATAATTCAAGTCAAATCAAACTGGTCAATGGTTACAAGTTTGAAAATTCAAACTGTTTGTCAAACTAGTTTAAAAGAGTTTGAAAAATAATTTATTTAGTAGATAGTCTTTTTTTCGAGATAGGAATGTAATTAAAATGCCAACTAAAATAACAAAATTAAACATACAATGAGTCCCATAAAAAATTAACATAATACGGGTAGCGATTCAAGTCAAAATAGAGAAAATTCAAGAAAATGATTGATTTGCGCGTAAAATTGCTGGCTGGTATGTTTCGTTTTATCAGTGATAATTGCATGCCTTCTACTATGTCAACGATGTTACCTTTTTATATTTATATGAGTGTTGCTTTAGATAGCAACCAAAAAATTTGTTGGATGGTTTTTTCGTTTATAATACCAAGTTTAATCTACTTTAACAAAAATTTATAAAGGAACAACAAATTATGTACTAATAAGTACTCATAAGGTGCTACAGATGAACTGTAGGATCAAACTATAATATATAACTCTAGAAAAAAAAATAAAAAAATTCATCTTTTTCTTCTTAAAGTGCCGTCTCCTCAATGGAGGTTGGCTACTACAATTGCAAACTCTTCTCTGTCTTCGGCTGTTCTTATTAGCTGTTCAAAATTTAGCCCTGTCCATTGTCGGATGTTTCTGAGGCACTATAGTCTTTTCCTTCGTAGTCTTCTCTTTCCCTCGATCTTTCCTTTCACTATAAGTATAGTATATTGGTACTTACTTTTTCTCAGTATGTGGCCTAGGTATGATATTTTTCTAACTTTCACTGTGTTTAAAAGTTCTCTTTCCTTGCTTATTCTATGCAGCACTTCTTCGTTTGAGGTATGCGATGTCCATGAAATTTTGATTATCCGGTAGATCCACATATCAAAGGCCTCCAATTTATTTACGGTTGATGTTTTAAGGGTCAATGTCTCAACGTAATAGAGAAGAGTCGACCAGATATAGCATTTTGATAAACATAGTCGAATTTCGAGTTTTATTCGAGAATCACAAAGCCGTTTTTTGATTTTTCCGAAAGATTTTCTGGCCATATCTATTCTTTATCTTATTTCTAGATCAGGATTGAAATTGCAATCGATACAACATCCCAAGTACTTGGGATCTATTGACCTGTTCTAAAATGTGAGAATATTTATTGTGCAAGGTTGAGGTACGTTTGGTTTTTTCGGATCAACATAACTTTGGTTTTTTTTAAGTTTATTTTCATACCAAATTGCTCACAGGTCGAGTTGGTGTTGTCGATGGATCGTTGTAGACCCAATGCCGGAATCCGCAATCAACACCGTATTATCGGTGTATCGGATGCTGTTGATATTTACGCCATTCACCTTTACTCCATCTTTGGAATCCTCCAGTGCCTCTTTAAATAGAAACTCGGAGTAAAGATTAAACAGCAGAGGAAAAAGAACTCATCCCTGTCTAACTCCCCTCCTAATTTCTGCTTCTGCGGATGTGGAACCTTCGATCCTAACTCTGGCGTTTTGGTTCTGGTAGAAGTCCTTTTTAATAATATGATGTCTTTTCCATCTAAACCAAGTTCTTGCAAACGTTCTAATAGTAGGTCATGTCTTACTCTATCAAATGCTTTTTCGAAGTCTACTAACACGTTGACGGACACTGCGACAAATGTATAAGAAAGTGTTGTGACACTATATATGTGATACTATATGTATTTTGCCAAATATAATATGGGAAAATGCAACGTCTATAGACGTTGTGTCACTTTACATCAATTGAAATTAGACGTCTATAAACGTTCTGCCCGTCAACGTGTTAAGCCCATAAATATATCTTTCTGTCGGTCGTATCATTTTTGGGCGAGAACTAGTAACTTGAAGAGGGCTTCTCTCATTCCCATACCGGCTCTGAATCCAAACTGATCGTCTCCAATGATTGTTTCGCACTTTCTATAGATACGATTATGTACGACTTTTAATAGGACTTTTACTGCATGACTGATAAGGCTTATCAGACGGAGCTCATTGCATTGTTGTGGGTTTGGCTTTTCCGGTAGTGGGATGACTATTGACTCTAGCTAGTCATGGGGTATTTTACCTGTATTATAAATGCGATTGAATAGGTCTGTTCCAATTAACAGTCAAACTAGTCAGAAATCGTCAACAAACAGTTGGCCAGTGCGAGAACATAATACAGTCATCAGTGCTATGCCCTCTACTCGCTTTGGTCGACTATTCACTGACAGTTTCTGACTGGTTCGACCGCTAGTTGGAACAAACCTAATAAAAGGACAAATATTCAGATATTTTCTTCGCTGATTAATTTGAACCTTTCTGGGTATTTATCATCTGGACCTGAACTTTTATTTGTTTTGAGTTGATTAATTGAATTTATAATTTCAGATTTGAGAATTGCCTTCGTTGTTATTTTCCAATCTTGGTTCTTCTCGTATGTCGTGAAAAAGAATTTTAATATTACCATTCTTTCAGTTTGTCTTCCGTTGATTCTAGCAATTTTCCATCCGTATTCAGCATGGCGTGAAAAGTTGTTCGCTTGGTAGTTGATGTAAACTCTTTTACTTTTTTATCTAAATTAAAAAAATCAAGCCTTTGTTGCAGTTCTTCTATTTCGGCGCATTTTATTTCCAGCCATTTCTCTTTTGCTTCGGTTATTTTTTTTTTTCGAATTATTCTATTTAGTATTTTGCATTCTCCATCATGGTCATCTTTTTCTTTAGATTCTCTTCGTTTGTCCATTAATAAATTGTAGAATCTCATCTTTTATCCATTACTGTTTGTTATTTTTGGGTGATACTTTTAGATGTTTTTCTATTAGGTCTGGATCCCGCGTATGAATAAAAATTTGATTAATAGCAAGCTGAAAATTTGATTTGCTAGCAGCTTAAGGGTGTCTAGCCAGACAAACTTTGATATATGGGAACACTGGAACAGGGGAAGTTTTAATTGTGGAACAGGTTAAAAATTTGGAACGGTCAGACCACGAAAACGGCACATGTATTTTGTCCGACAGAACAGACTTATACTCTCTGAACAGAGATTAATCTCTCATGCAAAAATCAGACTGCTATTTATCACCAAATGGGCCTTTTAATGAGTGGAACATGTAGAATATGTCAAACGACAGGAATTATGACAGGTGATAAATAGCAGTCTGATTTTTGCATGAGAGTTTAATCTCTGTTCGGAGAGTTTAAGTCTGTTCTGTCAGACAAAATAAATGTGCCGTTTTCGTGGTCTGACCGTTCCAAATTTTTAACCTGTTCCACAATTAAAACTGCCCCTGTTCCAGTATTCCCATATATCAAAGTTTATCCGACTAGACACCCTTAAGCTATTAACAAATTTTCAGCTTGTAATCAACTTTTTTTTCATACGCGAGATCCAGACCTATATTACAGTGTTCATTTGTTCTTTAATAGTTTTCCAAAGAACGTTTATGTCATCGGAATCGATAGTTCTGTGGTGGTCAATATTTCCTAAATTTTTATTAACTTCTTTATTTATTGTTTGTTGTATGGTGTCGTTTTTCAATAACTGGATGTCTAGTTTGTGTAGAGGTTTTTGTTTCTTTGGGGTGAGGGGGGGAGAGGGGGAGAGAAATCCGTAAATTCGTAGCTTTTTAAGTTTTTCGTCAATATTTCTAAAACTGCGCGCTTTAGCATGAACAAACTTCTATACAAAAATGTTCTACATTAAATTTGAAATAAAAAAGGTCCTATGCATAATCCTTCTAAAATGAACGGTTCCAAAGTTACGGAGGTAGTATAGTATAATTGGTCCAAAAAAAGGCCTAACCCAGACATCCAAAATAAAAGTTTTCCTCCTACACCAAATTGTACTATATAGTCCATATATGGTTCAGTAAAAAGTTATACCATTTTGAGCGTCCGGTTTGGGGGGGGGGGAGGAGGGTGGAGAAGTAGGTAAATTTAGTAGTTTTTTTACGTTTTTCGCCAATATTTCTATATGTATCCCTTCCCCTCCCCCCCCCCCCCCCAAATCCGACGCTCAAAATGGTGTGACTTTTTTCTGAACATTATGTGGACCATATAGAACAATTTAGTCCTGTCGCCAGGGTGGGTACAACGGCCTCTTTAATTCAGATGGACTTACCCAAGTTTTCTTTATGCATTTTGACCCGTAGAACACGAATTTTTGGGTAACAGTTGATCCGGATGTCGATAAGATTGTTATAAACAAAGAACTTGAGGAATTACGTAACAGCAATTTTTAGCAAAACATAACATTTTTTTGTATTCTTTGGGTGATTCTAAACAAAAAATGGTCTTACAAGTTTTTTCGTAGGCTGCATAGTTTTTGAGATAAACGCGGTTGAACTTTCAAAAAATCGAAAAAGTGCAATTTTTGAACCCGAATAACTTTTGATTAAAAAATAAAATAGCAATTCTGCTTACTGCATTTGAAAATTCAAGTCAAATTCTATCAGTCTTGATTATTTGCATGGCTAAAAATTAAGTTTTTATTTGTTAAACAAAGCCATAAACACATGGTGTTTCCCGTGCCCAATGCATGCGTTTTAATGTACGTAATCTACGTAGAAATTGTCTGTATGCGCGCCTACTCGTTCGATTTCAAATGAGAAATGCATTCAAAACATCATTCAATCATTATGTGCTTATAGCTTTGTTTAACAATAAAAAAAATTAATTTTTGCAATGAAAGTAATCAAAACCGATAGAATTTGACTTGAACTTTCAAATGCGACAAGCAGAATTGCTATTTTATTTTTCAATCAAAAGTTATTCGGGTTCAAAAATTGCAATTTTTCGATTTTTTTAAAGTTCAACCGCGTTTATGTCGAAAACTATGTATCCTACGAAAAAACTTCTAAAAACATTTTTTGCTTAGAATGGCCCAAAAAATACAAATATATGTTTTGTTTTGCGAAAATTCGCTGTTATGTGATTCCTCAAGTTCTTTGTTTATAACAATCTTATCGACATCCGGATCGACTGTTACCCAAAAAATTCGTGTTCTACGGGTCAAAATACATAAAAAAACTTCGGTAAGTCCATCTGAATTAAGGAGGCCGTTGTACCCCCACTGGCGACAGGACTAATTTGGTGTTGGAGGATAACTTTCACTTTAGATGTCTGGGTTTGGGTCTAGTTATACCATACTACAAATAAAACATGGAATGCAATAAAAATCTGGATCTACGAAGAATCTCACGAGAAAACCTTAGAATCAATGTAAGGAAGAAACTTCTGCTACAACAAAACAAAAAAAAAACAGGAAACAATTAATACTCAAGAAATAGCGGAGTTAAATAGGAAAATAAAATGTATGAAAATCACAGACAAAAACAACCATATAAATGAATGGTGGGGAATAAGCGGCGTGTGAATTTGTTGAAATTTTTAAATTACCTAATTGTATTCCACCTACAAAAAAAATAAAAACGAAAAAGTTACGTTGTTGGTGATGGGAGATGAGGTACAGGTGGAGGGTTCAAATTGCGCTGAGTCTTATTTTTTAATCACATAGAACGTAAAAGAGTGAATTCTGGGATTGAGGGTATTTTGCGTATATTAACCGAAGGGGGGATGTACCCTTTGTTGTTAAAATATTAAAGGTATTTCAAATTTTAGCAACCATATTACGTCTATGTAGTATTATTTTCTCCAAAGTGTCTAACAACACACTTTAAATATACATTAGGGATTTATATTTTCTTGATCGTAATTCGTTGGCTGCTGTTTTATACTTAAAATCTGAAATTTATTTCTGGAAGTTTAGACGAATTTTATGTAATGCCCTTTTCTGTTATTCTTAAAAATGGGTATATTAAGAGTTACATACTTAACTATCTATAGTATAACAGTTTTAACTGAAACCCTCAAGGTCACTTGTACCGCATCAACGAACGTCAGTGGCCTTCTCTTTGCGGTTGCAGATAAATCGGTTTTACTATAATAATAACTACAAAATATCTTACCCGGTCGTTTCTCGTTTTCTGCTGAACTTAAGCCTAAAACAAAGAAAGATTGTATATCCTGTAGACATTTTTCAGTAAAAATAAAAAGCTACTTATATTAATAAAAATGTGTAATAAATTATAGTCATATTATTAATCCAGAAAGTAGCCCAGAAGCAAAATAATAAACGATTGAATATGGATCAACTTAGAAATCCCGATATAAAAGTCTTCTTCTTTTCTTACACTGGCATATTTGTGTTTCGTAGATCTTAAGAAGGTATTTGACAGAGGTAAAAAGGAGGTTATCCATTTACTGTACGCAGGAGAAGCACCTCCAGGAATAATTAAAACGATCGAAAATGTCTACATAACAACACAATAAAAGTAAAAGTAGAAGAAATAACAGACCCAATTGAATCTGGTAAAGGAATCAGACACAGGCAATTCCTGATCCTGAGTCTAGTTTTTGTTAACCTGATTATGGACGAAGTAATAAAAAAGTAAGAACTAACAAAGGATACCAAGTGGGAGAAAAACAACTTAATAATGTGCTATTCAGACGATTCAATACTAATCTCTCAAAGTGAAGATAATTTACGATGTATGCTGCACCAATTTAATATAACCGCCAGAAAATTTGACATGTTAAATTTTCCCACATAAGATAAAATGCTTGTTATGTGGGAAAATTTAACATGTCAAATTTTCTGGCGGTTATATTAAATTGGTGCAGCATACATCGTAAACTATCTTCACATTTTCCCACATAAGACAAAATGCTTGAGCAGCCTTTCTGGATGTAAGCAAAGCCTTTGATAAAGTGTGGCATGAAGGACTGATATACAAAATGAGAGGTTATGGATACAGCGGGGCCATGACGAAACTCATCTCCTCGTACCTAAGCGACCGGAAATTCAGGGTCCGGATAGGACAAGTTCTATCAGAACACGGAATACCGGAAGCTGGAGTACCACAGGGGGCAGTTTTATCACCCCTTCTGTATAGCATATATACAGCAGATGTTCCAAGAACACTTGGAATATTGATCAGCCTTTATGCAGACGACATTGCAATTGTTGCAAAACACATGAACCTAGATATAGCTGTCTACAAACAGCCGTCTGTAGATATAAATCTACAGACGGCATTGGATACAATAGAAGGATGGAGTATCCAATGGAAAATAGTAATAAATCCAGATAAGACCCAAGCGGTTATCTTTACAAAGAGAAGAGATAACCCAGAAGAACAGCTAACATTGCAAGACAGACCCATTGAATGGGCAAAACGAAGCTAAATATTTAGGAGTCACAATGAACCAAGGTCTAACATTCACATCGCATGTCAACGCAACAGTCCAGAAAACAGCAGCGGCCAGAGCGGCAATAAGAAGACTCACAGGAAGAAGAAGCAAATTAGCTATATGAAAACAAAATTAAGACAGATAAATAGTATTATACTGCCAATAATTACATACGCATTTCTTGCATGGTGTCACATAAGTCAAAGTAACAAAAAGAAGATACAAGCGGCACATAACAACTACCTCAGAGAAGCTGCAAACGTGCCCAGATACGTCGCCGAACGGTTCTTATTTAGAGACCTAAAACAAATAAGAGTACTGGATATTATGGAAGAAAAAGCCAGAACAAAATTTGCTGAACTTGAAGACTACCCAAACCGGATCCTGCAAGAAACATTAAGGTATGATGTGTACCTTAGATAGAAACACAGGAGACCCAAACAGCAAATATTAGTAAATATATAATAAAGGCTAGATAATCGTAGCTCTATCAAAAGAAGACAACTTGCTAACCTTTGGCATCTCATTATATTTATTAATGTTGATTTTTATACGTTTCCGACATCCCTCAAAAAAATATACAAAAAAATTAAAAACGGGTTCAGCCACTAAACAAATCAATAAAATATTAACAATAGGCGAAAGCCACAAAAAAATATTAGTAACAAAACCCAAGAAACGGGCATGAGGGGCCCACATCCTCGAGCGCTGAGTCACCGAACTGAACGTAGCCTAGAGCGGGGACTCGGCGCCCGAGCAAGCAAAACAGATCGAAGATAAGTCACTAGAGATAGCGGGAATAGAGAGCCTCACGCTGGCATGCATTCATCGGGGTAGAATTTCATATGGGAGTCTTCCATATGATAAGCACTTTGCTGATTGAGAGCCCCTATAGCGCATAACGTATGGTCCTAAAGTTTTGGGAAAAATTTCAAAATTATATTTTTATTAAATTATTCAACAATTTAACTTAACTATCCTTATTATAAATCAAAATTCAAATGGCAGACAAGGGACCATTATTTTCGATTTGCCTAATAATTCCCCTGACAAGTTGCATCATCCTTTGGACGACCTCGGCGTCAATTTCTCTAATTTTTGTATATATGCGGCGTCGTAACTGTTCCTGATTTTGTGCTTCCCATCCGTTATTATAGACTTTCCGACTTAATATTGCCCAGAACTCTTCAATTGGACGAGCCTGAGGTAGGTTGGGGGGATTGTCTGCTTTCGGTACAAAGGTAATGTTGTTAGTTTCGTACTAGTCCCTTGTGATCCTCGCGTAATGACATGAAGCAAGATCTGGCCAAAAGACTATTTGATCATTTGCATGATGTGTGTTCACAAATTGAAGCAATTTAGAGAGACATCTTTGAATATAAATATTTGCGTTTAAGGGTTCGCCTCGAACAACACCAATGTAGGGCTGTGAGATAAAGCCAGCCTCAGAAATTGCACACCATACCAAAATTTTTTCCTCAAATTTTCTCTTACTTTTGAATTTTATTTCATCAGGTACATTTTCGTAATCGTTCGTGTAAAACCCATCGTTAACCTTCATCTCAGAGTTGGACAAAGTAAAATATTTTTCATCGTCCATCACGATCAACTTGTTGACGAAATGCACTCGCCTTAACGCACGGCAACATCTCGGAATTCTCTCTAATTGATCATCTGTGTATTTTGGAGCTTTCCTTCTTTTCCGGTAGATAATATTGTTACTCGATAGGGTCCTGTATACTGTAGTATTTCCAACATGAAATCTTCTGGCCAGTTTTCGCTGTGAGACCCCAATTTTGTTCTTAGCTGCTTCAATCAGTCTTGCCTCTCTTATATGGTTCAAAATCCGCGGTCGGCCACTTTTACGCAAGTTAACACATGGTATCCCTTCTTCACATTCTCTGATTGTGCGATAAATTGTCGATTTGCTTATGTTTTGATCTCGATAAATATTAACAATATCTCGTTTCGACATTCGCCCAACCATATTATAAACACCTCGACGAATATCAATTTTATAAGACATTTTGAAGAGCACAAACCAAAATATTCTGCTATGTTTATTAAATGTCAATAACTGATTTTTTGTTAAATGCATTTTGCTTCTCAATCAGACCAGGTGAAATTTTTCCCAAAACTTTAGGACCATACGTTAAGAGTGCTATCGGGGTGTAAGTGGATGGTCTGGAGCATTGAAGCGGGGTGGAGTGATTCCTGCTTACGGGAGTTAATCCTCCTCGCCCCAATGAATTGTGTCACCCGAATGTCATTCTCTAGGGGTGAGCAAGTCTCTCAGGCTGGGTTAAATCACTATGCTTGCTTGCTCGACAAAATGCTTGATTATAATAGTAAATCTACTAATATGTAAATTAGAGCTGGAGGATCGGATAATAGAACAAGTGATGGAGTTTAAATATTTAGCCATCACACTATCTTTCTACAAAGAACTCGAAACATAAGTGAATAGAGCAAACAGAGCCGGGGTTTCCTTAATGAAATAATATGGAGAAACAAAAATATCGGAAAAGAAATGAAAGGCAAAACTTACAAAACGTTTATCAGACCAATAATGATATATTCGGCAGAAACACGACATGATGCAGACAGAAAAAATCAATCTAAAAACATCAGAATCGAAAAATCGATGGTAAGACAAGACACTATGGGACAGAGCTAGAAATGCAGATATACGAAGGAGATGAAAGGTGATGAACATGAATAACTGGGTAAGAAACAGAAGAGTAGAATGGAACGACAACATAAGCTGAATAATAACAAATAGGACGGTAAGGACGGCGAGTGACGGTTCCCCAACAGAAAGATGACCAGTGGGAAGACCAAGAAAATGATGGAACGACAACTTACTGGAGGCACATTGAAAAAACAGACAGAGTCATGTCTGCCTAAAAAGAAGAAAATGGAGATAAAAGTCATACTTACGAAAATAATTAATAATAACGTTGTTACAACAGCCACTACAAATGGTATCTAAAGAGACTTGATCAACTTAAGGCACGCTATAAGTAAATGTGCGAAAAAAGGGATTGGTTAATGGAAGGAGAAGATAATGACAGACTAAATGTTACACTCTATGGGCAGAACGGGAGAAAACAAGAATTACCTTGAACCATATAAAAAACTTTCAAGAGATAGAAGAACTAGAACGATCAATATTTTTATAACGAATTCAGAAGAGGAAATCGAAACGTCAATAAACTTAATTTCAAACTAAAATTTTCGCTCATGCCCAATTTAAATATCCCCGCATTTTTTTCCAATTAATTATTAATTTTTTTCCAATTATCTATACAGTGTATCTGCGTAACTTGGAACCATATGAGAAACTTTTTTATTATGAAGTTTACGAAAAAAAGTTATTCTTCATAAAGTGATCTGCATGGTCTAAAACCTAAGATTCATCATCAGATATCAAATTTTACCAAGAGTATACGAGGTATGTTAAAAAATATGAATTTCGCTCAAGACAAAGTAGGTACCTACCTTTATATTTCACAATATGAGAAATTGTTATTAAGAAAAGTTATTTGAAATTAAAAATTATATTTTAATATGCAATCACATTCTTCTAGTTAAAAAAGAATTTTTTTATTTTTTTTTTCAAATTACGGATACCCAACTTTTTTTATTACGATAACTTAGTTATTAGTAATTCTACGGAAGAAAGTTATTCTTTATAAAATGGTCTACTGAGTCTGACAACTAAGATGCAATTATAAGATATCAAATTTTATCAATCTTATACGAGGTATATGAATTTAGCTGAAGAGTAAAATAGCTTTATTTTTCACAATAATGAAAATTGTTATTACAAAAAGTTATTCGGAATTTAAAACCATCTTTAAATATGCAATTACATCCTTCTAATTGAAAAATAAAGATTCTTTACTCTTGAGCGAAATTCATATTTTTTGACGTACCTCGTATAAAGTTTATCAAATTTTATATCTTATAATTGCACCTTAGTCGATAGACTGTGCAGACCTTTTTATAAAGAATAACTTTTTTTCGTAAAATTAAAAATAACTGAGTTATCGTAATAAAAATGATGTTGGGTATCAGTAATTTGAAAAAAAATTCTAAATATTTTTTTTTCAATTAGAAGAATGTACCTCGTATGCTGTTGATAAAATTTGATATCTGATGATTGAATCTTAGGTTTTAGACACCACGCAGAACACTTTCTGAAGAATAACTTATTTTCGTAAAATGATAATAAAAAAGTTTCCCATGTGGTTCCAAGTTACGCAGACATACCTACTTTATCTTAAAATAATTTACCTAACTGCAATAATAAAAATAAAAAAAATATCAGTGTTTTAGAAAAAATTTCAAAAAGTGTATTAATAAATTAATTTAAAATAAAATTGAATATTAGAATGGCTTAGAAACATTTTATGCCCGTATTCTATTTTTATTTAGCTAAAATGCATCGACAACTAATGGACATTGGCATGGTAGGTACGGTGAATTTTTGCAGTCAGGTACCCAGTGTCATGTGTGGTATGTGTGTTGAGTAAGTGTCTTGTTACTTTGCAAAGTCGACGTCATTGTTTTTGCAAAGAGACGCTAATTGTATCCGAACGTCTGCGGTCCCTCCGGTGAGCACCTCTAATTATTATTATTTAAAAAATGTGCTTGTAATTATAATTGCTTAAAATAAAATAATATACTAATAGTTTTTTACTTACCTATAATTACAAGAAAACACATACATATTAAAAACTTCATTATAAATGCTAAACGGTTGTCAGAGTATAAATAGTGAGAAAAATCTGTCTGTTTTGAGTACTTATATTATTTGGTTACCATGATGCGCCTGACGATTACAATGTTGCCAGAGGACTTCTAGTTTACATACAGTATCCGCCAAAATAAACAGTACCGAATATAAAAAAAATTATTTATGAATTAATTTTTATAATGCATATGTTTAAAATGTGCACCATGGCGTTGAAAACAAGCTCCATAATGTTTCTGAAGATCATTAAACATATTTAAGAAAAGCGGTTGCTGTAAATGTTTTAAAATAAGTAATTATTCTCTGCTGTAGCTTTCCACACTATCTGGCGGATTTTCCGAGTGAAATAGGAAATTCTTCATCATATACCAAATGTAGGCATACGGTGAATGAGGTGGATATTCGAAATCTGTACGACGAGAAATTATTCTGTTACCAACATGTTCGCGGAGCAAATTTATGGAGCGTTCGGCTGTATGGCTTGTTGCGCAATTCTGTCGAAACCATTGCTTACGGTTTTTTAGATTACGGGCACGACAAAAGGTCTCTAAAGTCAAGCGTCCACAGACCCGCATCGTACGCATCGTACGCAACGGATTTTAGTTTGACAATCGATAATGCGATCCGTACGATGCGGATCAGTGGACGCGGTTACATAAGTTTCTGTACAAGGCAAACTAAAATCCGTTGCGTACGATGCGTCCGATGCGTACGATGCGGGTCTGTGGACGCTTGCCTTAAAGTTGTAAAAGTTGTCATATTTCGCCGCTATAGACGCTGGCATAGTTTCGTGTATCCCCACCATAGCAAGGTGTAACCAAATAAATACCTGTGGATCAACTAATAAAATGGAACCGGACGAGCTATGCCATTACTGTAGATGAAAACGAGATGATACAAAAAAGATCACTCAAAAAAAGTAAACTCTTCTGAGCTTATAAATGCAAATAGAAAAAGAACGAGTAAAGGCAAGCGTCCACAGGTCCGCATCGTACGCATCGGACGCATCGTACGCATCGGATTAATTTTTCATACTGCGTCCACTATATCGGCAGCGATCGGATTGCCGATGCCACTACCTGCTAGGGTAGAAAAATTACTAAGGTAGACTTTAAAATTTGTTGTTTATTTATTTATTGGTTGTTTATTTAATTTAATAATTAATTTATGCATATTAACTACATTTATTAGTGTGATATTTTAATGTATCTGTTTAGTAATAAAAAATCCACTAAAACGTAAAATGTTGAACGAAATATCTACAAAACGAAACATGCTAGGTACATACAACCTGATATTAAAAGAAAGCCTATAACATTTACTACAAAATGCAATACTAATATACAATATACCATTTAACCCGGGAGTAGTCGCGCCCACTTCTGTAACGTCGATAGTCGCGTGTGAGATTCTATCTCAAAATACGAATTTAAAACAAATTTTTATTTTGTACTATTTTTATCTACTTTTTATATTGAAAATATATATTTCTAACAATTTTATTAAAAAAACCTGTGTTAACGGCCACCTGCCAACATCAGTCACCTGTCCTAACGGCCAGTTTAAAAATTTCCCAAACCAATTATATGTAGACTACAAAAACTGGCAATACCGTCCACCTTTCTATATCGGACAATAGTTCTTTCATTTTTAGTGGCCGTTACTGACAAATTTTACTGTACAGTAAAACCTGTGTTAACGGCCACCTGCCAACATCGGCCGTTTAAAAATTTCCCAAACCAATTATATGTAGACTACAAAAACTGGAAATAGCGGCCACCTTTCTATATCGGCCAATAGTTCTTTCATTTTTAGTGGCCGTTACTGACAAATTTTACTGTATTACGAAAAAGGATGGAATGTGAGATTCTATCTAACGGCGCGACTACTCGCGCGTTAGAGCGAATTGGTTCTCCCCAAAGCCATAAATTCCACAAAAAGAAGAAGAAGAAAAAAAAATTCCTACGCATTACTACACCCTTCCTCGAGGTACTTACGAAATTTTTTCAAAATTGCAAAATTTTTCATCAAGTTATCGCGAAAAAGGATAAACATTGAGATTCTATCTCACAGCGCGACTACTCGCGGGTTAAAACAATGGAAAAAAGTGTATTTGCAAATACTGATCACATTGTATTTTATATTGATATACGTATGTCAAAGATATTAAATTATTTAAAAATCACACTATACTGATAAAACTTTCATATGTCATTAAACAGTTTGGCCAAATTGTACTTGTACACTTTGAATGAGTAATACTTTTAAAATGAGTAATATTTATGATATTTTAATCTCCATAATCAACTTATCATGTGCTGTAATATTTTTACCTGAATATACCTATATATAAAATAAAAGTTAAAACTGAGTTTACTTGTTTCATTACGAAGAAGATCATCATCAAATGCAAATTAGTCGTAGATTAGCTCTCCCACTGGGTCAAGCGAAATTCCGAAAAGAGTACGTGGGGTGCGTCTACTGGTCGGCATTTCGAATGATTCATCGGCACGCATCGCAAAAGTTGCCTCTTAAAGTCAAGCGTCCACAGACCCGCATCGTACGCATCGTACGCAACGGATTTTAGTTTGACAATCGATAATGCGATCCGTACGATGCGGATCAGTGGACGCGGTTACATAAGTTTCTGTACAAGGCAAACTAAAATCCGTTGCGTACGATGCGTCCGATGCGTACGATGCGGGTCTGTGGACGCTTGCCTTAAAGCAACCCTTCGGCATTACCGATGATGCGATCCGTGCGATGCGGATCAGTGGACGAAGTTACATAAGTACAAGGCAAACTAAAATCCGTTGCGTACGATGCGTGCGATGCGTACGATGCGGGTTTGTGGACGCTTGCCTTTAAGAGGGGATATCCGTCACGGATTTCTGCCTCCATCTCAAATACTCAGCCAGAAGGTATTCCTAGAGGAATATAATCTAAGCTAGATATCATGCGCCTCAGCCAATCCACATAAAACAATAGCGGTAAAAAGAGGCCCTGAAGGACACTACTCTATACCCCGGGAAGGTACTCTAACGAGCAGACTAGGTCAACTTATATTATATAACTATGTCACAAACGTATTCAGGATGAGGGTGGCACTCAGACACCGTCCTGATACTTAAATACAATATGCTACAAAATAAAAAAAAACTGGAATGAATATTGAAATGTTTTTGTATATTTATACAATACATACATTTAGTATACACGATATGGTCTTGCAAACATTATTCACGACGACGTTCCCGACAAAACGTAAAGATACCCTCTGGCACGAAAAAATCTTTAATTCTAGTTCGCAATTCCGGAATGTCAGACGGTGGATAGGTCTGCCTTCTTCACCATTCTACATATTAACGTATCAGGAGGCGTTAGGTCCGGTGAGTGCGATTGGTATATAAAATCACTGCCACGCGAAATGAGGTAATACTTAAAATGATCACGCAATATTCGAAGAGACTCCTTGGCCGTGTGACAGGTTGCCCCTGCCTGATGAAACCATTGTTTAGAGATGGGAAAAACCTACCGGTTTTAACCTAAAACCGGTTTTTTTACTTCGCAATAACCGGTTTTACCGGTTGTTTTTTTGTCCCGGTTATAACCCGTTTTTTCTCTTTAAAGTATAAACCGGTTATTAGGTTTTTACGTTGATTAGGATTAGATTAGGTATTATTTTGGATCCCAATCATAATTATTATTCTCAAGTAATTATTCCAAACAAAACCATAATTCAAATTTTATTTTATAAATCTTTTTCTTTATGTGCCGTCTTCTACCGAAGGTTGGCGACCATCAAACGATAGGTTTCTCTGTTTTGTGCCGCATGTATTATGTTCGCAGCTTCTGGTATTTGAAACCATTCTCTCAAGTTTCTCAGCCAGGATTTCTTCTTCCTGCCCAAACCTCTTCTACCTTCAATCTTGCCTTCGACGATAAGCTGTAGCAGACTGTACTTATCATTACGGAACACATGGCCCAGGTATGACGCTTTCCTCCTTTTAACAGTTGTTAACAATTCCAACTCTTTACCCATTCGTCTCAATACCTCTGTGTTGGTCACTCTGTCTGTCCAAGGAATTCTCAGTATGCGTCGATACAGCCACATTTCTAGAGCCGCTAACTTCTTTATAGTTACTGCTGTTAACGTCCACCCTTCTACTCCGTAAAGTAGCGTAGAGATTTTATAAATACAGAAGCAAATTGCAAGTGCAAACTGACATCAGCCAGAAACAATTAAGTTTTATTATAATATTTCGTTGAAAAGGTATTTGTAATCATAATATTTACATAAGAAGTGATCTGGTTGAAGTAGACGCAAACATCATCTATTTTTCACACTTGACTCTTGACATTGAAAGTGGGTGAATGACTTTTTATGATTACCAAAATAATGTTCTGACTATGAATATCGAATTACCGATTACGAATACGAATCTCCAAGGATTTACCTGTTTTCAAAACGATACACCCACACAGGAAGTATTAAATGAGTTAAAATGTACCTATTATACAAATATACAAACGTGTTAAAAGAAATACATGATACATTTTTTTTATGGTAGTAAAAATAAAAGATAAATTGCATTATCCAATTTATTTTTAAGTAAAATATTTATGTTGATATTATTTTTTTTAAATCCCATTTCAAAAAGTCTGGGAAATTTTTTATAAGTTGAAATGGTTGGGTTAAATTGTATATTATTGCAATATGTATTATTGCGTATTAATTACGCTATATTATATTTAGTATTAATCAATAAATATATATTAATAATAAAATAATAAATAAATATAATAATTAATAGAATAAAATGTTTTTATTAAAAATTGTGTTTTATTTATATTGATATTGATGTTCTTTCGATAGTACTAATTTTGATTATATTGATATCGAGTATCGAGTCGAGTGGAGTATCGCAAACTAAAGTGCATTGTAAATGTAACATTGTAACCTATTGGATTAAAAAAACCGAAAACCGGTTTTTGGAAAAACCGGTTTTTTGGCCGGTTATAACCGCCAGGTTAAACCGTAAGCACAAAAACCGGTATAACCGAAAACCGGTGTTTTGTCAAAAACCGCCATCTCTACCATTGTTGATTGTAAGCTTGGACGATTTTCCGTGACTTTTTTCGTATGACCGAAAATAGTACTCCACGATACAAATTTTTTCTGCAAAACTGAGAAACATTCTTAAGCACCTAACAATAACACAACATTCACATAAGTTATAATGACGTTCGGAAACCACTCAGTACATTTCGTTGCATAACTTATACACATTTTAGGCATACGCATTTCACTTCTGTTTATTTTGCCGCATACCCTAGATCAGATTTAAGCAAAGCTGATCATCAACAAACTGGAAAAACAATTGCTCATATCGAAAGTAAAAATTAACTTAGTCCATAAAACGTCGTTTAGCATAGAGCAGAAACTCTATAGGTAGGTCACACATAAATTTAGTCGATCCCAATAATGTGTCCAAGCGCCACATGTTCCTCACCTGTGACCCCGAGGAAAAGAGAATGAAGTGTTTATCAGGACCCGTTTAAGGGATGAAAAATGTCTTAGAGCTCATAGCATGGCTGAAGTGAAAGTCGGTAAAAAGTCCATGAAAGTCCTGGACAAACTAGGTGGACAGAATAATTGACGGTAAGTAGATCCAAGAAACTACAGTATGGAGACAACGAGAAGATAGAACAAGTATAGATAGATCACCTACAAGATGGACAGACGACATCAAAAAAATCGCCAGGAATTGGGATTCTTCGGGAAGCTCAGGACCGACAGAACTGGAAGAAGGGGGGGTTTATGTTCAACTTTGGACGCAGAAGGCTGGATGAACATGAAGGGATTAAAATGAAGACCATATAATGAAGGACTAGCCTTGTGAGTGAATCTTAGTTTTCGAGATTGACGAGATCTGGTATAAAGCAATCGGAGTCCTGCAGATGAATCTCCAATATAGAATAGCAACCTGCGGAAGAACTTACTATTGCTATGAAAAGGTTAGATGTAGCTTTGATACAAAAGCCCTAGATTTAAAAAGTCAAAATAGGAGGTGTATGGAGCATTGATCATCATCATCATGGCATCTACACTCCTAGCGGAGTAAAAAAATACTAGATTTGTTGTAAAAGGTATATTAAAATTACACTAAATAAGGTTTTTTAAAAAGGCTAAAGGTCACATTAAAACAAAACGTTTTCTGATTAAGAAATCCACCATCAGTGTTTCTAAAAGCCCTAAAATTAGGTATAACCTAATTAATTAAGAAAAAAGTTAAAAACTTGAGAAAGGTTTAAAAAACAGGAGGTCATACTTACAAAACCTAGCATGCCTGAGCCACCAAAATATTTTGGGTAAAAACCCTTTAATGTTAACAATTATATTATGTTACATGTTGATACAAAATTTTAACGATGTTGCAGATATGTCTGGAGATTACCCAGGGCAACACAGGACTCTTCCCTCGTGGTTGGAATTTTTTTGAGGATTAAAACCTCACATATTGGATTTCAATGACCAACTGATAACTGAATTCAAGAGCAACTCAGAAAGATGTCAAAGTAGAACTGTCAATGTAACCTAGATGTTATGTTGTTATTTCAGCCACATCGTTTAAAGTTTATTTTATTATTTGAGATAAAAACAGTATCAAATTTGCATATTGGAGTTAAAGTTATTCGAACATAAGTAAAAAATTTTAAATTATCCATTTATTAAGTAATCAAATAGGAAAAATATATGTATGTACTTTGTACATTTTTGTACAATTCTAAGAGTATTAATTGAAGGATAATGGTTTTGATGACTGATAATTTGCTTTGATGTGTAAAATGTAAGTGGACCCAACATAAATTGAATAAAGATGGAATATATAATAACATGATAATAATTAAAGAAATACTGGTGTTGTATATGATTGAAAATGAGACTAAAAGTAGCTAGATGAAACTAAGTTCCCCAGAGACCTGACATCAAATTGCCTGAAAATGAAGTGATTGTAAAATATGGAGGGCGTTGCAGGGTATGAATGGTCTGACAAAGTATGTTGTGATATTGGACCATGAAAGGTCCATTGAGTTGGACACCCTTGCCGTCCTTTTTGGACTCTTCCGATTCGTTTGTCGCGGTGAATCAATCCGCATTAACATTTTGGTTTTACAATTGGTTGTGTGACTTGATATCTTCTACAATTTTTCTCCATTTCGTATTTTTACTTATAGTTACCCATTCTCTGACTCCCATCTTTTTAAGGTCCTCGACTCTCTGGTTCTCCCATCTAGTTTTGGGTCTTCCTCGTGGTCTGCCTGATACAGGTCTCCATTTGATAATTTTCTTGATAACGGATTCTGGATTTCCCCTTTCTATATGTCCCATCTATCTGAGTCTCTGTGCTTTGATAAATCTGCCGATGTCTTCTCCTTTCAGAGGTTCTCTTACTGCGTGGTTAATGAGTTTTCTAAATTCATTATTACCTAAGTTTAGTGGGCCTGCCATTCTCCGACTTATTTTCCTCTCTAGGATCCTCAATCTTTTTTCCTCTTTCTGTGTCAGACATATAACTTCAGCACGATATGTGAGTACTGGTCTAATTGCTGTTTTGTAAATAATTGTCAGTTTAGTATTCTGAGTAAGCTTCTTATCTTTGAATATTTTATTTCCAGTAGGTTCTGTTTCCTGCCTGGATTCTTTCATTAATTACAATGCTTCTACAATTAGTTTCATTAACTGAGACCCCAAGATATTTAAAGTGTTCTAGCTTGTCAAATTCATATTTATCAATAATTAAACCTTGTCACATTAACTGAATTTTTTCTTGAGAGGTTTTCTTGAGATTAAACCCATTTGGATGCTTCCTTGCATAACTTCGTAAATTCTTCCTTTAAACTGTTTAGGTTTCTGCTGATAAATGCTATGCAGTCAGCATACGCCACAAGTTGCGACGTCGATGTTATAATTTTTTATTTCTGTAGCTCATATTTCTCCTTCTATGGCGACGTTAAAAAATAGTGACGTTGATAGAGAGTCACCTTATCGTACTCCACTTGATATTTCGATATTTTTGGTGATTCCGTTATCTGTTATTATTGCTGCAGTCGATCCTTCCATTGCCATTTTCGTAAGCTTTAAAGTTTTAGTAGTATATCTAGGTTTTTCATGTCTTATGTTAGGTTGGGTCTTGTTAAGCTGTCAAAGGCTTACTTGAAATCTATGAAAAATATATGTAATGTAGGATGTATATCATGTTCGTAACATTTCGCAATTGACTGTGTGATTATGTGAACTGCGTCTATAAAATCAAACGTGCATTAAACCCACTAAATCTAGTCAAATTTTCACTGTTAAATTCACAGCTATTGTTACTTTTCAACATTAAGTTGCCAAGTCAGTTACAATATTGTAGTTCATGGAGCGTTGATAGAGATATTATATATAGACAATCTTCCGAAGTCCTAGACACCTGTATAATAGTGAGGCAACGTATCAAAACAACTCCATTGATCAATTTGACGTCTTTTTGTTTCAGGGATATGGCAACGGTGAATATAAAACCATAGAAAACAAAGAAAGTAAAAAGAGATAATTTTTGGATAAGGATACTTTTTGTAGGTGAAAAGTAAAGGAGTTGGAAGAGCTAGAGAGAGTTGGTAGCTCGGCAATTGATCAGTGACTGTGATGCAAATGCATACCATCTGACCTGGGGCATTACCAATAAAAGCAATTTCGTTACTACTGTTTTTCATGAAATACGAATTAGATATACTAAACACAGGAAACAAACCAAATTTCATAATTTCACAATGAAAAAAGATTATTGATTCCGTGACAGTGCGTTCTCATAACATCATCATTCAATCTTCGCTTGTCCACTGCTGAACATAGATCCCTCTCATAATTTTTCATTTATTTCGATCTTGTGCCACTTGCATACAATTCCTATGACGACATTTTAGATCATCAGTCCAACGTGTTTGTGGACGACCTCTACTTCGGTGGGCATCATGTCTTGGTCTCCGTTCCAGTATCCGCTTTTTCCATATGTTATCTGTCATTTGAACCACGTGACTTATACGACGAAGAAGCTCAACGGTTTGGTTATCTCTTCATATTTCTTGTTTCTACGCATATATCTTCGCTGAATACAAGATTTGCCATCATCTGGGTTTTAAATATATTTATTTTCAATTCCCCTTCTAGCGAGGAAAGGTAGAGCTGATTTAAAAGTTCTTTAGCCTTATCTGTCCTATCAGCTATTTCAGATGGCTAAGCTTTTCTACGTTTATATTTATGCCCTTGTCGGTCAGTATTGCCCTTTTATACATATTTTCCAAAAGCGTAGTGAACAGCTTTGGCGATATGGTGTTCCCTAACGTACTCCACGTTGCATCGGGAATTTCTAAATGTGACGATCACCCACTCTAATACTGGCTGTTGCGTTTTGGTATATGTGTTTAATTATATTTATATATCGATAGTTAATTCACTGATATTTCCTATCGCCACCTACGCTTCAGAGACTTGGACCATCAAAAGAACAGATTCAAAACGTATAATGGCATTTGAAATGTGGGTCTACCGGAGAATGTTGCGCATACCATGGACCGCACATCGCACAAATAATTCAATATTAGCCGAACTTAACATAAAAACTAGACTCACCACAACTATCAACCAAAATATACTGCGATATTTTGCAAATTGTTCTATATGGTCCACATATTGCTCAGTAAAAAGTTACACGATTTTGAGCGTCCGGTTTGGGGGGAGATGGGGGAGAAATCGGTAAATTAGTAGTTTTTTTAAGTTTTTCGTCAACATTTCTAAAATTATGCTTTAGCGTAAGGAATGTTCTATAGAAAAATGTTCTACATAAAATTTAAAACAAAAAAGGTTCTATACATAATTGTTATAAAATCAATGGTTCCAGAGTTACGGAAGGTGAAAAGTGGAGGTTTTAGTTACTTTTTATATTTACCGATTTCTCCCCCCTCTCCCCCCCAAACCCGACGCTCTAAATGGTGTGACTTTTTTTTGAACATTATGTGGACCATATAGAACAATTTGGTGTTGGAGGATCACTTTCACTTTGGATGTCTGAGTTTTTGGTATAGTTATATCATAAATATTGCCCAAAAAATATAAAAAGTATCGAAAACCTCGATATTTCACCCTCCGTAACTCTGGAACCGTTGATTTTATAACAATTATGTATAGAACATTTTTTGTTTTAAATTTCATCTAGAACATTTTTCTGTATAACATTGTTTACGCTAAAGCATAGTTTTAGAAATATTGACGAAAAACTTAAAAAAACTACTAATTTACCGGCTTCTCTCCCATCTCCTTCCAAACCGGACGCTGAAAATGGTGTAACTTTTTACTGAACAATATGTGGACCATATAGAACATTTTGGTATTGGAGGAAAACTTTTACTTTTGATGTTTGGGTTAGGCCTTTTTTTGGACCAGTTATAATATACTACCTCCGTAACTTTGGAACCATTCATTTTAGAAAGATTATGCATAGGGCCTTTTTTATTTAAAATTTAATGTAGAACAATTTTGTATAGAAGGTTGTTCATGCTAAACCGCATAGTTTTAGAAATATTGGCGAAAAACTTAAAAATCTACGAATTTACCGATTTCTCCCCCCTCTCCCCCCCAAACCCGACGCTCAAAATGGTGTGACTTTTTTCTGGACATTTTGTGGACCATATAGAACAATTTGGTGTTGAAGAATAACTTTCACTTTGGATGTCTGGGTTATGCCATCTTTTGGATCAACTATACTATACTACTTAGCGATATAATAAAGAAAATTAAGCAAAAAGGATACCGGCAAACATTGTTTAAGTCATAAAACAAACGAACAATAACAATACGAGAGAAATTACAACAAACGACACCACTACGGCCAACATACCAACACCAACCAGGAGGAATCAGGCAGGTGACAGCCTCAGTCCATTTCTATTTAATATGCTAATGGATGAAATAATATAAGATGTGGAATCGCTTTAACTAGGATACATACTCGGCCACAGTAGAATCAGTATAGTGTGCTATGCGGATGATGCAGCCCTGATTGCAGAGGACGAGGATGACTTACAAAGGCAACTTTATCGATTCTATCAAGCATGTCGACGACTTAACATGAACATATCCACACAGAAAACAAAATGCATTACCATTGCGAAAGACCCAACTCAGCCAGGAGACTAGAACCCAAAGACCAGATTCAAGCTCGTGGTACAGGGGAAACAAGCTCGTGGTAGAGGACCCAGCCAGAGACCTAAGAGGACAATTTTTTTATATTTAACGTATGGCACCTGACACATTTACATTTACATATATTTTGTATAAGACAATACATAGGTTCACAAACGTACATCTAACTTATTTACATAGTCTATCGACTCTGGAGTCGCTATCAGGAAATCCTCTGACCTTCCATGATATAATCTTGTGGGACACTGTTCTGTGATGTGATAGATGGTTTGTGGTTGTCCACAGTCACAGAGTGGGGATGGTCGTTTACCCCATTTGTGCATCATGTAACCACATCTGGCGTGTTGGGTTCTGATTCGGTTCAGCATAGACCATGTGTTGCGTGGTAAGTCAAAGCCTGGTGGTTTTTGTGTGATGCAGGGTAAGTTGCTATTTTGTTCTTCCATCCATTCTCGAGTCCATGTTGTCGTTAAATTGAACTCATCCTCCACAGCAGCCTTTGCTGTTTTTATTGGTGGTCGTCTGGAGCGTAGACGGTTACCGTTGGCGGCATCTATATCTTGATGGATTGGCAGGTTCTCGTTATCTACTATCTTTCTGTACTCACTGTCAGAGGACAAATTAACAAGGCCGCTGTCTTGTCCGGATGTTTATGGGTACATTTGAGAGTGGTCTGGAATAACCCATATATAAGAATTGATAGCAAAGTTAAAATTTCTCAAAACTTGCATCAGACCTGTCATGACCTATGGCATTGAATCAAGAGAAGACTCCAATAACACGAAAAGCATGCTACGAACAGCCGAAATGAAGACACTAAGAACAATAGCAGGGAAGACAAGAAGCGATAGAATACGAAACAACATCATCAGGGAACAATGTGGCGAGCAAGATGTAGTAAGATGGGGTAGGCAAATACGAAGAGAATGGTTCAATCATGTGAAAATAATGGAGGAGCACAGACTACAAAGAATTGAGCTAGAAGGAAAACCAGCAGGCAAGTGTCCACCGGGGAGACCACCAAAAAGATGGAGAGATAGCTGGCAGTCTACATCTCAAGAAATACTTCAACGTCGGAATTAACAGATCGACAGATCTACAACAGGTCTAAGAAGAAAAAGAGAAGAAGACATGTATTAAAGCAAGTGGTTTATATATTCAGTATGTTTTTCTATAACATTTTTATTACCAGTAGATGATCGTTTGTTCCGTAGCCTTTTCTAAAACCCGCCTGTTCTATGGGCTGGTAAAATTCCAAGTTCTTTTTTAATCGTTCCGTATGTTCTCGCAACAACACAGATAAATTATTGTTTCTCATAACAACATAGACAGACACATTGCTTCGTTTTAAGTGAGAAACAATTTTAAAAAATCCACAAGGAAAAAGTTTTCTTAGAAAAGATGGTACCTAGAGCATATTACATGGAATATTTTGAACATCCATGTTTAAGTTCACATATTTCATCTATTTTTCCATGACGGATCAATTTTAAAGGGTTTTTACCCATATATTTTTATAATATTGTATTTTGGTAGTTATCATGTTAGATCACGTAAGCACTGATGATGATTGGTCATCCAATCGAAAACTTTTATTGATTTTTAAAAACATACCATTTATAAAGAATTTTAGTCGTTTTTGTTACACAATTTTAGTATATTCGAACCAGCTTATTAAAATAGCGATCGTGCCAAGCAAAAGTATTCATATAACCGGGATATTCTAAGAACCGATCATTGGTGGCTAGTAGAAACGTTTTGGGACTCAAAGTTCTATTGTTTAAACCGGAATATTCCCTGTTATTAGAACCGGTGTTCTAATAACCGGGTTCGATTATGATATAATATGGACTTTCTGCTTTACCGTATCCGCTTCTTCTATACTTCTTTATTCCCTTTTTTAGGTAGTAACCTTTAATTCAAGCTAGACAGATAAGATTAAAAATAAGAGATAATATGCTCAAACATTTAAATAAAACTGAAATAACCGTTTACTAAAATCAGTTACATATATCAATTTTAAAACTGGCAACATTTTATGTGTATTTCCAATATTTAAATTAACTTGTTTCTCAAGCTATCAAAAAATTACTTTTCCAAATTCTTTGTTTACTAGCCATGGGAAAACACATAAGTTTATATAAATACATAAAATTATAATATGCTGTAAGCTAATTCATATTTTATTTGTAATTGTTATATACAGTCGGAAAAATGAAAGAATACCCATGAACGAACATATAAAACACGCTGTATTTTCCTGTCACCGTGTCACACAAAAAATTGGCCAGCTCAAGTACATGTAATAATTATTATTACATGTACTTGCGCTGGGCAATTTTCTTTATGACACGGTGACAGGAAATACAGCGTGTTTTATATGTTCGTTCATGGGTATTCTTTCATTTTTCCGACTGTATCTAATATCTAACGTAAATAATATTCAACAGCTTTTTTTTATTTTACTCATCCGCATCAACCAGTACAATACACACCAAATGTTTACACATTTCCACAAAGTATTTTAGACGAGCGGCAGCAACCCATAAAATTACGTTATACCGACCACGAAAATCAACTTTAAAGTCAATGACCAATTTGGGTCATTATTTATGTATTCGAGGTCGCTGAATCTAAGTATGCAGTTTATTTTTATCTGGAATTGGTGGAACATGTTCAAAAATCAAATTTTATGCAAAAATGCGAAAAATCAATTTGGATAATTTTTCAATTTTATCTCGCCGTATCTTTGGTCGCTGTAAATATTTCCTTTTGAAAATTTTACTGTCATCTTTGAAGTATTTAGATAACAATAAGATTTGTAAAAAATGTTTAAACAAATTAAAAGAGAAGTTGTTAATTTTTAAACATGTCATTTTTCCTTAGTTTCATGTTTACTTAAAAAAGTTTAATGTCAAACTTTTTAGTTTATAATTTTAACCAACACAGCAATAAATATAATTTATAAAGAAGCTTTCTGGAAAATTTCAAGTCAAATGCAACAGAAAAAAAGTTATATGACTTAAAAGACGAGAGGCACACCCCAAAAAACGCTTATTTCTCGAGATATTGATCACGGTGTGGTGAATGGCTAATTTTGATCATACTTTATGTTTTAATGGTGCTGAAAACGAAAATTAGGTTTATTTTGAATTTTACCTGAAGGATTATTGTCAAAATCGCAATTTTACCCCAATAGTAAAAACAATTAAATCACGTTTTTTTCGTTTGACTCGCTACAACTCTGTTCCATTTTAATATTTTTTTCTGAAATTTTTATAGTACATTTCTATTTCTTACCTTTCTGAAGACAATGGGACCTGTTTGAATCTTTCTGTCTTATTATAGTAAAAGTTATGAATTATTTAAAGTAAAAGGTGCAGATTCCTGAATTGCAAAGTTTAGTCGCAAAAGTTGAGTGACAAAATTTGAAATTTAGCTGGTTAATCAAGTTTATGTTAAAATATAGAGTACAGAGAACAAAATGTTTTATAGAAAAAAAAAAATGGTGCAACTTTTAGTTTTACGAAAAACGTTATTTCAATATTTTATTTGTAGGGTAAAATTGCGATTTTGATATTGTTCCCCCTTCCAAAATTCAAAATAAACCTTATTTTCGTTTTTAACACCACCAAAAACTTGAAGTATGATCAAAATTAGCCATTCACCACACCGTGGTCAGTATCTCGAGATGCATATAAGCGTTTTTTAGGGGAGTTCTTATAAAGTCACATAATTTTCTTCGGATTGCATATTTTGACTTAAAATTTTCCAGGAAACTTCTTCATGACTTGTTTTAATGATGTCTTGACTAAAATTAAAAACTAAAAAGTTTATCACCTAAATTTTTGAAGTAAATATGAAAGTAACAAAATCTGACAACATATTGTTTAAAAATTAATAACTTCTCTTTTAATTTGTTTAATAATCTCGGACAAATCTCATTGTTACATAAATTCTGAAAGGATGACACAGTAAAATGTTCAAAAGGAAATATTTACAGTGGCCAAATATACAGCGAGGTAAATATTAAAAATCACCAAAATTGATTTTTCGCATTTTTACATAAAGTTTGGTTTTTAAACATGTTCCACAAATTCTAGTTCCACAAATATACTTCGTATTCGGATTCAGTGACCTCGAAAACATAAAGAATGATCAAAATTTGCCATTTATCTATCATGGTCGCTTTTTCAATTTTTAAGCTTCAAATTAGGGGTGTACCGCTCGCCTGTTTGACTCGGTAGTATTAGACGGTAGAGGGTGTTTCATTGGAAAAGTAACATACGTTAACTATAGAAACAAGGCACATAGGCGCTCTCAAAAATACCATACTTAATGAGTCTTACTTTATCAATAACAAAGTTACTGGGTGTTTTATCTATTTTGACATTTGTTTATTTGGTTCATAACTTCTTGACCACACTGTATATTTATTTTATATTTGGCACCCGAACATTCTCGATGGATCAGGATTAGAAAATAGTGGAGAAATGCTCCGACCCAAAAACAACACCCTGTGCATTAAGTTTTTGAAAAATACTTTTGAAAAATAATTTTGAAAAACTTTTAAAGAGGATAAAAAACTAAATTGGGTGGTGTACTTTGAATTTTCGGCAAAATTCTTTTTCTGGTAAAATTTTGAATTTGAATTGTAACAAGAAAGAAGAAGAATTTCTGTTGGAGTGAATGAAAAGAGAGTGGTAAACTCCAACAGAAGTAGGAAAAAGAAGATCTACTTAATGTAGCCAATGGAACAAAAATGGATGGCTTCTACTTTGAAGAAGCCGAAGTAACTAAAATACTACTTTACAGTAGTACTTGTATGGAACTATGCAAATGAAATAGTATATACTTGATAGAGAAAGGGGATGAAAAAAATTATGAAAAGGTTGATGTAATTTAAATGGCTAGCTAAATATGCCAGAGAATGGCCACTTGACACTCAAGGAAGGATTCGGCCACTTTGCACGCCTATTTTGGCAAGACAGTAAATTAAAGAAAATGACACTGATTGCTAGAAGAGGAGATATTAAGATAATATTCAGAAAATATATAGAGTAAATATAATACTATAATAGAAATAAAATAAATTTTGAGCGCCAGAAGACGGCTAACTAGGTTAACGCGCTTCCAGGTATTCTACGCTGCTATAGAGTATATTAAATTTGTAATAAAAGTATATTAAATGTACAAATATAAAGGAGTAATATGAGAAAAAAATATGCACAATAAATATATATTTATTAAAATATAACTACCAGATTTTCACAATCTCTGAGTTAAAATAAGTTATTAGTATGTGACTCTAACATGACAAGAAATGATACTAAGGGAAAAATTTTTTTTCAAAATTACTGTAAAAAGGTAATATACGAGTAATTTTAATGAGGTTAGAAAATCTAAATAAGGATACCTCTAATACAGAAAGTACAACTTACACCGAGTTTAGTAGAACCTTCACCAAATAATAATTGTACGTTTATAATACGTACACCTAAATTAAATATTACCTGATACGGTAAATAATATATAAGTAACTCAAGGTGAGTTAGACAGGCACAAGCCTTTACCTAGTAAATAAATCTACGGTTGGATACAACAGATCCTTTTTCTAACTCGTAGATTATAATAATGACAAGTGAAACCAAACTCTATTCTGAAGGAATAGAGCCCAGAAGTTTATAGGAATTTAATTTAAAGTTAAATAACGTAAATGATTGAAATTTTGACTAATAGTTGATGTTAATTTGAAGAATTTAATTTAAAGTAGACTAAAATAATGAAATATGTTTAAATTGTTATATAGAAAGGGAAACCAGCATAAAAATAATCAAAATAAGAGTACCAACAACTTTTGTAGGGGAAAATATCTGAGCTCAGAGATCTTTACCTTAGGGATTATACAGTATGGGGAACGCTATCATTTAAATATTATGTTAAAAAAAAATACTATAAAAATATGAAGCAGGAAAAATTTGTGTGCAATTAAACTATAAAAAAAATGTCCTGAATATTACAAAAAAGAATCTGTCTTTACTAAAAACGCATCAAATGTCCCCAAACAAACCCCTTTTACACAATCTTCTAGCTGATGTAATGAGCACCCAGTGGTGCTAACTTTCGCTTGCAGCGGTCCTGCTGGAGGTACAGGAAGGCTGGTGGAAACAGCTGGATGTACTTAAAAGGAAAAAACTGGAACTGATCCAGGCTGGTTGTCCAGTGATCGTTGCTCGAGGAGTGGTCTGTCCCTGGTGGTGTTAGGTGGTTTTTCTTTTTAAGATTTCATAGTAGGTGCCGGGTGGAACTCCATTATGCGGTACAATTCTTCAAATTCACTGTTCACTGATCCTGGATGACTACAATATAACTATTTAATAACTTTGGAACTTAGAATTATAGGTAAATCTTAGTTCAACAACCCCGCATCTACTCAAAACCACTCCTCAAAGCACAATGGCGTGTTCAGTTCAACGGCCCAAGAACCTCGTTGCAATTCTCAAAATCCCTAGCTATCAAAGTGGGGAAACCAATGTTGCCACGTTTAAATGTGACGTCAGCAAGCATTTAAAAATTCTGTGATGGGTTTTAGTTGTATTTTAATAAACATTGAAAGAAAATAATTCTGAAAATAATTAAATAATATTTTCGATAATTAAATAATATCTTCCCATCAATAATTGATTCTATAAGGGGCGGAACGTCACAGAATTCTGAAATTATGTGAATTGCAAGAGCTCGAAGTAGAAAAAAAATTGAAAAATACGACTTACCCTACGAAAAATTGAAAAATACGAACCACACGACTTAACTTTTTAACCACACTGTATATTTATTATATATTTGATACGCCAATATTCTTAAAGGTGTCCAATAAATCCAAAAAATAACTAAGAAAAACTAAAGCAATTGTTCAAAATGACCACCACCTTCTTGAATGCAAAATATTGCTATTTTTGTAATTTGTCTGACTTTCCGTTATATGGACTAATGAATCCGTTCAAGAAGTTCTTCCCTACTATGTATATTTTATCGTTATACGCCTTGGATGTTAAATAACCCCAAACATAATAATATACCATTCCAGGTCACGTGACTTTGAGAGCGTCGTTGAGGGGCAAAAATTGTGTTTTCGGTGTTCTTTTTGCTATTTTCTCGTTTAATTAAAAGAAATCTGTGATTTTAACTACAAAAATGTCTAATATTATATATAGGACACCATCATAGGGGATGCAAAAATCCGGTATAATCAGAAAATCAGTTTTATTGGCCTATATCGTCGTTCTGTTTACAGTGCATTGTGATTATAGTGATTTAAAACATCTCGGTCTTTAAATGCGGCTGGTATTATAAAGAAAAACTCACTTTATCTCTTTTACTTTTACTGTAACACTTTACAACTGAACAAAACGCTGGTATTTTAATCATACTCTTAAATTAAACAATGGTTTTCTACACTTAACCTTTTTTTTTTGGTAATTTCGTTGGTTAATCGAACCGGGTGGCCATGGGGCCCGTGCTGCAGCCTGAGTAGGCTTATTGCACACCGTTCGGTCTCGGGTTAAACCATCATTGGGTTTTTGTCCCCAATGGGTTCGGGATTACTTAACTTGAAGTTAAGTCGTCTGTTACCTATAAGAGGTCCATTCTCCCAGCTAGCAGGACAAGACCCTTTATTAGGTTCTTTACATGACTTCTGACACTTAGGTTCGAGTTTTCGACCCCGTATTGCAGTCGCCATCGGGTTTAGGCTGGACAGTCATATATGACATGTGAGGCTGTTTCATCTGCCTCCCCACATTTCCTGCAAACAGGGTCTCCGTGAAAGATCCCCATGTTGTGCAGGTGTTTTCTTAGGGTGCAGTGTCCGGTTAGTAAGCCAGTTACCGCCCTAAGCTTTTTCCTACCGAGTCGTAGGGCCTCATCGGTTAGCGAGGGGTTTGGCCGCCCCATCATTAACTTGCTGTGCCGCTGTCCCGAAATATCGTTCCAGTGTCGGGTGTACTGCGCAAGGATCCATTTAGCAACGGCTCCTTTGACAGCCGATTTGGTCACCTCTAGGCCAGGCTCAGGCCCAGTAAGGGGGACAGCCGAGCCCTCTCTTGCAAGTGAGTCGGCTCTTTCGTTTCCTTCAACCCCCGTATGTACCGGCACCCACCCGAGTTCCACTCGGTTTCAGTAGGCCAGGGTTTCCAGGTGTTGTCGGCATTCCAGCACAAGCTTAGAGTTAATTGTCCAGCTGGCAATGGCCTTAAGTGCTGCCTGACTGTCCGAGAGAATACGTATGGTCCTATTCTCAAGGCCCATTCGAATATTCTCTACGACGCAAGTCGTGATAGCAGCCACCTCCGCCTGGAATATAGTGGTGTACTGCCCAAGAGGCACAGATATGCACACCTCGGGTTCCACACCATACACTATAGCTCCAGAGCGCTCTCCCATCACTGAACCGTCCGTGAACCATGTTAGCTCACTCTGCGGTCTTTTATCCCCCTCCACCGGGGGTTTTAACCCCAGCTTGAAGGGAGGATCAAATTTGTGAGTGACCGGACTCCTGTCACTCACCATATCCAGGATGGGGTCACGAATGTGCCCCACAATCCTGGTGTGCCCGTATGACCTTTGCCTCCAGACATCATTTAACTGCAGCCTGTAGGGCCCTAGCCTCGCTTCGGCCATCACCAAAAGGTGAAGGGGAGGGAGTCCCATGAGTACCTCCATGGCTGCCGTCGGGGTACTTTTCATTACCCCGGTAACACAAAGTAGTGCTAGCCTCTGAACTTTTCCAAGTTCTTTGGCTGCTCAACTTTGGTTCATTTTTGTCCACCACACAGCACTAGCGTATGTGAGGGAGGGCCTCACTATAGCAGTATAAATCCACTTAGTGATTCCCGGGCTTAAGCCCCAAGTTTTGCCAATTGCCCTACGAGCAATCATGAGGGTTTTCTTGCCCTTGGCAACGGTCGCTGCTAGTTGCGCATTCCAGGTTAGCTTGGTATCAAGCATAAGGCCCAGGTAGCGCACCTCTGTAGCCAGATTGAGTTGCACACCCATGAGTTTGGAGGGCGTGAGGCCCTCCAATTTCCTCCTGTGTGTGCACGGTATAATAACTGTTTTTGAGGGGTTAACACTTAAGCTGACCGTTTCGCACCAGCTTTCTACCACTTTTATAGCCCGAAGCGTTAGCTCCGAAACTACGTGTGGAATCTTCCCCCGGATTAAAATACAGATATCATCTGCATAACCCTGGGTGTAGAATCTCAAGTTATTCAGTTCTACCAGAAGTTCGTCTACCACTCGGTTCCATAGCAGCGGGGATATTACTCCCCCCTGCGCTGTTCCCCTTGTAGCAATGACCCTCATGGTTTCCCAAAATAGTGAAGCCTGTGCCTGTCGGCCATGCAGTGTGGAGCTAATCCACCTGCGACAGGTTTCATCTATGCCATGCCTCTCTGCCGCCTTAAGCATGGCATCATACGTGGTGTTAAACGCTCTTCCATACGTAAAAACTTCTTTGTGTTCAATCGTCTCCTGTATCCTAGACACCAAATGGCGCAAGGCTCCACAAGAGTCGCACGATCTGCCCACCCGGTAAGCATGTTGATTGCAGTGCAGTGGCCTTTCCTTGAGAAAGGTTTGCCGCACATGCATCCCCATCAATTTCTCTAGTGCTTTTAAAATAAAGGACGAGAGAGTAATAGGTCTATATGCCTTGGGGTCTAGAGGATTCTTGCCCGGCTTAGGTATAAAGACCACCCTGGCCAGTTTCCAGTCACGCGGGACATACCCAAATGCCACGCTCGCCCGGAAAATCCTGCACATGAGCGGTGTAATAATGTCCCACCCCTTTTGCAGTAATACAGGATATATCCCGTCTGGTCCAGGCGATTTATAGGGTAAAAATGAGTGTATGGCCCATTCCACCCTAGCATATGTGACAGACTTTTTTGCCGTTTCCCAGCTAGCTCTAGAGGTTCTGTTTTCCAGTCCCTCTTGACCCAGCCGAGCATCCGGCTCATTGGTTACCACCGAGTCAGGGAGATGTCTCTGGAGCATAAGCTCCAGTGTCTCCTTGCCATCTGCTGTAAAGCCACCCCCGGGGGCCTTGAGGGTCCCCAGTGGGTTAGCCGGCTGTTTGGAGAGTATCCGTTGGAGTTTAGCAGCAGCGGGAGCCGTGGCGATCTCCTCACAGTGCTTCCTCCAATCTTTTCTCCTAGCCTTTCTCACAACTTTGTTAAACTCGGTCAGAGCCCGGGCATATCCGGCCCAGTCATCTGTTCTTTTCGCCTCTTTAAAGAGGCACCGAGTCTTTTTCCGCAATTTGCCCAGTTCACGAGTCCACCACCTGTTCTTGGTAGCGGGGCGGCTGGTCAGCGGACAGTTCATCTGATAGGAGGTTAAGATGGCCTCCTGCAGAGCCTTCGAGACGTGTTCCAGCATTGAGGGGCTCTTAATCTCAGTGGCCAGTTCCCCGACCCTAAGACGAAGCTCCTCCCCATAGCTGTCCCAGTCTGTTTTACGCGGATCACGGTAAGTAGTAACCTCCCTCTCCGAGCCCAAAAGCTCCGTTACCACGTATCTATGGTCCGAGAAACTTGGTTCCTCAGACACATACCACCGTGCCACGTTATTGGTTACTAGGGGAGATGCTAAAGTAATATCAATTACCTCCCTCCTCCTACTGGTAACAAAGGTAGGTTCTTTGCCCTGATTTAGAATAACTAGCCCCGATGAGACAATAAATTCCAGCAGGTGCTCCCCTCTTTTGTTCGTATCAGTGCTGCCCCACACCTCGTTTTGAGAGTTAGAGTCAGCTCCTATCAGCATTTGCAGGTGCTTCCGCCCACAGTGGCTGATTAATTTATCCAACTCCGCAGATGGAGGTGGATCGGGTGAATCATATGGTAGGTAAACAGAGGCCAGTACTAGCTCCCTTGTTCCACCCAACAAGTGATGTTTTACCATTATTGTAGCTATGCCTTGCGAACATAGCTCATTTAATGTAAGTGCTTTGAGATCGGAACGCACAACAATGCACGCCCGGATTCTCTCTGCACTATGGTCTGCGATGATTGTTCCTCGACAGTTAGCTAGGCCCGTAACCCGGCCACAGACAAGCCATGGTTCCTGGATTAGGGCCACGTCAACCGCACTAGTACTGAACCACCGACAGAACGCAGCGGAGGCTGCCCTACTATGCTGTAGGTTGATTTGCACCACCCTTAGCATTTGCAGGTTTTGCCCCCCCTTCCTTAAGCACGACGAAGGTGACTTTGTGTAGTCCGAAGCTGACACGCAGCCACATCTTACGCAGCATCACCAAGTCGGCTTCTGGTATTTCGCAGAATAGGAGGATGCTCTTGGCCTCCCTCTTTTCTGCAAACAATCTCCACGAGTCAGTTTTGAGGCCTGGGTTAAGGTGGCCCAGAATCCTAAAAATCGACTTGTGGTCTTCTACGTCCATATAGGCCGTGGGGATCAGAACCGAGACTCGGGGGCGGTTAAGGACTTCCTTCACGCTGCCTCGAGTTCAAGGCTTCTCACCGTGTCCACAAGCCACTTGGATGCCTTTTCAGAGCAGCAGGTGACGAGGACAGCCCCATCCCTCTGACTTGCTCCGTCAAATTGGCGATCAGGATCCGGGTCCGCCGCAAAGACCGCCCGGTTGATCGCTTTGAGGACCGTTGCCCCTTGCTCCTCGGTCAGCAGTTGCTCAGGGAAGCCCCCTAAGACAACCGCCATCCTTAGAGTGGAAACCGCCTTGCTATAGCTCGGCCCGGTCCCATCTGCAGGAGGGGGAGTGAAGGCATCTCCCGCCGCCCCCTTCTTCTTCTTCCCGCGAGGTGGTTTGCTTTCCGCCGAAGGCGGGTTGCTGCCAGATTCCCGTGGTCTCTTAGTGGCCGGTGTTCTCCTTGAGGCTGGTGTAGCCTTGGCTTTCCCATCCTCCTGAGCCTTACCGTCCACGGATTTACCTGCCCCTCCACTGCTGCCCCCAGCAGGTATAGGCATGGCCTTGCCCGCACTGGTTGAGGCGACGGCAGGGGGTTTGGTTTTATCAGCCCGCTTTTTCCGAGGTTTTATGGGTAGCCCCATCTCCCTCGCCTTTTCACGGGCTATTCTGCGCTTTTCAGCACCAGACATGTGTTTCCTCTTGAGGTTTAGGGCCTCAAGTGAGGGCAACACCGTGTCAGTTCCATTGCCGGGGGCGTGGCTTTCACCTTCCCCCAGTTCTGAATACTGCTTTTTTCCTTCCTGGGTCTTCAGGGGGATGTGACTTTCGCCTACCCCTCCATCCGAACCAATCGGGTTTGGGTTCATCCGGTTTGTTTTCTCCATACGAATTCCCACGAGTAGCTAGGGAACAAAGGTCCGCTAAGCCAGAGCCCTGCATGACGCAGTAAGGGGTTCATACAATGGGGTGCCCCAAGGTCCCGTTCGCGACGCCATTCCCCGGCGCCATTCAGCCATCGGCACGATGCTACACCTTGGCTTGGGGACTGATTGCGATGCCCGATTTCTCGAGCACCGGGCGATGGGGTCGTCACATCCCTACGCCTTACACTTAACCTACTTTGCTTAAAAGATCTTCGCCCTCCAGTCGCTGTCAATTGACGTCACTCTGGAATGATCTATCGATAGGATTAAAATCACATGATCGTGAAGGCCAGACATGAGGACCGCCTCTACCCATCCATCTATTGGGAAAATTGTCGTATAAAGACTCTCGCCTGTAACGTGGTGAAGCAATATCATATTGAAAGTATAATACACCTATATAGATACTTTTATCATCTAGCAGGAGTTAGCATCCTGCTTAAATATTTTCTAAAAAATTTAAATACACTTCACCAATTAAGGTGGGAGGTAAAATATATGGTCCTATTAATTTGTTAATAAATATTCCATTAACAGAAAAATTATGCTGCGAGTGACTTTGGCCTTGTGGCAAACGGATTTTGCTCTGCCGAAAAGTGTGAGTCTCTGAAATTGTATACCAAATCTTTCGTGAATTCTTCTTCATCCGTGAATAAACATCTGTTTACAATCCTTGGATTTCGGGTGATCCATCTACTAAAATTAGTTCTGTGTCTTTTATCTCCAGGTAAAATTAAGTAATTTTTCAATTTTTTTTTCTAATTCGACATCTTGCAATTCATAATATAATTTCAGAATTCAAATTCAAAAGTTTACCACAAAAAATGAATGCCGATGATTGAAAATTTAGTTTACATATCAAAATTTAGTTTTTCATCATCTTTTCCCAAGTAGAGAATACATTTAAAAAAAATAATGCAGAGAGTGTTGTTTTTGGGTCGGAATATTTTTTCGATATTTTGGCTAAAAAGTTGTAAGTCGTATTTCAATTGTTTTCTAATTTGAGCTCTCCAAATTCACATAATTTAAGAATACAAATTCACAATTTTACCAGAAAAAACATTTTGCCGAAAATTCAAAGTATATGTACCACTAAGTTTAGTTTTCCGTCCTCATTAGCAGAATCTATTTTAAAAAAATTTAATGTGCAGTTGATAAATAAATTAATTGATTGAACATCTTAAAAAACATTGGGGTGAGATATTGAATATAATATTACAATAGGCAAAAACATCCAAACATATGAGTTATCAAGAAGATAGCACATGGATGGGCAGCGTAGTATGGAAGTGTTAAAAACGTATTTAAAGACAACTACATACCGATGACTCAGAAGCGGAAAGTATTCTCTCAGTATGTTCTGCCAGTAATGACCTACTGTGTGGAAACACTGTCCCTAACAAAAAACAATTCTTTAAAACTAAGAAGAACGCAAAGAATGCTGAAGCTTCCAAGATACGAGTAACACTAAAAGACAAAATCAAAAATGAATACCTACGAAACAGAACTACAGTTACAGATATTGTGGAGACTTGTGGATCGAAATGGAGATGGGCTGGCCACGTGGTAAGTACGAAGGATGATACTCAAGGTAACCAAATGAATGCAAAGAACGGATACACGAAACAAAGGAAATTCGCCTACACGAAGTGCAAGATAATTTGTCAAAGATGACAAACAATTTAATCCCTACTGAAAAGGCCTTGCATTATGGATACAAAGCAAGAAGGCCTATATCCGACATTGGACGTAAGATAAGATGATGACTGTGCCATTATTATCCGCCCTTTAGTTCTAAGAAAAGTGATATTTATAGTTATGTATATGTTATAGTCATAGCCCGAATTTCAGGCACTCCTAGGTTTGACTAGGCAATCCTCAGGTCTGACTGACGGTCTTAGTCAAAGCTCGAAATAAATTACAGTTTCGGACTTTGACTAGTCAAACCTTTTTTTTTGGACTGGGGGAACTCTCTTAGCTGACTAGGGAAGAGTACTGCTGGACTCGACAGGAGAGGAGAACACGCTAGGACGCACCAACCACGTGTGGTCAATGTATCCCGCGTGCACCCCATAACCAGCCGCCTACCAACCAAACCCACCCCCTCTTCCGTCCCGAAATATCCCTGGACGTGTTCTGTAGAGAACGATGCATGGGGATATTCCGCGCTGTCTAGGATATAATGTTTGAAACGTGCATGTTTCCTCTTCCGTCTACCTAAAAGCGGTAGGGGAAGAGGTGGGGCATCTCTCCCTGCTGTGGATGGATTGCCTAGGCGCCTATCAGATATGATAGGGCTTGAATGGAGCTGTCTAATCCCTAAGTGGGATCGAAAATGCGAAAGGTCATGGGACGGGGGGGGGGGGGACGGCCCTAGACATTAGGGTCGTTTCATTGTAATGTTAACTTACGTTACATTTGGTGTGCCTCGTATTTCATATACGCCTGTAGAGTATAGTTGGCTGTACCAAACTGTATGTATAGATTTCCTAAAATTTAAGCTTACCTGTTTTTTACCTACCTTTTATTTTTTTTTATCCCGTTTTATCCCGTCTGCTCTACCCGCTCCCGTGTTGCTCTCTCTTTTATAATCTTGGTAATTACGTCTATGGTAAATTAAAAGTTATTTCTACTTTCCATTGCAATGTTCAAAATATTGTCGGGGCCGACGTCTCCGAAACGGTTCCTGAGTCTGGTCTGCCCGCGAGCGAAGCCGCCACACGGGAAAACGCAGTGCTCCGCGTCTTCCCTCACGTGACAGGTCGCCTTCCGTCTTTTCGATGCCATGCATGAACGCTCGGAAAGAACCGTATCCCGTTAGAAACTGAGTGAAATAAAAATTGGTTCTCCGGAACCAAAGAATATACATCTCCTTTGTGAGAGATATGTATTCTTTGCCGGAACTTACAAGCAAACCACGCCCCCACGTTCGGAATGAGCCCCTTGGTCCATTGTGCCTTCGTACGTTCTGCCTCCCACTCCGCCTGCCAGTCGGCCAAGAGCCGTTCTCTGACGACCGCTCTTGTTTCCAGCAGATGGCCGTTTGCTGCTTCGTACAATGATGCCCGTTCTCTCGCTAGCAGGTGAATGGGAGGGGCACCCGCGATGACTTGTAGGGTCGTGGTTGATGCCGTCCGGTATGCATTGCATACGTTTAGCAGATGTTTCCTCTGCGCCTTACTAACCAAATCTTTATATTTTTGGTGCCGTAGAGCCTCGATCCGGGGCCCCGTATAGAAGGGTCGACTGTACGATGGGCAGGTACAGTCTCCGTTTGGCGCTACCAGGCCCTCCGATGTTTGGTGTTATTCTCCGGAGGGCTGCGGTTTGCGCCTCGGCCTTCCCTACCATCCTTGTGAGGTGTTTGGAGAACCCGAGTCCCCGTTCGAGGTCTATGCCCAGATATTTGGCGCAGGAGGACGGTTTTACCTCGCTGGCTCCGAATCGGAAAACCAGGTCAGGCCCGGCTCTCGGTGCCTTGAGGACCACCACCTCTGTCTTAGCGCTTGCAAGTTCCAGGTCATTTTCCGTCATCCAAGCGTTCACGCGACCGAAGCATCTCTCCGCTATTCCGACCAGCTCCCAATAGTAGTCGTGGGAGACTAGAATCGCGAGGTCGTCCGCGTACGCAACCGCGTTACACGACCGTCCGTAGTTTATCTTTAATACCCCGTCGTATATGTTCCAGAGTGTCGGTCCGAGGACCGACCCTAGGGGAACACCCGCCGAGAGCTTTTCGTTGTCGTTATTACGACTAGTCAAACCTAGGAGAGACTAAGTTGGTCAGCAAAGGTCGAAATTTAATTTTTTGAAATCGGGTTTGACTAGTCAAACCCCGATCAGCTATTAAAATGTCGTAATTTGTTAGATTAGGCCCAAACCAGACGGGCCACTCTGCAGCGCTACTCTGTGGATCCACTTCTTCTTCAGGTGCCATCTCCGCTATGGAGGTTGGCAATCATCATAGCTATTTTAATTTTTGAGGCAGTAGCTCTGAATAGTTGTTTTGAGCTGCATCCACACCATTCTCTCAGGTTCTTCAACCATGAAATTCGTCTTCTTCCGATGCTTCTTCTGCCATCTATCTTTCCCTGCATTATGAGTCGTAGGAATGCCATACTTCTCGCCCTGCATCACATGTCTGAGGTACTGTAGCTTCTTTTCTTTAATTGTAAGTTCAACTTCCTTTTTTTACCTATTCTTCTCAGTACTTCATTGTTTGTAACTATCTACCCAGGAAACTCTCATAATTCTTCTATAGGTCCACATTTCAAAGGCGTTAGGCCGTCTCATTGTCTCTACATTTAACGTCCATGATTCCACTCCATAGTATAGAACACTGTAGACGTAACATTTTGTTAGGCGTACTTTAAGAGCTAATGTTAAATCTTTGCTACATAGGACCGTTTTCATTTTTATAAAATTAGAACATGCTTTTTCGATCCTGACTTTTATTTCTACAGTGTAGTCATTATTTTCTGTTATAAGTGTTCCTAGGTAAGTGTACTTTTTTACTCTATCGATCTGCTGGCCCTCTACTATCAAGATTTCGTTAGTATTATGGTTGTTTTTACTAATTTTCATAAACTTTGTCTTTTTGATATTGAGAGAGACTCCGTACTCCCTACTACACCTTACTATTTTACTCATGAATATTTGCAGGTCTTGTAAACTATCGGCTATTATTACTGTGTCATCTGCATATCTGATGTTGTTAACTAAGACTCCATTTACCCTTATGCCGACAGTTTCACCTTCCAGAGTTTCTCGCATTAACTCTTCAGAATAAGCGTTAAATAATAGAGGTGATAGTATGCAGCCTTGTCTGACTCCTCTCTTTATTTCCATTTCTTCAGATGTTTCTGACTGTAATAGAGGTGTGTTATTAGTCTTAAATCTCTTCCATCTAGGTTTTTATTTTTTAGGATTTCCATGAGTCGATCATGTTTTACTTTATCAAACGCTTTATTGTAGTCTATAAAACAGACGTAAAGAGGATGGTTAACATCCAAACATCTCTGTGTCAGCACGTTGAAGGAGAATAATACCTCTCTGGTACCCATACCATTGCGGAACCCATCCCATATTGAGTGTGGATCCAAAGTGTGGCCGAAACAGGCGATTTTCTAGCGCCGGTGACTACGCTGCGAAGTGGATCATTTGGAAGGATCCGGCGTTTAATGTAATGGGTGAGAAAAAACAGTAAATTTAATCAAATGATTAAAAGCTTGCCGGCTAATATTTTTTTTTAAAACTGTGTTCGTCAAAATCTGTGTTTGTAATGTCCATAGTTTTAAATATTTTATAAAATTTCAACCCTTTTGAAAAAATCTCAATAAACTCCATAAATGGAATTAAGAAAAACTAGACACAGAAAGAACCACATAAAAAATAAACCAGCCAGTACATCTGGTATCCTACAGGCGTAAAATAGTTTGATACAACCTGACAACTGAGTGAAAGTGAAAAACATCTTATGTTCCTAACTTTTTCCTAACCCTTTTCTAATTCTTATCGTTTTATTTTCAACAAAAAACAATAAAACCTTTTTTGACCTAGGATGGGACCCCACTATTTAACATAAATAAACAAACAAGATTGTAAGTATTTGTTTTGTTCCGTTCAAATGTCCAGGGTGTAACAAAAATACAGGTCATAAATTAAATCACATATTCTGGGAGCAAAAATAGTTCGAATGAACCTAACTTACCTTAGTACAAATATGCTCACAAAAAAAGTTACAGCCCTTTGAAGTTACAAAATGAAAATCGATTTTTTCGAATATATCGGAAACTATTAGAGATTTTTTATTGAAAATGGACATGTGGCATTTCTATGGCAGGAACATCTTAAAAAAAATTATGGTGACCTTTGTGCACCCTATAAAAATTTTATGGGGGTTTTGTTTCATTAAACCCCCTTAAATTTTTGTGTAAGTTCCAATTAAATTATTATTGTGGTACCATTAGTTACATTCAATATCACTAAAACTTTTTTGCCTCCTAGTATTTTTTCGATAAGGCAGTTTTTATTGAGTTGCAGCTTCTTTTTTAATATGTTTACATAAAAAATTTATGGGGGTTTTGTTCTTTTAAACCCCCCAAATGTTTATGTACGGTCCAATTAAACTATTATTGCGGTACCATTAGTTAAACACAGTGTTTTTAAAATTTTTTGTCTCCTTGTATTTTTTCGATAAGGCACCTTTTATCGCGATGTGGCTTCTTTTTTAATATGGTTCAAAATCTACCTAAAAATATAAATCATAAATAAATTTTCATATTATTACTAAGTCTCCATAATCGTACTTAACCATATACAAATATGTGGTGGATTTGACAAATATTTTAAATATTTCGATAAAAACTGACTTTTCGTAAAAGTACTAGGAGGCAAAAAAGTTTTTAAAATACGGTGTTTAACTAATTAAATGTTATTACAATAATAATTAAATTGGAACGTACACAAAAGTTGGGGAATAAACCCCCATAAAATTTTTATGGGGTGTCCAAATTTCACTATATTTTTTTCTTAAGATACTACTGCCGTAAGAATGCCACATTCCCATTTTCAATAAAAAATCTCTAATAGTTTTCGATATATTGGAAAAAATCGATTTTCATTTTGTAACTTCAAGGGGCTGTAACTTTTTTTATGTGCACATTTGTACTAAGGTAAGTTAGGTTCAATCGAACTATTTTTGGTCTCAGAATATGTGGTTAAATTTATGACCTGTATTTTTGTTACACCCTGTATAATAAAATGTAAATATAAATAGAGAAAACATCGATTAGGGGATTTATTCTTTTCGATATGGCTACCTTCTTTAAAATTAGAAACAAATAATTTAAAGATGACGTCTCACGCTCTTCCTCTTAATGCCCAATAAATATGCCTTTGGGTTCTTGTATCACATATGCCCGGTCTGTTTTGTGTTTTAATCAAAAACCGTTCCGAATCGAAATTCATTTTAGGTGCTCCCCTACAAATTCTCGTAAACATCTGCGGCAGCTACAAAAGTGGTCCGTCTGAATGGCGGTTGCCACTAGTGGACGCCACTAGCAGTGAATCTCGGCTGCTGTGGCTCGCCACAGTCGCTCGTGTGGGGTGCGACGTCCACTTCACATAAAAACCCACGGTAAATCATAAATCCCCTATAAATTCTCGTAAACATCTGCGGCAGCTACAAAAGTGGTCCGTCTGAATGGCGTTTGCCACTAGTGGATGCCACTAGCAGTGAATCTCGGCTACTGTGGCTCGCCACAGTCGCTCGTGTGGGGTGCGACGTCCACTTCACATAAAAACCCACGGTAAATCATCGGAAGTTGCTTTGTGGATCCACAGAGTAGCGCTGCAGAGTGGCCCGTCTGGTTTGGGCCTTAGTTTTAATAGAACGTTATTTTTTGATTTTAATGTTTATTATTTTATATTGTCGTAATTAAAATAAAAATAATAGTGTTAATTCTCACATGTTGAAGCATTATAGCATTTAGAGTTGCACAATACGTCAGACCTTTCACACTTGGATAATTTTGAAGAGCATTTCTTATTTCAGTAGAATTTTATGAAGCCTTGTCCTTTAAATTTAGATCTTTTGTACTAATTTCTCTTAGAGACAACTTAAGATCTGGAACATATTTTTCGAAATTAAGAAAATTCTCTTTGATTTCTCTTATTTGATTTCTTGAAAAAAGTGTGTTTATTGTTCCGTATTTCGTACCAACTCTATATAAACCGTCTATTGTTTTATCTTGTGTGATACCCAAAGTATCTCGAGCATCTCCCTTGGCTCTATCAATGCTGGGGATAGGTATTGTTACAGTTTTCCGATCGAAATTGGAGGACATTTTTTTACATTAGCATTAGCCTAAGCATTAAAACCTTCAATCGACTTTATTTTAATCTTTTCGGTCTGTGCACAACGCATGCATGTAACTCTTCTTTCAAAACCTTCATTTGATTATATTTTTAAATATTTAATGTTAAATAATTTTCTCTATGAAGGTTTTGAAAGAAAAGTTACACGCATGCGTTGTGCAGAGACAGAAAAAATTAAAATAAATAAAGGTCATTGAAGGTCTTCATGCCCAGGCTAATGCTATGAAACAATTAAGTGGAAAAAAAATGTCTTAAAAATTCGATAGGAAAAATTGTAATCTCCAGCTTTGATAGAGCCAAAGAAGATGCTCGAAATATTTTGGGTATCATACAAGATAAAACAATTGACGGTTTATATAGAGTTGGTACGAAATACGGAACAATAAACACACTTGTTACAAGAAATCAAATAAGATAATGCAACGATAATTTTCGTAATTTCGAAGATGTTCCACACGTTAAGCTGTCTCCAAGAGAAATGACTGAAATTAGTATAAAAGATTTTATATTTGGAGGACAAGGCTATATAAAACGCTATAGTGGAGTCAATGAAGGTGGATATGAGTTATTACCTCAGATTTCGTTGAACCTCCATCGATTTTTATAAAAATTGGTGAGTGATTAAAGGATACCTCAAGGAACAAAGTTGACATAGTGCCAACTTGCGCTTTTTGCATTTTAGGGGTGAAATACACCCCTTTTTTAAAAATTATTTTTTAGATTCCTGAAAGTGCAGTCACTTTAAGTTTTCACTTCCTATTTTGTTAAATCTTCATTGATTTTCATGAAAATCGGTAAGTAGTTAGAGGATATCTCAAGTAATAAAAGATATATAGCATCAACTTGCGCTTTTGCATTTTAGGGATGTAATACACCCCTACTTTTTAAATTGTAAAAAATGCAGATTTCCGCATTATGGCGCAAGTAATCTCGTGTAATTAAGAAAAATAAATATTTTTTTATATATATGTGCATGAATTACATTTTTTTTAATTTTTCAGACCTTATAGCAACCAAAAATCCGAAAATTAACAAATCGAAAATCACGAAAATCTTATTCTTCTATATTTCTGAAAGTGTAGTCACTGAATGTTTTCACCCACGATTTCTTTGAACCTTCATCGATTATCATGAAATTTGTTGATTAGTTAGAGCAGAGGTTCTCAATCTTTTTGAGTCAGGTACCACCAAATACTTTTTATTATTTTTGGTACCACCTAACTAAAATACCTGTCCAGCTAGGTGATCTAATTAACTATAATTGTGCCAGTGGTGGTGCTGATTTTGGCTGTTTTGAGTTTTGCGTACCACCTCAAATAATGAAATGTACCACCAGTGGTACATGTACCAGAGATTGAGAACCGCTGAGTTAGAGGATACTTCAAAAAACAAAAGTGATATGGCACCAAGTTGCGCTTTCTGCATTTTAGGGGTGAAATCCACCTTTTTTTAATGATAAAAATGCAGATTTCAGCATTCTGGCTCAAGCAATCTTGTTTAATTAAGTAAAATAAATATTTTTTTACATTTATGTGCATGATTTATAATTTTTATTAATTTTTTAAACCTTATAGCAACCAAAAATCAGAAAATTAACAAATCGACAATCACGAAAAAAATTAATCTTTTATATTTCCAAAAAGGCAGTCACTGAAGGTTTTCACCCCTGATTTCGTTGAACCTCCATCAATTTTCATGAAAATTGGTAAGTAGTTAGAGGATACCTCAAGAAACAAAAAGTATGTGGTACCAACTTGCGCTTTTATCCTGGGGGTGGATGTTACCCCTTCTCATTGGTGAACACTATTTTATTAAAAATAACCCCATAATTAGATAGAGGAGTACATTCTAAGCAAACTTTCTTTTATCAAGTTTATAAATTTTTTATTTAAATAATATTTCATAATTTAATAAAATATTATTGGTACAGTAAAACCTGACAATAACGGCCACTAAAAATAGAAAACAATTGGCCGTTATAGAAATGTGGCCGCTAATGCTAGGTTTCCTTTTCCACAAATACATAAAATATAATTGAAAATTTATTTATTTTAGTAATTAAAGCAAATCTAATTAAAGATAATTCTACAAACAAACGGAACATACTAAAATTAAATTCAATTTACTACAATATAAAACAATATCTATACGAAAAAACAACTACAAGAAAAACAGAATTTTTGTGTGTTTTACATTTTTTTTTAAATAAACGAAACATATTAAAACTAATTTAATATAGGTAATACATAATATAAAACAACATACTATAGCTACTACGAAAAATACGCTTATCACTAAAGTATCGTCGTGCTTCCATGCTATATTCAACAAAACCAACTTGGTAGGGCCTTTAATTAGATATCGCAAATCACTTTGGCTGATTTTGTCTGCATATATATTATGTTTGAGGAATCCCTCTTTTTTGTGAGACTGGATATAGGACATTTCTCAAGTATGAATTCACATTCATGGTATATCGTTGCTATACAGGGATAATAATCTGTGCAATGTTATGGTACAGGCTACGTTAAATATGAAGTAAATGTGGAAGATATACACTGGTTATTCATTTCAATTTAATTTGATTGTTTTTTAATCGTTTCCAATATTTAAAATAATTAATAATTAAATAAAGTTAGGGATTTCAAAAATAAATTCAGTTCTCACTGGCAGGGTGGGAAATAATAAAGTGCCATACAATAGCATTTCATTACAATGCTCATTACAGGCATTACAGGCTGCTCCGTTTGAGAAAACTCATACTCTCAAACTTTGAGAAAACACTCATTCAGTTTCGACCAACCCTGTATTAGCTAAAATTAAACGTTTTGCTAGATTAATAATTTTTAACAATAATAGATTATATTAAAAATCACTTGAACATAAATTGATTTTCTGATGTCAAATCACTACAATTATACAGGGGGTGAATATTGCTATGAAATTTGAAAATAAAAACGTAATTATCTTTTAAACTACTTCGTATAACATCACAAAACCTGATATTTTAAGAAATAAAACATAGAGGAGAATCCAAAAATGTAAAGATATACAGGGTGTTCCATTAAACAAAAGATAATTTTGTTTCACCCTGTCAATATGGGTGGCCCTGTATATTTGGAAATGTATTTAAATTCTGATATTATCTATGCCCCAATCTCACCTAAATAAACTTTTTTCGTATCTCCTACAACAAACGACTAATTGGACTTCCCACAACCTGTATACATACAAAATCTCCGCCATAAAATTTTTTCAAAGAAAATGTTATTGGTTTTTTTTTAATAACTCCGTTAAACTTTGAAATATGAGATTTATCCAAAAACCATTACAAAGCTAAGTAAAAGTTCTATAACACTGTATTAAACATAATTTTCTAAATCCTTTATTTTTTTTTTTTAAATACAAGGTGAAATGGCCCCGGTTACATGGTTCTCGCAGTAAAATTTATGTTTTAAATGTTTTTATCTCGGTTATTTTTTGTCGTAAAAAATACTAAAAAAAGAAAAAGCTTAAATAAAGTTAAAACTAAAATTTTGTTCTCTACCATTTTTTAAGTATATCGAGAATTTTTGGAGTTATTATCAAAAGAAAATGAAACTCACGAAAATTTGAAAAATTCTAATTTTTTTAATCGTATTTTTTTTCAAAAATATGCGTTCTAAACCGGTCAAAATTGTTGAAGTTATTACTCATGTTAAAATAAATAAAGTTTTAAATGGGTTACTATAAATTTTAATTTTTGTGGAAATGACGTATGTTTCATTTTTCATTATTCCCTAAAAAATCTGAAAGGGTCCTCTTATTTCCATCATAACTTGCTTAATTTTGATGCTATCGACTACTTATATAGCTTTTTGATAGTTACCTTTAAGTAGTTTATTAAAATGTTTAATATCTATATTTAACAAAGTGCATCGTTTTCCTGTTATTTAAGCTTGAATACTAAGATCTGATTACTCGCGGAAAAAAAATATTCATTCAATTGCATATAACTCACTTCGTATATGTAATAAAGGATTTTTTGAATAAGGAGCTTGTTTAATTTTATATTATCTTCGATTTTGGTATTAACAACTTTTTTGAAGAAACTTATGGTTTTTGAGTTATTTATGAAAAACTGCTTTAGAACATGGATTTTTTTCAGGAAAAATCAAAACTTTTGATCTTTAATAACTAAAAAACTATTGATTTATTGAAATAACTTTATATAACAAATTTTACTTATAATTTGTCCCTCTATCGATTAGTGGTATTATTTTTAATAAAATAATTTCCACCCCCGAGAAGGGGTGGCATCCCCCCCCAGGGTAAAAGCGCAAGTTGGCACCAGTCACCTTTGTTTCTTGAGGTATCCTCTACATACTTACCAATTTTCATGAAAATCGATAGAGGTTCAACGAAATCGGAGCTGAAAACCTTCATTGACTCCACTACTACTGCAAAAAGAAATGCACTTCAAAATAATTATGAACGTGTAAAAGGTCTAACGTATTGTGCATCTCTAAATGCCTTAATGCCTCTACATGAGAGAATAAACACTAATTTTTTATTTTAATTACGACAGTATAAAAATATTAAACAATAAAATTAGAATATAACGTTTTATTAAACAGAATCTAATAAATTAAGACATTTTAATAGCTGATCGGGGTTTGACTAGTCAAACCCCAATTTCATGAAATTCAATTTCGACCTTTGTCTGACCAACTTAGTCTCTCCTAGGTTTGACTAGTCAAAGGCCGAAACTGTAATTTATTTCGGGCTTTGACCAAGACCGTCAGTCAGACCTGAGGATTGTCTAGTCAAACCTAGGAATGCCTGAAATTCGGGCTTTGACTATAACATAAAATATACCTAAAAATCGTTGACAATTTCTAATTTTCTACTCGTATACTAGTTAACGGTTAATTTCAACACAACCGATCTATAATAACCGACTAGGGCTCAGTGTCGTGAATTTCGTGCTTCCATGCTGAAAATAATTATAATCAGAGTGCTCGTTTAGTATTTTGTTAAAAATAAAAAATAATTTATGTACTTATTTACAAATACTTTTTGTCATTATTAATAATTGTCACTGCGTATGTATTTACTTCTTCACTAGGTATTCAGTGGCATTTATATTTATTATTCTATATAATAATAGGGTAACAACATATAATAGTAATAGTTTAGGTATAATTTGTTATAAAAAATACATAATTGCTTCAATATAAAAAGGGAAAAAGTTTTATTTAGTTTTGTCATTGTTCGTCAGTTTGGAAGTCCTGCTATTTGGAGTAAGTATATTTTTTATATTGCTTTCTTCTATTATGTAGAACCACAAAATCTTCATAATCTGTTATTTATGGTTTCTTTAATTTATTAAGTTGATTCTATAATCGTTCCTCCTTTACCGTTTGGTGTCGAGGGAAATGCGCCTAGGTTTTGATGAATTTTCTCTATACTTTCCTATTCTGCGCAATTTTCGCCATGCTCATATTTGTCTTCTTTCTAGAATCTCCTCTGTCAGTTTTTCACTTTTTTATTGGTCAGTCTCTTCTGATTTTCATTATAAGTTTAGCTTGCCACACCCTTTTCACTTGCCCGAATTATGAATATATCAATCTTAATTTACTTATTTCCTATCTATTAATCTCTATGTTTATTAATATTTAGTATTTATTAAGCTATTCAAATTTTTCTTTAATTAAGTTTCTAAATCTGGCTCTAAATTCAATCTAAGGACTTAGGACTTAGAGGAGATATTTCTATATTATTTTAATCTTTCTGTTAATCTATTCTAATCTTTGTTTAATTTATCTTCTAATCTAGCTCTGATTCAATATAAGAACTCAGAGGAGTCTGATTTTAATTTATTGTGTTGTTACTAAAATCTTTGTAAGTTAAAAATAAAAGTTTAAATTGTGAGTTTAGTTTTTAAAAAAGTGTTTTTCCCAAGAACATTCATAATTCCCGTTACTGTCCATTCGTGTTATTTTTAGAGAAAACCACGCTCATTTTTCTCCTTTAGGGTACCAAGTAACCGTCTAATTTTAAGCATATTTCTTATTTCTTCATTTTTGTATCGGTCTGTTCTTTTTTACGTTGTTCTGAGGTATTTCTTCTTTGCTACTTGTATCCTACTCCGGTGTCTCGTGTTTAAGATCCAGTTCTCTGATCTGTATGTCAACTTTGGCCTATATATTCTTTCATATTTCGTTGTTGTTGAGGAATTCTTTATTTAGTGCCTGTAAAAATTTTCCTGTACCCTCTAGTCTGTTGTACAGGTTTTCTCCAATACCGTGGCATAGTGAATATACATACCTAGTCCCTGTAAGTTATTCTTTACAAAAAGCTCTGCATGGTCATGAACCTAAGATTTAACCATCAGATATCAAATTTTATGAATATTATACGAGGTATGTCAAAAAGTTTGAGTTTCACTCAAGAGTAAAGTAGCTTTATTTTTCACAATATTGAAAATTGCTATAATGAAAAGTTATTTGGAATTAAAAACTATATTTTAATATGCAATTATATCATTCTAATTGAAATTTTTTTTAATTATGGATAATTAATATTATTTTCAGTTATTCTAGTAACTCTTTTATTAATAATTTTACAAAAAAAGTGATTTCCAATAAAAAGTTCTGCATGGTCTAAGACCTAAAATAAAACCATCTTATATCAAATTTTATCAATTTTATACGAGGTATGTCAAAAAAGATAAATTCGGATAAAAATAAACTACCCTTAAAGTTCAGAATAATTCAATTAGAAGGATATAATTAGATACTGAAACATAGTTTTTAATTCTAAATAACTTTTCATAATAACAATTTTCGATATTGTGGAAATTAAAGGTATTTTACTCTTGACCGAAATTTATATTTTTTGACACACCTCGTATAAATGGATAAAATTTCACATAAGATGGTTGTATTTTAAGTTTTAAACCATGCATTTAAACTTTTTATTAAGAATCACTTTTTTTCGTAAAATTAATAATAAAAATAAGAATTGGCATAACTGAATTATCCATCATTTTTCAAAAAAAAAAATTCTTTAATTAGAAGCACGTAATTGCATATTAAAATATAGTTTTTAATTCCAAACAACTTTTTATAATAGCAATTTTCAATATTTTGAAAAATAAAGCTACTTTACTATTGAGTGAAATTCAAACTTTTTGACACTCCTCGTATAATATTCATAAAATTTGATATTTGATGGTTTAATCTCAGGTTTTGGACCATGCAGAACTTTTTATAGAGAATAACTTTTTTCGTATATTATGGTCTTGTGAGTGATGTCTTTCTCTGAATTTGCTTCTTACATTTTTTAGTTTATATTCTATTTTTATTCTCATTTTTCTTTCTAGCATAATTACTTCGTACAGTTTTGCTGCTATACATAATAGGGATATTATACGCCTCTATAGTTCTGACAGGCATTTGCGTTTTCCTTCTTGTGTACTGGTACAATGAATTATTCCATTTGATCATTCTCTATACATTAAAAAACGTTTATACGTCAATATTTCTGGACAAATTTGAGCTCTCCAGGAGCAATATCTATTTCTTAAAAAATATAATATGTTTTAGGTTATTCGTTCATATCGAAGCTGATCATAAAAAGGAAAATGAATTTAAAAATAATGTTATTCATTTTGTTTTCCGTTCTCTTGTTTGTGGAATGTGAACCAACTCACTCCAAGGAGAAAAGATCTGCCGACATAGATAACGCTAAGTAAGTACTATTATAGTATTTAATGACATCAGTGTCAATAAAACTGTATTAAAATATATTCTTTTTTAAAAATTTATTGTATTTTTGACAACATGATCAGGAATGATAATAAAAAAAAATTCTTTTAAATGATCATTTCTTGCAACTGTGAGTGTTATTTCAATAGTTAAAAATAGAAGAAAAAAGAAACTTGCTCTCAATTATTTTAAAAATTAAGGCATAATATGCCTTTATGGTGTATAATATGGTTTGACCATTAAAATTTAATTTACTCAGTTGTAGAAAAAATGTCATAAGTAGGTATCTGGTTTTTTCCCTGTACCCTTCAATTGAGTTTTTTGCAAATGAGTTTTTTAAATTTTCAGACTACTTGAAGCGATTTGGGAAATTGGTTTATTTTTGTATAAGTTACAGTCGGGTGCAAAATGTCTCGCAATTCCTAAACCTGTTGTCCGATTTAAGTGATTTTTTAATATGTTATAGCCTTATTCTTTAACAATACCGTTTTAATAATATTGTTGCTAAACAGGTAAATTTTCATTGTATACGAGGTGTACCAATGAAACTGTGTTTTTTTCTTAAACTTCGCATCACCCTGTGGAATATTCTAGCTTACAAAATACTGAAATTGAAATCTAACTACAGCCTCATGTTTTCTAAACATTTTGCTTTTTGGTTCATTCGCGTACATTGGACCATAAAAGAGTTAGGTAATTTAACAACTAGCCATGTTTTTCATCAATACAGGGTCTTTTTAAATAAGTATGGCAACCTTTGAAGGGTAATTCTGCATGAAAAAATAATGACAGTTTGCTTTATAAACGGTATGTCGGCAGATGCTTCGTTTCTGAGATAGGGGGTGTTGAAATTTTTAAAGCAATAAATAAATCGTCAGTTTATAAGAAAAATTTCAACACCCTCTATCTTAGAAATTAAGCATTTGCGGACATAGGTTTATAAAGCAAACTGTCATTATTTCTTCATGTAGAATAACTCCATAAAGTTTGCCATGCTTATTTAAAAATATACTGTTTTGATATAAAGACATAGCTAACTGTTAAAGTACCTAACTTTTTAACGGTCCAACATAAGCGAATGACTCAAAAAACAGAATGTTGAGAAAACATGAGGCTATATTTGGGTTTAAATTTTAGTATTTTGTAAATGTTAGAATACTCCACAAGGCTATGCGGAGTTTTAGAAAAAAAACACAGTTTCATTGGTACACCCGGTATACAATGAAAATTTACCTGTTTAGCAACAATATTATTGGAACGATATTGTTGAAGAATAAGGCTCTAACATATTAAAAAATCACTCAAATCGGACAACAGGTTTAGGAATTGCGAGACATCAAAAATTACCCATTTTTAAGGTGTCCGGTTAATTTTGCACCCGAGTGTATTTGTTCAGAACAATTTTCGGCCCACTTGGATAAATTAAAAAAAATAAACTTGAACTTTGAAAAGTACAACAATCAAATAAAATAAAATAAAATAAAAAAGGTTTGATGCAGTAAAAATGCAATAAATTGTCTTATCGTACTATCGTACTAAGTAGAAGTACTATGCAGCAGACACTGGTGATCACAAATAAAATATGTGTCTGCTGCATAGTACTTCTATTCTACTTATAGGTGAGCGGTTTACCCGATAAGACAATTTATTGCATTTTTACTGCATCAAACCTTTTTTATTTTATTTTGTTTTGTTTGATTTTTGTACTTTTCAAAATTCAAGTTTATTTTTTTTTAATTTTCCAAGTAGGCCGGAAATTGTTCTTAACAAATAACTTATACCAAAAATAAACCAATTTGCCAAATCGCTTGAAGTAGTCTGAAAATTTAAAAAACTCATTTGCAAAAAACTCAATTGAAGGGTACAGGGAAAAACCCAGGTACTTATGTCATTTTTTACAACTGAGTAAATTAAATTTTAATGTTATAATCAATTATTTTTATTTCAAAAAGGGATTATAAACAGTAGTTTACACAAAACAGAAGTTAACTTTATTATAAAGTATTACAACTAGAGTTTTTTGGTTTAAAAAATCTAAAGTCAGCTTTATTGCAAAAAAATTTGCATCTCTCACGGTTTTGCAGGAACAAAAGCAGCAATGTCACCTAAAGCAGACAAAAACCAGCCGTTTTTATTTTTGAACTAAAAAAGAAAAATTAATGTATTTTTAATTGTTTATTTATTTATCAACATATAAATAATTTAAACTTATCCTACACCATCCTACATTTTTGTCACACTCCAAATAAGAATGTTCTCTTACATGAAATGTGATATTTATTTCATTCAGTCAAAGTTTTAAAGTTTTCAACCTAATACAAATATTAAAAATATTAAAAAATATTAAAAATATTCCTAAAAGATATTTAATTGAAAACTTATTGGACCATTTTCCTGGTAACACCTCCATGGCTTCTAAAAATTGCAAGCCAGTTGGATGCTGAAGCGAAAAAGACAAGAGGGAATTCAAAAACTTACCATTCACGACCCCGTCTGAATTTCCTTTCATTCATTTCATCTTTTATTTCATTTTATTTCTTTCAGTTTATGAATTTTTTTTTACTATAAAATGAATGAATCGAAAAATAATAAAGTTTTTATTTTGTCCTCCGGTAGAGTTACAAAAGATTTGCAGTTCTTTACCATGATCTTGTAAGTAATTATTGATAAAATGGAGAAGAAATTATGCAATTTTGTTGATACTTTCTTAGCCATACCTTCATGATAGTTATAAAAAATATACTGACGAGAAGAGAGGACATCTAAATTAAAGACATACATAAACAATTGGCGTTTATAGTACACTTCGTAAGTGGCAGTTTTCGGAATTGAAACATTTTTTGAAAAATCAATAAAGACTCGGTGTGCATCATTTTACCATTTGACAGACAAAAATGAAAGTGAAAATAAAAGTTAACAATGCTTTTTCCTCGCCAAATGGCTAACATGTCAAGGGTGGGCGTTGGCTAGTAAGTAAGTAAGTATGTAAGCTTTTTCCTCAAAAACGCTTTTTTCAAAGTACTTGACCGACCCACTTGGAATTTCGTATACATTTTTTTAGACATTCCTTGCGGTAACGCTGTCGAGATATTTTTTGTTTTGTGTTTATTTTTTGTTTAACAATAATAAATATGTTGCTTTCACTTTTTTTGCAAAAAAAACGTTGTTGTGATTTCTGAGTGATATCAAAAAGTCAAAATTTTATCAAACTAAAAAAACTCGACAGCGTTACTTAGAAAAACTCATAAGCTAATAAAATATTTTTGAATTTTTTGTTTACCATCAGCTAATGATAATTTCTGATGTCCACCGCAAAATTCATCATATTTTGAGGTATCTTCAAAAATTTGCCACCGTTCGCGTTGGTTTATTTTTCAAGTATTTTCTTTGAATCTTTCTTTGAATAATCTATGAATTGCAATGAATATGAATATGCCTATTTAATTTGAAAATAAAAAAAAGAATGTGTGTGTACTTTGTACGCACGTAAGAAGTTATACTTCTATTATATGATTTAAACGAAATTAATAAACTTTTTATTTATATTTTGTTTAAATATTAAACTAATTTATACTTACTACTTCTCAAACATTTTTATTAGAACAGTGCCAAAAATTAAAATAATAAAAGAATAAAACACACACAAACACATTAAACAAGCCACAAATGATGTCTGAACATTAATTGTCGAAATTTTTTTTAACTAAATACGTATTTTCTGAAAATACAATTATATAATAAATATACTTACAATCATATAATGTATTAAAAACAAACAAAAAAGAAAGTTTCTATTGGGACTCGAACCAGCGCTGATAAGAGCGGTTGGTATTGGAATTCATTCGCCTTTTCCGCTTAGCCACGGACACTATGTGTCATTATTTACGAAGATCGACTAACTAAACAGATTAAACTTGTGATATTTTGATATTTTGAAAATTGATCAAATTATTTTAATTTTGAATTGAAATGATTTAGAATTGAAAAAATACAACAAAACATAGAGTAAAAAAAACAATATATTAGGTGAATATTGATAGAAATTTTGATGGTAATCAAATTATATAAATAAAAGTATTACATACTATGTATCTTGGCAGATCAAATAGGTAGGTTTATACCCATGATACATTAACAATTATTACGTACCTGTTGCTTTTAAAAACTATTTAAAAGTCACTACAATATTATAAACTTTTTTGTTTCTGTCCTCACAACAATAAAACTAATATATTATACATTTGTTTACCTTTACCTTTACCTCCAAACCACAGCTGCCATATCGGATAATTTTTGACATGTCATTTGAACATCCAATCAGAATAAAGTTATAATGCGCATGCGCCGGGCTGATAGGTTTTAACATATAAAAAAATCACCCTCTATCGCCGGTAAAGAAGTATAACTTCAATAATTCTACCATTAATTCAAAAAATGTGCTTGAAATATTGATTTCAACCCATATGCCCCCCCCCTACGGATAGCTATGAACGATTTTGATAGGCAACCCATGCTAGAAATATTTGTCTATGTATGAAATTTAATAAAAACAATGTTGCATCGGCAAGCAAATGGGTACAGGTCGACGTATATTCGGATCTTAGACTATATGCTATGTAATCGTTATTTGTAATTTTATGTCATCTATTTAGTTTTGTATTGGATTTAAAAAGTCGCGTTTCTCGCACTAAATTATTAATAATTAAAGAGCGGCTCCAAACTCTTGGCAGCAAACATGTAGGTTTTCTTTCTACAGTGAGCACGTAAAGGTTGGAATAAATTTATTATTTCGTAAACCGGTGACTTTAAGGAAAAATCCCGAAATAGACCGATTTTTATTTATGATTTTTTGGCCTAATATCGTACTAGTGACGTCATCTATCTGTGCGCGATGACGTAATCGATGATTTTTTTAAATGAGAATAGGGGTCCTGTGATAGCTCATTTGAAAGGTTATTTAATCCTCTATTCAGAAGTGATGTTTATGGATTAACGTAATTATTTATCCAAGGTGCTCTAAAAAAATGTAATTACAATAACTAAGACAAAAAGAAAAATATGTATAATTTATTTCATTCGAAATATATTTTACTGTTATCAGAAAACAGGAAAAAATGTTTCTTTGACAAATAATTATTGTTCCTCGCTTAAATTCAATATAATGGGATTTATCTTATTATTAAGATCTTCTAAAAATCCTTAAATTAACTAAAGTATTCGTTAGATATTTATTTATAAAACAATAAACATCACGCATATTTGTTATAATAATTGCAAAGTAGAACACCTTAGCTAAAGTCCACGTTTTGCTTAGATCAACAAGGTCGATTATTCATTTTGACACACTAACGAGAATATATACAAACATATTTACATAACGAAGTATTTGATAAATATGGGAACACGATCAGATTAGATTCATTAGTGGTTCAGTCGAATTAGTTAGTTAGGTTTAGGAGGTTGCTGCCGTTAGAGCAGAATTATGTAATCAACTATCAACTGAATACATTTATATGGTATTACTTCAATCAAATAAAGTAGTTATGAGTACATAGTGTATTGCTGATATCAACCCCATCACCAGAGCAGTTTAAATATTCACTGGCCACCATATGCGGGTATCCACCCTCGGGAAACATCTTAGGGTAGTTTGGGGGTAGTTACCCCCGACCAATAGGGGTTGATGAATTAAACACTATTGATAACTACTGGTTTATTACCAACTATAAAGACCACAGTAAATAGTTGATGTGCTCACGGTAAAACCATCTACGGGTGCATCTGAATTAATAATGATATTTGGGTACATTCCATGTCAAATCACTCAGGCAAAAAATTTTGGATCTCCGATTTGTCTGAAAATTGGTATATAGCTTCTGCGGGACGTAAAAATAAGATATTTAAGGTCAAAAAATCTTCTTCTTTTTTTCTCAAAATGTGATTTTATGCGATTTTACAGTCATTTGGTGTTTATTTAAACAAATTTGCATTTTCTGTCGTAAAGTATCAATGAAAAACATAATATTTTAATAGAAAGGACTCAAAAATATCATTATATGGCATTATAACAAGTTACTTTGATTCAAAACAAGCTTTTGATCAAATTTTATAGTGTAGAAAACGTTAAAATACCGTTTTTTACATTTTTCTCCATTCCGAAAATACATCATCATCGATTTGGCTGAAAATTTGCCCACAGATATCCAAAAGATAGAACTTTAAGTGGTTAGAAGGATTTGAATTATATTACAATACCAAAAAAGTTACATGCAGTAATATCAGACTCAAAAGTATATATTAGTCCTCGGGATAGCATTTGACCTTGAATGCCGAGCTGCCAAAAATTTTATTTTTCTGATCTTTAAGGGAGTCAATAGTAGCCTAAATTTAAAATCACGAATTAATTCCTCCGTTACGTTAGCCGCCATCTTGATTTTAAAGGAGAACCTGTTTGGCTCAATATCTCCGCCATTTTTAACTTTTCGACAAAAATGGTAGGAACTGAAATTGTTCCAAATAAATCGTATTTACAATTATTACAATTTCTTTTTAACAATTTTTGTCGTGAGGTCGATATTTTCGAGTTAATTTTATTTACAGTAGGCGCCTATATTTTTGACTATAGTATTGCATGTAACTTTTTTGGTATTATAATATAATTCAAATCCTTCTCACCACTTAAAGTCCTGTGTTTTGTCTATCTGTGGGCAAATTTTCAGCCAAATCGATTATGATGTATTTTGGGAATGGAGAAAAATGTAAAAAACGGTATTTTAACGTTTTCTACACTATAAAATTTGATCAAAAGCTTGTTTTGAATCAAAGTAACTTGTTATAATGCCATATAATGACATTTCTGAGTCCTTTCTATTAAAATATTATGTTTTTCATTGATACTTTACGATAGAAAATGCAAATTTGTATAAATAAACACCAAATCACTGTAAAATCGCATAAAATACCATTTTGAGAAAAAAAGAAGAAGAAGATTTTTTGACCTTAAATATCTTATTTGTACGTCCCGCAGAAGCTATATACCAATTTTCAGACAAATCGGAGGTCCAAAATTTTTTTTGCTCCAAAATTGAGTGATTTGAAATGGAATGACCCTTTGATAAACGAATGAATTAGTCACGATGCCTTCATGTATACATAAACAAACTTTGTAAAATGTAGTTTGTTTATATTACCGACTCAGCTTTGAAGATAAGTCACTAGAGATAAGTCACTAGAGATAGCGGGAATAGAGCGCCTCACGCTGGCCTGCATTGATCGGGGTAGGATTTCATATGGGAGTCCGTGTACCCAAGACTCCCATATGATAAGCACTTTGCTGATTGAGAGCCTCTATAGCGCATCAGAGTGCTATCGGGGGGTAAGTGGATGGTCTGGAGCATTGAAGCGGGGTGGAGTGATTCCTGCTTACGGGAGTTAATCCTCCTCGCCCCAATGAATTGTATCACCCGAATGTCATTCTCTAGGGGTGAGCAAGTCTCTCAGGCTGGGTTAAATCACTATGCTTGCTTGCTTCCGACTCAGCTTTGGCCATGACTTACGAAAATATGGATTAGTTGACTATGCATTATTGCCGACTGGAGTTTCTAACAAATCTAGGTGACCTACTTAATTGTAAACAAATGTGTATGTTTTGGTTTTGTTTCTAGTACATTTAAGAATTAAATGAATACGTCTTGATCTTAATTTTGGATGTTGATAAACCCTTACATCAATAATAAAGCTGCCACCCGCCTGCCTCTTGGCAGTTTAAACTAAACACTCAATATAAGCCAAAAGCACTGTTTATTTTTCAAACTAACATTTTTTCTGTTTTCTGACTGCAGTTTTTAAAATAAACATTTTTTTCTATTTTCTGGCAGAAGTAAAATGTATTTTGAGTTAAATAAATTACATATATTCTTCTTTTTGTGTCAATTAATTTATTTAATTTTTTTTTTGAAAACCCTGTATTAATAATTATGTCAATGTGTATATTACTGGATAGAGAATTGAATAAATTTTCAAATAAGCTCACACGACCCCCATTCTTTAAAAAAAAACATCGGTTACGTCATCACGCCCAGATGGATGACGTCACTGACGTGGTATGATATATATATGACAAAACATCAGAATTTAAAAATAAAAATCTACCTTTAAACATGCTCACTATGTCTAAAAAAAAACTTTACGTGCTCACTGTGTATATGTCTAAAATAAATAAAAAAATGTCAGATACCTGGATTATTAAAAGTCCTTAGAAAAATCTTACTTCCCTAAACTATGTCTGAAACCTAGTGTATTTCTCAATAGTAGTTTTCTTATTTTGGTTTTTTACTAAAAATATCAACTATAACAAACTTTTGTGATTTTTTTAGACCTGGAAATGCTGACATAGGCCACGGCAGGTTGCAGCCTTTGAATATGGTTGGCAGGAGAGGGATATTAGAAAACAATAATCCTCGTACTCAGTATGAACCGTTTAAATAACATTATTAATAAACAATGTAGTTTGTTCAATATGAATTAAATATAAAATAAATTTTTTCCAAAAATAAATCAAACTTTTTAAAGTATTCCTATCCAATTGATTTTCTCGTGTACAATTATTAAACTTTAAGTCTGTCTATTTTAAAAAAATAATCTCTCATATTTCTTAATAAAGCAAATCAGATGCGAATTAAAAATAAATTCCTACTTTTTGTTTAATCATCCCAGGATAACTTTTTATTTCTTTCGAATCTTTCGATAACTTTCGAATTTGTATAAAAACTATCATCTTTTCAAATATTTAAAAATAAATATATTGTCTGGAAGTAAGTTGAAAAGTTATTCTAATTGTTTAGGTATAAGTTAAAAATAACATTAAGGTGATACAGTAGCGATCAACAGGTAGCAAAAACGCGTTCCAAGATTGCGGCTGTAATTTTGAATATTTTTTGAGATATTTGGCACACGTATTCGTAATATAATAAAGAATGGCGGTACAGAGCCCAATTTGAAAAATATATTAATATGTGGAAATTACGCTGTAATTAAATACAATATTAAACACACGAGCCTGTACCGCCATTAAGAAGAAGGCTCGTTTTTTAATATTGTATTTAATTACAGAGTAATTTCCACATATTAATATATTTTTCAAATTGGGCTCTGCACCGCCATTCTTTATTATATTACAAATACGCGTGCCAAATATATCGAAAAAATATTCAAAATTACAGCCTCAATCTTGGAACGCGTTTTCGTTACCTGTTGATCGCTACTGTTTCCTCTTAATTTTTGGTTATAAAAATGATTTTTTCGTATTTTTTTTTATTTTTATTAAATTGAAAATCTTTACCTTCCCTAAGTGTCTAGAGTCTAAGGTATTCGTAGAATTAGTTTATCTTAATGTGTAGTTAATTTTTACAAAAGTTCTCCTACTTATTAACGATTTGGCTTTCTTTTCCTGTTTTTGGACCAACGCCATAGTTTTTTTTCTAAGTTAAGCAATAAATTGTTAATAGAGTAAAACCTGTGTCAACGGAAACCTGTTAATAGCGGCCACCCATACTAACCGCCAGTTTCAAAATATTATACAGTGATGAGCGCGCTAATAACTGGCAAAATAACGCTAAAGATGGATAACATATAAGTTGTGAGATAAAAATAATGAAACTGGTAGAGGTGGTAAGTTTAGCGATGAAAACCTATAAATTTACATTCTATTTATTTTTCCCACCTTTAAACGTATCGGTTTGATAACTGCCACTGTGACAGTGACAGTTTAAGTTGACATATCCCTCTGATATCTAAAAGGTGGGAAACAGTAAATAGAATGTAAATTTATAGGTTTGTATCGCTAAATTTCCCAACTCTACTAGTGTCATTTTTTTTATCTCATAACTTAATATGTTTTCCATCTTTTGCGTTATTTTGCCGGTTATTAACGCCCTCATTACTGTATAAATAGATTATTATACAGTGATGAGCGCGCTAATATGGCAGAATAACGCAATAGATGAAAAAAAACATAATACATTGTAACCAAAAAGAGATGAAACTAGTGGAGGTGGAAATACCGATATAAACGAATAAACAATTAACATTACATTACACAGTTTCCCACCTTTAAATTACCGATATAAACGAATAAACAATTAACATTACATTACACAGTTTCCCACCTGATACATCTAAAGGTGGGAAACTATGTAATGTAATGTTAATTTATACGTTTATAACGATAATTTCCACCTCCACTAGTTTCAGCGATTTTTATTTCGCAATGTATTATTTTGCATTATTTTGCTGGTTATTAGCGCGCTCCTCACTGTATAGATTCCCTTATTTATGCCCTGGTATTTGACTGATACGGCACCTATCGTCGTCACTTGATACTGTGGCCAGCACAATTATTTGAATTTAAGCACATACCTATGATAAATTAATAATACATTTGAAACGGATCAGAAAGGGGAAAATCTATCCTCGTTTTGAAATTATACTGAATTCGCTCTATCGAGATTCACTTTGACACTGACGTTAGTAATTTCTTTTTTGAAAAGTTCAGTTGTCAGAAGTGGCTGGAAATTACTACAAAACCAACGCACCTGCTCATATCCAATATTATTAATAGTAAACAGACATAAAAATAACATGTTCCTTACGCCAATCAATAACTATTTATTTACACCATTATAATGTATTGATAACAAATGAAAAAATTATTGTACAAAATAAAAATATTTTGTAAAAATAAACTTCACAAAATTTTATGAGATTAGCAGACACTCCCACTATTTCTAATAATTATTCTTTTTTTAATGAAAGATTAAGTTGATTTGAGTTGATTTTAGCAGTTAATAGTGTGAGGTAGGAATTTATGTGTTGTATGTTTCCTATTCCGAATGTGTCAAAAAAATCTCGCGAGAGCGAATGTAGTATAGGAGGAATTTCCTGTACAGCGCTGTAATACTTGTTTGTAATTGGTCCAACCGCAGGCTAGTTTACTCCATGAAATTATAAAATTTTGACAGTAGTGACATTTAATATTTATAGGTTAATTAAGTTATATTAATTAGGGATTCCAATGAACTGTCAGTGGTGGTCGGTGGATGGCTAAACTGACATGCCCATAGACATAGTTAAGAGGGGTGGTCATGGCGTATCTAATGTTTACATTGAATATTGACAAATTTGTAAAGAATATCCTGTTTGGTTTTGTTTTTTTGTTAATTGTGTAGCGAAATTTGTGAAATTGTGATAACAAATTAAATATGAAGTGGTTTAAACATTGGATACGCCTATGGATGACAGTTTCGCCATCCAGCAGCCATATTATATCACGTGATTTGGAATACCTAATTGCTTTTAGAACTTTTTCTTCTTCTTTTTTAGGCACCGTATCCTCTAAGGAGGTTGGTAATCATATCATCAAAGCTATTTTCACTTTTCGAGATTGCAGCTCTGAACAAGTCGACGGAACTGCAATTATACCACACTTTCTCAGGCTGTTGAGCCAGGAGATACGTCTTCTTCCAATACTTCGATTTCCCAACACATGTTTATCAGCTCTCATAACGTGGCAGAGATATTGTAATTTTCTTATCTTAATCGTATTCATGATTTCCCTTTCCTTTTTCATCTTTCTGATGACCTCAACATTTACTATTCTATGTAAGTAACTTATTTTTAATATTCTTGGGTAGCTCCACATCTTGAATGCTTCAAGTCTATCGCTTATTTCTTTTTTTTAAATAAAATATAAAAACCCACCGTAAATACCAGGAAGAGTGTATGAGTTGGAGATATTCGGTACGACGGATTAAATCATTTTGTGGCTTGTGTACCAGAAAACAAAAGAAGAAGATACATAAGGATTTAATTTTTAAGTTTGTGAAAGAATAATGTGCTGCAAATCTGACTGTTTTCGAAATTTTCATGCGTACTAAGTAACTCTTAACGATTTGTCGGATTTACGTCCAGTGGTCCCATATGGGAACAGGTTTTTTCTCAAATAGTATTATTTCATTTATCAACAATTTTCTTCGTACGTTTTGTACAGAATACTGTTACATTTACGTAAGAAGAGTACGATCAGATCTGTTGCTATCAGTCTAATGTTAATAGACAAAAAATTATAATTATTGAGTCAAGCTAGTTTGGTCTGGTCTGGTATTTTATTAGGCCTGGATCCCGCGTACCTAAGAAAAGTTGATTAATAGCAAGCTGAAAATTTGTTAATAGCTTAACGGTGTCTAGTTGGACCAACTTTGATGTAGGGGAACACTGGAACACGGGAAGTATTAATTGTGGAACAGGTTAAAAATTTGGAATGTGAGACTACGAAAACGTCCCATGCATTTTGTCAGGCAGAACTTCCAATTGATTTGTTACCCTTTCATTAAACTTTCATGCAAAAATCAGACTGCTATAATCACCAACATTATTCCTGCCATTTGACTTGTTCCACGTGCCGCACTTATCAAAATGCCCAGTTGGTAATAAATACTAGCCTAATTTTTGCATTAGAGTTTAACAAAGGAGGGTAACAAATCAATTGAAAGTTCTGTCCGACAAAATACATGAGACGTTTTCGTAGTATGACTTTCCAAATTTTTAACCTGTTCCATAATTAAAACTTCCCCTGTTTCAGTGTCCCCATACACCAAAGTGTGTCCGATTAGACACCGTTAAGCTATTAACAAATTTTCAGCTGGTTATTAATCAACTTTTTTTATTCGTGAAATATTTACGTAGATATCGTCTTTACGTAGAAATATTTGACTAAGTCATGAAAGCATATTCCTGATTTTACTACAGGATACACTTTTTAGCAACTGAAAAGTGTCCTCATACACCTTTTAGCAACTGATACTGGAAGAAAGATAGAGGGTAAGATGGGTCTGGGACGTAAAAGGATGTCATAGCTGCGTAATATTCGCCTTTAGGCAAAAATCGCAAAAAAAGGAACTACAACGTTAACGGGGTTTTATTATTTCATATAGTCAATGGACCTCTAAATATGAAAAAACCGCGGAGTGCTACAATTTAAAGGGGTGCGATTTTGAGAAATGGGTGAATTAGTCCATAGGCACAGGGCGAATTAGGGTGAGTTCGATGCACTTTTGGTACAAACACGTCTACAGTAAAATTGTTCCAGATTAAATTTACTATCGATGTATCACATTTTAAAGTAAAAAATATATTTTTTTACAAAAATATATTCAAAAGAAAAGCAAGAAAAAAACACGAAAGACAGCAATTTTGTTTTTTGTCCCATAACTTTTTTCCACGTGGATACAAGTATAGGCATTGCTTCACAAAAAAAACGTCCATCCTTTCTCTTTAAAATAGTGTTTAGTAGAAGGCTATATGGTTTACGGTTTTCAAAATATAACTTTACAAAATTTGCCACTCACAGCGATTTTGTGCCATTTTCCTTGTTACTTCGCAGACATTGTTCTGTAACTTTTTTCGTCGCAACTTTAGGTATATGCAATGTTACATTTTATAGGAAAAAAGTTAATTATCTTTAAAATGATCTATTTTAGAATGCTGTATGACTATTTGTAAGCAAGATATGGTTTTTCAAATTTTATAATCTTTAATGATTTTTAATATATCTTACGATTATATTTTAAATTTCGAATTATAACTTTTTTTATTGTATATTTAGGTATATATATTGTATAATAAAAAAGAAAGCTTATATTCCTTACTTTAAAATAGTCTATTGCGTAAATTGTAGGAACATTTCTAAACAAGAAATGTTTTTTCAAATTGTGACACATGCAATGGGTCCCACTAAGTTGGAACCATATGGAAAACTTTTTATTATTAACTTTATGAAAAAAAATTATTCTTTATAAAATGCTCTGCATAGTCTAAAACCTAAGATGCAGTTATCAGATGTAAAATTTTATCAATAGTTTACGAGGTATGTTAAAAAATATGAATTTCGCCCAAGAGTAAAGTACCTTTATATTTCACAATATCGAAAAGTGTTACATATTAAGAAAAGTTCTTTGGAATTAAAAATTATGTTATACTGTGCAGTTATATTCTTCAAATTGAAAAAAGTAAAAAAAAAAAATTTTTTTTCAAATCACCGATACCCTTGGATTTACTAAGGATATCTTGTTTAAAAATAGTCCTAGAATTTTTTGCAATACGCCGTTTTAAAGTAAAGAAAACAAGCTTTTTTTATTCCACAATGTATATACGTAAATGTACAAGAAAAAGGTCATAATGAGAAATTTAAAAAATAATGATAAATATAAAAAATAGTTGCACAACTTTATACGATAGAACATTTTAAAGGTAATTAACTTCTCTTTCTACGAAATGTACCATTGCATACACTTAGAAATATGTAGAAAAAAGTTACAGAACAATGTTTGCGAAATAATGGAAAAATGGCCCAAAAACGGCGAAATTTGAAAAATCCTATTTTGGAAACTGTAAATTCTAGAGGCTGTTACCAGACGTCATTTTAAATAGAAAGGATGGAAGTTATTTTTCGCTTAAGCTTAAGTAATGCCTGTACCTACGTCATTGTGGAAAAAAGTTATGGGGCAAAAAACAAAATTGCTCTCTTTCGTGTTTTTTTCTTGCTTTTCTTTTGAATATATTTTTGTAAAAAAAAATATTTTTGACTTTAAAAAGTGACATTTCGATAGTAAATTTACCCTGGAACAATTTTCCTGTAGACTTGTTTGTACCAAAAGTTAATAGAACTCACCCTAATTCACCCTGTGCCTAGGGACTAATTCACCCCTTTCTCAAAAACGCACCTATTTAAATGGTAGCACTCCGCGGTTTTTTCAAATTTAGAGGTCCATTGACCATATGAGATAATAAAATCCCGTTAACGATGTAGTTCCTTTTAGCTCTCTTATTTTGAACATAATCAAGAGCCTAAAGAGAAAACCGAAAATTTTGGAAAAGTGTCGATTTATTTCTGAACGTAGTCTCCTTTTAGCTCGATATACTTGACCCAGCGATGCTCCACCTTCTTTAACCAGTCTTAAAAATACCCTTTCTCGAGGTCTGCAAAGTAGGCTTCCGAGTAGTTCCGAGGCGGTGATGAACTCCTTATTCGACTTAAATTTTTGCCCCGCGAATGAGATTTTCAAGTTTGGAAACATAAAGAAATCGTAAAGGCCCAAATCTGAAAAATACGTTGGATAGAACAGCAGTTTGTAGCCCAATTCGACCAGCTTGGCCATGGCGATGGCGGAGGTGTGAGCCGAAGCGTTGTCATGGTGGAAGAGTATTTTTTTCTTCCCCAATTGGGGCTGTTTTTTCTGAAATTCGGCGTCAAACCGAACCAATAATGTGGCATATTAAAGCCGTGTGATCGTTTTGCCCTTTTCCAGGAAGTGGATATATAGATAGTTGTGAATCCCAGAAAATGGCGGCCATCGCCTTTCTGGCCGATTGGACAGTCTTCGCCATCCTCGGATCACGTTCGCGGGGTAACGTCCACTGTATCGACCGTTTCTTGGTCTCTTGTGTATACCAGTGGAACTATGTTTCGTTGACGGTTACGAAACAACGTAGAAACTCATTTGGATTACGCTTAAACAACCTCAGACACTGCTCTGAAGTGGTCTCATGGTTGCGTTTATTGTTTGGAGTTAAAAAATCCGGCAGCCATCGCGCCGACAGCTTTGTTATGCCCAAAATTTCATACAGGATATGACCAACGAGTTTTTGAGATGATTACTGTCTCAGCTATCTCACGCACATTCAGTCGGCGGTCTACCAATACGAGTTCGTGGATTTATTTCAGGTTACCCTCAGTGATAGCCGTTTTCGGGGCACCTTGGAGTGACCTACCAAAAACCGACATGCCACCACGTTGAAACTCGTTAAAATATTTTTTGAGGGTTTCCGTCGAAGAAGAGGCACCGTTTACAGTATTCAAACGCTTTTTGATTTCGCGGAATTTCCCTTCTAAAAACAAGAGTTCAATCACCGGATGATATTGCTCTTTTTTCATTTTTCTAAAATCCCCAAACACGTCCGCTTACACATGCGGTCAATAGTGGAGTCAATGAAGGTGGATATGAGTTATTACCTCAGATTTCGTTGAACCTCCATCGATTTTCATAAAAGTTGGTGAGTGGTTAAAGGATACCTCAAGGAACAAAGGTGACATAGTGTTAACTTGCGCTTTTTGCATTTTAGGGGTGAAATACACCCCTTTTTTAAAAATTATTTTTTAGATTTCTGAAAGTGCAGTCACTGTAAGTTTTCACTTCCTATTTTGTTGAACCTTCATCGATTTTCATGAAAATCGGTAAGTGGTTAGACGATACCTCAAGCAATAAAACATATATAGCATCAACTTGCGCTTTTGCATTTTAGGGGTGTAATACACCCCTACTTTTTAAATTGTAAAAAATGCAGATTTCCGCATTATGGCGCAAGTAATCTCGTTTAATTAAGAAAAATAAATATATTTTTTTATATTTATGTGCATGAATTACATTTTTTTTAATTTTTCAAACCTTATAGCAACCAAAAATCCGAAAATTAACAAGTCGAAAATTACGAAAACCTTATTCTTCTATATTTCTGAAAGTTTAGTCACTGAATGTTTTCACCCACGATTTCTTTGAACCTTCATCGATTTTCATGAAAATTGTTGATTAGTTAGAGGATACTTCAAAAACAAAAATGATATGGCACCAAGTTGCGCTTTCTGCATTTTAGGGGTGAAATCCACCTTTTTTTTTTTTTAATGATAAAAAATGCAGATTTCAGCATTCTGGCTCAAGCAATCTCGTTTAATTAAGTAAAATAAATATTTTTTTTACATTTATGTGCATGATTTATAATTTTTATTAATTTTTTAAACCTTATAGCAACCAAAAATCAGAAAATTAGCAAATCGACAATCACGAAAAAAATTAACCCCTAACTTCGTTGAACCTCCATCAATTTTCATGAAAATTGGTAAATAGTTAGAGGATACCTCAAGAAACAAAAATGATGTGGTACCAACTTGCGCTTTTATCCTGGGGGTGGATGTTACCCCTTCTCATGGGTGAACACTATTTTATTAAAAATAACCCCATAATTAGATAGAGGACTAAATTCTAAGCAAACTTTCTTTTATCAAGTTTATAAATTTTTTATTTAAATAATATTTCATAATTTAATAAAATATTATTGGTACAGTAAAACCTGACAATAACGGCCACTAAAAATAGAAAACAATTGGCCGTTATAGAAATGTGGCCGCTAATGCTAGGTTGCCTTTTCCACAAATACATAAAATATAATTGAAAATTTATTTATTTTAGTAATTAAAGCAAATCTAATTAAATATAATTCTACAAACAAACGGAACATACTAAAACTAAATTCAATTGACTACAATATAAAACAATATCTATACGAAAAAACAACTACAAGAAAAAGAGAATTTTTTTTTGTTTTACATTTTTTTAGTTAAAACGAAACATACTAAAACTAGTTTAATATAGGTAATACATAATATAAAACAACATACTATAGCTACTACGAAAAATACGCTTATCACTAAAGTATCGTCGTGCTTCCATGCTATATTCAACAAAACCAACTTGGTAGTGCCTTTAATTAGATATCGCAAATCACTTTGGCTGATTTTGTCTGCATATATATTATGTTTGAGGAATCCCTTTTTTTTGTGAGACTGGATATAGGACATTTCTCAAGTATGAATTCACATTCATGGTATATCGTTGCTATACAGGGATAATAATCTGTGCAATGTTATGGTACAGGCTACGTTAAATATGAAGTAAATGTGGAAGATATACATTGGTTATTCATTTCAATTTAATTTGATTGTTTTTTAATCGTTTACAATATTTAAAATAATTAAAGACATAAAGTTAGGGATTTCAAAAATAAATTGAGTTCTCACTGGCAGGGTGGGAAATACTAAAGTGCCATACAATAGCATTTCATTACAATGCAAATCTAATTAAATATAATTCTACATAACTAACATAACAAACAAACGGAACATACTAAAAAATCACTTTGGCTGATTTTGTCTGCATATATATTATGTTTGAGGAGTCCCTTTTTTTGTGAGACTGGATATAGGACATTTCTCAAGTATGAATTCACATTCATGGTATATCGTTGCTATACAGGGATAATGCAATATTATGGTACAGGCTACGTTAAGTATGAAGTAAATATGGAAGATATACACTGGTTATTCATTTCAATTTAATTTGATTGTTTTTTAATCGTTTACAATATTTAAAATAATTAAAGATATAAAGTTAGGGATTTCAAAAATAAATTCAGTTCTCACTGGCAGGGTGGGAAATAATAAAGTGCCATTTAAATAAAGAGCATTTCATTACAATGCTCATTACAGGCATTACAGGCTGCTCCATTTGAGAAAACTCATACTCTCAAACTTTGAGAAAACACTCATTCAGTTTCGACCAACCCTGTATTAGCTAAAATTAAACGTTTTGCTAGATTAATAATTTTTAACAATAATAGACTATATTAAAAATCACTTGAACATAAATTGATTTTCTGATGTCAAATCACTACAATTATACAGGGGGTGAATGTTGCTATGAAATTTGAAAAAAAAAAACGTAATTATCTATTAAACTACTTCGTATAACATCACAAAACCTGATATTTTAAGAAATAAAACATAGAGGAAAATCCAAAAATGTAAAAATATACAGCGTGTTCCATTAAACAAAAGATAATTTTGTTTCACCCTGTCAATACGGGTGGCCCTGTATATTTGGAAATGTACTTAAATTCTGATATTATCTATGCCCCAATCTAACCTAAATAAACTTTTTTCGTATCTCCTACAACAAACGACTAATTGGACTTCACACAACCTGTATACATACAAAATCTCCGCTATAAAATTTTTTCAAAGAAAATGTTATTGGTTTTTTTAAAATAACTCCGTTAAATTTTAAAATATGAGATTGATCCAAAAACCATTACAAAGCAAAGTAAAAGTTCTATAACAATATATTAAACATAATTTTCTAAATCCTTTATTTTTTTTAAAATACAAGGTGAAATGGCCCCGGTTACATGGTTCTCGCAGTAAAATTTAGGTTTTAAATGTTTCTATCTCGGTTATTTTTTGTCGTAAAAAATATTAAAAAAATAAAAAGCTTAAATAAAGTTAAAACTAAAATTTTGTTCTCTACCATTTTTTAAGTGTATCGAGTATTTTTGGAGTTATTATCAAAAGAAAATGAAATTCACGAAAATTTGAAAAATTCTAATTTTTTTTTAATCGTATTTTTTTTCAAAAATATGCATTCTAAACCGGCCAAAATTGTTGAAGTTATTACTCATGTTAAAATAAATAAAGTTTTAAATGGGTTACTATAAATTTTAATTTTTGTGGAAATGACGTATGTTTCATTTTTCATTCTTCCCTAAAAAATCTGAAAGGGTCCTCTTATTTCCATCATAACTTGCTTAATTTTAATGCTATCGGCTTCTTATATAGCTTTTGATAGTTACCTTTAAGTACTTTATTAAAATGTTTAATATCTATATTTAACAAAGTGCATCGTTTTCCTGTTATTTAAGCTTGAATACTAAGATTTGAGTACTCGCGGAGAAAAAATATACATTCAATTGCATATAACTCATTTTGTTTATGTAATAAAGGATTTTTCGAATAAGGAGCTTATTTATTTTTATATTATCTTCGATTTTGGTAATAACAACTTTTTTGAAGAAACTTATGGTTTTTGAGTTATTTGTGAAAAACAGCTTTAAAACATGGATTTTTTTCAGGAAAAATCAAAACTTTTGATCTTTAATAACTCAAAAACTATTGATTTATTGAAATAACTTTATATAACAAATTTTACTTACAATTTGTCCCTTTATCGATTAGTGGTATTATTTTTAATAAAATAATTTCCACCCCCGAGAAGGGGTGGCATCCCCCCCCCCCAGCGTAAAAGCGCAAGTTGGCACCATGTCACCTTTGTTTCTTGAGGTATGCTCTACATACTTACCAATTTTCATGAAAATCGATGGAGGTTCAACGAAATTCAGGTTCAGGTGAAAACCTTCATTGACTCCACTACAAAACAAAACTACGAGTCCGATTTGGCTGATATTAGATTTCAATATGATTATCCATTGTAGAAAAAAGTAATTTATAAATAAAACCAGAAAATTTTGAAAACATTAAATTTACTATTTATATACACTTAAATTTACCTATATAAATTTAAAGTCAATTTATGAATAATATTAAAAACATACAATAAAATGCTCTTAAGCATTGTAAATTATTATTTTAATAATATTCTTGTTCGCATGGATATTCAGTGGCTCGCACGTAATCTTTGCTATATTTCTTCATTTTAGGATATTGTGCACACTCTTTATCCAAAACATCTGCCAGACAACGTGCAGCAGGCAAAAATTGTCTAAAATAAAGCCATAATTAGTATAAAATTGATTAATTATAATTATTAGAAAACATTAAAATGTAAAAACCTAGAATTATCCATGTCTGTCTATCCGTCCCTCAATACAACTTCTCCGTTATTAAAACATAACTATAGAATGACAATTGAGGTGTCTATTGAGAGCTTATAATTCAAAGGTGGTATTAAATGGGAGAAATTTGACCTTGGACTTTCGATTACGAAGTTGTAACCGGAAGTGCTGTTTTAAAGTTACCCAAATAGTACCAGCAATATATTATACGACGGTCCTTGGTAAGACGAGAATAGACATACACTTTGGGTTTTTATATCACTTCCGGTTAAAATGTTGTAACCGGAAGTGCCACATTATAGTCGCAGAAAAAGTCATTGTGATATTGTAAAATTAAGGAAATCTAGGACTTACGAAATCCAATTGCTTGTGAAAAATATACACGTAGTTGTAGGATAAAAGTATTTTGTTTTTTGGCCTATTTTCGTTGTTTACTTGAATCTTTTGGTTTGGGTATGAAAGATGTTCCGGATAAATGCAAAATTTTAAAATATGGTCATAGATTCTATCATAAAACTGGACTTTTATACTTTAATATATTAGTTATTGTATTGTTGGAAATTTGTTTGGAATTAAAAAGAATGGGGCTAGTTTCTCATTCCTTATAATATTTAAGGCTATGGGTACATAATTCGCAAATATTTTACGGCTATCCCTACTTTTTCTCTCTTTACATGGCAAATTACGTGTAGTAAAATTCACACTGGTATGGATATGTACATATTACTAAAATGTCATTCTACTTGACAATGTCATAACAAGCTTAAAGGGATGGCTTTTGAATGTTCTTGGATAACTGTTATTTTTTGTATAATTGCAAATTATTAATTCAGTTAATAAATGTGATAATTTTTTCACTAGCTATGTATTCAGTGATTGTAATAATTTATATGTACCTACAACAAAAACTAATACTTTATCGAGAAAAGAGGAAAAGTGTTAAAGTGATTTTTTAATAATATATTGTTACTATGGAACGCTTACAATTTTGAACATCTTTAACAACAAAATACTTGGATCAAAGAATATACCTTGATGTATTCTCTGCTTCTAACTTCCATAAATAATACACAATAAATAACTTTTTTTATAAAGTTCGCCTCTTAAATCAATTATTTATCAAATACGCTACATATCAATATTATTTAATCAACAACTAAAAATATTCCCGATTCATGTCAAATAATTATTTAAAATTGTCACTGATTGTCAGTGTCTGACTGACAATATTCTATTCGACTAAGTGCGTTGTATGACAAAGATAGATTTGGAAAATATTACCACGGACATTGTGTTCATTTTTTTCGAATCCTGAAAAAACCAATAAATATTTTTGAAAAATCTAAACGCAGAATGAGAGACTAAATTATTACCGAGGGCCGAAAGTCCTTTAGAATAAATAAAAATTCTATTTTGAATCAGATATTAGAAATTAAAAATAACACTAAGTTTTCTCTTAGTTTTTCACCCCTGTAACTTATTAAAATAAACATTATAGAAGTTCTCAGGGATTTTCGGCCCTCGCTAATAACGTAATATTTCATTCTGCGTTTAAATTTTTTAAAAATACTTCTTAGTTTTCTCAGGATTCGAAAAAAATGAATCCCCATTTGAATAGCATGGCAGCCGAAAAAACGTACCGATCCTCTTAACGCTGAAATGATTTTAGGCTGTAGATAGTGACTGAAATTATTTTGGAATACTGACAGAGGGAAAATGTTGTTTTGAAGTTTGGTGTTTTCTAAGGCACTAAAACAAATTGCCTGTTTTTTGGACGGACATTGAATTTTCGACGCTGCTAAAAATATGTTTGTGGGAAGTTTATTTGATTTTGAGTCGTAGAACTGTTGTTTGGTTTCATGTTGAGTTCACCTTCGATGAGCTCTATGTGTTCTCAAAAAGTAAACCCGAACCTGCACAACTGCTGAATCAGTTATAATATTTATTAACCTCAGCAGGTCTTGTACACCTAGGGGTAAAATGTTAAACTTCTGATTACATATTATTATTTTTTTAGTCTTATACATTTTATTTAATTTTATTTCAGTCTTTTTATAAACTCTTTCACCACCTCCCTCCATCTCCTTCTGTCCAATGCTAATTCTTTCCATCTCTTAATGTTATTTTTTTCAGGTTTTTGTACACACTATATGTCTATCTTTTTCTTGGCCTGCCTTTTTTTTCTTTTGTATGGGTGTTCATTAGAGTACCATTTTTTGCATTATTTCACTTCCTATTCTGTCGATGTGTCCCAAATATCGTATTCTTTGTACTTTGGTCATAGTCGTTATCGTTGGCTCTTTACACATTTGTTTCAATTCTTTATTAGCCGTTTCCCTCCACGAACTTTCTACTTCCACACCTCCATATTGCTCTTTGCATTTTTCCTACTTTGCCAAAGTCTCTTTGCCATTTTCTCTCCCATATTTCTAAAAGGTCTGTTTCTGCCTTTTTCAGCATCCATGTTTCGCATGCGTTTGTTACTGTAGGTCTGATAACTCACATAAATTCTGATTTTTGTTTTTATTGATGCGTAATTGGATTTCACTAATGCTCGTAATGTTCCATAATTTTTATTTCCTTTAGCTATTCTTAACTTTATCGCCTCTTCCTCATGACCATTTTGATCTATTTTGGCTCCCAAGTTTTAATTTTTTTGGAACTTTTGAACTAGTATCTTTTTTCTCCATCTATTTGTAATATGATGTTGTATTTTTTTATATATATTTTTTCTTTGTGGATCTTTCCGATTACCATATACTTTGTCCTTTCTTCATTTATTTTAAGTCCCAATTTTTTTACTTGGGTTATGTTTTCCATAAACTTTTGTAGTTATTTCTTGCTTGTTGCTAATAGATCATCTGCATAGTAAATGATATGCATTGGTGGCCGTTTTTATCGTTTCTTGTATGTTTATTCTGCTTTTCCTGATTATTCCTTCTAATGTCAGATTGAATGCAGTTGTTGATAATGGGTCTCCTTTTCGTAATCCTTCCTTGGTTTAAACTTTTTGGATGTATGCCCTTTCCGCGATTTCGTTTGTTGTGGTTTCCATCATCATATTTACTGTCCTAAAAATTTTACTTAGTATCTCCAATTATTTCATCAGTTTGTACATCTGCTGACTATTTTCTGTGTCGTAGGTGTTGAGATAATACTATCACAACATGACAATAGGATGTTCATATAGGACGTCCTAGACAAAGAGAGAGAGACCGTACTACTTATAGGTGCTGGTTGTAAATATAATATGTGAGGTTATCTACCTGTACATGTAATAAAGGGGGTAGGAGAGTGATGTCTAAACACTAAGGTTTAACGAAGCTTTCATTAACGAATACTAAGTATTTATTGAGAAAATATATATACAAATATAACAGAAAACAGACCAAAGAGAAAGAGAAAACAAAACATATAATAAAACAAAACGGTTTACTGCAACACCAGTGTTGATCAAGAGAAGAGGGAGAGAGAGAGAGAGAGAGAGAGAGGGGAGAGAGAGAGAGAGAGAGAGAGAGAGAGAGAGAGAGCAAAAACAATTAAAACGAAAATGGATGCAACACTAGTGTCGATCAAGAGAAAACTATTACATATACCTAGAATATAATGAGTACTTACAAGCTACCAATGAGTCTCTCAGTCCGTGTACGCAATATATTGTCTGTCCAAAGTCACTTGTTCCACTGGAGACGATGTGGCGATGGTGTGGTTGAAGGCAACAGAGTGTTGCGTCTTACTTGGGCTTGCGAAACAGGTGTGTGATGCTACCTGACACTTTAAAAGTGCAAGAGATAGAGAATTGTTGCGTTTCTCGTACTTTTGTTGTCCCTGGAGGACGTATAACAGATCGAGAGAGAAGTTTTCACGATTCACACTTTACTTTATCCTTGACGGATTCACTTTTTAGCGTAGAGTCTGGCAACGGTGTGTTGCCCAGATCTCGTACTGATACACTTGAGTGGGGCGACGAGATGTTGCCCTGAGATAGATTGATTCCACACTGCCCTTTTCTTCAACGGGAGAGTTACCCTCTTGCCCTCTTGGTACTTGGTGGGTGAGGGAGGTACCGGAATAGAAAGTTATTTTAAGGCACATGTCTTTTAGGCGCACAGATTAAAAACTAACACTAAACTTGTCCTTTATACATATTGGCACTGTTGACAGTGTTGCAATCAAAAATGGAGCTATAATTAAAAAATATTTCAAACTATTTTTCATGTTCGAATAATTATTCGAACAGTAGGTCTGCTTTTAAAGTCGATGAACAAAGCATATGCTACTGTTTTAATTTCGTCACAGATAGTCTGTATTTCTTTTACGGCAAATATTTGGTCCGTCGTTGATCTGTTGTTGCTAAAATCTGCCTGGTATTTTCTCTATATGTTTTTTTCGAATATTGATTTAGCCTTTTTTCCTACACTGTGTGCCAACATTTTGTAAACTATTTCTAATAGTGCAATGCCTTTATATTTTTCATGATATTTCTGTTACTCTTGGGCCATTGTTATTTTTTAGGCTCTTTATTTCGTTCTCTATAATTTGCTTTGTGGGTATTTCTATTGCTATTTGATTATATTCAATTTCACGGTTTGTTTTGTAATTCCCTCTTATTTAACAGATCTGTGAAATAGTTTTGCCAGTTTCTCATTATTTTTTTTTCGCCTCATTTAGTGGTATCTTTTTATGATCCCTTATTATGGGTTTTTTTTGTTACACCCACTTTCCATTTTTTTTTCTTCCTGTTAGAATGATCTTATTTTTTCAACTCATCTTTTTTCTTCTGTGGCGCCTTCAATCGCTGCATGTACTACATTTTTATTATACTTATGTTTCGTTTTCCCCTTTTAATCTTATTGTGCATAATGCATATATCTGATATTGCTTGAGGAATGGCAACGTGGCATTGGAATGCAAATAAAATGTTTAAATTTACTCCTGCATTTTCCCCGAATATCGCGTGGTGTAGAGAAATTTAAATACAAAGCAAGTGCGAAACGTAAATTATAAAAGTGAAGACGTACAGCGTTTTTTATAAGGTAACTATTAATAATTGTGGTTGATAAATAATAAACATTGGCACACTACAAAAAGCTAAGTGGTCAAGCAAATAAGAAAACCAGTATACCAGTGGAGAAGTTCTGCTTGAATTTTAAGCAGTGCTGTCGGATTTAAAATAAAAAGAACAATCTACAGAAAATAAAAATAAGAATACTTTTGAAAAATAAGAATATTTTTGGTGCGTGGATAAGTAGGCACACCTCTGAGTGGATGAAACGGGTGTGGCTCATTTTACGCTACGTAACAAAATGGATGAATATACTGCGGATGAGGACTCAAAAAAAGAACAAGTAGTGATACGGAAGCATGGGCATTCAACAGAAGTAAAAAAATACACAGGTCACCCAACCACGATGATAACAAACTAGAAAAAATACTAGAGAATCTAAATATGTCAATGGAAATTAAAGAACTACGATAAGATCAAAAAGAGTACAGAGCTGAAATCAAGGAGCTGAGACAAGAAAATGAGAAGCTGAAGCAAGAAAGCAAAGAAACCAAACAAAAAATGGAAGAGTTGGAAATTAAAATAGATAAAATGGAAAAAGATTAAAGACGAAATAACATAATACTACAAGGAATAGAAATAAAAACAGAAGACCAAAATGTAATAAAGAGTAATGTAAAAGATTTCTTCAATGACACCATAAAAATTAAAACAAAGGTAAAGAATGCCAAGAAAATTGGAAACAAAAGCTGCCTAATTGAGCTCTTTAATGGAACGGATAAAGAGACAGTAATGAAAAACAAAAGTAAATTGAAAGAGATTAGAGAAAAACGGATATATATTAACGATGATATGGACAAAGTGGAACGGGCGATCCAATGAAAAATCAGAATAAGGGCTAATGAAGCCAAAGCACAAAAATGGAACAGCAAAGAGGAAACCAAAAAAGCTAAATGACAGAAAGGAAACGGTAGCAACAACGGCAATGAACAAGGAGACGATTTGCATTAAAGACAAGAAAATAAAAACTAACTTGGGAACATGGAACGTAAGAGGTACTTATGAAACATGAAAACTTAAAGAATTAATCAGAGAAATAAAAAAATATAAAATATACATATTAGCTTTACAAGAAACAAAACAGTTAGACACAGAAATAGTAGAAATAGAGGATATAGTATTTTTTAAAAAGGGGGGAATAACAGAATGTTAGGAACAGGCTTTATCATACAGAAAAAATGTAAAACCAGAGTGATGAATTTCAAGCCGATATCAGAAAGAATGTGCACAATCAGGTTAAAAGGGACCAACGAAACATAAGCATAATAAATGTACATGCACCAACAGAAGACGCCACAGAAGAAGATAAAGATGAATACTATGAACAACTAGAGAGAGAATATGACAAATTACCAGGATTTGATATCAAAAGAGTAATGGGAGACTGCAATGCTAAAGTGGGAAAAGAGGATACAGTGGAACCCCGATAAGTCGGCCCCCGATAACCCGGAAGTCCGGCTAACCCGGACCGATTTTCATCAGACAAAAATTTAACAAATAAACAATTTAACAATTTTATCAAATAAAAATGTATGTAGGCCAAATAATATTTCAGAGATAATGTGTATTTGTGTAATTTGAACACATAAGTACAATAGTAAAAATGATTCATGCACACGGCGGCAGCCAGAGCGACCGTCTCAGCTTATCGGAAAGAACAGACACCTGTCTGTATTCCTTTTTCTTTATTTATGTCAAACTGTCTTAGCATTGTTTAAAAAAGACGTGACTATTTAAAAATTCTTGTATTGTGTGTAGTACAGCCTATTAATCACTTCCGTTCTGTAATGTAATCGTGCTTCAGATTGTGTTTGCTTTGTCTACGTAATGGTAACAAAACGTAAAAATGTTGCAGTGACAATGGAAAAAAAACTAGAAACATTATTTAGGATTGATAAAGACGAATCTTTAAAATAAATTTATTGCAGCATCATAATATGATATTATGCTACCATAGGTCTGGATCCCGCGTATGAAAAAAAAGTTGATTAATAGCAAGCTAAAAATTTATTAATAGCTTAAGGGTGTCTAGTCGGATAAACTTTGATATATGAGAACACTGGAACAGGGGCAGTTTTAATTGTGGAACAGGTCAAAAATTTGGAACGGTCAGAACACGAAAATGGCACATTTGTTTTGTCCGACAGAACAGACATAAACTCTCCGAACAGAGATTAAACTCTCATGCAAAAATCAGACTGCTATTTATCACCTGTCATAATTCCTGTCATTTGACATATTCTACATGTTCCACTCATTAAAACGCCAATTTGGTGATAAATAGCAGTCTGATTTTTGCATGAGAGTTTAATCTCTGTTCGGAGAGTTTAAGTCTGTTCTGTCGGAAAAAATACATGTGCCGTTTTCGTGGTCTGACCGTTCCAAATTTTTAACCTGTTCCACAGTTAAAACTTCCCCTGTTCCAGTGTTCCCATATATTAATGTTTGTCCGACTAGACACCCTTAAGCTAATAACAAATTTTCAGCTTGCTATTTATCAATTTTTTTTTGTACGCAGGATCCAGACCTACCATATTATGGTGTCGGTACATCTCTACAGTATGACTGAGTTTTTTACCAAGAAATGAACAAAACTCTACACTCTATACAACTATACGTAATTTAGATGTGTACTGTGCATATATGTGTTTCATGTTTTTGTAATTGTAATGGAGGTTATTTATTAATTTTTACTATATTCTCCGGCTAACCCGGATTTTCGATAACCCGGATCGGCCGCGGTCCCGATTAATCCGAGTTATCGAGGTTCCACTGTATATATGAAAATGTAACAGGAAAATACAGTAAACACGATATATCAAATGATAACGGTCAAAGAATTATAGGTTTTGCATCGGAAAGACAAATGGTTATAAAAAGCACACAACAACGCAGAAAAGATATATGTATATATAAAGGAACATGGATTTCCCCGGATAAAAAGACAATAAATCAAATAGACCACATATTAATACAGAGGAAAAAGCATGAGAGGAGCGGAATGTGACTCGGATCACTTTTTGGTAAGAGCAGGTTATAAAATGAATGCTAATATAAAGAAAGACAATCAAGCGGATAGAGAAATCAAAAAACAATTCAACACAGCATTACTAAAATATAGTACGACACATTACTAAAGAAGTACGAAGAACGAATATCCAACAGACTAAACGAAGAACCAGAAACCCAGAAACACAATACCCGGAAGAAAAGTGGGAAAGCATAAAAGAAGTAGTTTTAAACGCCAGTAAAGAAACATTAATTAGAGCTAACAGAAAACAAAAAACAAAAGAATGGTATGATGAGGAATGTCAAAAAATAGCAGAAGAAATTAGAAAAATAAGAATAAAAATCCTAACACATAATAGTGATATTAGCACACAACAATATAGAGAATTGAGGAGAATGATGAAGAGAACATGCAGAAATAAAAAAGAAAATAAAACGAAGAAAAACTCAAAGTGATAGAGGAGAAGTTCCAAAAAAAGGAAATAAGATCCTTTTACTAGGAAACAAGAAAAATGGAAAGAGGATATAAGAAACCTAACCCATATACAAAAAATGAAGAAGGAATATCAATAAATGAACCGGGGGAAATAATGAGAAATTGGCAAAATTACTTTACACATCTTCTAAACAAAAACGAAGAAGAAGGGGGAACAATCCAGGAAATTGAAGATGACCATCCATATAGTAATAGAAACACCTACTAGGGAAGCAATAGAAAATGAAATAAGGGGACTAAAAAACAATAAAAGCCCAGGAATATCAGAAATATCGGAAATGATAAAGGCAGGAGGAAAAAGACTACACAAAGAAATACATAACCTGATAAAAAGCGTATGGGAAACATAAAGAATGCCAGGAGAGTGGGCCATAGCAAGATGCTCCATACATAAAAAAGGTGACACAATGAGATGTGAAAATTATAGAGGTATCGCGTTGCTAGAAGTCATTTACAAAATCTTGACAAACATCAAAAGAAAAAAGCTAAATCAATACACGGAAAAGATATTGGGCGAATATCAGGCAGGATTCAGAGGCAATAGGTCGACGACAGACCAAATATTTGCATTAAAAGAAATTCAGACTACGTGCTACGAACATAAAATAGCAGTATATGTTCTGTTCGTTGACTTTAAACAGGCCTACGATACAGTAAAGCGGCAACAAATGTACGAATTAATGAAAGAGATGGGCATACCATGTAAAATCGTCAGGATGGTAAAAATGACTATAGATAACACCTCAAACGAAATAGCGTAAGGGGCATAAATCAAATAATTTTGAAACAAAGGAAGGTTTAAGACAAGGAGACCCACTATCAACGACTCTTTTTAATGTAATACTGGAAAGAATAATTAAAAAAAGTAAAATAAACACACAGGAAACGATTTTTAAAAATGGCCATCAATGTATAACATTCGCAGACGATCTAACACTATTAACGACAAGTAAGACAGAGCTAAAAAAATTAATGGGAAATATAATAAAAGAAGCAAAAAAGTTTGGTCTCCTAATAAATATGGAAAAGACAAAATACATGATAATGGAGACACAGATAAAGAAAAAGAGGACAATTTCACATTGGAGATAGAAGGAGAAAATTCATGCTCGTTTAAAAGAATTTTAGAATTTATTATCTGGGTGTAAAAATAGATATGAAAATGGACATGGGGGAAGGCGAGATAAAAGCAAGAATAGCAAAAGGAAACAAAAAGTATGGGGCACTGCGATCATTAATGAAATCAAAATATGTCTCAAGAAAAACAAAAATAAGAATCTACAAAACCGTTATCAGACCTACAGCTACATATGCATGTGAAACATGGGTGCTTAAAAAATCAGAAATAGACCTTTTAGAAAGATGGGAACGAAAAATACAAAGAGCAATATATGGAGGCATGAAAATAGATGGTCAATGGAGAAGAAGAAATAATAAGGAACTTGAAGAACTCTATAACGAACCAAAAATAACGACGGCAATCAAAGCACAGAGAATCCGATATTTAGGACACATTGAAAGAATGGGAAGGGAAAGAATACCAAAAATGGTATTGCCACGTAAGCCAATCCAAAAAAGAAAAATAGGTAGCCCAAGAAGGAGATGGAAAGCGAGCGTATATGAAGACTTACAAAAGAGTAATATTGTGAACTGGAAAGAAAAAAATTTGGACATGAAACAATGGAAGGAAGTGGTCAAGAAATGTATGGAAAGACTATAGGGAATATTAACTGTTTAATATAAATGAATGTAATATTGTATATAGTATAGTAGTATAGGATATAGTGTTATAAATATACACTAAGCGCCAAAATTAACGCACCACCTTAAAAATTGGACATTTTTAATGTCTCATATTTCCTAAACCTATTGTCCGATTTTAGTGATATTTTTAATAGGTTATAGCTTTATTCTTCAGAAATATCTATGTAATAATATTGTTGCTAAACAGATAAGTGTCATTGTATACCGGGTGTAACAATGATAGTGTGTTTTTTCCTCAAAGTTTGAAACACCCTGTGGGATATTCTAGCATATATAAAATATTGAAATTAAAACTCAACTGGAACCTAGGGTTATCTTAACATTTTGCTTTTCGATTCATTCGCTTATGTTGGATAATAAAAAAGTTAGGTACTTTAACAACTAGCAACGTTTTTCATCAATGCAGGGTGTTTCTAAATAGTCGAGTGATTTGTCAAAAGGAGAAAATATTGCCGGTAAATAATTTTCTCTCGAATGATATTCGACAAGACTATTTCGGGAGACTTAATGCACCATATCAACGAAATACAGGGTGTAACGAAAATACAGGTCATAAATTAAATCACATATTCTGAGACCAAAAATAGTTCGAATGAACCTAATTTACCTTAGTACAAATATGCACAAAAAAAAGTTACAGCCCTTTGAAGTTACAAAATGAAAATCGATTTTTTTGAATATATCGAAAACTATTAGAGATTTTTTATTGAAAATGGACATGTGGCATTCTTATAGTAGCAACATCTTAAAAAAGAATTATAGTGAAATTTGTGCACCCCATAACAATTTTATGGGGGTTTTGTTCCCCTAAACCCCCCCAAACTTATGTGTACGTTCCAATTAAAATATTATTGCCGTACCCTTAGTTAAATTGAATATTTCTAAAACTTTTTGGCCTCTTAGTATTTTTTCGATAAGGCAGTTTTTATCGAGTTGCGGCTCCTTTTTTAATATGTTGACATAAAAGTTTTATGGGGGTTTTGTTCCTTTAAACCCCCCAAATGTTTGTGTATGTTCCAATTAAACTTTTACTGTGGTACCATTAGTTAAACACAGTGTTTTTAAAACTTTTTTGCCTCTTTGTATTTTTTCGAGAAGGCACGTTTTATCGAGATATTACTTCTTTTTTAATATTGTTCAAAATATACCTAAAAATGTAAATCATAAATAAATTTTCATATTATTACCAAGTCTCCATAATCGTACTTAGCCGTATACAAATATGTGGTGGATTTGACAAATATTCAAAATATCTGGATAAAAACTGACTTTTCGAAAAAGTACTAAGAGGCAAAAAAGTTTTTAAATTATTGTGTTTAACTAATGGTACTACAATTATAATTAAATTGGAACGTACACAAAAGTTTGGGGGGGTTTAAAGGAACAAAACCCCCATAAATTTTTTATGGGGTGTCCAAATTTCACTATAATTTTTTCTTAAGATACTACTGCCATAAAAATGCCACATGTCTATTTTCAATAAAAGATCTCTAATAATTTTCGATATATTGGAAAAAATCGATTTTCTTTTTGTAACTTCAAAGGGCTGTAACTTTTTTTATGTGCACATTTGTACTAAGGTAAGTTAGGTTCAATCGAACTATTTTTGGTCCCAGAATATGTGATTAAATTTATGACCTGTATTTTTGATACACCCTGTTAAATTTTTATTTATTTATTACCAGACACTTTCGTGACAGATCTGTCATCATTTTGTCGCTGAGAAATCACGTCGCTAAGGAGTTTTGTCAAAGGTAATACCACGAGTCCTCTAAATTTTATCGATAAATTTTTTTGTTTTCACGAAAACTTCTTTATTTGGTAAAATTACGAAAACAAACCGAACGATAAAATCACGAGTCCGAAGGACGAGTGATTTTATCCATTTCGGTTTGTTTGAGTGATTTTACCCTAAATAAAGAAGTTTAAGTATGAAAACGAAAAAATTTATCAAGCAAAATTTAGAGAACGAGTGGTATTTGAAAAGATTATTTTGTGAACCAATAGGTATGTATTATTAGTAAATACGGGCATCTGTGAAATATTTTTAAGACAACTAGGATAAATGTCTTAAGTAGGTTATAGATAAATTATTTTATGATTTTAAAATGAACCAATTTATTTATTATATTTTTAATACATAAAAAACTGTTTAAATCGAAAATGAACAATTATTAAAAACACAATTTTTATAACTAATATGAGATTTTCCAATGTCGTTCGTAACGTATTATGTGAAATTTAGGGTACCTTAAGTTTTATCAGGGAAGAGACTGTTTTATCAAGGAAGAGGCTGTTTTATCAGTATTACACTCAATGATTGGCTAGAACGACGCGTGGTGATTGGCTGAAAAAGCAAAAACGTCAGAATTTGACAGGTGAAAAAAATAATCAGTAGAAAACGAGGCGTTGCTATGCCGTTTTATCAGTTAAAAAGAGTCTAGTGAAATAGTCTGAACAATAACATTGCGAAAAAAAGCTCTTTGCCATAAACAAATTGAATAAAATTTAAACTAATTGACGAATCGTCTTAAAAATTTTTGTGCATTATATGGAATTTTTGATTCAACTTTTCGTGCAATATGAAAATGTTAAGGCCATTTTCGCAAAAGTTATAGCACATCTTTTATTTTTGAAATTTTAGTCTTATATTGCAATTTCCGAAGCAAAAAATGATCGTACCAAAATTTAAAAAGTGCCATTTTAAACCTTGGCTCATCTAAAGAAAAAGAAGAATATTATGAATAAGATATTTAATTACCCTATTTTTACCTGTAGCGATTTAAACGAAAAACTGCCATTTTCGACCCTTTTGTTAGTAACTAAGTTTCTCGTCCTAACTGTGACGGGGATTTTTGTATTTATAATGTATTAGGTACATAGTACCCAAAAAATCCATTTGCAGCATGGCTGGTCAAGTGTCCCGACAAAAACCTTATTTTTCTGGACTAATGATATATGCTTACTATCGCCGAACAGGTAAGAAAAGGAATGATTCCGATGCAGGAAAAGATAGAAGCGTTAGAAACAGAAGCGAGCAAAGTCGAATTGAAAATAACTAAATGAAAGAACACATCGATGAGCTTGAATACGACACAAAATATACAATTAAGAGTCAGAGAAGGAATTATAGAAGAAATAGACGAGAGTAGGTAATTATCTAGGAAGTACTATGTCTAAGAAGAATGGAGTACTTCGAGACGTCGACAAAAGAATAAATAAGGCCATGAGAACTTTCGAAAGACTAAATAAGATATGGCGTGCAAGCACCCTGACAACCCATACAAAAATAAAAGTCTTCAAATCAATGTTTAAACTAGTATTACTCTATGGCGCATAATCGTGAACAATTAATAAAACAATAAAAAATAAACTTGAGGTTTTCATAACTAGATGTCTAAGAAGAATGGTTAAGATATGGTGGCCCGAAATTATAAGCAACCGAGAGCTATGGGCTCGAGCAGAAGAAGAGGAAATTTGAAACACATACGTAAACTGAAGTTTGGATGGCTGGGACATACTATAAGAAAAAGCGAAAACGAACTTTCAAAGAAAGTCTTACATTGGAAACCACAAGGAAGAAGAAAGCAAGGACGGCCAAAAGAAACTTGGATTAGAAGTACCCAAGCAGAAGCCAATATAACCTTTAGGGAGATGGGTTACATCGCGAAAAACAGGCAGGAATTGAAAAGCTTTTCTACCACCCTATGGCAACAGGAGGGATAATGGGATACATACCAATAGGTTCTAGTCCTAGTTTGAGTTCTATCAGTTTCCATCAATAGTTTCCTATGGACATAACATTATAAGAATATTTAAATACTTACGAACAGAAAGCCTCTACGGTATCGGGAAGGCTGAGGGAGCCACTTGGCATTGTAGATGCCTCTTCAACACATTTTAGGTATCCATATGATACGTCAGGTCTTTCAAAAACCTTCATACATGAAGACAGGTAAGCTGAAATTGCACAAATTATTTGAATAAGGCCGGTTTCACCAACAACAAATAAATCGTTGAACAATAGTTATTCGTCGAACAAAATTTATTGGTCGATCGTATCTTTATTGTGTTTCAATACAATTTTGATAATTTATTGTTAACTTATTCGAAATGTAAATATATGTATTTGATTATTTTTTAATAATTTTAATTTCCAATCGTGTAGTAAGCTTTTTCATCACGTGTTTAATTTTGTCCAATCAGCTCATTATTACAGCGGGAATTTCCTACCTGGATTATTAGTGGGAATATTTTTAGGTAGATTGTTTCTAGCTATTTACAACGAATTTACTAGTTTTGACAACTGTCACATTTAAGAAAAGGGACCATAATTAACTCGCTCTGTCGCAAATAAAAAAGTTAGGTACACGTGAATTAAACTTCATCAAGCCAGTGACGTCATTATTTAGCGTGCGCAGTGACTTTACATTTTGGTATGTACAGGGTTATTTACTATATTTTGACCCCCCTGTAAACTGCTTTATTTACAGAATTAGAAAAAAATCTAAAATACAAAAGTTATTCGATTTTTAAATTATGATTTTTGAAGATATTCTTCTTTAGCGGCGAATCGATTAAGGGTAAAATCTGATTGATCCGCGCGCATGCGCACTCCGACAGTATGGTATTAGTTGTTATACGAGCTCTGATTGGGTGTTGAAATTTTGAAATAATCTGTCAATAATTGTTCAATATGGAGGTTATCGGTAAACAAAAATATTGTATAATATTAGTTTTTATTGATGTGTGGACAGAAATAAAATCAAATTTATAATTATAGTGACTTTTTAAATAGTCTTGAAAAGCCGCAGGTACGTAATTCTAAATATTTCAGTTGGAAATACCTAATAGTTTCAATACCTATCTATTTGGAAAATGTAAACAAAATAATGTAGTTACCTATTAGTAGGCAATGCTTTAATTTATATAATCTGATTACGAACAAACTTTCTACAAATCTTCATCTCATATATCGTTTTCTTACTCTATATTTTGTTGTATTTTATTTCGACAAAAATCAAACTAATAATTTTATTAAATTCATATAAATTTATGGTGTAAACGTTTAGTTTGTGTATATTCCCACATGACGTATACGAGAGTTTGGTGCAGTTTGAAATGGCGTCAACTTTCGTACGGCGCGGTAGACGTGAAGTGGGTTCAAGCCCCAAGCAAGTTATATTTTTTTATTTTTTTTTATATAGATTTTATGATTGTAAGTATATTATTATATAATTTTTGAAGATATTCTTCTTTTTTGAAAGTGGTAGATAAGAAAGTTAGTTTGATTTTTAAATAAAATAAGTACAAATAACCTTTTAAGTATATTTACTTCGCTTAAATTACCTATTATATAATAGAAGAATATCTTCTTACGTGCGTACAAAGTACACACACATTCTTTTTTGACATATATTTCATACTAGTGACGTCATCCATCTGGGCGTGATGACGTAATCGACTATTTTTTTAAATGAAAATAGGGGTCGTGTGCTAGCTTATTTGAAAGGTTATTCAATTCTCTATTCAGTAATATAAAAATAAAGATAATAATTTATACAGGGTTTCTAAATAAAATTGTTTTCGAATTTAATTAATTGACACAAAAAAAAGAATGTATGTAATTATTTAATTCAAAATATCTTCCACTGCTATTATAAAACAGAAATAAAATTTATTGCACAAATAAGCATTGCTTTTTGCTTAAATTCAATGTTCAAACTGTAAAGAGGCATATGGGTGGCAGCTTGAACATTGAATTTAAGTGAAAAGTAATGTTTATTTGTTCAAGAAATATTTATTTCTGTTTTCTGACAGCAGTAGAATATATTTTGAATTAAATAAATTACATACATTCTTCTTTTTGTGTCAATTATTAATTTAAATAAAAAAAATGTTTGACACCCTGTATAAATAGTCATGTTAATGTTTATATTACTGAATAGGGAATTGAATAACCTTTCAAATGAGCTATCACAAGACCCCTATTCTTATTTAAAAAAATAGTCGATTACGTCATCACGCCTATATCGATGACGTCACTAGTGCGATATATATGTCAAAAAATCATAATTTAAAAATCCAATACCTTTTGTATTTAAAATATTTTTCTACTTTTGTAAATAAAGCAGTTTACAGGGGGGTCAAAATATATAGAATAAACCTGTACACGCTATTTTGATTTTAGTGTTTGTTGTTTGTTTGATAGAAAATATTTTTATTAAGGGAAGCAGAAGGGAAGCAAACCTATTCAGATGTTTCAAACTTAATTGTAATAAAACAATATGTATATAAAAGTATACAGGGTAAGTCACCTCTAACGGAGCGGAAAATTACAGCGAAATGGTAAAAGATTTGAAAAAAATTTAAATTAGTAGTGTGTAAGTTGATAAAATCTGCAATTTAAAATTATTTTAAAATATACAGGGTGTCCCAATAAATGACGGCGTATGAAAGTTATATTTTTTTTATGGAACACCCTATATTTTATTGCATTTTTTAATTGTCCGCAAAAAAATAAGGTTTTCATAAGGCTTCCCTGCACCTATGTGCAGAGTGTTCTGAGTTATGGTGACTTTTCTTAAAATGTAAAGTTTTAAAAAAAGGCTTATTCTCAAGTTATTTAAGAAATTATGAAAAAATACTTTTACATCTAAATAGTTGGATATTGGTTGAATGTATTCCATAATTAATTATTACACAATTATTTACAGGGTGTTCAAAATTTACAGTTTCATTATTGGATTATTCAATGTGTCATATGATGCTTTTTTAAATGGAACACAATGTATATTAATACACCATTATACTAAACGGAGTCACCTCTTTTGAATGGTATATGGATGTCCTATACCTAGGTCTAATAGTTTTTGCGTAATTTACAATTATTTAAATTCTTAATCTGTAAATCGAGTTTAAAACAAAAGATGTATCTCATTGTATGACATCGTCATTTTATGACAGCACGGTCTGGTAATTATCAAAAATATAAACATTTGTGTATGAAATTCAAGTTTAATTGTTCCTAAAAATGAATAATCTACGAAAAAGTAGACATGGTACTTACTTTGCATTAGGGAGTGTTTGCAAACATTGTATCTTACCTTCTTAAGTTTACGCTCAAAAGAATTCTGATAGAAGACACCCCAAAAAGGACGTTTTTGAGAGATTTCAATGGATTCCGTGCTACTGGTAATGTTGCATACGGAAAGTTAAATAAAAATAAACCAGTTATTTTTGATGACGTCAAGGAGCTTGATGTCCTGCTTTATGTTACGGAAAACCCAAATACTAGTAAAGAAAAAATTTCGGGTGAATTGTAAATCAGTCAAACGACTGTTAGAATACTTAAGAGAAACCATTATTATCCGTATAAAACTCAACTACACCAGTATTAGACCAAACAGGATTATGATAAATATTTAACTTATCGTTATGTATTGTATACAGACCAACATACCTACTTTTCATAATAATGGTCTAGTAAATAGACATACTTTTCATTTTATTATGATACAGTAAACAAACATTTTTTTCGTACTGTTTAAAAATCGAGAGTGACTATAAATATTATTTTTATAATCAATTTACCGTAAATTACGCAAAAACTATGACTCCTAGTTATAGAACATCCCTATACCATTCGAAAGAGGAACCTGTGCTTAGTACAATAATTTATTAATATACATGGTGTTTTATTTAAAGTAAGCATCATGACACATTAAATAATCCAATAATGATACTGTAAATTTTGAACACCCTGTAAATAAATGTCTAATAATCAATCACGGAACACATTAATTATAAAATAAAAAGACCATACTGTCATAAGGTGACAATGTCATACAATGCCATTAATTAACTACATCTTTTGTTTTAAAATCGATTTACAGATTAAGAATTTAAATAATTGTAAATTAAGCAAAAACTATGAGACCTAGGTATAGGACATCCATATACCATTCGAAAGAGGTAAAGTTGTTTAGTATATTTATTTATTAATATACATAGTGTTCCATTTAAAATAAGAATCATATGACACATTGAATAATCTAAAAATGAAATTGTAAATTTTGAACACCCTGTAAATAAATGTATAATAATTAATCATGAAATACATTCAACCAATATCCAAATACTTCAATTTAAAAGTAATTTTTTCATATTTTCTTAAATAACTCGAGAATAAGCCTTCTTTTAAAACTTTCCATTTTAAGAAAAGTCAACATAACTCAGAACATTCCGTACATAGGTATAGGGAAGCCTTATGAAACTATACCTTATTTTTTGCGTACAATTAAAAAATGCAATAAAATACAGGGTGTTAAAGAAAAAATATAACTTTGATACGCCGCCATTTATTGGGACACTCTTTATATTTCAAAATAATTTTAAAATGTAGATTTTATCAAATTACAAACTACTAATTTAAAATTTTTTTCAAATCTTTTACCATTTCGCTGTAATCTTCCGTCCCGTTAGTGGTGACACACCCTGTATATTCAGGTTGGCAAAATAAATAATAGTTAACATGATATATACAAAATACTGCTAAAATAATTTTTATACGTAAATTAATTATACCAGTTTATATTGGTGTTTATTTTAGTTGTGGTGTTTATTTTTATTTATACAGGGAGTTGAACTTGTTACGATTTTCATAGAAAATTGGTTATAACTTTGTAAATACCCTGTATAACATAATAAACCTTTATATTTTTGTGATATGGAGGTTAAGAAGATTTTCGAACATAAAATAAAATATAGGGTGTTACATTTAAAAAACATAAGTTTGGTCTGCCACTATATTATCGAATGCCCTGTAACATTCTAACTAATTTTAGTAATTTAGTAATATGAAGCTCAAAGTTTGCTAAACTTTTTGTATTTAACTGACTTTTATTGCTATCTATTACTATTGCGGGTCTACTGAGCTTTATCACACTAATCAATCGTCCCGTATATTTTATCTCATTCTACCCTTAGTGACGAATTTTTGGCTCTTATCTTTTTCATACTGTTTTAGAATGTTGTTAAACTTATTAAAATAACTAAATAATTGTCGACACTCCATAGTTAATTAAAAAAACACTAAACAAGTAACAAATAATTAAACTCTTTACAAATCAATATTAACAGTGTAAACATAACGCGATTAGACAAATTCTAACCACACTCTGACACTCGCGATACTTACAGATACCTAATACCATATCACACACTCGGCTCAAATTAGCGTGTACCAAAAAACCCAGTCATCGTACACGCTAAAATAATAACGTCACTGAGTTGATGACGTTTAAGCGTGTACCTAACTTTTTTATTTGCGTACACGTTAGCGTGTACCTAGACACAGCGTAATTAACTTTTAGTTCTACATCTAGAGCCGGTTGTTCGAACGCTAATCAACATTCATCACTATCAAATATTTAATTACTGTCACAACTGTCAATGTCAACTTTGGTTGGGTTGCTGAAAACATAGTTAATTATAATTATGAGATTAGTTAGTCAATTCACATAACAATTATTAACATAATTGATTAACTAATTTCATAATTGTCATCAATAATTATGTTTTCGGCAACCCAACCAAAGTTGACATTGACAGTTGTGACAGCAATTAAGTATTTGATGGTGATCAATGTTGATTAGCGTTCGAACAACCGGCCCCTAATGTCAAATTATCACGAGGACAACACAAATCGGCAATTTTAAGTGCTCGATTGTACCTCCGTAAGATTCTTTCATGAATAAAACTGTATTAATCGTAAGTAATTTTACCTAATATTTTATTGATATCTTCATCTGAATATTTGTGGAAAATGTGTGTCACATTAATTGGGATAAATGTCACTGAATGTTTTTATACGAAGACTTAAATTTTATATGTACAAACGGTACACAGAGAGAGTTCTCTGTGTATCGTGTATGTACCTAAGTATTAAAAAATAATCAGTCGAATATCACAGGCTAGTAAGAATAAATAAGAAAATAATGCTCCAATTTTTTTCTTAAACTTGTATCCAATCGGTAATAGTGACTCGAGCCCTCCGGGCTTTGGTGTCTATTGCCTGCCAACAAGTTTTCGATTTTTTTTTTATTTAGCTTATGCCTCGACAACTAATGGCCATTGGCATGGTGATAAAACTGTATGGATTTTTCCAGTTAGGTACTTAGTGTAATGTGTAGTGTGTGTGTTAAGTAAGTGTCTTGTTAATTTGCAAAGTTAACGTCATTGTCTTTGCAAAGAGACGCTAGTTGTATCCGAACATCTACGGTCCCTCCGGTGAGTACCGATCCTACAAGGATAGAAACTATTTTCATTCATTAATTTATAATACATAAACGAAAAAACCTCTACCCTTTCTGAAAAATTGTCGCATTATTGTCAATTTATTCTCACTGCCTTGTGATATTAATGTTGATAAATAAATAAAACATGTCTTATTTTTGACGTTGGTGAAACGTAAATGTGACAGTTTTATTGCTCGAATAACTTTATTCATCGAATAAACTATTCATCGTTGGTGAGACTGACTACTGATTTTTTTTTATTTTTATTAAATAAATAAATATACCTATCATGATTTTGTAAGTTTTTGTACATATCTGGGATGAGTGTGGAGAGAGAATGAGCAGGGAACGGACCCAGGGCTGAACAGTCGTGCAGAGCACCATTCTGATGGATGGAACGGTGGACGTTTTTTAAATATCCTGAGGAATATTGGAGCCCTCGTTCCACCCAGCAGTGTGGTGTTGATTAACGGCCTGGCCTTATTACCACTACGACGTTACAGTCTTTAAATGTAATAGAGTACTTACTGGTTATTACATCCTGATCATCGTATACTAGTTCAACTTGTTTCTTTACCCCGTTCAATATAAAATCAGGATAATAACTTTGCTGCTTTGTCAAACAACGTTTTACTTTTTTAATAGGATCTTTGCTGCAGTCCTCAATATTTTTTATATAGTCTTCTTTAGTATCTACATACATTTTTCGTTTTTGGATACATGTTTCAAGTTCAGTGAACGTTTCCTAAAAATTAGTTGTAACGAATAAAAAGAACAATTTCAAATAAAGTAAAACATTCCAAAATATATCCACTAATATAGAATTTGCACTAAACCCAACAATCAATGTATATATACATCAATCAATATGTATAGTCAGGCATCTATTGTATTCGTCCGTTTTCCAAAGTCAATAAGATTTTAACGAGTGGCTTGATAAACCTCAACTAAATAGAGAAGAAAAAATCTTAAGTAAAATCCTTTATAAAAGGGCCATATCACATATGCAGAACTAGCTTTCGATCTGATTACAGATCATCATCAGTGCTAAAACTAAAATAAGTATGTATGTATATATTGTTCCTATGCGTCGACGCCCTTCGGTAGGGATCTATAGGGGAGTATCACCGAGCCTCAAGCTCTTATCCCTTGTCGTACTGTTCCCTCATACCTCGATCAGATGCCCGCATATTCCAGTCTAAGCGCCAGATTAATATTTAGAATTTTATACTGACGCGTTAGCCTTTCTGTTTTCCGATGGCCTGGGCTGGGCTTGATTTCACATACCTCAAGGCGAAGTGAAGTGTGGGTCAGCCGCTAGTCGCACTGAGCTATCTGATCGACACCTAAAATACCTAAAATAAGTACAACCTAAATTTAAAATGATGACTAAGGTTGAAAAAAAGGTTAAGATTGTACTCACAGGATGTTAACATACTAAGCCACCAAAATTGAAAATATTAGTAGACCCATTTTATACAGTCATGGAAACATTGAATAGAATTGTTATAAGCAGCATGGAAATAAATATCACATGATACTAAATATTAAATATCACATGATTGGGCCCCGAGCACCATTTGATCCTTAATTGAGTTGAATGCGTTCAAAGGTTTATTCAGGGTGCATCTGTTTCGATATGGACGTTGAGAGGTGACTCATATTTTTTTGCAGAAATTGCTTGAAAATAGCTCACATAATAATAATTGAGTTATCCTCTCACTCAAAAAGATCCGGACCATTGTTTAAAAAAAATGAAGGAAAAATAGATTTTTTCTTCGTTTTTTGATTATAACTTTAAAAGTGTTCACTTCTGAGAAAAGCTGCACTAATATAAAATTTGAGTAATTAAATTTACTACCATAATATGTAGGTTTGATTATAATTTTAAAAATTGCCACCCTTGTTGCAAAATATCAATAATTGCGAAAAAAAAAAACCATAAAAAACAAGTATTCGCATTTTACGTTTTTCAACCATTTGTGCTGCATTTTGGAACTTTATGTTTTACCCAGCAAAACTTTATGATATCGTAAAACAATACTGTAAATTTCATTAACACCTTTTCAATAGATTTTGCAAAATAAATTTTGCAATTCAGCTGTAGCAAAAAAAATCCTTTTTTTCAAAATGTTACAGTACTGAAAATAAAGCATGTATCAAGTGGAAGTTTATTTTACATATAGAAGAATATTGTTCCTTTCATTTTCAATTTTCAAAATTAAAATCGGTTAACTACCACGGCGTCAGGAATTTTTTAAATTAACATTAACTTTCGGTGCTACACGCAGGACAGCGGTGTTCGATTCACACAAGTTGATTTTCACCAAAATTTCTACCAATCTTTAGCTAATATATTATTTTCTTACTCTATATTTTGTTGTATTTTATTATTTTAATTCCACAAAAATCAAACTAATTTTATTATTATTATGAGATATTGTTTAAACAATTATATATGTTTAAAAATAATAAACTTATATCCTCTAAGTTAAAATATATGAGCAAAGATTCTACTACTTCAAAGTTTCTGCTAAAAAAGTGTTATTTCAAAGGACAGAGTATGTTTTTTATTTTGCAATAAACAAATTGTGTGTGTTTATGTTTTATTGACACTGGTTTATACAATAAACCAATTTATTCATTTATATAGAAATGTACAAAAAATTAGAATTTGTCAATTATTATCAAAAGTCATTGAAATGCCCAATCAGAGTAAACGTATCCGCTGTCCTGCGCGTAGCACCAAAAATTAATGTTTATTAAAAAAAATCCCGATGTCGTGGTAGTGAACCGATTTTAATTTTGTAATTTTCAAATGAAAGGTTCTAGGTTTTAACGCAAATGGTTGAAAAACGTAAAATGCGAATACTTGTTTTTTATGGTTTTTTCGCAATTATTGCTATTTTGAAACAAGGGTAACAATTTTTTAAATTCTTAACTAAACCTTTATTGTAGCAACTTTAACTATGCAACTTTTATGTTAGTCCAACTTTTCTCTGAAATGAATGGTTTTAAAGTTATAATTAAAAAACGAAAAAAAAAATCGAATTTTTTCTTCATTTTTTGACATTTTGATTATTTAAACAACGTTCCGGACCTTTTTGAGTAGGAGGATAACTCAAATATTACATGAGTTATTTTTAAGCAATTTCTGCAGAAAAATATGAGTCACCTCTCAACATCCAAATGTACTAATATTTTTACAGATGCGCCCTGGTATATGAGCAACCTCACATTTTTAACGGTCGATGGCAACTAATTATAGTAACGGAACTCTTGAAAGATGTCAAGACTAAACTGTCAGTGCAACAGGAAGTACCAATGTTTACCTTTTGGTTATATAGCCAACAATATTGATTACAACATTGGTTATGTAACCAATAGGTACTCACTGGTACTTCCTGTTACACTGACAGTTTAGTCTTGACATTTTTCAAGAGTTCCGTTATCCTAATTAGTTGCCATCGACCGTTCAAAATGTGAGTTTGCTAAACTTTAAAAGTATTCAACTTAAATAAGGGTAAAATGATGCCCGGGCCCTAATAATGTAATATTTAAAACATCCTTGTTGGTATATGTATGTATATATAATAATTGTAGTCAGTGTTTCCATGACTGTATAAGTTAAAGGGTTTTTACCCAAATATTTTCAAATTTGGTGGCTTAGCATGTTAGCATCCTGTGAGTATAACCTAAACTTTTCTTTACCTTAGTCAAAATTTAAAATTTTGACTAAGGTTCAGCACTGATGATGATGATGGAGATCGAGAACTAGTTCTGCATAATGTGATGTGGCCATTTTTAGGGAATTTTAATAAATTATATACCTTTTATAAAGGATTTTACTTAAATTTTTTGTGATATACATGGTATAAAGTAAAGATGGGCAAAACCTACCGGTCTTAACTTAAAACCGTTTTTTTTTTCTCAGTAACAATCGATTTATCAGGTTATTTTTTTGTCCCGGTTATAACCGGTTTTTTCTTTTTAAAGTTATAACCGGTGAAAACCCGGATAAGTGGAAAAATACTGAATTTAGAGAAAAAATGGGAAACTTTTTCGTCCCCGCGCGTAAATGAGACATTTTAAGCTGACTGAAACCGATTTCACAACACTGATGACTGATTGTTATACTGATATGGACTGATATCCATTCCATTGGAGTATCGCAAAGTAAAGCGCAATGTAAATGTAACCTATTGGGTATTGGCCATGACTAAAAAAACGAACACCGGTTTTTGGAACAACCGGTTTCTTGAACGATTATAACCGGCAGGTTAAACCGTAGGTAAAAAAACCGGTATAACCAAAAACCGGTGTTTTGTCAATAACCGCCATCCCTAGTATAAAGCGGGCTACAGGAAAACCTTTTTCCTTGTGGATTTGTAAATAGAAAAGCTCCAGTAGAGCTATCACTTCAGTTGCGTCTGTTTTTCGTGAATCTCTCGATCAAAAATATAAAATTGGCCTTGTATAAAACGGAGATATATATTTTTATTGTTTTCTATGATGTCAATTATCGTATGAGTAAACAAGAATAAAAATACAATATTACAGCTACAAAAGATCTGGTATGAATATTACGTGGCGCGAAAATGTATTTTCATTTTGATGCAAAACAAAATTCTAGTTTTATTTTAAAATATTTTTTTACATCTGCTCAATTTGAACTAAAAGGCGTCACAAAAGAGTAACTTTGATACAGTTTGAATTTTGAAACACTTTTGTAGCCCGTTTACTTCAAATTTAGCAAATATTATGGAAAAATATTTTAAAATAAAACCAGAATTTTGTTTTGCATCAAAATTAAAATACATTTTTGCACGACTGATCATTTTTGACTGTTTACCGTGGCAGATTTTACGTCAGTAGGTGACATTTACTAGCAACTCGACGGTAAGTAATCCAACTCGACGGTAAGTACTCCAACTCGACGGTAAGTAATTCACTTACCGTCGAGTTAAAAAATCTCTTAATTTTAATTTATTTGTTGAAATAATAAAGAAAACTAACGAATTATTTATTAATATTGAAACTTATGGTACAATTTGTTAAATTATTTAATGAAATCCCACTTGTTTGGGCTGTGGTTTCACTTCTAACAGAAACTCCTGCAGAATCGCATACATTAGTAGTATTACTAGTATTAGAATAATTGCGGAACACCCTTCTTCCCAAACCCGTTCAATTTCTTCAAATTCACTTTCGCTCATATTTTAATTTATAATAATCAAAATTGTACTTAAAATTATTGACAACTAAATAAAAACTCAATTCTCCATTGTTGCTATGCACCCTAGTTACTACCTAACAACCAAAGTATCTATCTTGATAAAATGAATGAAACTAGTCAATATAACGAAAATGTTTAATTTATAATTTATAATGGTATCAATCGTGCAAAAAACGTTATAAGCATGTCGAACGTTAAGGGCAACCGATCTCAGACAATAATTGGAGTCGTCGCTCCGCTCCTCCTCCAAACAATTGTCTTCGATCGGTATAAAACCCTTACCGTTCTCCATACTTAATATACTATTTCGCGCCACGTGATATTCGTATCAGATATTTTGTAGCTGGAATATGATATGCGCCACTCATTTTTACGGTGTTCGGCGGTTTTTTATTCTTGTATAAGGACTTTTTTTAAAGTTATTTATAAATTAAATGTATGAAGTTGAATGCAATGCTTCTCGATTACACGTTTAGCTTTATAAATCGTCGCTTTTGTCGCATTATCTCCTAAATGATCTAGTGTCCATCGAATGTACACTAGATTTTTTTCTATTCGAAATAGATTAAAAAAATATTGGAATGGCCGTTAAATATACTCGGATTGTCCGTTTCCAGATCAAATTTAGCGTCGTAACCACTACAACTACATAAACCATTTCGGGAATAATCGTTATTTGGATTACAGTTTGTAGCTTAATAACTTCTAAACGGCTTAACCGATTTTGATCACTAAACATGAGTTTGAAACGTATTGATAAGTAGTATCTGATGTATCATCTAAGGTAAAGTATGATAATTAAAGCCATTGCAGGAATTATTGAGCTTGAAAAACCGTTTTCTCCCATAGGAAATAAATTTGATCATAATGATGAAGCCTATAATATAAAAATTCGAATTTTTTCGGATATGAAGTATACACCGTTAGATTCGTCTAGAGTCCTTTTACAAACGCTCAGTTATTGGCGCCATTCGTAGGTTGAAATTTTGAGTAATTGTCGAAAAAACAAAATTTTCAATGTTTGTTTTTCAGTTTTTTGGCTATATTGAGCCGTGTGTATGTCTGATCCTGACGGCTTAAAGACCATTTGAAAGCATAACTCAACACTATTGATTTGGTGTACTTGCGGTTCTCCTGTCTCTTCTTGAACCGAAGATATATACCCCCAAAAAATATGCCATTTTGTACCGACCAAGTCCTGTAGCTGGCTTATGGTTGGTCAAAATTTAAAAACTGCACCGGTTCTGAATTGGCCCTGACCCCCTATTCAAACACAGAAAAAAATTCAGATCGGTGTAACTTTTCCACATACATACATACATATCCACAAACATTTTCCCTTTTTTAAATAGAAATTGAGTCATATTTCTGAGCTCGGTAACTTTTGAAAGGTATAACCAGTTTTCAAAAATTAGACGTGCGTTGGAAAGGTAATGATCAGTACTATTAGAAGCCGCAAAGGTCGGACTTAGATTTTCGAAGTTTTTGGGAGTCTTGGGAACGAGAACGGCAAACAGACTCTAAATAGGAAGGAAATAGAATGGAAATAATACATTGAACACCTATTTTATGATCAAAAAGTAGAACATTTAGAAGTTGACGAAGAAACCACGGGACCAGAAATAATGAAAGAGGAAGTTATTTATGACATAAAACACACAAAAGGTAAAAAAGCTCCAGGACCCGATGAAATACCAATTGAACTATTGAAGATAATTGATGAAGATAGTATTGATGCGGTATAATTGATGAAGACGGGACACATACCCAAAGAATGGCTTCTCTCAACTTTTGTAACGATTCCAAAAATCACAAATGCTAAAGATTGCAATGACTATCGGACAATTGCATTAATGAGCCACACATTGAAAACCTTCCTTAAAATCATACATAACAGAATCCACGTGAAATTAGAACAAAAAATAAGTGATTCACGGATGGGATTTAGAAAGGGTCTAGGAACTAGATAAGCATTACTGGGAGTCAATGTTCTGACACAACGATATTTGGATATGAATCACGACATATATGCTTGCTTCATAGATTTTAAAAAAGCTTTTGACAGAGTTCAACATGAAAAGGTTTTAAGTATTCTTAAGACCAAAAACATAGGTAGTAGAGATCTACAAATTATATCGAATCTGTATCAAAATCAGAAAGCAAGAGTAAGAGTCGAAAGAGAACTGACAGAGGAAGTAAGTATACTTAGAGGAGTTCGACAAGGGTGCGTACTTTCACCACTCTTATTCAACGTATAGAGTGAAGTGATATTTCAAGAAGTTTCATTGGATATTGTGGAAGGTGTTTTGGTCAACGGAAATAGCATTAATAATATTAGATATGCGGATGATACGGTCATATTTGGAAGTGACATGGAAGATCTACAGTACATAATACAACATGTATACAATGCAAATGAATCTCAAGAAAACGAAATCAATGATATTCTCAAAAAAAAAACACAAAATATAGTTAACCTAATCATCAATAATACAACGATCAAAAGAGTAACAACATATAAATATTTAAGAAGGTGGCTAACCGAAGATGGAGATCAAACAAAAGTTATCAGATCTAGAATAGAAATGGCAAGAAACACGTTCATAAAATTGAAGAACTTACTTTGCAACCTAACCTTAATCCAGAGATCGCACAAGAATGCTACGTTGTTACGTTTTTTCTACTTTACTATACGGCATGGAAGCGTGAACAATAAAACAGTCTGAAATCAAAAAATTAAACTCCTTTGAGATGTGGTGCTACAGGAGGATCCACAGAATATCGTGGACTGAAAAATAACTAATATAGAGGGGTTACAAAGAATGAAGAAAGAATGTGAAGTCATAAAAACTGTTAAAATTAGAAAGATTCAATATCTGGGTCATTTAATGAGGGGGCGAGAAGTTCGTATTACTTAGGTTAATTATGTAAGGGAAGATACAAGGGAAGAGAAACCCAGGACGACGCAAAATATCCTGGCTAAGAAATTTCAGAGAGTGGTTCGGTTGCAGCTCATTAGAATTATTCAGAAGTGCGGCCAATAAAATTAAAATAGCGATGATGATTTCCAACCTCCGATAGGGGAAGGAACCTGAAGAAGAAGAAATAGGAAAGGCCGTAAAATCCACACCCTTGGACCAAAATGGATGGGTCATGAGTTGATAAATGAATGGGTCAGTCTTTTCCTGAAGTTTAAGATAGGATCATACAGAACAAGTAAAACTTTGTTTGTATAATGGTATAAAAATTTATTAAAAAACTATTAAAAAGTCATCCAAAAGGATTCGCAAAACGTTTTCAATCTAGATCAGATCATCTTCAGTGCGTTCTGCATAGTACATGAAACTAGCAACCTTATAGAATAGGTGAGATCGAAAAATATGATTTACATTTTTAAAAACTGATGTTAGTAGCGACTTTTAGTCGATGTTAAAAGATAAATTTAAGAGTGCTCAAAGGGCAACATGACTCACTGCTTGATGATAACTTGTGGTACTTGCTAGTTCGCTGGACACAGACCAACATTTTCCCTTTTAAGCACTCTTAAATTTATCTTTTAATATCGACTTAGAGTCGCTACTAACATCAGTTTTTAAAACTGTAAATCATATTTCTCGATGTCACCTATTCTATAAGGTTGCTAGTTTCATGTACTAAGCGGAACGCACTGAAGATGATCTGATCTAGATTGAGAACGTTTTGCGAATACTTTTGGATGACTTTTTAATAGTTTTTCAACGTTTTATATGTACAAGCTAAGTTTTTACTTGTTCTGTATGATTTTTAATTATGGTATACAGCCAGCTACTGGGACTTTCCCATTGGTTTTATTTTAAGATGGGAGTTGGTCCAATTTTCAATTCAGTCAGATTTAGAAAATCGAAAATTTCGTGTATATATATTGTTGCGTGTAGGTGTGTGTGTGTGTGTGTGTGTGTGTGTGTGTGTGTGTGTGTGTGTGTGTGTGTGTGTGTGTGTGTGTGTGTGTGTGTGTGTGTGTGTGTGTGTGTGTGTGTGTGTGTGTGTGTGTGTGTGCACGCCACTGACGAGAACTGTCGTCCTCTGGTAATAAACTATTCGAAATTCCTAGAATATGTTCGATATTTTTGACTGGTACGATAACTCCTGGAAGTTTGACTAAAATATTATGTTTGGTTTGCTTTTTTGTTATGGTTAAGTTTTATGCTATTTCCAAGAATCAATCATTTTAACCATCATTCCAAAAATGAACAATGAAATTGTTTTTACCATTCGAATCACTGTTTATACTCAAGGTTCATAAATAGACAGGTTGCGTGGTAACTTTCCACCAATCAGCGTCGAGAATCTAATGGCGGGAGTGACGTCACCCAGAATGCTGCATTTAAATTCATTCACTTTATTCATTGAAATGAACTCGGAAAGTAGGAATGTATTGAAAATATGTATATTTAAAAAAAATACGTTTGGATTTTTAGTGACTATTTATTTCATATATTCTTTAGAAAATGTGGTAGATACCTGTATAGTGTATAGTTACAAAAATCATAGAATATAATTGCAATTAAATGCAGTAGAATAGCATTATACATACTTAATTAAAGCAGAAGTAGATTCTTTCTTGTGTATATATGGGACTAAATCATTTAAATATCCTAGGTATATTAATAATGGGTTGAATACAATTTACTTTTTTAAATGATTTTGAGTAGGTATATAATAATTTTGAATTGGGGATAATTGTAGTACATTATTATAAATTCCTCCTAACATGTAAAACATGGTGAAAAAGAGATTCAACTAAAGATTTTTTTTTTTTTTTTTTTTTTATTTACACACATAAACCCGCATCAACCACTAAGGGTTATTAGCGGGGGGACATACACAAACAGTAAGATACATATTATTATATAAACATGCTTTACAATCTGGTGTATTGTTTAGTCATTTTGAGATAATTTAATAAGGAGTTTAGGTTTGAAGTCAGTACACTTTTAATATTGTCACTAAGAGCACACGCGATCCTTTCTTTCTGGTACACTGGACACTCGATAATTATATGTTTCACTGTCAGTTGCGTGTTGCAATTGGTACACATCGGAGCGGCCTCCTTGTTGAAGATATGCTTGTGTGTTAGTAACGTATGTCCTATTCGGAGTCGGTTGATGATGACTTGGTCTTTTCTATTTCTTGGTAACATGAGTTTAGTTCCTACTTGACTTAGGCATTCTTTTAGTTTGTTGTTAGTCTGATCCCAAGTAGTTTGCCACGTTCTGTGGACATGACCTTTGATATTTACTTTGTGATCAGTCCAAGGTATTTGATCTGTGATAGAAATACTTTGGTCGGTAGTTGCATTGCTTGCTAGAGAGTCCACTTCCTCGTTGCCAATTATTCCCATATGGGAAGGTACCCAGATGAAGAGAATATCTTTCTGTTGATTCCGTAGATAAGATAATTCTTCTTTGATTTTGAGAAGAATAGCGTGAGTTGTATATAGCTGTTTTATCCCAAGTAATGCGCTCATTGAATCGGTGATAATCACAAATTTGCTTTCATGGATAGAACCACATTTTTTCATTGCCTGGTGAATTGCTGTAAGTTCTCCGGTATATATACAACAATTTGTTGGGATTCGTACGGTAGACTTGATGTTTCCGCAGATATAAGCTGCAGCATGTCCTTCATCACATTTGGAAGCATCAGTGAAGATTCGATGAGTTGTTGGGTATTTGGAAATTAAATTTTTAAAAGCTTGCTGGATAAGGAAAGGATGTGTGGAATGTTTAGGGAGATCTTTTAGAGACATATCTATTTTTGGAGGATTGATCATCCAGGGAGGAAAATTTACATGAATGGGTATAGTGAGACTGAACTGTTCTAAATTAAAACCAATACGTTTTGTTCGCTCAGGAAATGGTAGCATATTTCTTGCAATGTTTTCGTAATGATCAGAAGATATATTTGTTCTGTAGAATATTGTTGAGTAGGTTACGTTGCTTTTGTTTGCTGAAATTCTGGCAACGTAATTCAGTGATAGAAGTTGCCTTCGTTGGCTTAAAGGGAGTTCATTAGCCATAACTTGTAAACTACTTACTGGACTAGTTCGTGTGGCACCTAAAACCAATCTCAAGCACGTATTTTGAATGTAGTCAAGTTTTTTTAAAGAAGTTTTGTTAGCAGTATCGTAGCATAAACAGCCGTAATCTAATTTACTTCTTATTAATGATCTATATAGATTAAGTAAAGTTGTTGTATCAGCCCCCCAAGAGGTATTTGACAGCATTTTTAGTAGGTTAATTCTGGATTGGCAAGAACGTTGCAGATTCGTTACGTGGTTTTTCCATTTTAAGTCACGTTCAAAAGAAAGTCCTAAGAAATTTATTTCTTCTGACTGCTTCAGCATAACTCCGTTAAGTGTTAATTGAATATTAGGATAGTCTTTCCTTTTGCTAAAAATTAAATAACGTGTCTTTTCGCCAGAAAATATAAAACCCGTGTTTTGCGACCAGTTTTCAATTGTATGTAAGGCCGTTTGCAATATATGTGATCCCAGAGTTACATTATTTGTTTTTAGATAAATGACTAAGTCGTCTGCATATAGGCTAGTAAATACAGGCAGCTTTATTTGATGTATAATACTATTTATTGCAATCAGAAAGAGTGTAGGACTTAGAGTAGATCCTTGTGGAGTGCCATTTTGCAGTACTCGTCTGGAAGATGTGAATCCATTGGCTCTAACTCGAAAAGTTCGTGTTTCTAGAAAATTTTTAATAAACGACAACATATGCCCTTGGACATTCCATTCTTGAAGTGTTTTTAGTATAAGATGTCTCCATGTTGTGTCAAAAGCTTTTCTTATGTCAAAAAATACGGCAATAAGTTTTTGATTGTGCAGAAAAGATTCATGTACAGCTGATTCAAGGGTTATTAGATTGTCTGTTGTGGATCTACCCGTACGAAATCCACTTTGTCTGATACTTATTAGGTTATTGTTTTCGAGATACCATTTAAGACGATAATTAAGGATTTTTTCTAAAAGTTTGCAGGTACAGCAAGTAAGTGAGATTGGACGATAGGAATTTGGATCGTCTTTTGGTTTATTATATTTAAGGATTGGAATTATAGTTGCTTGCGACCATAGATCAGGAAAGTCGTGCTGAATGAAAATATTATTAAAAATATCAACTAATATTAGTTTTGCATTTAGAGGAAGATTTCGTAAGAAAAGAGGGTGGATATCATCAGGTCCTGGCGTCGAATTTTTTGCGCTTAAACAAAATTCTAATTCTTGAAGACTTATGGGTTTGTTTATTGGATTGTCGCTCTCGGTGATTTGTATATTTGACGATTCCATTAGATTTTTATATTCTAAAAAAGATATGCTATAGTTGGAATCACTAGAATTAAGTTCATATATATCTGCTAGTATTTCTGGAATAGCTACCTTGTTTGAATGCATTTGGTTATTGTATGATAGCGTATCTATGCCTCGGAAGTATTTTGTTCCTTTTATTCTGCGTACTTTGTTCCATATGTCGCCTATGGGAGTGGAAGGATTTATTGAAGCCACATACTTTTTCCAACTGTCTCGTTTTCCTTTCTTGATCAATTGTCTGCTTTTTGCTCTGAGATTTTTAAAAATTATAAGGTTATCGATAGTTTTATGTTTCTTATAAACGTTGAAAGCGTGTTTAGACAAAGTAAGTGCTTGCGCAATTTCGTTATTCCACCAAGGAACTGGCTGCCTTTTACTTGATTTTGTTTTCCCCACTGCGATTGTTGCTGCAGAAATAATAATATTATTAAATAGTTCCAGATTTTCGTTTGCGGTATTGGTTAAATTAAAGTTGTTTGTTTGTCCTTCTATAAGTGTTCGATACAAATCCCAGTCAGCTGACTTTATTTTCCATGTTTGGTGAATTGGAAAAGTCAATATATCATTAGTATCTATGTTTATTGTGATAGGGAAATGATCACTATCATATAAATACCCCAATGTGTCCCAGTATAATAAAGTAGCTAGCGACGGACTGCATAAAGAGAGATCTATAGCTGAAAATGTACCATTGTATGAATTGAACCTAGTAGATTTGCCAGTGTTCAGTAACACTAAATTTAAATTGTCGATGAGATTGTTTAAGAGATTACCACATTTGTCGGTTTTGTTACTTCCCCAGGTACTGTTGTGACAGTTAAAATCGCCTAATATTATTTTTGGGTGTGGAATTTGGTTTAAAACATTGCTTAGTTCAGTTATATCTAAATCAGTAGGATGAGGTAAGTATACGTTGCAAATATTGATTTTCATTTTGTGGGTGACTGACACTGCAACTATTTCCAGGTTTGTTTGCAGTTGTATTTCGGTTGACTCTATGTCATCCCTTACGAAAATTGCTGTTCCGCCGCTTGAATGATCTGTAACTCGGTTTCTTAGAAAAGGAACATAATTTTTTAATGTTACATTTTGATGTTTGAAATGGGTTTCTTCTATGCATATGACTAAAGGAAGATAATCGTTTATAAGAAGCTTGATGGATTCTATATGGGTAAAATAACCATTGAGGTTCCACTGTAATATGAATGTATTATTGGCCATTTTAACTATTTACTTGAGAACTTGATTCGTAGTCAGTTTCGTCAGTAGAAGAAAGACTGCTTAGAAGTAGTTTCTTCTTCAATCTGGTAATATTGTTTTTTAAACTTTTATTTTGTGTTTGAGAATATATAAAGTTTAGAAGTTCTTTGATTTCATCGCTTTCATTTGAATAATTTTTAGCAATAAGTTCAGGATGTTTTGAGTGAAGGGAATTTGACAGAAAATCACATATTTCATGAAAAGAAAGTGTGAAGGAAGGGATTCTATTTTCAATTTTTTCTTTAATTTCATTGAGAATATCTGGAATAGAATCTTGAGTTTTAGGCTTTTTATTTTTTTGTTTTTCAGTAGTGGGAGGAGGTAGGTCATTTTCAAGGATTTCGGGAGAAGTGGAAATTTGTCTTTTAGTAACATGAATAGCTTCAGAGATTTTTCTATCGCTTTCAATTACTGAATCTTGGGATATTTGTGGTTGTGACGAAATCTGTAGTTCTTTGTTTGTTTGTATGGAAGTGGTTTGGTCGTTTGTGGCTGATGTTAATTCGTGATTTTTTGTAATGTTAAGTTTCGGTTCCTTTAATGTCTGGGTACCTTCTTCGTGTTCTTTCCGTGGTTGTTCTTCTGGCTGGCTATATTCTTTATTGGCAGAGTTGAGTACGTTCACTTGATGGTCAGTTTCCGTTTGATTAATTGGACTACTTAATGATGATAAAGAAGGACAGTCAGAATCTTGATGTCCGACCGTCTTGCATCTGGAGCAGTTTAAACCGTCTATGGAAATGTATATTCTATATGATGTATTGTCGAATGAAATTAGGAATGAGTCAGGAATCGATGCATTTTCTAAAGGACTTATGAAGATTTGCCTTCTAAAGCTAAGCACGTGGCTATATTCCGGGTCTTGCATGCCTACTCGTAGAAACGTCATGTTGGAGACGGATTTTATACCCATAGTTTTTAGATGGTCTTCAATTATGCTATTAGGTATAGTAGGACATACACTTGATATGATTAATCTCTGGGCAGGAGTTATTAATCTTCGTACTTCAATTTGGTTGCCGTCAATAATTACATGTTTGTGGGAGCTAAGAAATTGGTCAACTATATATTTAGACGAGAGGTAGATGCAGATGCGGTTGTTTGCGATTCTGGATGCCCAAATAACGTTTTTGGGCTGTACTATTGATCCAACAGCTTTTACATATTCGAAAACTTGTATTCCTTGTATGGTTGAAAGTATGATACCTTGGTCTTTTGAAGGATGTTTAAAACTGTTTAATGCATGAGAGTAAGAGATATGTGACGTAGTCGGTGTATTTCGTGAAGTAGTAGCTAATTCCGGTTCAGCCATCGTCCCGTTGAAAATTTACATGCATTGGAACAGCGGATCTGAAGCCGGACCTGGCCTCTTAACAAAATTAGACGGCAGCCTAATTACTTGAATCAGCAAAAAGTTGTTGTCGATAATCGATAATTTGGATTGAAATCGATAAAATATTGCCTTTTAACTTCTGATTTTATGGTTAGATATAAATAATGCAATTTTGTACTCACAGAATCGTTGGTTTTTTAACACACTGTCACATTTAAACTTTATCTTGCAAACAATGTAAAAATTAAATTATATTTCAACTTTTAACTACTTGAATTTATAAATTTGTCAGGAGTGATATAAAGCTGTAAGATTTGCTTGCTATCAGGAACTAAAGATTTATTTATCAAAATTAGTAGTTTTTCCCTTAAGAGCATCGAATTACGTTAGGTACTGGATTATAATATCTAAAACTATTAAAACATTATGATTCCATTCAATAGGTACCTGTGAAGTTTTACATTAACAGTAAATTAAAAAAAAAAAAAAAAAAAAAAAAATACAATTTCAGTGCAATAAAGGGTATTTTCCCTATTTTATATATTCATTTAGTTTATAATTGTTTATTCAAACGATCTTCAGATGGCTGCAATTCAGTAAGTAAGTAGGTACTTAACACAACCACATTAAAATGTATCTTAACACTTGTAAAGGCTGTATGACACTATGCATTTTCTTGTATCATTTCTAATATCGTTTCTGATATCGTTTCTTGTATACATTTTCTTGTATCATTTCTTGTACGTACATTTGTGCCCTGTATGACACTATGCAAGTTCTTGTATCGAAAATTGTATGAAATTCGGCACGTGATTAGTCGATATTTTGTTTGTCACCCCGTGTCACGTTATGGTAGTACTGCATCTACATCTACAGCTGATTTTAAGGATTTTATAAAATTTATAAACTTTTAATTAACATTTTAATGTTAGAATTTTACGTTGACTGTTTGAGGTTGATTATTTGTGTTTTTATTTTGTTTTGATATTTGTGCTAAAATATTTGCATTAGAATTATCTTCAGTTTGGTCCAAATTAGGAGCTATTGTATTTTGTAAAAAGTTATGCACCATGAAACCTAAATTTATAGTTTGAACTTTACTAGGAGCTAAATATATGGTTATTAGTAGAACAGTAATCCATACCAAACGGTATATTAGTATCAATATAAGATTTATAAATAATACCTACAAAAACACAAATAAATTCATCAATACATGATCCCATTTTCATTTCAGCCGCCATTATGAGTAAGTAATTAGGCAATCCAAACCACGTGATTTTTAATGACAGGACGTATGGCAGGCAATTCAGCGTTGCCAGAGTTGTTAAAATTGTACCAATTTGATACAATTAACAACCAAACTTTTGATACTAAAGTCTCCTAAAGTAAAAACCTAAAATTTTGTGACATAAGAAATTTGCTTCAAATAATATTAAACGACGTTTTTTTAAGTTTTTGTACAAAATGTGTTGGTTTAGTACTTTGTGTCACTATTCCAGTCATTCCGGTGCATTTACAAAAATTTCTCTGGCAACACTGCACACAAGCGATTTTATTGGATACTTTATTTAAATTAAAATTTCAAATTTAAGATACAATGTGGTATTACTAAGTACCTAAAATAATAAAATATATATTACCCCGATGATTTTACCTAAAATCTATTTTAGGGATGCTCAATATTATTTTTTATTAAACTTATAAAACATAAAATTTGTTAACCTAGCTTTCTTCAATCTTCCAAATTACTTAGTTAAAACTTTTTAACTACTTATTAAAGTTTATTGACGTAAGCAATATTTGTTACTATGTCACAGAAGTATTTAGCAATACTTACATGGACATAAAATACGAAAATTACTTTAAAATACTAAAATAACACTATACTATCATATGCCTTCAATGTATTGCATGCCAATCGCCAGACATATTGGAATAGTTTGACAGATCGTTGGATTCCCTAATTATGACATTTTAGATGTTTTACCAGAAGGTTTTACGTTTTTGCTCTTTGCGCAAAAATTGGCGCAGTTCTTGTACAATAATCTGTGTCTGACTCAAATTCTTATATCGTTTCTGACATCGTTTCTTGTATCTGTGTATGACATTATGCATTTTTTTGACATATCAGAAATGATATTAGAAATGATACAAGAAAATATATAGTGTCATACAGCCTTAAAAGAGTTTTGGGTTTAAGTTATTATACTAAAACACTTAATGATATCTATAGATACATTATATCTCAAGATATTAACACAAATTAAAACACTAACCAGGGCCGTAACTACCATTGGGTCAACCGGGGCGGTGCCCCGGGGCCCCCGGCCAAGGGGGGCCCCACGGAGGCCTCTTTTTGGTTGGCCGTGCATATATTTTAACGAGAAAAATAAAAATATGTAATTTAAAAGCCGATATCAACGAAATATTTTCAAATGACAAAATTTTAAAAAGACAGCAATATAAAGTCTTAATTTTTCACTGGAGAAGTTAGTCTTTTCGACTAAAATGCATATTTCGAGTGCTTCGACGTCTTCTAGATTATCGAGGTTAAAATTATTACATATTATTGCAAAATGCAAAAATGTTAAATGACAAAATTTGATTAGTTTATTATTTCAACTTACCCGCAAATCATCCTCAATGTCTGAAGATTTATTGTCAAGACAATTAGCAATTATAAAATTTTTAAACTGGTTAATATTTCCCATAGCCATTTGTCCAAAATGACTCCTTACTAAAAGAAAGAAAACTATATGAGCAATATTATTCTTAATGACCACTTTTATAGGGGCTGTCCCCCTAGAAAGTTTAGGTCTGTTTTCTATTGCAACACTTTCGAGTGTAGGCTCAATGACGTATTATAAAGGTAGACACTGGCACTGCTGTAAAAGGTGAGATCAACATAATTACCTCGCTGAGGTAATTTTGTTTATTATTTTGATAAGAAGTAGGGGACGTAAAGATTTCTCCAGGCAACACGTGTAGACACAACGACAATCGCAGCAATTTATCGATATCAATCGAGTTATTTCAATTTATCGTTGCGTGTAAACGGTACATCGCAGCGATTTATAAGAATAGGAGTTTCTATCGGATTACATCAATTTATTGTAACGATCGAGTTAAACAGCTCTAAGCAGAGTCTAAACAGCTTTAAAAAAAAATCAATAAATTGTGACAATTTACCGTCACAATAAATTGCTCCGCATTTATTCCGGCGTCTAAACTTCACTTACTTCGTATCAAAACAACAAACAAAATTACCTCAGCGAGCATGTTGATCTCACCTTTTAACAGCAGTGCCGGAGTCTACCATTATTATACGTCATTTAGCCTACACTCGAAAGTGCACTAGAAAACAAAGGAACAGACCTTTTATTAATATTTAAATAACTCTTTTAAAAATATTTTTTCCCACACATTGCAACCGAAGTGAAGGTATTAGGTGACTAGCGTCATCTGGCAATTGAAAGATGAAGTAGTTTTCAATCCTAATAGCAACATTAACAATATTGAAAATATTAAAAATATTACTAAAATATTTTTAAATTGAAAACATTATTGGTACATTTTCCTGGTGACAACTCCAAGGTTTCTACAATTAGCAAGCCAAAGGATGCTGCAGTGAAGACTAATGCTGCACATTGTTCGGTTTTATTTTTGACACCTTTCAGAAACATCACTTAACTTCTTTCATTCAGTTGCCGTAAAGTCATCTAAATGTAAACAACTCAATTTTTTGTATGGCAAGTTAAATACCTTACCTTAGGGTAATATTCCTGTTGCCATTTGCCCATCACAAGGCATTTTATGTAAATATGCATCTACATGTATAAAGCATAAATTTTATATTTGAAGGGTTATTACCCCGATATTTCTTTGTGGCTCAGCTAGCATCCAGACTGTGAGTATAACCGCTTGTTTTTAACCTTAGTCATAATTTAAATATCAATTTTACATTAATAAAATAGGTTATACATACTTACTTTTAGGTCTTACACTGATGATGATTTTGTAATAAAATCGAAAACGTTTTGTTCTGATGTAGCCCTTTAGGGATTTTAATAAAATTTTATACCTTTTACAAAGTATTTATTCCAATTTTTGTGATTGATGGTATACAGCCAACTACAGGAAAAATTTTCTTTCCTTGTGGATTTTATATTCGTATTTAGCAATCCCTTTAATCGATGAGCAATCCATTTGCAACAATTTAATGCTGAAACACCCCGAAATTCCAGAAGATAACGCCCCTTACAGTGACCTTGAGCACCAAGTGATCCGGGGGTCGGTTACGATGGCATAATTGTATTGAGTGACCGTAAAACCACCCGAATTACAAAATTGGTCCTTAGTATAATCATTTTTACATGTTTATGCACTTTTTGATGCATTTTATACACTTTAAATTGCAATTATTATGCATTTCCACCCATTTTTGAATAGTAAACTTTTTTCTGACGTCATTCTGAATATAATGCAAAAATTTACAAGTCTCTAGGTGCTGTATTTAAAAATCGATTTAATTGTGCCAAATGCCCTCATCTATAATAATAAATTCAGTACTACAAGAGCCACTGTCGATAAATAATATTTCGTAAATGTGTCGTTATTTTATCTGCATAGTGTCACAACTCAAGAAAAAATATTTTTTTAAATATATTTAGCAGAATTAATACACTATTTTGAAGAGTTTAAAAAACCTTTGTAACTGACTAAAATAGTTATTATAGTAATTTTAAAAGTTTTTGAATTAAACCCGGAAAAGTTCTAGCGCCAATTTTAAACGTCGTGTTCTCAATACTTTGTCTTTTTTGACATATGACATTGTCTGAGCGGAGGTGCGATATGTATTTATATTACTTACTATGACACCCTGTTTATTATAAAATATTTACTTTTACTAATTATCATACCTGGATGTTCCCCTAAGTCTGCTGAAATTTCACTTAACCCTAAAAAAGACGCAATGTGAGTAACTAAATCCTCTTAATTTTGATTAATTTTAAATCAGTGTTAACATCGCTCTATTTAATGTGGTTTATTGTTTAACACGTTGGCTGCGTTTAGGGATATTTATAAACTTACGTTGAGTACGTTGCATATATTATGTCCCGTATACCCCATTTGCCACTGTGCATTACAAAAAAGTCGATGCAGCAAACCGTTAATGCAATACGAGGTATATTTATCCCGTAACGCAACCAAGGTGTTAAGTAACATAATCAGGAATCTAAGAAATTAAAATAAAATTAAAGAAAATTATAGTTTACTCTGAAGTTTGGATCTTTACTTCGGAAATTCTTCTCAAGAAACAAAAAACAAAAAAAAATGTTTATTATTGTCATTTATGAATGAGATATTTTAAAGGACAGGCGGAATGGAACAATGTAACTTAGAACGGGATGCTATAACATTGGCAAGACATAATACAAGGCAAATAAAAGTACCATAGGAACTTAGAACTGGATACTATACAATTGGCAAGACATAATACAAGGAAAATAAAAGTACCATAGGCACATAAAAGAAATATCAAAGAAACTTAGCCCATAGAAACTAAATTCTAACATTTCAACAACATTCAAAAAAACAAAGACATTTTTGTTTAAAACTTCATCATCATCATCATCATCATCCAACCAATTTACGTCCACTGCTGGACATAGGTCTCCCCCAATTGTTTCCACACTTCACGGTTTTGTGCTGATTTTTGCCAGTTTTTACTAATCCGCCTGATATCATCTGTCCATCGTGTAGGCGGCCTTCCTCTACTTCGTTTATCTTCTCTTGGTCTCCACTCCATCAGCCTTCGTGCCCATCTTGAATCTTTCAGCCTGGCGACGTGTCCTGCCCAGTTCCATTTGAGCCTGGTGATACGTTCTACAACATCTGCGATACCGGTTGTTTGTCTGAGATCTTCATTTCTTATTTTATCCCGTAGAGTTACGCCCAGCATGGATCTTTCCATGCGCCTTTGAGCAACCCGCATTTTCGACGCCGTTGCCTTGGTTAGAGTCAGTGTCTCTGCTCCATATGTCATTACCGGTAGCACACATTGGTCAAACACTTGTCTTTTTAAACCGATCGGTATACTGCTCCTAAATATGTCTCTCAGAGCTCCGTAGGCTGCCCAAGCAAGAGTTAATCTTCTTTTTATTTCGCATGTTTGGTTATCTCTGCCAATTCTAATTTCATGACCCAAGTAAATGTACTTTTCCACTAGTTCTACTTCTTGTTCGCGTATAATCAGCTGTCCGCTAGGAATCAGATTAGTCATAAATTTAGTTTTAGAAAAGTTCATTTTCAGGCCTATTTTCCAGCAGATAGCGTCTAACTCATTTAGCATTTTCTTTACTTCTCCTAGGTCATCAGTTATAAGGACTATGTCATCTGCAAAACGAAGATGATTTAACTTTTCTCCATCTATTTTGATCCCTTTATTGTCCCAGTTGAGCATCTTAAAGGCATATTCCAGAACAGTTATGAATAGTTTTGGCGAGAGTGTGTCGCCTTGTCTTACACCGCGTTCTATGCTTATCTGTTAAAACTTAACATTGAACAATAAATAACAAGGAACTAGGTAACCTATTGTAATCATTAAAGCTCGGATTATAGGCAAAATGCCTTTTTTTGCCTATTTTGCCTATTATAATTGTTTTTTGCACTTTTTGCCTTTTTTTGTAAATTCCGCCTATTTGTGTCTTTTTTAAAATTTCATGGTACTACTCATGATATTATTCTATTACTAAACTATTCTATAATAAAATTTTGGATCAATAATAAAATATCAATGGTTTGTTTATATAACAGATTTCTAAGAAAATGTACCTGATCGAGACTTGAGGGTTAACTATTTGGAAATCCCTAAGCTTTATTAGTTTATTATCAGTTGTACAGTCGGTTACTGCATCAGAGTTTAGTCACAAATTGCTATATCCTAGTTTAGTTTTGTTGCGTATACCGCAAAGCAAAGAACACGTTTTAAAACGTTTTAGACATTTGTGTGAAAAGATGACATCTAAATTAAGGCTATGGATCGCACCTTATTCGGAACTTTCTCTAGAAGGAGATGGAGCATTTTGTAAACCATGCGGCAAATCGGTAAGTTTTATTTTTTTTTTCTTTTTTTCTCGTCCCACAACATAACTAAATTCTAAAGCGGTTTTAGAATTGTAATTATTTTTTTTAATTCTCAGATTTCAAGTAGAAAAAAGTACTTTATTGACTAGCATTGTGGAACCCCACTTCATAAACGTAATTTGGAAAAATTAAATTCCTCTAAGTTAGCCCAAATATCTCTGCGGAATAGTTTAAGCAGATCAAAAAAAAAGAGGAAGACGCATTTAAATTTGATTTATGCCAAATGATGATTGCATCCAACATTCCTCTATATAAAGTTAATAACCCTATTTTTAAATGCTTTTTCGAAAAATATCTTAATAAATCCTTACCGGACGAGAGTACATTGAGAAAACATACTGTGAAAAAATGTTATGTGGAATGTATTTCAAAAATTAAGCGGGAGTTAGAGGGCAACTTTTTGTATATTATCGTGGATGAAACGACAGATGTATGAGGCAGGTATATAGCTAATTTAATGATTGGAATTTTGAACGAAACTTTGCGAGAAAACCTTATTTAGTTGCCGTTAAAGAATTGGAAAAAAACAAACAATTTAACAATAAGTCGATTTAAACAAGATAGTTTAACAAACCTCTTTTTACCCAACCCTATACCAGTGAATAAAATAGTTTTAATGCTTTCAGATGCTGCGGCATATATGTTAAAAGCTGCTGTTAATTTAAAGATTTTTTATCCTAATTTAATTCATTGCACTTGTGTAGCCCACGGGGTAAATAGAATTGCTGAAGAAATGAGAAATCTGTTTCCGTTGGTAAATAATCTTATAAATTTTATGAAAAAAGTTTTTGTAAAGGCTCCGTTGTGGGTGCAAATATATAAAGAAAGACTTCCCGGTGTCCCTTTGCCACCTAAACCAGTAATTACAAGGTGGGGAACCTGGCTCGAAGCTGTTTTTTTACTTTGAACACTGCAATGAAATAGAATTAGTTATGTCAGAATTTGATGATGATATTTCCGAAGCCATTCGAGGAGCAAAAAAAATATTAAAAAATCGCAAATTGAAACAAGAACTCGCTTATATCAATGACAATTATAAATTAATAGTTACCACAATTACCTTATTAGAAAAACAAGAGATAAATGTATGTGAGTCAGTAAAATTAATAGATAATTTAAAGACGAAAATTAAATCGGCACCTGGAAGTAACGGTCAATTAATTAAAAAAAAAATGAAATATGTTTTCGACAAGAATGAAGGTTTTTCGTTTTTATCTAATGTTGCTAAAGTTTTGAATGGGACATTTTCCGAGGAATTACAAATTATGCCAGATTTATTATCCGCCCCGAAATATACTCCAATTACATCTGTCGATGTCGAACGTTCGTTTTCAATGTACAAATTAATTTTAAGTGATCGAAGACATAGTTTTAAGACCGAAAATATTGAAAAACATTTAGTTGTTTCTATTAATGATAAAATTTTAAGTGGTTATAAATAATAAGTTATATTCCTTTATTGCCTATATTTTGCCTAAATGTTAATATTCCTGCCTTTTTTAATAAAAATCTTTGCCTATATAGGCGCCTTTTTCTTCAATTTTTGTTGCCTATAAATCCGAGCTTTAGTAATCATTATAAAATATCCTCTATATAGGGTAATTCAGTTTTACTTATAGGATGTGTAATACTGATTGTTAATAAATACATATAAAAAACAGGATGATTCATTCAGAATGTCCAATCTCTGAGTTGTAGATTCTAGACCTCAAAATATTAAGATTTAACCCAAATTAGTTAAACAGTGTTTTATTTAATAATTTAATAATTATTTTTACCCAGTACTTTTCAACTATTTGACATACCCTTGTCATACTTTGCAAAACGTGTAGTTACCGTACACCGTAATAAATTGTGATAAACAAACGTTTCTGGCTACTACGAAAGGCGTACGACTGGGGACAGTGAATGGTTTACCCTTCCCATATTCTACGCCACTGGCGAAATTGCTATTTTACTACAATATTTGGATTCTACAATACTGTCTAGGTAGATAGATTTATTCGTAACTATTATGTCATTAGTTTTCGGGATATTTGAAGTTTAAAATAAAACAGCACGGCTATTTTGATTAATATACCTATTGCACTCTTCCATTTTCAAATTCAAACAGCTCGAAAACTAATGATTTTATCGTTAATATAAAGATGTGTGTGCATACGAATATGAAGAGTATATTGTTTACATAAAAAGTATTGCAGAATGTAAAAATTATGCTAAAATGTCAATTATATCAGTTACGCCAAATTTGAGAAGGGTCAACGATTCACTTATCCCTCTACGCCTCTGGTAGTAGACAGAAACGTTTATTTAAGATAAGTTAGTACAGTGTACCTACACAGTATCTATACTTTTGGACAAGTATTATAAGGATATTTCAAATAATTTTAAAGTATTGGGTACAAAAATCTTTAAATTTTTACATCAATCCTCCCTATTACATAAATATTAAATATTTCTATCCAGTGCTTTAAAAGTATATGACACATCCTTATCATATTTGGCAGAAAGTGTAGGTACTGTACACCCTATTAAAATATGTTAGATAAACCTTTCTGGCTACTACCAGAGGCGTACGACAGGGGAAAGTGAATAGTTGACCATTCTCACATTTTACGCCACTGGCGGAATTACTGATTTAGCGCAACTTTTCAATTTTTCTATACTATCTTTGTAAATAATCATTTGTAACGATAAAGTTATTAGTTTTTGAGATATTTGAAGTTAAAAATAAAGGGGCACAATACATTAATTAAAATAGCTGTGCCGTTTCATTTTCAACTTCAAATATCTCGAAAACTAATGACATTAGGGTTACGAATGACGAGTGTATTATTTATATAGAAAGGATTGGAGAATCTAAATATTGCACTAAAATAGCAATTCCGTTAGTAGCATAGAATTTGGGAAGGGTAAAGCATTCACTGACTTTTATCGTAACGCCTTTCGTAGTACCCAGAAATATTTATTTATCATAATTTAGTAGGACGTACAGTATCTACATATTTTGCCAAGTATAACAAGGATATGCGAAATAGTTTTAAAGCACTTGGTAAAAATATTTATTAAACTTTCCCACTTATTAAAACACCCTCTAACTCAGTCAGAAGCCATATTTTATTTAAGTGATTTGGGCTAAATCTTAATATTTTGAGATCCAGACTCTTCAACTCAGAGATTAGACATTCTTAATGAATCACCCTGTAAAGGCGAACATTTTTATTTAGGTGAAACGTTAGAATAACGTGAAGCCATTGATTCTAGAATAACTGAAAATAATGTTATATCAAAAATAGAGAATTTGATAGATCTCAAATATGTAAACACTCATGAAAAACTAAACATTGAGTTAATTCATTGGCAATATTCACGTATGGTCTTAAAAGGAACAGATGGTAAAAAGAGAGATATCAAATAAGCTGCACTTGTTAAGATGAAACCGATTGCGTTGCAAATTTCTCGGCAGAATGCAGTAGAACCTGGTTCTTCTTTGTGTGCCGTGCTTGTTTTCAAGCGTTGGCTATGTCGTATTAACAAGCTGATGAAATGTTTCTCAGTCGGCAGCTATATGAAACAATTCATCGACTATTCGACCTGTCCATTGTCTAATGTTACGCATTCAGGACAGTTGTTTTCTTCCAACTCAGCGTTTTCCTTCGATATTGCCCTGAATGATCAACCGGAGTAAGCGATATTTAGGTCCTCTCATTATATGACCGAAGCATTGAACCTTCCTCATTTTTATGATGCGACGATAACACCACAACTCGAACGCTTCTAATGTGTTCAGATTCTTCACTTGTGTTGTCCAAGTTTCACATCCATAGAACAAAACGGAGCAGACGTAACACTTCAGTACTCTTAGACGTGTGTTCAATGACAGACTTCTACTGCACAATACAGAACGTCAGCTAATAAAACTTTTTCGTGCAGGTTGCAATCTGGTCGAAATTTCCTCATCTCTTTTAACCTTGCTACCCAAATATCTAAAATAAATGGTGTCAGATTGAACAATCTGAGATTTGCCGACGACACCGTTCTGATCGCAGAAACACTTAAAGAGCTAGATACATTGGTGAATAAGATAGCAGACTGCAGCGAAGAATATGGACTATCTTTGAACATAAAGAAAACTAAATTTATGGTAATATAGAAATCAACACGAAATGTCCAAAATTTATATTTACACAATGAAATTATCGATCGAGTTAGCAAATACAAATATTTAGGCACTTTTATAAATGAAGACAACGGTAGCTCAGCAGAAATCAAAATAAGAATAGAAAAAGCTAGATCCATATTCACTAAAATGAAGAGAGTTTTCTCTGGAAGAGATTTGAGCCTTGAAATGAAACTGCGCCTAATGAGATGTTACGTACTTTCTGTGCTGTTCTTCGGAATGGAGTCATGGACGCTGAAAAAGATTGATACCAAAAAATTAGAGGCATTTGAACTGTGTATGTATTGCAGAATCTTGAGAATATCATGGACGGAGAGAGTCACAAAACGTCGAGGTCTTGAGAAGAATGAATAGAGAAAAGGAATTCATATTTACGATCAAAAAACGAAAACTGCAATACTTGGGACTCATTACAAGAGGCGAAAGATATGAACTGCTTCGAATAATTATGCAGGGGAAGATAGCAGGAAAAAGGTCCATAGGAAGAAGAAGAAACTCCTGGTTAAAGAATCTACGGGAATGGTATAGCTGTAGCAACAACTAATTGTTTCGGTCAGCAGTTTCGAAAATACGTACAGCCCTGATGATCGGCAACCTTCGTAACGAAGATGGCACTTGAAGAAGAAGATATCTAAAGTGTTCCACCCTTTCCAGCATTTTGTTATCTAATTTTAGTACTGAGTCTTCGATATTAGTATAGTATGCTATGCATATAATACCATACTTATTGCAGAGCGTGAAAGTGGCCTTCATAGACTAAGATGGCCACCAATAAGGTGCAAGCTGGAAGTGAACAGCAAAATAATCCAGCAACAAAGAACTATCAGCTACCTGCGGGAGTCCTAATGCACAGTTATGTTGCCAACAAAGAAACAAAGCCAACAGAACGCAAGATGTCCTAATCACACTATCTAGCTCAACACGAACACATATCTACGGACAGAAACAAAGACCAAGATTTATAGGACATCAGTTAGGCCAATTATGACTTACACGGCGGAAACAAAGACCTGACACCACAAGGATAAAAAGACTGATGGAAACGTGTGAAATGAAAATAGTCCGAGATATCACAGGAAAATCATTATGGGAGAGACAACTTAGCACAAACCTCAGAAAAAGTTGTAATATAGAGAACATAAATGAGTAGACACTGAAAAGAAAAAAGAATGGTATAGCCATATAAGCAGAATGGAAGCAGGAAGACTGGTAAAGGTAGCACGAGACAGATTACCAAACAGCCGAAGGAGTATAGGAATATAGGACCTGGATATCTGATGAGGAGTCATCCGAAGATGGAACAGGCGCGAGCCTATTAAGGAAGCAGGAAGAAGAAGAAGTCTTCGACTTCTTTTTATTAATTGGACAAGGTTACCCACATAGAAAAGGAAATATGTAGAAAGAGAATACCACTTTCAGTAAGTCAATAATGTATTAAGGATACATTATCTATGTTTTAAAGTATCATGCACATAAAATGATAAAATCAGAGTTGGAGGTTAATATTGAGAGCACCTTCAATGTAAGACCAATTACCATGTTGGGACTATACCATGAAGTTTTCTTCTTGGGTTTTTTTCATGATGTAGGTACTGTGGTATTACTAACAGGAGAATTTTACCGTCATCATTACAATATGGGGTTGTCTCTTTAAAGTCAAAAATCATATGCTACGATTGTTCCACAGGTTCTTAAATTAAACTTCATGTAACTAAATTAACTATCTTTCAATAAAGTCCTCCTAGGAATGCAACTCAAAAATATTGACAATACGATTTTAAGTTATCTAGAGGTACTTTAAAATTTATAGAATATATTATGTTTCTAAATTCCCAATAAGAATAAGTCAGATTAAACTAAATTATTAGAAAATTTTTTTACCAAATGGTAAAAACAATTATTTTTTAATTTATTAGTATTTTTTATTTTGAGAACTATTTCCGAAGTAGAAATCGAAATGTCTAGTACAAACAGCAAATCGTAAAGATGTTGCAAGAAAATATCGTCTAAAAATATTCCCAATTATTATGTTACATACTTAAAAAACAAAAAATTTTTTCTGTACTTGACAGATTACTTACCTGGCACTACCAAAAAACAAACCAACATTAAAAACTTCATTTTCATTTATGCTAACTATAATAATTTATGCTGTGTTGTTTTGAGAATATCTATGTAAGTACTTCTTATATTAGTGTTTAAACAGAAACGAACGACATGCTTTATATTATTATTTCATTAACTATTTCTAGACAGTGTTGCCGCGCTATTAAGATTTTATTTAATATTAACGAAGTAAAATTATTTTACATGATTCGTCAAAATTTAATGGTGGGTAAAATAAAAATGTATACCATTTTTATTCAGTTGCAATGCGATGCCAAAACTGTCTAAATTTTTACTTAGTTCAGAGTTTTCATTTTCCTGGTAACACCTCCACAGCTTCTAAAAATTGCAAACCAGATGGATACTGAAGCAAAGACAATACGAGGGAATTCTACAATTTGCAATTTACATCCCCGTCTGTTTAACGTAGTAAATTCCAACGGAAAATGGTTCAAGTGAAAATTAAGACAGTTTTGGCTTCGTATTGCAACTGAATAAAAATGGTATACATTTTTATTTTTCTATTAGTATTACTCCTATTGAGCAACATAGGTCCATTTTCCGTTGGAATTTATTACGCTGAACAGACGGGGTTGCGAATTCCAGATTGCAGAATTCCCTCTTGTCTTTTTTGCTTCAGCATCCATCTGGCTTGCAATTTTTAGAAGCCGTGGAAGTGTTACCGGGAAGATGGTCCAATAAGTTTTTAATTTAATATTATTTTAAATATTTTTAAATATTTTATTGGGTTGAAAGCTTTGCCTGAATGGTATGTATTTGGAATATTTATATTATAAAATTTACGAAATTATTTATAAAATTAAAACGAAAATGACAATGGAAGGATCGACTGCAGCAATAATTACAAATAACGGTATCACCAAAAATATAGAAATAGCAAGTGGAGTACGACAAGGTGACTCTCTATCAACGTCAATATTTAATGTGGCAATAGAAGGAACAATAAGAGCTACAGAAATAAAAGGTACAATTATAACATCGATGTCGCAACTTGTGGCGTATGCTGACGACATAGCATTAATTAGCAGAAATCTGAACAGTTTAAAGGAAGAATTTACGAAGTTATGCAAGGAAGCATCCAAAAGGCGTTTAGAAATAAATCAAAACAAAACAAAATATGGACCTTATATGCTTAAGGAAAAATACAGATAATGTAACAAGTTTAAATATCGGTGAACATAAGTTTGAAAAGGTAGAACACTTTAAATATTTTGGAGTCTTAGTTAATGGAACTAACGATAGAAGCATCGTAATCAGTGAAATAATCCAGGCAGGAAACAGAGCCTACTGGAAATACAATAACTTCCTAAAAGATAAGAAGCTTACTCAGAATACTAAACTGAAGATTTACAAAGCAGAAATTAGACCAGTAATCACATATGGTGCTGAGGTAATGTATCTGACCCAGAAAGAGCAAGAAAGATTGAGGATCCTAGAGAGAAAAATAATTCGGAGAATAGCAGGCCCACTAGATTTAGGTAATAATAAATTTAGTAAAAGTAAGAGGACTTCTGAAAGGAGAAGACATCATCAGATTTATCAAGGCGCAGAGACTCAGATGGATGGGACATATAGAAAGGAGAAATCCAGAAGCCGTCATCAAGAAAATTTCCAAATGGAGACCTGTATCAAGCAGACCACGAGGAAGACCAAAAACTAGATGGGAGAACCAGATAGTCGAGGACCTTAAGAAGATGGGAGTCAGAGAATGGGCAACCATGAGCAAAAACAGGAACGAATGGAGAAAAATTGTAGAAGATGTCAAGTCACACAACCAATTGTAAAACCAAAATGTTAATGCGGATTGATTCACCGTGACAAACGAATCGAAAGAGCCCAAAGAGGGCGGCAATCACTCCGCTAGGAGTGTGGATGCCATGATGATGATGATGATATTATAAAATGTATGCCTTATAATTTTTTTTTGGTTATTATCATATCCATAATAAATTAAAATTAAATAAAGTTAGGAGATGCATTTTTATCCACAAAAGTATTTTAATTTCAAAGCAACCATTTGAAATGTATGCATTTTTTAGTGTTCATTAATTTTTTAAGTAGTATAGAATACAATAGTAAAAATTTTTGTAGTCCCATAGTAACATTTTTCTCATTCTCTTTTTCAAGAGCATCTCATAATTACGACACTGCAAAAAACAATGTTCTAAGGTTACGACATTTTCACACAACATATCACACACAGGTTTATCCGCACGTATTATTAAGTCGTCATCTGTGTTAACCCAGTATGTATAGGCGTAACCAGGGGGGGTTTTGAGGGTTATAACCCCCCCCCCATTGGGATGGACTTTGAGCTCTATACGCTTAGCACCATACCCCTCAAAGACTTTCCAGTAGTTGTAACCCCCCCTTTCCAGTAGTTGTAACCCCCCTTAGGATCATCCTGGTTACGCCTATGCCAGTATGACCAATCCGGAAGCGAGTGAAGGTTACTTGTTCTCTTTTAGTTTTAATTTTGGAATTTCATGATGGTTAATATCGACTTAGTGCAGTTTAATAGGAGAGGTTCCTCTCCACGTTTCCTGCCAGATTGTAACAGTTTTTTTAACTAAAATATACTTTCCGGTCTGTTTGAAGGGATTTCAGATTTTCTTCTGTATTTGGATTAGATAGGGCACTTTCTGGTATTATTGTTGTTCTGAAGCTATTTTCTTGTGGCATTTTTACAATTTTAACTATTTAGAATGGGAAATAAGCCACAATATAATTAAAAAATGATTTTTATTAACGTTTCGACGCCCAAATCGGGTGCCGTTGTCAAAATACAAAATACTATTAATATAAACAAAAATGTTGTTGCTTAGTAAAAAAATTCTTCTAATAATTTATTTAATTTGACTCATTTATATCGGCAATTCAGATACATATGATACATTTTAAAGTAGAAGACTTTAAAATGATATTGCCAATATTTATGAGTTGCGTTCCTGGGACGACTTTACTGAAAGATAGTTCATTCGATTACATGAAATCAACCCCAACTCAAGAATATCCGTCACAAAAAAATCATAGCATGTGATCTGTCTTTAAAAAGACAACCACATGCAACGGTGACATTAAAATTCTCGCGTTAGAGATCTCATAGTAAATCACGAGGGAAAACCAGGAAAAACCTCGTGATACTATCCGGACATCGTAAGTATTTGGTCTTACATTTAATTTACTCTCAAAATTAATACCAAATTCTGACTTTACTATAATTTTGTTTAAATTATAAATAATATCAATAATACATGGGTATATAAGTAATACTAAAATATAAAATATGTACTAACTCGACTATTGACTTACTAATTGTGGTATTTTCTTTCTATTGACTTCCTCTTTCAGTATGGGTATCCACATCCTACTGCATTCCACCGAGGAATTTGCGACACAATTGGTTTCGTTTAGCATAATTAGAGCCGCTTCTTTGATTTTTCTCTTTTTACTATCTGTTTCTTTCAGGACTATACTTGAATCTCTCCACTGAACTCTATGTTCATTATCCCATGCGTGTTGACATATTTGAGATCTATCAAATTCTCTATTTTTAATATAAGATTGGTGTTCACTTATTCTAACGTTTAATGGTCTTGATGTTTCACCTATATAAAACTGTTCGCATTCACAAGGTATTTTATAAATACAATTCTTTGTCCTTTCTTGTTCATTGTTAGGTTTAGTTTTAGATAGAATAGATCTCAATGTGTTGGTTGTTTTGAATGTTGTTGAAATGTTGAATTTATTTCCTATTATTTTAAGTTTCTCGGATAGTCCTTTTATGTATGGTATTGATATTTTCCTCGTATTATTTCTTGTGAATGTTGTAGGATCCCGTTCTATGTTGTTCTGTTCCATTCGATCCAATCTTGACAATTCCTTATTTATAAACGATAAAGGATAATCATTTTTTAATAAAACAGATGTTAAGAATTGTTTTTCTTCTAAAAAGGAATTTTCGTTAGAACAAGTAATTTTGGCTCTATCATATAAGGATTTTATGATTCCCTTTTTAACGTTGATGTTGTGATTTGATTTGTAATTGAGATATCTGTTGGTATGTGTTGGTTTTCTATACACTTGAGTCTCATATCCAGTATCCTTCTTTAAGACTAAAACATCGAGGAAAGGCAGGGTGTTATTATATTCCTTTTCCATTGTAAATTTTATTGTCTCTTCTTGATCGTTTATAATATTCAGGAATGTATCCAACAATTCTGATCTATGAGGCCATATTGAAAACACATCATCTACATATCTCCACCATACAGTGGGTTTTAAATTTTGTTTAGAAATGATATTAGTTTCGAAATCCTCCATAAATATATTAGCCAATAATGGAGATAAAGAGGAGCCCATTGCTAGACCAAAATTTTGTTTATAAAATTCATTATTTAGTTGAAAATAGGTATTATTAGTACATAATGTCAATAACTCCATTATAGCTGATACATTTAGTTTTGTCCTAGTTGTCAATGTATCATCATTCTCTAATTTCGTTTTGATTATGTTTAAAGTTTTATCTAATGGCACATTTTGTAAATAAACTGTTTATGTCAAAACTTACTAAAATATTATTTGGATTAAACTCAATAGTTGATAATTTGTTTACAAAATGTTTTGTATTTTTTATAAATGTGTCATCATTATTAGCAAATGGTTTTATAATGTTTAATAAAAATTTTGATAGTTCACTACAAGGAGAACTGATGGTACTACAAATGGGTCTAAGTGGTATGTTCGCTTTATGAATTTTCGGTACTCCATAAAAATGTGGTGACTTACTGTAATGAGGTGTAATTAATTTTCTTTGATAGTATGTTAGATCATTTTTAAATTTGAATAAAGTTCTATAGATTTTGTTTTCCAGTGTTTTCGTTGGATCCTTCGTTAATTTGGTATAAGGTCCATTTGTAATTAGATCTGTAATTTTGTCCTCGTATTGTATTTTATCCATTATTACAGTTGCATTTCCTTTATCCGCTGGTAGGATCGTTATGGAGTCATCATTTTTTAAAGTTTTTAAAGCTTTAATTTCCTCTTTACTGTTGTTCTGTTCAATTTGATTTGTCTTTTCCAATTCAAGTTTACATAGTACCCTATACTGTTCTTTTTCATGAGTTGGTAAACACTGTGATATTTTTTCCACTGAACTAATTATGTCTAATTTTGGAATAGATGGATGAGTAACAGCATAGTTTAAACCCTTTGACAATACCAAATTCTCCGTTGCATTTAACTGTCTATTTGATAGATTGACAACTGTCGCTAATATGTCATTATTTCTATTTAGGTTATCAAAAGTATGTATACTATTTTGTTCTAAAAGAATATTAAATTTATTTAAATGTATATTTCTTTGTTTCTGATATGAATTTTGATAAATTTTGTGTAAACTAAAAATAATTCGATCAAAATCAGAATTTGATATCATTCCGAAAAGCAAATCTTTAATACTTACGATGTCTTGTTCAATAAAAATTAAATTTGACCTGTGAAATTGTAACCTTTCCCGGATCATTGACAAACTGGCTCTATGTAGAATATTTTGGAGTCTTCTGCTTGAGTATGCTGGCCGTAACCTCAAGCCCTTCGGTATTAAGTTGTTATCTCTACATCGTTTTAAGAATTTGATAGAATTTTGACAGTGTGCCAGTTTCTCGTAGAAGGTTTCCAATTTCCTAAAATTTTGACACACGCTAGGCCCATACCGGTTTCTTAATGTTGTTCTGAAGCTATTTTCTTGTGGCATTTTTACAATTTTAACTATTTAGAATGGGAAATAAGCCACAATATTATTAAAAAATGATTTTTATTAACGTTTCGACGCCCAAATCGGGTGCCGTTGTCAAAATACAAAATACTATTAATATAAACAAAAATGTTGTTGCTTAGTAAAAAAATTCTTCTAATAATTTATTTAATTTGACTCATTTATATCGGCAATTCAGATACATATGATACATTTTAAAGTAGAAGACTTTAAAATGATATTGCCAATATTTATGAGTTGCGTTCCTGGGACGACTTTACTGAAAGATAGTTCATTCGATTACATGAAATCAACCCCAACTCAAGAATATCCGTCACAAAAAAATTTTACAACTCATAAATATTGGCAATATCATTTTAAAGTCTTCTACTTTAAAATGTATCATATGTATCTGAATTGCCGATATAAATGAGTCAAATTAACTAAATTATTAGAAGAATTTTTTTACTAAGCAACAACATTTTTGTTTATATTAATAGTATTTTGTATTTTGACAACGGCACCCGATTTGGGCGTCGAAACGTTAATAAAAATCATTTTTTAATAATATTGTGGCTTATTTCCCATTCTAAATAGTTAAAATTCTGGTATTATATCTGGTCTGCAATATCGTTACCTTCAATTTCGGTATGTGACCGTATCCAGACACAATTAACTTCGGTAATTTTATTTTTGGCACATTTTAGCTCTTTTTTTAATGGTAAGTAGATTGTCGCAGGATAGTTGATGTAATGACATTATTAAGCTGATGAAGACTGTAGTAATAATATTTTTCTTTTTACTTTTGTTTAATATCACAAGTGCTTTTAGTACGGAAAGGAGTTTACTAGGTGAAGGTAATTTTTAGGGTGCTTTCTCTTTCTGATTAGAAGATTGCTGCTTCAGTTTGATCTTAATTTTTGCTGTCTTCAAAGCATCAATATTTAATAGCTAAAAAATTTTTGATAAATTTAACAAGCTGGCGTTTCTGATTTGTTTACGCGTTTCTGATTTGTTTACGCGCAATAGGCTAGTGTCAGTAGTGGGGAGGCAAATTGTTTAAGGAGGAGGGGTTTTAATTGAGAAATTACCTTAGGAGTCCAGAAAATGGATTCCAATTTTTAACAAGTAGAAGCAGGAGCGTAAGCATGCATGAGGAAGACTTAAATATTGTTTTTTAAACGTAAGTTAGATCTAAGTATAGGGTTTAAATTGGACTTATACGGTATATATTTTGACTTATTAACTTATTACTTATTTTGACGTCAATTTTTTGGAGGAGATGAAAACGATTAACCCGTATTTATTCATATTTCTGTTTTGATATATTATGGCATGGAAGTTGTGCTGGACATGGTTGGGTTCGTTCAATCCTCAAGTTTCATATACCTTCTCTGTGAGCTGTAGATGCTTTTACACTATAAACGATACATAGACACTATGCGGTCGTATATCCCGATTAGTACATCCCTTTGTAACCATAATATCGTAAGTTACCCGCTTCGACTAGAGGAAGGTTCTGTTATAGGCCTATTTGTATGTGAACCATCAATAACATATATATTAGGCCATGGTCTATAACATAACCGTGCTGGAAAAACGTATTTTTTAAAGAAGTTCTCGTCAGTTACAATAATTGTATTCATTGTTACATCACTAAACTGTAATCTACGGTCGTAGTGATCTTCATTATATCTTGCAACAATTAACTATTTTTGAAAAATTTAAACGCATAATGAAAGATTACATTATCACTGAGGGCCAAAAGTCCCCTAAAACTTCTATATTGTTTATTTAAGTAAGTTATTAAGGTGAAAAAAACAGAAAATGTAGTGTGATTTTTAAAATCTAATATTTTATTTAAAAGAAACTTTTTGTTTATTCTATTACTATCTTTAGGGAACTATTGTTCCCTTAAACCCACTAAATATCTGTGTGCGTTCTAATGAACTCAGTATTGCGGTACGATTAGTTAAACACGATATTTTTGAAACTTTTTTACCTCTCAGTACTTTTTCGATAAGCCAGTTTTTATTGAGATATCTTGAACATTTGTAAAATCCACCACGAATATTATTTTCATATTACCATATCTCGGTAATCTTACTTAACCGTTTAAAAATATGTGGTGGATTTTACAAAAATGTTCAAAATATCTCGATATAAACTGGCTTATCAAAAAATTACGAAGAGGCAAAAAAGTTTTAAATCATTGTGTTTAGCCAATAGTACCACAACAATAATTTAATTCGTACGTACACAATCATTTGGGGGAGGGAGGTTTAAGGGAACAAAACCCCATAAAATTGTTATAGGGTGGAAAAATATCATTGTTATTTTTTCTAAGATGTTCCTGTCATAATAAAGTCACATGTCCACTTTCCATATAAATCTCTAAAGAGTTTTCGATATATTGAAAAAATATATATTTTCAGTTTATAATATAAAACCGCTCTAACTTTTTATATTTATGCATTTATTTGTACTAAAATAAGTTAGGTGCAATCAAACTATTTTTGGTCCCAGAATATGTGATTTAATTTTTTACCCACTTTTTGGTACACCCTGTATATCTGATACCATACTAATACATAAAGTCAGTGATAGGGTTGAAAAGTGAAAAGTTTTATGGAAATACGTAGCATATCACATAACTTTTTATGTGCATATCTACACTAGGGTAAATTAGGTCCAATTGAACTATTTTTCCCAAAGTGTGTGATTTAACTTATGACCTACCTTTTTGTTACACCTTGTAGATCTGATATCACATTAAATAAATATCTAAAAAACAGTGAGAGGGTTCAAAAGTTAACAGTTTTATGGAAATTCGAAGCATACCACAATAATTGAAAAACTGGCAGCAATGTACTTGATCACAATATCATAGTTGATTATTTTTACTGAAAACCCCATAATACGGTATTTGTTGAACAATTAATGTCCCAATATTTTGTAATATCGATTTGGGAAAAAATAGCTAGAACTATTATAATTTAATTACACTTTTATGACAGTAAATATATTATTCATTTAAACAATAATGAAGATATCCTCTCAAAATACAAAATAACCACATTGATAACAACTAGTTTTATAAATTTTCACAATATTTCATATTAATTCATAATAAACGTTGTTCCGTTATAATAGGGGAGGAAAGTATGCTAAATTTGTAGTTACTTGTGGCCCAGTATTGTTCTCATTATTTTTATTTCAAATTTTAGAAGACTATCCTCCTCTTTCTTGTTGATCGTTGTTGTTCCCATCCCATATATAGCAACAGGTCTTAAATATAGGTTCATCTTTGTTCTCTTACTTAGAGTCTTGCTCCTCAGAATATTTCTATTCATTTCTTTTTAACTTTCAGAATTCTTTCCTCTGTTCTATATTTTCTGGTTTTCGCTATTGTTACTGAAAGTAGCTAAAGGTGGATACATAACAGTTTGAAGTTTATGGTTCTGTGTTATTAATATATTTCTGAGTTGTTGTGTCGTTCTTCCAGTGGCGACGCGTGACTTTTTCTGAAGTGTTACCAAAACCAGATGTAAAAAATCTTATTTAAAAAAATGAAGATATGGCTAAATGTATAATATATACACTCACCGGCACCAAATTCCGCCCCCCAAAATTTTTGATTAAGTTTGACAATATATAACTTTATTATTTGTACTTCGATTTTCAAGATTCTTGCATGAGTTTGTAGGTACATGTATTGATGTAAATTGCTATTATTCTGGTAACAAAAATTTTTTGCTTAGATGACATTATACGGGAGTGAATGTAAGCGTTGTTTTTTTTCCTAACTTTAAAAAATTCTGTGGAAAAATTGGAGGGCTGATTTTGTTTCATACCCTTTTTGTATTATCCTGGAGGTATCACTAAGGTCTTGTTTTTTGAATTATCTGCATATCTCTTTTCTTGTAGGAGCTGTAATTAAAAACACTGCTTTGAAGGTTTATTTAATTAAAAATATCAAACGCACCAAAATTAACAAAACAAAACAAATTTAATAAGAAAACAAAACAATTCAATAGCGGTTATGTCCACCTCTTGCAGCAACGACTGCTCGGAATCTGTTTAGCACCTAATAAAGATGTGTTTTCCTTGCCTAGGGAATAGCCCGATATTCCTCTACTAGGGCCATAAATGTACCACTTTTTTGGAGGCCTAGGATGACGGCAAATAGCTTTTCTTATTCATCCCATAAATGCTCAATATGATTGAGATCTGGGCTGCATGCGGGCCATTCTAATCTTATTAATCCAACCTCAATTGTATGAGTCAATCAGTGTTTTTATTTACAAGAAATGGTACAGCTCTTACAAGAAAAAAGATATTCGGATAACTCAAAAAACAAAATGGTGATGCCTCCGGGAAAATATGATAGGACTATGAAACAAAATCAGCTATTCCATTTTTCCACAGATTTTTTTAAAAATAGGAGAAAATACAACGCTTCCTTTCACCCCTGTACAATGACATGCAAGCAAAAATTTTTGTTACCGGAATAATACCAAACAATATGAATACATGTACCTACAAACTGGTGCAAGAATCTTGAAAATCGGAGCACAAAAGTAATAAAGTTATAAATTGTCAAACTTAATCAAAAATTTTGGGTGGCGGAATTTTGTGCCGGTGAGTGTAGCTTCAATAATATCATTTTGTATATGACTTGAAACTCTCGAAAAAACCGATGTTTCTAGATGTTGACAAAATTTTTGATCTTTTTTGACAATTAATGTTAACAATTCCCCGTAATTGCCTCGATTGTCAGAGTCGTCGCACTCAAAATGATCACGAAACGCTAGTTCTTGTTTGGCCCAAAAACATACAGTATCTCTTATAAGTGTGCTAAGGACATACCATATATACCTATCTATTTTTGAACAAACTCATTATGTTTAACTTTTAAAGCATTAGTATTTGCTTTAAAAGCTTGGTTTTAGAGCTTGGTTTAAAAGAATTTTTGATTTTTGTTTTGCCAAACTGAATCAAATTGGGTATACATCTTACATGTAGGTAACGGAGAAATTTCATGTCTCCTTTTTAAAAATCTAAGACCATTTAAATCGTGAACTTGGTCCACCCATTTTTCTGTAGAAACCAGAAGACATGGCCAACAATACAGTATATTTTTCTTGCAACGATAATATAACCAAGGATTTTCACTGTACCAACTAAATTTAAAATATCGAACTACTTTTGTTGATTCCTTTTTTAAATTGTTAAAATAGGTCTTTCATTTTTAATAATCTCATTTTTTTCTTCAAAATTATACAGGGAGAATTACTTTTCAAGTAGTTGATCGATTAAGAAGCGACACTCATCTATATATGGTTAACTGCTCGCACACTTTTTATAGGTACTGTCACCAATTTTAAATTTGGTAAGAGCCCTACTGATACAAAGCGCGCTTATGCCGTCGCTTCTTCAAAACTTTCAGTCACTAGCCGGTCCCGAGCGCCAGCGTGCGTATATAACCATTGTCACCAGAAATGAGTCTGGTAACAGAGTATAATAAAGTGCAACGGAGTCACATAAACTCGCCAATATTTTCGTGTCTACGAGTAGTTGGCTATTTAGTGAGTTATTTACTGAGTTAGGTACTATTACCACATAATATAATAATACATTTCTATTGGTAAAAATACTGGTAAATAGAATTATTCATCGTCATAAAATATTTATTTGCAAGATTTTTAACTGTTACCAATGGTAACAGTGGTTACATGGACGCTTCGCCAGTGCGTTCTTCCCTATCGTCATGTATTTTGTTTTGTGCTGGTTTATCTCTAACCCTCTTCTCTGCGCTTCTTTACCTAATTTTTCAACTGCTGTTATAAGTGTCATCTTCGTCTTCGTTATCATGACTAGACCATCTGCACATGCTACTAGTTGAAGTTGATCTGTAATAATGTTTTTGTTTGCAAAGTTTGCTCTCCTTATTATAACTTCCAATATCAAGAAATAGTATCGGTGAGATAGAGTCACCTTGTTTCACGCCTTTGTTTACAATAATCTCCTTAGAAGTTGTTCCGTTAAAATAACTGATTTTTGCTGTGGTGGTCTTAAGGCTCAAAAATGCTTTTGAAATCTATGAATATTAGGTGCATTTCTCTTTTATATTCACTCGATTTTTTAATTATTTTCTCCATTGTATGTATGGAAGTTATTGTCGATCTTCCCGGTTTGAACCCTAGGCTATTGATTATATATTTTAGAAAGGAACTACAATGTTAACGGCTTTTTATTATTTCATATAGTCAATGGACCTCTAAATATGAAAAACCCGCGGAGTGCTACCATTTAAAGGGGTGAGTTTTTGAGAAAGGGGTGAATTAGTCCCTAGGCACAGGGCGAATTAGGGTGAGTTCTATGCACTTTTTTGTAAAAAAACAAATTTTTGACTTTAAAATGTGATATTTAGATAGTAAATTTAACCTGAAACAGTTTTTGTAGTAGACGTGTTTGTACCAAAAGTGCATAGAACTCACTCTAATTCACCCTGTGCCTAGTGACTAATTACCCCCTTTCTCAAAACGCATTTAAATGGTAGCACTCTGCGGATTTCTCAAATTTGGAGGTCCATTGGCCATATGAGATAATAAAATCCTGTTATCGTTGTAGTTCCTTTTAGCTCTCTTATTTTGAACATAATCAATAGCCTACCCGTTGTGGTATTCTCCTAATATTCGTTCAGCACATAATTTAAGTCTCATGTTTTATGTTTGCTAGAATTTTATATACTGTGTTTAATAAAGTTATTGCTCTGTAGTAATTCTCGCACTCCTCCCGATCTCCTTTTTTATATATAGGTACTATTATACTTCTGTTTCAATCGTCTGGTAGGCTGTTTTGTATCCAATTTGTTGTAAGTATTAGCTAGTTTATTTCTTCATGTAATTCTCTTGCTCCATATTCTATTAATTCCACTGCTATTTGATCATTTCCTGCTGCTTTGCCGTTTGGGAGGTTTTTAATTTATTTTTGTATTTCTTCTTCTTTTGAAATTTCTACTTCGTCGTTATCTTGTAATATTGGTCTTACTGCATCGCAGTGTGTTTCCTTCGCAGTGAATAGCATTTTTTTTATAATATTCTTCCCATATTCCGCTAATCTGTTTGTCTTCAAACGAAGTTTCTCCGTTTTGGTTTTTTAGTCCCCTTCTTTTATTGTTAAGCATATTTTTTGCTGCTCTGATTTTTGAGTAAAATTGTTTTATTTTATGATTTTTTCTCTCTTTTTCAATATCCTCTAGCTTTTCATTTAACCAGTTATTTTTCTTCTTTTTATTTGTTGCGTTGGCTTTGTTTCTCGCTATTTTGTATCCTTTCCCGTTTTGTTCTGACGAGTTTTTGTTACATATCATCCTGGCTGAGTTTTTTAGTGGTATGCCTGTTTCTCAGTCTTGATCGTACCAGACTTTATTTATTTTTCTTGTTTTTTTTTCAGTCCTATTAGGTACTTCGTTTGTGGTTTCGTTTATTTTACTTTTTAATTCTTGTCATCTTTCGTTTATATTTGTGAGTTAACATGTAAGGTTGGATATATTTTCATTCATCTGTTTTTAAATTTTTCTCTTGTTTTCGTGTCTTGTAATGCGTCTAGGTCCTATTTATTAGAAGTGAATTAAAATACAGTTTATGTTCATTTTTATTCAGAGGTAAGGCATACTCTATAGACAGCGCTGTTTCTGTTATGAACTTCATCAGTGCAGATGCTTTCCCGCCTCTGTATCAAAACGAAACGAAATTGTCTTTTTAAGGGGAATTTCAAAAATAAATTGAAATCCACTATTTAGTCCTGTCGCCAGTAGGGGTACAATGGCCTCCTTAATTCAGATGGACTTGCACAAGTTTTCTTTATGTATTTTGATCCGTAGAACACGAATTTTTTGGGTAACAGTCGATCCGGATGTCGATAAAATTGTTATAAACAAAGAACTTGAGGAATCATATAACAGCGATTTTTCGCAAAACAAAACATTTTTTTGTATATTTTGAGTCATTATAAGCAAAAAATGTTTTTACAAGTTTTTTCGTAGGATGCATAGTTTTCGACATAAACGAGGTTGAACTTTTAATAAATCGAAAAATTGCAATTTTTGAACCCGAATAACTTTTGATTGAAAAATAAAATAGCAACTCTGCTTACTGCATTTGAAAGTCAAATTCTATCGGCTTTGATTATTTTCATTGCTAAAAAATAATTTTTTTTATTGTTAAACAAAGCTATAATCACATAGTGATTGAATGGTATTTTCAATGCACTTCTAATTTGAAATCGAATGAGTAGGCGCGCATACAGAATTTCTACGTATATTACGTACATTAAAACGCATGCATTTTGCACGGGAAACACTATGTGTTTATAGCTTTGTTTGATAAAAAAAAACTTAATTTTTAGCAATGCAAATAATCAAAACCGATGTAATTTGACTTGAACTTTCAAATGCAGTAAGCAGAATTGCTATTTAATTTTTTAATCAAAAGTTATTCCGGTTCAAAAATTGCACTTTTTCGATTATTTGAAAGTTCAACCGCGTTTATCTCGAAAACTATGCATCCTACGAAAAAACTTGTAATACCATTTTTTGCTGAGAATCACCCAAAAAATACAAAAAAATGTTTTGTTTTGCAAAAAATCGCTTCTATGTAATTCCTCAAGTTCTTTGTTTATAACAATCTTATCGACATCCGGATCAACTTACCCAAAAAATTCGTGTTCTACGGGTCAAAATACATAAAAAACTTGGGTAAGTCTATCTGAATTAAGAAGGCCGTTGTACCCCCCCCCCCGTCTCCAGGGTGGCAGAAGTAAGTAGCAGGTTTGGGCTTGATTTTAACATAAAAAAACAAATACATGGTTATAAGCAAAAATAGGATACCACCTGGTCAATTACTAGTTAACCAACAACCTATAACACAAATCACCAACTTTTGTTATTTGGGTGCAAACTTAAATGAACAGTGGGACCAATCGACGGAAATTTAAGGTAAGAATCGAGAAGGCAAGATCAGCTTTCGTCAAATTGAAAAAAATCTTTAACAGCCACGATATAAAATTGGAAATAAAAGTTCGTTTACTAAAATGCTACGTATTCTCCGTTCTTTTATATGGCGTGGAGTCATGGACCTTAACTGAAGCATCACTGAAGAAACTCGAAGCATTGGAGATGTGGTGCTATATACGCATGTTGAGGATTTCCTGGATAGACAGACTTACCAACGAAGAAGTTCTACATTAGTGTTGCCCAAGTGCAAGACCAAGACGAGACTTAGAGAGTCTTGGTCTTGGCCTTGCGACAGTACACCTGGTCTTGGTCTTGGTCTTGGTATTGCGCTCCAGGTCTTGGTCTTGGTCTTGGTCTTGCAGCAAGAGTCTTGCAAGTCTCGCAGTTGCCCATTAGCCTATTACATATCTTAGAACTAGAACAACGTAACAGAGTAGGTCAATTTTAAGCTTTAATATCACAGCCGTAGTAAAGACCAACCAAATTAATAAATATCTAAACAGCTGACACCGGGTGGGGTTTGAACCTACGATCTAAGCGATCCGTGTCTATATTCCAACTAACCAAAGTTTATTAGGAACTTACGTATTTTTTCGAGTATTTGCCATTGACAATGTGTGTTTTGAAAAGAATTCAATTCAGTGACAGATGTGCACAATATGAAGGGTCAGAGGGAAAAAGGATGAATGTAAATTTTTGGTCATTTTGAGATTGTTGTGCAATCTGTTAGCTTAGAAAGGGTACTATCAACCTGTGAATATGTAACAAGGGGTAAAAACAATGAATATGTAACTTTATTTCTCATTTTACCGAAAATGCTTGCAGATAGACATTCATCGTTCTTTCCCCTGGCCCTTCATATGTTAACGCCAGTTCTCATTTTGGTACCGAATACCAAACCGAGAATAATACACTTCTCCAAGAAATTAAGGCACCTCCTTAAAAATGGAATGGGTCATTTTTGATGTCCTGAATTTCCTAAACCTGTTGTCTGATTTAAGTGATTTTTTAATATTATATAGCCTTATTCGTTAACAATATCGCTGTAATAATATTGTTGCTAGAAGTTAAATTGTCGTTGTATAGGTACCCGATAACTTATCGATAACAACTTGGGGCGCTTCTGCAGATACTCTTCGGACCTCTGCTCTAGCTTTTGTTTTTTCAGTGGCAGAATATTGTGCACCAGTATGGTTAAATAGTGCACATACAAACAAAATCGATGTCCAACTTAATCAAACCATGAGAATAATCACTGGAACAATAAAATCAACCCCAGTGAGATGGCTGCCTACTTTGAGCAATATTGCTCCACCAGATCTACGCCGTACAGCAGCATTAGTGAGAGAGTATCAGAAAATTGTAGCCAACATACAATTACCAATCCATCAAGACATACCAGACATCTCAAAAGAGCACCAGCGACTGAGGTCTAGAAATCCTCCAATCAGAACTGCCCGAACAATTGGTGATTCCTATGATATACAAAGGCAATGGTCCACAAAATGGATGCCAACAATAGCAGCAGACTATATTCAGATATCCATCCCAACCCAGGGTTTCATCGGATCGGGTCTGCCCCGGCCCACCTGGGCGAGGCTTAATCGCATACGTACCGGACATGGTAAATGTGCTGATTCTCTGTTCAAATGGGGTCGTGCAGAAAGTCCACAGTGTGATTGTGGATCGCCTAGTCAGACCATAAGTCATTGTGTTTCAGATTGCCTAAATCGTGCCTACCGTGGAAACCTCCAGGACTTTGTGGAATGCTCCCCAGATGCAATTGAATGGCTATGTAAATTGGACATTAATATTTAGATTCATTCATTATGTTTTGGTGTTTGAATAATATATATTATATTTGTGTATTTATCGTACTGAAAAAGTCCATACGCTAAATAAATAAATAAAAACTTATCGATACTAATGAGTGTACCAATCAAACTGTGTTTTTTTCTCAAAGTAAGCATCATCCTGTGGAATATTCTAGCATTTATAAAATACTGAAATTAAGACCCAATTACAGTCTGATATTTTTTTAACATTTTGTTTTTTCATTCGCTTATGTTGGATAACAGTAACGTTAGGTATTTTAACAACTAGCCATGTTTTTTATCAACACAGGGTGTTTTTAAATAAGTATGGTAAATTTTAAGGGGTAATTCTAAACAAACGGGTCATGTTACCCGTATGCGCGCCAATGGTGAATATTAAATTCTTAATTGTATGTCAAAAATGCATAATAACTACCTCTTAAAACCCACCAAATTTCATTTGCATATCTCAACCGGTTTTGGAGCAATAAATCGTCAGTTTGTAAGAAAAATTTTAACACCCCCTATTTTGGAAACGAAGCATTTGCGAACATACACTTATAAAGCAAACTGTCAAATTATTTTTCGGGCAGAATTACCCCTTAAAGTTTGTCATACTTGTTTAAAAACATCCTGTATTGATGAAAAACATCGCTAGTTAAAAAAGTACCTAACTTTTTATTATCCAGCATAAGCGAATGAATCAAAAAAACAAAATGTTAAGAAAATATGAGGCTATAGTTGGGTTTTAATTTCAATATTTTATAAATGCTAGAATATTTCACAGGGTGATGCGAACTGAAAAAAAAATACAGTTTGATTGGTACACCCGGTGTACAATGACAAATTTACCTGTCTAGAAACAATATTATTACAGCGATATTTATGCAGAACAAGGCTATACTATTATCAAACATTAAAATCAAATAAATAAAAAATCAAATTATCAACCACTTAAATCGAACAAGTTTAGGAAATTCGAGAAACCAAAAATGACCCGTTTCTTGGAATAGTGTATAGCAACCAAAGAGCATAACAAAAGAACAGTGAGTCGATTGATAAAACAAATGACCAGTTTAATTTAACTACCTACAAAAAAACTGCTATAAATATCCTTTTGTTTTCCATGTATTTCACTGTAAATATTTCTTTGTTGAATGCTTCGTAGACTAAATATTTGGGTATGTATTTGGTTACACGGTATAGACGGCACGGCATTATCTGTTATAGTCTGTCTCCTATCGTAATCACACTCAGCAGAAAAAATACACATAATAGTCTTATTATTCTATATATCGATATGATTTTTGTGTGTTTAAATTCCTACAAAACTAATTAAGGAAAAAAATTAACTACTTATTGTAGGTATATTTTTTATCAGCATATGACATATTTTTAAAAAGTTTCGATACATTGCAGGTCTGGATCCCGCGTATGGAAAAAAATTGATTAATAGCAAGCTGAAAATTTGTTAATAGCTTAACGGTGTTTAGTCGGATAAACTTTGATATATGGGAACACTGGAACAGGGGCAGTTTTAATTGTGGAACAAGTTAAAAAATTGGAACGGTCAGACCACGAAAACGGCACATTTATTTTGTCCGACAGAATAGACTTAAACTCTCCGAACAGAGATTAAACTCTCATGCAAAAATCAGTCTGCTATTTATCACCTATCATAATTCCTGTCATTTGACATATTCTACATGTTCCACTCATTAAAACGCCCATTTGGTGATAAATAGCACTCTGATTTTTGCATGAGAGTTTAATCTCTGTTCGGAGAGTTTAAGTCTGTTCTGTCGGACAAAATACATGTGCCGTTTTCGTGTTCTGACCGTTAAAAATTTTTAACCTGTTCCACAATTAAAACTTCCCCTGTTCCAGTGTTCCCATATGTCAAAGTTTGTCCGACTAGACACCCTTAAGCTATTAACAAATTTTCAGCTTGCTATTAATTAACTTTTTTTCATACACGAGATCCAGACCTATTAATTTATGAATGGAGGGCGGCTATTCTCAAAACCTGGACAATTAATTTCAGAGCGAAGAATGTATGTTTGTTTATGGTATTGTTCGTATGGCGCATAAGTCCAATTTTACAAATTTTTTTGCTTCTCATAGAGTACCTACCTAAGAATATACCCGAACTAATATACTTCATAAAAGACCCTCAGTTCTAATTGCAAGACGCAAGAGTCTTGCAGGCTTTGTCTTGTTCTTGCTCAAATCTTGCATGGTAAGTCTTGGTCTTGGTCTTGCTCAAATTAGGCGGTCTTGGTCTTGGTCTTGGTCTTGCGAAAACGCAAGAACAAGACCAAGACTGCAAGACCAAGACTGATTTTGAGCAACACTATCCTACATAGAATGGGTAAAGAGCGCGAACTAGTCGTAACCAAAAAACGTAACAAACTGGAATACCGGGGCCATATAATGCGCAATGAACAACGATATGACCTACTTCGGACCATGCTTCAAGGTAAAGTGCTTGGAAAAAGAGAAAAAGAGGTCCAGGACGAAGAAGAATATCCTGGCTACATAACCTGCGAAAATGGTTTAACTTAATCACTACCGGACTTTTCAGGGCAGCAGTCAACAAAGTCAGAATAGCCATGTTAGTGTCCAACATCCGTAAGGGATAGGCACCATAAGAAAAAAAAGTCGATGATGCCTTGCCTCTGAATCGAAATGAAACATAAATTGTCTTTTAATTCACTTCTATCTTTAGTCAGATTGTGAGTACTAAGAACTATTTCTCTTACTTTTTCCTAGACGAATGAAAACGGAATGTGATTGCATATTGTATTATCCATTCCGCCTTCTATATTCGTCGTCTCTATGCCTTGTAAATTGTGGAAGGAAGAGATTTATGATATTAACAGAGAATGGTTCTAATAAAGAAAGTTTCAGATTTAAATTAGTGTATAATGTATTATTTTTAAAAATGTCTTCTGTATCTGACCCTTTTCTATTTTCCGTTTATTAGATTTTGCTTTAGATTGACATCTTTTTTTCCATCTGAGAGTACCAATTTTTATTATTTTATTGCTTTTATTATTCTTATGTTTAAACAATAATATTTTAACTATTCTGTAGGTATACTGTAACGTGTAATTTTATTGTGTATTAAATGTTTTTAGTTGATTTTTATTTGCTTTTTATGTTGTTAATCACTGATGATGTAGATATTTTTAACTGATATTGTTAGTACTGTTTTGAACAGACATGAATGTTGTTGAAGATTTTGAACTCTATATCTGTAAGTCGTTCATTGTCTAGTCTGCAATAAATTAATTTTTTTATATAAAAATAAGACATGGTAATCCAATAATAGCATCAGAGCGACTGCAACTACATCTGAACAAAACAAATGAATGGCTTAAATTCTGGTTTAGAATAAACCCCTCAAAATCCACACACATTACATTCACTCTAAGAAGAGGTACATGTCCAGAACTTAATCTCGATGGACATCCTTTACCTCAAAAGGATGACGTAAAATATCTAGGTATTCACCTTGACAAACGACTAACTTGGACCAAACATATATGGACGAAAAGACTTCAACTGGGAATTGTATACAGAAAACTTTACTGGATGTTGGGAAAAAACTCTCACCTATCGATCGATAACAAGCTGCTTATATACAAAACAATAATAAAACCCATTTGGACATATGGTTCGCAGCTCTGGGGATCAGCTAGCAAATCTAATATGAAAATACAAAGATTTCAATCCAAAACTCTAAGAACAATCACTAATGCCCCTTGGTACATCCATAATGACGCAATACATAGAGATCTTCAGGTACTATCAGTCTCCGAAGAGTGCAAACAATCTTCTGAACAATATCAAAATAGGTTGCGCGTACATCCAAACACCCTGGCACACAATCTTCTCAACAAGCAAAAAGCGAAGAGATTGAAGCGATATGCTCCCTTGGACCTACCTAACCGATCCTGACAGAGCCTACAGCAGAGGAAGCTACGCCTTCAACAGCGTCCAGCCATTGTGTTCTGTGCCAGTTTTAGTTTTAGTTTTCGTGCTCGCGTATCAGTGTATGTGCGCATCTCACCGGTAAACAAGGTAATGTGTGTGTGTCGTGATGCTTTGGTCACTGGACCTTACATCTCTCTGCCATTGTAAAGACAAACAATTTTACTTATTGTTTTCATTGTAAAACAGATTGTAAAAAACTTGGATGTTAAAAAAAATATATAAAAATAAGAAGAGACTACTACCTCCAAGCTGAAATTTGGAGTTAAAAAAAGCGATTAGCACTCGAAATCTAAAAGCAGAACTAACTCAGGACAGAATACAGTGACGTTTGTGAGTCGGACAGCGTAGTAAGACGTTTTGAAACCGAATATTATTTATCATCATCATCATCATCATCATCATCATCATCATCAGGAGAAAACTGCAATGAATTAAATTTTTTTATAAAAATAAGAAGAGCTTTCTCCTAAGAATGATGATATTCGGTTTCAAAACGTCTTACGACGCTGTCCGACTCACGAACGTCACTTATTTTAGATTTCGAGTGGTAATCGCTTTCCTAACTCCCAAATTTCAGCTTGAAGGTGGTCTTTCTAGTTTTTCCTCCTCACTGATTTTCTATTATATGTACATAATATGTTATAGTCAAAGCCCGATTTGACTGATGGTCTTAGTCAAAGCCCAAATTAATTTTAGTTTCGGCTTTTGACTAGTCAAACCTAGGAGAGACTAAGTTGGTCAGCAAAGGTCGAAATTTAATTTTATGAAATCGCGGATTGACTAGTCAAACCCCGATCAGCTACTAAAATGTCGTAATTTGTTAGATTAGGTTTAATAAAACGTCATTTTTTAATTTTAATGTTTATTACTTTTTATATTGTCGTAATTAAAATAAAAAAATTGGTGTTTATTCTCATATGTTGAGGCATTATGGCATTTAGAGTTGCACAATACGTTGGACCTTTTACACTTCCATAATTTGAAGAGCATTTCTTATTGCCCTAGCATTTTATAAAGCCTTCTCCTCCAAATTTCGAATATTTTGTACTAATTTCTGTTAGAGACAGCTTAACGTCTGGAACATATTCGAAATTAAGAAAATTCTCTTTGCATTCTCTTATTTGTTTTTTGGAAAAAGTGTGTTGAGTGTTCCGTATTTCGTACCAACTCTATCATCATCATCATTCAACCCGGATCTATGCACTGCTGGATATAGGTCTCCCTCAGTCTTCTCCAGCATCTCTGTCCTGTACTGTCTGCATCCAGTTTCTGTCGATCCGTTTGATGTCATCAGACCATCTGGTTGGCGGACGACCTCTACTTCGATATGCTTCTTGTCTTGGTCTCCAGTGTATTATTTATATATTTATATACCAACTCTATATAAACCGTCAATTGTACTATCTTGTACGATACCCAAAATATTTCGAGAATTACCCAAAAAATAATTATGAGAAAATTATTTAACATTAAATATTTAAAAATATTATTAAATTTTTTTCACAGAAGAAAAATACAAGAATAAAAAACCGCTAAACGCCGTAAAAATGAGTGGCGCATACAATATTCCAGCTACAAAAGATCTGATATGAAAATTACGTGGCGCGAAAATGTATTTTCATGTTGATGCAAAAAAAAATTCTAGTTTTATTTTAAAAGATTTTTCAATAATATTTGCTAAATTTGAACTAAACGCGCCACAAAAGAGTAGATTTGATACAGTTTGAATTTTGAAACTCTTTTGTTGCGCGTTTACTTCAAATTTAGCAAATATTATGGAAAAATCTTTTAAAATAAAACTAGAATTTTGTTTTGCATCAACATGAAAATACATTTTCGCGCCACGTAATTTTCATATCAGATCTTTTGTAGCTGGAATATTGTATGCGCCACTCATTTTTACGGCGTTTAGCGGTTTTTTATTCTTGTATCAGGAGTTTTTCAAGTTATATACACATTAAATGTATGAAGTTGAATGCAATTTTTCTCGATTACACGTTAAGCTTTATAAATGGTCACCTTTGTCGCATTATCTCCCAAATGATCTAGTGTCCATCGAATGTACACTAGATTTTTTTTTCTAGTCGAAATATATTGAATAAAAATATTGGGATGGCCGGCAAATGAACTCGGATTGCCCGTTGCAGATCAAATTTAGCGTCGTAACCACTACAACTACATAAACCATTTCGGGAATAATCGTTAATTGGATTATACCTTTTTAGCTTAATAACTTCTAAACGGCTTAACCGATTTTGATCACTAAACATGAGTTTGAAACGTATTGACAAGTAGTATCTGGATTGAGGTCATGTATGAAAACTAAAGCTGTTACAGAAATTATTGAGCTTGAAAAACCGTTTTCCCCATAGGAAATAGATTTGATCATATTTATGAAGCGTATAACTTAAAATTTCTAATTTTCCCGGATATGAGGTAAACAACGTTAGATTCGCCTAGAGTCCTTCTACAAACGCTCAGTTATTGGCTCAATTCGTAGGTTGAAATTTTGAGTAATTTTCGAAAAACCAAAATTTTCAAAGTTTAGTTTTTCAATTTTTCGGCTATACTGAGCCGTGTGTATGTCTGAGCATGATCACTTAGGCACCATTTGAAAGCTTAACTCAACCCTATTGATGTCGTTTATTTGCGATTTTCCTGTCTCTCCTTGAACCTAAGATATATACGCCCAAAAATTTGCCATTTTGTATTTACCTAGCCCTATAGCTGGCTTACGGATAGTCAGAAGTCAAAAATTGCACCGGTTCTGAATCGGCACTCACACCCTCTTGAAACACAGAAAAAAAATTCAGATCGGTGTAACTTTTCCACATAACTACATACATACATATCCACAAATATTTTCCCATTTTTAAATAAAAATTGAGTTCTAATTCTGAGCTCGGTAACTTTTGAACGGTATAACCGATGTTCAAAATTATTGGAAAGGTAATGATCTGTGCTATCAGAAGCCGTAAAGGTCGAACTTAAGTTTTTGAAATTTTTGGGAGTTTTGAGGACGAGAACGAAAAACAGACCCTAAATGGGAAGGGCCGTAAAATCCACAGCCTTGGACCAAAATGGAGAAGTAATATATTGATGGACGAGTCTTAGGTCTGGATCCCGCGTATGAAAAAAAAGTTGATTAATATCAAGTTAAAAATATGTTAATAGCTTAAGGGTGTCTAGTCGGACAAACTTTGATATATGGGAACACTGGAACAGGGGAAGTTTTAATTGGGCCTTGTTATGCAAAAAGCAACCAACCCACATTTTTGAGGAAAACAAGGTAATGTCACATATCGCTTTAAAAATGTGTATTCTACATTGTGTAAAAAGCAACCAAGCCATTCTAAAAATTAAACCATGAAAAATACTACTCCAAATTATTTCTGTTTAATAATAGTTCACTTAAGATTTCGCATAAGACAACCAACCCTCTTGGATTGTTTGTGTATCACTGGACTGAACATATTATTACATTGCACTGCCGAAAAGTACCAGCCAAGTGGGTTGGTATTGTTATGCCGATTATGGTTCCTGGAATGTTGCATCTTTTTGTTTTTACATGTAGGTACTGACCAATATTACTTCGTGCTTAAATATTAAAATATTTGTTGTGTTATATCTATTATATTATGAAGAAATCTTTGAATCTTTAATGCGAAAAATATGTTTAAATCAAGAACTGTTAAAATATTTAAAGCGGCTCGGGAAATTTCAGAAAATGGTAAGTTTTAGGATTAACGCTATGTTTATCTTACTTTTTAAATATTATGGGTTGTTGTTTTGACTGATTATCGCATATTTTTTATTTCTATTGATATTATGTTTAATAGTAGAAATTCTACTGTATGATATTACTGAGTTGACTGAAATTATTCGGTTTTATTCATTGATTTTGTGGGTTGGTTGGATGTTGCAGATTGCATTTTATTAGATATATTTCCAACAGCAGAAAGAAACCAACCCTCAATATGGCTATTTTTTTTGTAAAAAATTATTAGGATAATTTTGATACTACTATGATAAAATTGCTCTAAAATTAAACTATCGATTAGTGAAATTATCGTTTAAAAAAATACGACGGAAAATTAAATATTTAGAAAAACATAAAAAGTTAATTTTCTCTTAATTTACAAATTGAGGGTTGGTTGCTTTTTGTTTAACATGGCCCAATTGTGGAACAGCTTAAAAATTTGGGACGGTCAGACCACGAAAACGGCACATGTATTTTGTCCGACAGAACAGACTTAAACTCTCCGAACAGAGATTAAACTCTCAAAAATCAGACTGCTATTTATTACCTGTCATAATTCCTGTCATTTGACATATTCTACATGTTCCAATCATTAAAACGCCCATTTGGTGATAAATAGCAGTCTGATTTTTGAATGAGAGTTTAATCTCTGTTCGGAGAGTTTAAGTCTGTTCTGTCTAGGGCTTCCAATCCCGGAATACCGAGATCTCGGTATTGCGGGATCCCGCGTCATTTTCCAATCCCGCATGATGCGGAATTACAGGCGCGGGATCCGCGGGATTTACGGGACTGAAAAAAACGTACATTCGACCTTTCGCCAGCGCAATCGCCCGGTGATTTTTGTGAATTTTGATGCTTTATTAAATCTAAAAAATATCTTGAAGCCGGTAGAACTTTCGGTAGAACTCCTTTGCCGTCAAGATGCCAATATCATTACTACTGAAGCTACGCTAAAATTTATTATCAAGAAACTGGAAGATAATCATTCAACGTTAACTTCAGAACTAGATAGCTTTGAAGATAGAATCTCTGACAAGAGCCTGAGAGCAATGATGACGAAGAGGCTGATCAAGTAAGGAACGTCAATGTAGGGTACCGTTATGGGGTTCCGATCTTGATCTTACATTGCAACAGGATTTAGAGTAACTTTTTCGTCACCATGTAATGTACTTTGCCCGTCACCATATCGAGCTAATACACTTGAGTCCATCATAAAAAAGTAAATGGGAAAATATCTTACATTTACATTATGAACCCTTAAAGGGAATACCGCCGACAAGTGTGGAAGCCGAAAGGGCATTTTCTTATACTGGCTATATTGCCTCTAAAATACGCAGTAGTTTGGCAGACGACAGTTTAGATATTTATATTTCCTTCAGCAAACAATTTCAGTTGAATGCTTTAGCTAAATAATAGTAATCTATAGCTAAGCAATATAGCAACTAAATAAGTAAAGTAAACTATGTCAATTTTCAGTTGAAAATGTGTTTTTGGTTGATTTTTAAATCTTGATGTATTTTTTGATCAAGATAAATTTTTTGTTTTTCAGTATTTGTTACTGTTTTTTGTGAAGAATAAACGGTGTAATTTGATTGATCTCATACTAATACTTAAATAATTGTGGAGTCAACTGAATAATTCATTGTTTTATTTGCCTTATATAAATATAAAAAAAAATCAATGGGAAAATCCCAATAGTTGGCTGTATACCATAGTTTAAAAAACCAATACAGAAGTAAAAACTTCGAGATGTATTCTGGTATAAATGGTATTTTAAATAAACGATTTTATACCAGAATACATCTCGAAGTTTTTACTTCTGTATTGGTTTTTTATATAAATATGACTACTTATTAATATGCGGGATCTCGCAAATACCGAGATCCCGCGGGATTGAAAATTGGTAGTCCCGAAAATACCGAGATTGAACTCAGGCTGCGGGATTGGAAGCCCTAGTTCTGTCGGACAAAATACATGTGCCGTTTTTGTGGTCTGACCGTTCCAAATTTTTAACCTGTTCCACAATTAAAACTTCCCCTGTTCCAGTGTTCCCATATATTTGAGTTTGTCCGACTAGACACCCTTAAGCTATTAACAAATTTTCAGCTTGCTGTTAATTAACTTTTTTTTCATACGCGGGATAAAGACCTATCTTTTCCTAAACTTTAAGATGGGATTTGGCTCAATTTTCAATTCGGTCAGGTTTAGAAAATCGAAAATTTCGTGTATATATAGTATGGCATGTAGGGGTCTAGGACGTTTCATCGCCGCCGTTTCGATGCCGCCAGTTCGATGCCGATGCCGGCCGATTCATCGCCAGTCAATTAATCGCTATCTGATATATTTCCGAATTTTCGACAGTTACAATTATTAGTTATTTTTAGTATTAATTAGGAATTCTAGAAAATGCGAGATATGACGGCGATGAAATGGACTGGCGATGAACCGGCGGCATCGAAACGGCCGGCGATGAACCGGCGGCATCGAAACGTCCCATTCCGGGCATGTAGGGGTGTTGTGCGCCACTGGCGAGAACTGCCGTTCTCTGGTAATTTTCAAAATTAGATGTGCGTTGGAAAGGTAATGATCAGTACTATCAGAAGCCGCAAAGGTCAAACTTATATTTTTGAAATTTTTGGTAGTTTTGAGAACGAGAAAGAAAAACAGACCCTAAATAGAAATAGACGTAAAATCCACACCCTATGACCAAAATGAAATGTTCACATATAGATGGCCGAGTCTTTTTCTAAACTTTAATTTTTTAATTCAGTCAGATTTAGAAAATCGAAAATTTCGTGTATAGTGTCGCATGTAGAGGGGTTGTGCGCCACTAGAGAGAATTGCCGTTTTCTGGGGACGCCTTGGTCGCATTCTCTCCCAAATGATCTAGTACTTACGACACCAGTGATAAGACAATCCGAGTTCATATCCCAGCCATCCTAATAATTATGTAATTATGGCCGGCAAATGAACACGGATTGCCCAATCAAACTTAGCATCGTAACCACTACAAGTACATAAACCATGATTGATTAATAACATTGATTTTTTCGATATAAACTAAGTTTTGATAACCAATAAATCGAAAACTATTAATTTTATCAAAAAAATATAAAACATTTTTTGCTTACAATTAATGTTTTTACCAACATTTGCGGTCAAAATCTAATAAAAAATTTCCACCCTCGAGATGGGGTGGCAACCACCCCATGGTAAAAGCGTCTTTCGGCCTAATATAGATTTTGATCCTTGGACTATCCGCTACTTATTGTCAAATTTTCAAGCAAATCCATCCATCCTGTAAAAATTGCGAAGTGAAAAGTTTCAGATCCTCGACTCATTATAATTTGGAGCTCTATAACTTCTGAACGGCTGAACTGATGTTGATCACTAAACATGAGTTTAAAACGTATTGACAAGTAGTATCTGATGCATCCAAGATCAAGTATGATAACTGAACGTATTACAGGAATTATTGAGCTTTTTTTGGCATGGGCTGTCGCCACTCAGCCAGTCACAACAAGTATATTTTAAAATCTAAATACATTTCAAAAATATAAAACAAAGCAAAAATAAGAAAGATAAGGAAACGTTACCGTAAAGGTGGTTGTTAATATTACAATTATTATATTCAGGAGTTAAGGCAGGATTAAGACAGGGTCACTTGCTTCTTCTCGTCTAGGGACCCTTCAAGACATTTCGTTTAGACATAACTAGACTAGATCGCGGATAGGAGGTAAATACATATGGGATAAAACAAAGGTAAATAATCACTTGTGGATAATGCTAAAAGGTTGATTTTACTTTTACAAATAAATTCCAAACAGTCATATATTTTTTTCCTATTTAGAGAAAGTAGGTAACATAAATTATAAGGTGGAAATATATTATATTTTAATAAATTTTCAATTAGTTTATTAGTTTGTTGAGTATACTTTGAGCACTCAAAAAATATATGATTTCAGTCTCCCTCTTTTTGACAGTCTAGACATAGATTTGAAGATAAAATGTTAATTTTCGCCAAATGAAAAGGACATGAACAGGCGTGCCCAAATTTTATTCTAATAATGGAAGTAATATATCTGCGGGGAACGGAATAATTTTTAAACCAGTACTCAGTAGGCACTTTAGGTTGAATCATCGCATATTGAGAGGAACTATGTTTGCTAGATTCGTTTCATGTTCGTCTCCATTGTTCGTTAACTTCATTTTTAACAATTGCACATATATCTGGATTAGAAGGTTTATGTCCGGTTAACGATCCATGTGTGATGGCTTTTTTGCTAATAAATCAACATGTTCATTTCAGGTGATAAATATGTGTGCTTTAACCCATAGGAAATGCGCTTCTCTTCGTTTTTTATAGATTTCATAAAGTATTTTTTTAATTTGGAAGATATAGTTGTTTAAATTATGACTTGGAAATATTATTGTCTGAATAGCTGTCAGTACGGAAAGTGAGTCAGAAACAATTACTGTAGACTTATTTTCTGTATTCATAAAATATAATTAAAGCTAAAATATAATAAAGCTTCATAAATTGCAATTACTTCAGCGCTGAATATTGAGAAAGCATTATTTATTTTATACATTTTTTCTATATTGTTTGATGGGACATAAAAGGCACATCCAGTGCCAAACGTTAACTTCGACGTTATCTGTGTAGATAATTATAGACTCCGAAAAAACGTCCAAGATACTTAATAAGATGTTATGACTGATAGCTGCATTTTCATGATAACTTGGCTTAATTACTTTTACCAAATGTAATAATGAAGGAAAATCTTCAAAGTCTAAGATTTCGTCTGGATTTGAAGTAACATCAAAGTTTGACATACTGCGAAAAGCTTCATAAAGTGGAGGTGAATTCTTTTGTTTCCAATATTTTATTCGTCAAATCAGCTTCATTCAATTTGCTTATTTTTATATGAAGGGAAGGATCTTTATGTTATAATTTCATAATAAATTTTTTACTTAGATATTCTCTTCTATATTTCAGTGGCACCTCTAAAGCTTCGACATGTAACGCATTAATTGGAGTTGATTTCGTAGCACCTAAACAAATCCTCAGAACTGTATTTTGTGTTACGTCGATTCTGCTTAGGGCCCGATCAGATGCAGAGCCATAGAGTACACAACCATAATCTATGATTGATCGTATATAAGCTTTGTAGAAAAGTAATGATATTTCAACATCTGCTCCCCACAACGTTTTTGAAATTGCTTTTAAAAAATTTATTCCTTGATTACATTTGTTTAGCATAAACTCAATATGTGATTTTCATGTTAGTTTTCGGTCAAGTATCATCCCCAAATATTTGATAGAAGTTTGGAAACTATACTCATGATTGCTTAATTGTAATTTATCAATATTTGGTAAGATGTGTCGTGTGAAAATGCAAACACTAGATTTGTTTGTGGAAATTTTAAATCCATTTTGTTGGAACCAATTGTTTGACAAGTTGTGTATTTTATCTAATGTTTGTATACAATTATCATATTTTTTTGAAAAAGAGTATACAAGAAAATCGTCAGCATATTGTATAATCTTCAAAGTGCAGTTCTCAATTTGGCTATTATGTAGATCAGCAGTGTACAAATTAAACAACAAAGGGCTCAATACTGATCCTTGGGGCAGCCACAAGTTATTGTATCGTGGACCTATGAGACTGCTGTTATGTGCTCTGAGATATATCTTTCTACATGAGTAAAAATTATATATTGTTCCTGCTAGTTGGGCTGGTATTTGGAAATTTTTGACTAATTTTTCAACTAAAATATCTAGACAGGTTCTATCATATGCACCCTCTATGTCCATACATATTGCAGGTAAATAATTGTTGTCTGTAAATGTGTTTTGTATATCTACCACTAATGTTGAAAGGGCGTCTACAGTACTTCTTCCTTTTCTGTACCCAAATTGAAGGTTGGGAAGTAATTTCTTTTTTTCTAACCACCATTCCAATCTCTGTTTTATCATTCGTTCGACTGTTTTAAGAAGGCATGACATAAGAGATATAGGTCTATATGATTGTGCCTCGTTGCGATTTTTACCTGGTTTCAGTATTGGTATTATAATGACATCTTGAAATTGAGGAACTAAACTCCCATTTTTGACCATCTCATTGAATATTTCCAACAGCAAGAGTTTAGCTATTTTTGGAAGGTGTTGTATCATGGGATATTTAATATTACCCAAACCTGGACTTGTGTTATTCCGATTTTTAAGAGCATATTCTAATTCTGTAATGTTGAACGGTTCTAGCAAAAAATGGTTTTGTTCATTTGAAGCATAGTTGTAGCTTTTTAGTAATTGGACTGATGGAGGAGCAACTTGATCAAAAATTTCGTCGACTAATGTATCATTAAAACATGTTGGATTAGTAATTGGTCTTCTATTGATCTTTCTAGCTTGATTCCATAATGCTGAGAAAGGAGTGTTTTTGTTTAAGTTTGAGACAAAGTTTTTCCAACTTTCTTTAGCTATTTCCTTTAATTTTTTTTTTACATTTAGCCATGCTCTCTTGGCATTTTAAGTAATTTTCAAAGTTACGGTTTTGCTTATAATTTGAAAGTGCTTCTTTTCTTTCCTTGATAATGTTATCACAATTTGTATTCCACCACGGCGGAGAATTTCTGATTTTGTTTTATAAGCATTATATTGTGGAATTGATAGTTGAGCTGCATAATTTATACAATCAATTAAAAAATTATATTTGTCCGACGTATTTTCCATTTGGTAATAGTTATTGAAAAATTGCTCTGCTGAAATTTCGTACATGGACCAATTAGCCTTTCTTGTATTCCATTTACTTTTAGGAATAATTTCTTCAGGTAAACGAATGTCGGTAATTTCCATATAGATCATAAAATGATTCGATCCCAAGGTGTCTGTATGTATAGACCAATTAATTTTATTGACGAGATCAGCTGTAACGAAAGTAACATCAATAGCTGATTTATTTTGATCTGGTTTAGTTAAAATGGTAGGTTCTCCATTATTAATTACTGTAAAATTTAAGTCGTCTGCAGTTTTACTAAGTTGTATTCCAGTTGCATCATTATAATTAGATCCCCAAATCGTATGATGCGCATTGAAATCTCCACCTATAGCTACTGAACCAGCGACCTGTGAAAATATATTTGCCCAATCACATATTTTACTTTTACATTTAGGAGGTTTGTATATAGATAATATATTGAGTTCAATATTTTTAAAGTTTGTTTTGATGCCACAAACTTCAATATCAGAATTAAAGTTATAATTTAGTTTTAGTTCACTGAAGGTTACTGTGTTACGGATAAGAATCGCAACGCCACCAAACCGGTCTTCCTTCCTATCTCTTCTTATTAGGTTATAACCATTAAAACTGTAATGAGAATCTTTTTTAAACCATGTTTCGCTAATTAGTAAAATATCAATTTTTTTATTGTTTACGTATTGCATTAAACTGTTTTTGTTTGACATAATAGATCTAGCATTCCATTGACCAATTTTTAAAATATCTTGTACAGCCATTAGAAGCTATTATTGTTTACAGTATTTAAAACCTGTTATAATTCATTAATTATAGTCTTATCGTCTAACGTTTTTATATCTTCAATTGAACGAATATGTTCCAAGAGGTTCATTATAAAATTTGTTATAGTTTTTGTCAACTGATTTTTATTTTCAACTTTGTTATAATTGGGTTTATGTGGATTAGCTGGTAAAGGCTGGGCAGGTTCAAATGTAAAGGGAAAGATAGGTTTATGAATAGGAGATTGTATGATAGGAGAGTTTCGTTTCCTTTTCTTTCCTACAGATGCATGTGAATTATTGTTCAATTGAGAAGATATTAGAGGGCGCGCTTTATTGGTCTGTGGGCCTAGCTGAGTGGAGACAGAATTTTTATTAATTTTTGGAAGCGAAGGAAATTCTTGTTCATTATTTTCAAGCAAAGAAAAGTAATTTTGATTCATAACACCAGAAAATGATTGTGCACACAAATGTTTTGCCTCTAAAAAAGTAGTCTTTTGTTCGATCACTATACTTTTAATCCTTTTTTGTTTTTCATAAAAGGGACACTTTTTTGATATTGCAACATGCTCATTACTTTTACAATTTATAAAATACATAGCCTTATCGCAAGTATGATTAGTAGTTTTAGTTTGCCCACATTGAATACAACATTCCTGGGAACTTTTACATTGCTTTGACACATGACCAAATTTCAAACATCGATAGCATTGAACGACCCTACCAATAAATTGTTCTACCGGAAAATAAACTCTATTAAAACCTATATAGTTGGATATAATATTACCCTCAAAGGTGACAACTATAGTTTTTTATCTACGTATTCAATTGTTTCCTCTTTTTGGATTCTACGCTTTGTTCTATAAATATTTAAACTTTGGAAGTAGATTCAATGTTTTCCCTAAGATAATTAGTAGAAAGGAAGCCACTTCAGGACACTTTGACCTTTGAACCCTAGCGATACAACATCGCGCGTGACTGTCGATGCAGCAGACCGCGTGACTCCGGCGTGGGTGACGTGAATGATGTGACGTGTGCGACGTGACGTCTGTGGGGTGACTTGTCGGGTGACGTCAGGGGGTGACTTGACGGGACTTGTCGGGTGACGTCAGTGGGCCACAGACCGATTAATTATTTTATTTATTTGTAATTATTTGTTAGTCCTTATAATAGTCTAAAGTATGTCAATAACCATTAATATTAAACAAAAAATATTTCCTTACGGGGGACACGAACCAAGTACTAGGGCATCCGTTACTAGATAACAATTCCGCTAACCCACGCAAACGCTTGCTAGACACGGGTAATATAAGGTATAAATAAAAAACAAATAGGTAAGTAAAAATTGTAAAGAAAATTACTACATACTTAAATGTATTATAAAATTAATATATTCCTATATTTTAGAAGAAACAATCGTAAATAGGTACATTTATACAAAACACAAAAGCATGTAGGTACCTACACATAAGTATTACTGTATATGAAGAAGCTGCTATAACAGGACAAAGGGATATTAATCTTCTACGCAGCTCAATGTACAGAGACATGCGAGATATCGCGTGAAAACCTATTGCGAATAGATGAAAAATCAAACACATCATACCGCAGGTCATCCTCGCATTATGACCAAACCGCCGAAAGTGTCTAAGTACAACGTCAAATCATCTTTTCTCAAAGAAAATTAAATATTTGGCATTGCCAAAAACGTCAAATCTTCTCCTGTGCCACTGCCGTCAAGTCTTGGTGTGTCAACTCAAAAGGAAATGCTGCATACAATAGGCAAGGAAATTTTCAATACAGTGAAAGTTAGAAACACGTCATACCTAGGCCACATACTGAGGCAATATGCTCAAAAGATAACGAAATAACAGTATACCAAACATTGCTGTTACACTCTACTGTGATTGGCAAAAGGCTATTACATCGTATCTTCACTGTTATCGGTTCGATTTTGGCGTATGAGGCATCAAATACACAAACCCACCGTCCACTGCTCGACACGTGGCTACCCATTATTGTTCTTTCAAATAAATTAGTCAAATTTCCCCTTTTCTACAAAGATCTTAAATTCTTTCGTCTATAAGTAATTTTTGATCAACCCCCGTATATACAATTACTAATTTTTTTCATACATTACAATAATTCACACGAAAATTTAAATCTGGACTTCTAAAATCTTTTATTTTATAATGTTTATTTCACTAGTAATTTTTGATCAACCTCGTATATACAAGTAGTAATATTTTTCATACATTTCAATTAAAATAGGTGAAATGTGATACCAACATAAATTTATGGTGATGACAAAAGAATAGTGGACATAGGAAAGCGGTGAAGGCATAAAAATTGTGGATATTTATCATAATTTAAGAAAAGCAAATCGACGACAGCATATTTTAGGAGACGTTTCTACTGGAAACATGAAAAAATAGTGTTGATGGTGTACCAAAGATACTAAGTAAAAACGCATCATATCACTCACATTAAAAAAAAATTAAGCTTCTTAACCAAAAAAAAAAAGCTCAAAAACTTACCTTAATTATAAACAATTAACTACACTAACAAAAATCGCCGACTGTTCGAAACAATGAAAAATGGAAACATTTCTTTTTCGTTAAAGCGTAAAACACAGGAATGTCAACAATGAAATCCTACGAAAAAATACATTATGACTACGACACTAATAGTTACTGCCTTCAAGGACGTTTTTTTTTAAAATAATTATTTATTTAAAATATCAGAAATGCGAGAGAATAAATTTTATACCTTTCGTTTCTAACGATTACAATGTTATATCAGACTGAAATAATAATTAATAAAAATTAATTACATTGAAAAAAATAAATAATATTTACAATTCTGCATTTTTCGAATCGGGTCGGTTATAGTCCAAATGCTGACTCATTGGATTGAGGTTATTGTCGCAGGGGGTCAAATTAGGTCGGTTATAGTCCAAATGCAGACTCATCGGATTGAGGCTATTGTCGCATGGAGTTCAATGACTTTAAATCGCACGTTTGTTTGATTAATTGTTTAATAGTTATTTAATTAAATAGAACAAGCGTTTGTAACAGGAGCAACGTTACCCGTAGTAAAAGGTGTACCATCAAACTTGCAAAAACATCAACAATAACGGGAAAAAACTACAAAAATATGACATTTTTTTTGTTTAAAAATTCTATTTTTTTTTGTGTTCTCCTCTAACGTAGATGTAGTCGGAGATGTAAACATGATAAACATGTATACTTATAGAAAAAAATACAGGGCGCAAATGGAAACTGCTAGAAGAGAAAAGCGATTTAAATTTAAGAGCAAATTATACTTAAAAGCAAAAAGCTGAACTCTCAAAGATATGCCACTAGACTAAATGAGTCCTTACGAATTGGTTAAATTTATCTACCAATACAGTTATCCACACTAATTGATTATTTTACGCATGCGGCATTAACACGGTCAAAGTTAAAAATATTGTTATCTAGACTTGCATCTAACCAATCTAATACAAAAATTTCGAACTTCTACTTACAAAATACGCTAAATACGCTTACCTAGATAAGGATAGGTAGGCAGTCTCCATCACTGAGACGCTAACAGAAGGGCGCAAAGATATGCAGAGACACAATAAGCCAACCAAACACCATCACTGAGACGCTAACCGAAGGGCGTAAAGATGTGCAGAGACACACTAAGCCAACCAAACACTATCACTGATGCGGAAACAGAACACCAGAGAGGTATGCACAGACACGCTAAGCCAAGCAGACACCACAATTGACACGCTAGCAGAACGCCAGAGAGGTATGCACAGACACGCTAAGGCAAGCAGACACTACAATTGACACGCTAGCAGAACGCCAAAGAGGTCAAACTTGGAAAAAATTCAATACAATTGGCTTCATCTCTTCTTCTAATACCTTCCTCACCTCTTTCACACTTGCACGTTGATTTTACGTGTAACTCATGCATTGAAGCATATTTTTCTAGATTGCTAACGCCTCTGCTCGTTAGGGTAGAAATTTCATTGCGTATACTTGAACAAAATTTTCCTCTCGAATGTAACCATTCTGACTTAAATACCCTTCTCTCGTAATGAGACTGAGGTCTACCTAAAAGTCCATCTCCATCTCGACGAAGGGGGGTTTTTGACCATCAGTACAGGCAATGTTTCTTAACACACCAACACAATGATCCAAACAAATAATTTTTCTAAATGTAGTTTTGGATGTAATATTTTCCCTGCACGTTGTATTTTCTTCTTGTAAGCCAAAATTGTAGATCCATTTGTAAAATAAATTAATGAATGGAGATATTCGTGTGCAGTACTTCTGTCGTCTGCTACTAAATGACAACGGCAAATGGAATAACATTTTACATTAGGAGCACATGCTAGAAGAGAAAAATCACTCTCATTTAAGAGTAAATGATACGATTCTCTCGGTGACTCTTCGTAGTCCTTTGGCATATCTGTTGGCAAAAGAGCATTAATGTCGTTGACACTCAAAAGAGCCAGATAGTCACTTTTTGACAAAATAGACATATTTTAACTGTATACTTAATAACAAAGAACTTAACTCTCTCAAAGCTGTCTACCTACACTAAAAGAGTCCTTACGAAGTCGTTAAGTTTATATGCCAGTACAGCTTCCCCCAGCCTAAGTGTTTATTTCACGCATGCGCCGTTAATACGTTCAAAGTTGAGTGTCACGTGAATGACGTGACATTCGACACATGACGTGACATTTGACGTGAAAGGCGTGGCATTCACGTGACATTTGACAGGTCACGTGAATGACGTGACATTTGACATGTCACGAGAATGACGTGACATTTGACATGTCACGTGAATGACGTGGCATTCTACACATAACGTGACATTTGACGTGAAACGACGCAGAACGTGGAGAGTATCTGTGATGCTCTCCACGTTCTGCGTCGTTTCACGTCAAATGTCACGTTATGTGTAGAATGCCACGTCATTCACGTGACATGTCAAATGTCACGTCATTCTCGTGACATGTCAAATGTCACGTCATTCACGTGACCTGTCAAATGTCACGTGAATGCCACGCCTTTCACGTCAAATGTCACGTCATGTGTCGAATGTCACGTCATTCACGTGACACTCAACTTTGAACGTATTAACGGCGCATGCGTGAAATAAACACTTAGGCTGGGGGAAGCTGTACTGGCATATAAACTTAACGACTTCGTAAGGACTCTTTTAGTGTAGTTAGACAGCTTTGAGAGAGTTAAGTTCTTTGTTATTAAGTATACAGTTAAAATATATCTATTTTGTCAAAAAGTGACTATCTGGCTCTTTTGAGTGTCAACGACATTAATGCTCTTTTGCCAACAGATATGCCAAAGGACTACGAAGAGTCACCGAGAGAATCGTATCATTTACTCTTAAATGAGAGTGATTTTTCTCTTCTAGCATGTGCTCCTAATGTAAAATGTTATTCCATTTGCCGTTGTCATTTAGTAGCAGACGACAGAAGTACTGCACACGAATATCTCCATTCATTAATTTATTTTACAAATGAATCTACAATGTTGGCTTACAAGAAGAAAATACAACGTGCAGGGAAAATATTACATCCAAAACTACATTTAGAAAAATTATTTGTTTGGATCATTGTGTTGGTGTGTTAAGAAACATTGCCTGTACTGATGGTCAAAAACCCCCCTTCGTCGAGATGGAGATGGACTTTTAGGTAGACCTCAGTCTCATTACGAGAGAAGGGTATTTAAGTCAGAATGGTTACATTCGAGAGGAAAATTTTGTTCAAGTATACGCAATGAAATTTCTACCCTAACGAGCAGAGGCGTTAGCAATCTAGAAAAATATGCTTCAATGCATGAGTTACACGTAAAATCAACGTGCAAGTGTGAAAGAGGTGAGGAAGGTATTAGAAGAAGAGATGAAGCCAATTGTATTGAATTTTTTCCAAGTTTGACCTCTTTGGCGTTCTGCTAGCGTGTCAATTGTAGTGTCTGCTTGCCTTAGCGTGTCTGTGCATACCTCTCTGGCGTTCTGCTAGCGTGTCAATTGTGGTGTCTGCTTGGCTTAGCGTGTCTGTGCATACCTCTCTGGTGTTCTGTTACCGCATCAGTGATAGTGTTTGGTTGGCTTAGTGTGTCTCTGCACATCTTTACGCCCTTCGGTTAGCGTCTCAGTGATGGTGTTTGGTTGGCTTAGTGTGTCTCTGCATATCTTTGCGCCCTTCTGTTAGCGTCTCAGTGATGGAGACTGCCTACCTATCCTTATCTAGGTAAGCGTATTTAGCGTATTTTGTAAGTAGAAGTTCGAAATTTTTGTATTAGATTGGTTAGATGCAAGTCTAGATAACAATATTTTTAACTTTGACCGTGTTAATGCCGCATGCGTAAAATAATCAATTAGTGTGGATAACTGTATTGGTAGATAAATTTAATCAATTCGTAAGGACTCATTTAGTCTAGTGGCATATCTTTGAGAGTTCAGCGTTTTGCTTTTAAGTATAATTTACTCTTAAATTTAAATCGCTTTTCTCTTCTAGCAGTTTCCATTTGCGCCCTGTATTTTTTTCTATAAGTATACATGTTTATCATGTTTACATCTCCGACTACATCTACGTTAGAGGAGAACACAAAAAAAAATAGAATTTTTAAACAAAAAAAATGTCATATTTTTGTAGTTTTTTCCCGTTATTGTTGATGTTTTTGCAAGTTTGATGGTACACCTTTTACTACGGGTAACGTTGCTCCTGTTACAAACGCTTGTTCTATTTAATTAAATAACTATTAAACAATTAATCAAACAAACGTGCGATTTAAAGTCATTGAACTCCATGCGACAATAGCCTCAATCCGATGAGTCTGCATTTGGACTATAACCGACCTAATTTGACCCCCCTGCGACAATAACCTCAATCCAATGAGTCAGCATTTGGACTATAACCGACCCGATTCGAAAAATGCAGAATTGTAAATATTATTTATTTTTTTCAATGTAATTAATTTTTATTAATTATTATTTCAGTCTGATATAACATTGTAATCGTTAGAAACGAAAGGTATAAAATTTAATCTCTCGCATTTCTGATATTTTAAATAAATAATTATTTTAAAAAAAACGTCCTTGAAGGCAGTAACTATTAGTGTCGTAGTCATAATGTATTTTTTCGTAGGATTTCATTGTTGACATTCCTGTGTTTTACGCTTTAACGAAAAAGAAATGTTTCCATTTTTCATTGTTTCGAACAGTCGGCGATTTTTGTTAGTGTAGTTAATTGTTTATAATTAAGGTAAGTTTTTGAGCTTTTTTTTTTGGTTAAGAAGCTTAATTTTTTTTTAATGTGAGTGATATGATGCGTTTTTACTTAGTATCTTTGGTACACCATCAACACTATTTTTTCATGTTTCCAGTAGAAACGTCTCCTAAAATATGCTGTCGTCGATTTGCTTTTCTTAAATTATGATAAATATCCACAATTTTTATGCCTTCACCGCTTTCCTATGTCCACTATTCTTTTGTCATCACCATAAATTTATGTTGGTATCACATTTCACCTATTTTAATTGAAATGTATGAAAAATATTACTACTTGTATATACGAGGTTGATCAAAAATTACTAGTGAAATAAACATTATAAAATAAAAGATTTTAGAAGTCCAGATTTAAATTTTCGTGTGAATTATTGTAATGTATGAAAAAAATTAGTAATTGTATATACGGGGGTTGATCAAAAATTACTTATAGACGAAAGAATTTAAGATCTTTGTAGAAAAGGGGAAATTTGACTAATTTATTTGAAAGAACAATAATGGGTAGCCACGTGTCGAGCAGTGGACGGTGGGTTTGTGTATTTGATGCCTCATACGCCAAAATCGAACCGATAACAGTGAAGATACGATGTAATAGCCTTTTGCCAATCACAGTAGAGTGTAACAGCAATGTTTGGTATACTGTTATTTCGTTATCTTTTGAGCATATTGCCTCAGTATGTGGCCTAGGTATGACGTGTTTCTAACTTTCACTGTATTGAAAATTTCCTTACCTATTGTATGCAGCACTTCCTTTTGAGTTGACACACCAAGACTTGACGGCAGTGGCACAGGAGAAGATTTGACGTTTTTGGCAATGCCAAATATTTAATTTTCTTTGAGAAAAGATGATTTGACGTTGTACTTAGACACTTTCGGCGGTTTGGTCATAATGCGAGGATGACCTGCGGTATGATGTGTTTGATTTTTCATCTATTCGCAATAGGTTTTCACGCGATATCTCGCATGTCTCTGTACATTGAGCTGCGTAGAAGATTAATATCCCTTTGTCCTGTTATAGCAGCTTCTTCATATACAGTAATACTTATGTGTAGGTACCTACATGCTTTTGTGTTTTGTATAAATGTACCTATTTACGATTGTTTCTTCTAAAATATAGGAATATATTAATTTTATAATACATTTAAGTATGTAGTAATTTTCTTTACAATTTTTACTTACCTATTTGTTTTTTATTTATACCTTATATTACCCGTGTCTAGCAAGCGTTTGCGTGGGTTAGCGGAATTGTTATCTAGTAACGGATGCCCTAGTACTTGGTTCGTGTCCCCCGTAAGGAAATATTTTTTGTTTAATATTAATGGTTATTGACATACTTTAGACTATTATAAGGACTAACAAATAATTACAAATAAATAAAATAATTAATCGGTCTGTGGCCCACTGACGTCACCCGACAAGTCACCCCACAGACGTCACGTCGCACACGTCACATCATTCACGTCACCCACGCCGGAGTCACGCGGTCTGCTGCATCGACAGTCACGCGCGATGTTGTATCGCTAGGGTTCAAAGGTCAAAGTGTCCTGAAGTGGCTTCCTTTCTACTATAATTGATGTCAAATTGGGTGTCTAGATCCCTTATAAGCCCTTTAACTTCCAACAAGTGATTTAGAATGTAAGCTCTTAAATTTTGAGCGCCTAATAATTTATTTTTGACAAGATTATTAGCTTCTAAACGTGATGACAGCAAAACTTTTATACGATTACGACCAATGCTTTTTATCTCTTTAATATGTGTAAGTTTCAGGGTCTTAAATAGTAGGTGACCTATCGCCATAGGGTGCAATCTAGAAAGACCAGTTTAATTCCCAATTTTTTCAATATAAACCCAAATATTATCTAAATTGTACTTATCTGAAACCAAGTTGAAATATTTAATATCCTTTGGTTTTTCTATCGGCAAAGTAGCACTAGGTTGAAAACTATTATTTTCCATTACACTATCTTCATTATCCACTATGTCTTTCGTCTGAGAGGACGTCCCTAATGAACTTTGTTCCCCCATAATGGGGGAACCAATTTAATTTGTTTATTTAAAAATTCACTGGACTATAAAATTATATTTTTATCGAGTATTAAATTTTTAACGAGTTTTTAATAATTCAAGAAAAATTGATAAATCCGGTTCCTTCTGTAAACGGTAGCCTACGATCGATTCGAAGGTACGAATAAGACTGAATTATTGAGCTTGAAAAGAGGTTTTTCCCATAAGAAATAGATTTGATCATACTTATGAAGCATATAACTAAAAAATTCGAATTTTCCCAGATATAAGATATACACCGTTAGACGCGTCATAAGTCCTCCCACAAACTCGAATTGTCGAAAAACCAAAATTTTCAAGTTTAATTTTTCAGTTTTTTTGGCTATGGTGAGCAGTGTGTAGGTGTGTATGTCTCAGGTTGATCGCTTAAGCACCATTTGAAATCTTAACTCTACCCTATTTATTTGGTGTACTTGCGGTTTTCCTGTCTCTCCTTGAACCTAAGATATATACGCCCAAAAAATATGCTATTTTGTATCTACCTAGTCCTCTAGCTGGCTTACGGGTAGTCAGAAGTCAAAAATTAGACCGGTTCTGAATCGGCCCTCACACCCTCTTAATACACAGAAAAAAAATTCAGATCGGTGTAACTTTTCCACACGCATACATACATATTGTATGGGTGTCCCGAAAAGATTGGTCATAAATTATACCACTGATTCTGGGGTCAAAAATAGGGTGATTAAACCTCACTTACCTATATACAATAGTGCACACAAAAAAAGTTACAGCCCTTTGAAGTTACAAAATGAAAATCGATTTTTTTTAATATATCGAAAACTCCTAGAGCTTTTTTATTGAAAATGGACATGAGGAATATTTATCGTAGCAACATCTTAAAAAAAAATTATAGTGAAATTTGTGTACCCCATAAAAATTTTATGGGGGTTTTGTTCCCTTAAACCCCCCCAAACTTTTATGTACGTTCCAATTAAATTATTATTGTGGCACCATTAGTTAAACACAATATTTTTAAAACTTTTTTGCCTCTTAGTACTTTTTTGATAAGCCAGTGTTTATCGAGATATTTTGAATATTTGTCGAATCCACCACCTATTTGTATATGGTTAAGTATGATTATAGACACCTGTTAATAATCTGAAAATTTATTTATATTCTTGTTCTCATGATCATTTTTCAGTGCGTCACAGTTTTTCGATTTCTCTCTAATGCATTAAGTTTGATGAGACGGAAAAAGCGGTAGCTCCGTGATTAAACACAAAAATAATGCAGCATTACAATGGTTATATACATAAGATATCTATTCCTAACCTACGTTTGATTCGTTGATATTAAGAATGCGCGTTATTTCTAGCCAATCAAATACACGTATTACGAACATTTGACGAAAACTTCGTCCATTTTGGCCATTTTTTAGAAGTGTCAAAGAGTCAGTGACGGTTATTATTCAGGTCAGTATTTTGTGTACCTGTCATTTTGAAATTTCGAATTCGACTTCCCTTGTGTTTCACAACGTTTTTGTGCATTATTTTGTGTTTTGCTTTAGAATTTAGTTCGTTAAAAGTTAGTTTTGTGTTTTGGTTTAGAATTTAATTCGTTAGAAGTTAGTTTATACTCCAGGTCATTATGAAAGAAAAATATTCATAGTAAGGAGACGTAACTCATGGCTGAAGAACCTTAGGAACTGGTTTGGATATAATAACAATGAATTATTTAGAGCCGAGGTTTCAGAAATAAAAATCGCTCTGATGATTACCAACTTTTGAAGCGGATACAGCACCTAGAGAAGAAGATAAAAACACAAGTTATGGATAGTTTTGTGTCATTTTTTAATGTTTGCATATTTATAAATTTAATTAACAATATTGTTTACTTTTTAATTTTATTCCCCTTTATAAAAAATACCTACATGTTATCATATTGTGTAAAAATCAAATCTACTAAATTACTAATTAGTTTAATTCCACAAGCTTTTCACCTATGGCTAAGTACGATTCGGGCATCTGTCAGATTCGTCAATAATTACATGAAATAAGTCTCGACACACCCAATACAGTATATGACGTCATAATTAATGACGCACTGAAAAATGATCATGAGAACAAGAATAACTTAAATTTTTTGGTATATTTTGAAAAAGAAGCCACATCTCGATAAAAGTTGACTTACCAAAAAAATACTAAGAGGCAAAAAAGTTTTAAAAACACTGTGTTTAACTAATGGTACCACAATGATAGTTTAATTGGAACGTACACAAACATTTGGGGGGTTTAAAGGAACAAAACCCCCATAAATTTTTTATGTAAATATAGTAAAAAAGTAGCCGCATCTCGATAAAAACTGGCTTATCGAAAAAATACTAAGAGGCAAAAAAGTTTTAAAAACGTTGTGTTCAACTAATGGTACCACAATAATGAATTAATTGGAACGTACACAAAAGTTTGGGGGGGTTCAAGGGAACAAAATCCCCATAAATTTTTTATGGGGTGGACAAATTTCACTATAATTTGGTTTTAAGGTGGGCCTGTCATAATAATGATACATGCCCGTTTTCAATAAAAAATCTTTGAGAGTTTTCGATATATTGAAAAAAATCCATTTTCATTTTGTAACTTCAAAGGGCTGTAACTTTTTTTATGAGCACATTTGTACTAAGGTAAGTTAGGTTCAACTGAACTATTTTTAACCCCAGAATGTGTGGTATAATTTATGACCATTCTTTTCGGGACACCCTGTATACATACATACATACAAACATTTTCCCTTTTTTAAATAAAAATTGAGTCATACTTCTGAGCTCGATAACTTTTGAACCGTATAACCGATTTTCAAAATTAAACATGCGTCGGAAAGGTAATGATCTGTGCTATCAGAATCCGTAAAGGTCGGGCTTAAGTTTTTGAAATTTTTGGGAGTTTTGGGGACGAGAACGAAAAACATACTCTAAATGGGAAGGGCCGTAAAATCCACACCCTTGGACCAAAATGGAGATGTAGCATATGGATGGACGAGTCTTTTCCTATACTTTAAGAAGGAATTTGGCCCAATTTTCAATTCAGTCAGGTTTAGAAAATCGAAAATTTCGTGTATATATAGTGTCGCTTGTAGTGTTGTGCGCCACTGGTGAGAACTGCCGTTCTCTGTGGATTTTGAGGAAATAGATTCCACAGAATTGTATGATTTTAGTATATACTTCCAATATTTCCAATAATTCTTCTTTTTTTAATGAAACTTTACTTGAGCTGTTAATATTGTGTGGTAGGAAATTTTGTGCTAAGTATATGAATTTTATTTTAGCACAAACAGATGGAATGGGAAAGTCATCGTCAATTGTGAAAGAAGATGTTGCAATCGAAGAAGAAACTAAGGATCACCAAAACAATAACAAAGTCCCTGGACCGTCGTCACTAGGAGAGGAAGAAAATTGTCAAACAACAAACAATTCAGAGTACCTACTTCTTCCGATGTGGTTTGCTGTATTTGCCAAAAAGAGAGCTCTGACGTACATACATAAGTACATGCATAATTTGTAATCAGGTGGTACATGTTGTGTCCGCTGACAGCACACTTGGTGCATGTGCATACTATGAAGGTTTTTACCAAAAAGTTACATACATATGTGTTGAGCACAGACAGAAAAGATTAAAATAAATAAAGGAAAGACGATTGAAGGTCTTCAAGCCCAGGCTAATGCTATGAAATAATTAAGTGATAATTCCTCCAATTTCGATCGGAAAAACTGTATAACAATACCAATTACATCCCCAGCTTTGATAGGGCCAAAGGAGATGCTTGAAATATTTTGGGTATCATACAAGATAAAACAATTGACGGTTTATATAGAGTTGTTATGAAATAAGGAACAATAAACACACTTTTTTCAAGAAATCAATAAGAGAATTCAAAGACAATTTTCTTAATTTAGAAGATGTTCCAGACGTTAAGCTGTATCTAGGAGAAATTAGTACAAAACATTCTAAACTTGGACGACAAGGCTTTATAAAATGCTACGGCAATAAGGAATACTCTTCAAACGTATGTAAGTGTAAAAGGTCTAACGTATTGTGCAACTCTAAATGCCATAATGCTTTAACCTGTGAGAATAAACACAAATTATAATTACGGCATTATAAAAATAATAAACATTAAAATTAAAAAATGACGTTTTATTAAACCTAATCTAACAAATTACGACATTTTAATAGCTGATCTGGGTTTGACTAGTCAAACCCCAATTTCATAAAATTAAATTTCGACCTTTGCCTGACTCACTTAGTCTCTCCTAGGTTTGACTAGTCAAAGGCCGAAACTGTAATTTATTTCGAGCTTTGACTAAGACCGTCAGTCAAACCTGAGGATTGCCTAATCAAACCTAGGAGTGCCTGAAATTCAGGCTTTGACTATAATAACACATAGGTATTATACAGAGAGAGTCTGTAATTTGGAATAAATTCAATATCTCAAATACTAATTGGTTTTTTGAAAAATGCTCAGACCCGTCGATTAGTATTTCAAATTGTCCTTTTTGGCATACAATAATAATGTATACAGGGTGTCCCAATTTCGAGATATGACGTCATCGTTGATTTTCTTAAATGGCAACACTCATTTTGATAGCTATTTTGATAGGGTGTGTAAAGTTATACACAACTGCAAAATATCAAACTTTTATTCTCTACCATTTACAAGATAATAGAAAATATCAAAGTTATGTCTGTAATTTGGTATAATTCAATAATTAAAATACTAATTGTTTTTTTGAAAAATTCTCAGACCCGTAGATTAGTATTTCAAATTGTCATGTTTGACATACAATTAATGTATACAGGGTGTCCCAATTTAAAGATATGACGTCATCATTGATTTTCTTAAATGGCAACACTGTCATTTTGATAGCTATTTTGATAGGGTGTATAAAGTTATACACAACTGCAAAATTTCAAATTTTTATTCCCTACCATTTAAAGATAATAAAAAATAACAAAGTTATGAAAAACAAGTAATCAAATAATAATTGAATTTAATTATTTCAATTAAGCAAATACTCATGATATTGCCCTCAATTATTGTCAAATTGTCAATGGGCAACTTTATGAGCATTTGCTTATTTTTGAAATAATTATATTCAATTATTATTTGATTACTTGTTTTTCATAACTTTGTTATTTTTTATTATCTTGTAAATGGTAGGGAATAAAAATTTGACAGTTTGCAGTTGTGTATAACTTAACACACCCTATCAAAATATCTATCAAAATGACAATGTTGCCATTTAAGAAAATCAACGATGACGTCATATCTCTAAATTGGAACACCCTGTATACATTATTATTGTATGTCAAAAATGACAATTTGAAATACTAATCGACGGGTCTGAGCATTTTTCAAAAAGACAATTAGTATTTTAATTATTGAATTTATTCCAAATTACAGATATAACTTTGTTATTTTCTATTATCTTGTAAATGGTAGAAAATAAAAATTTTATATTTTGCAGTTGTGTATAACTTTACACACCCTATCAAAATTGCTATCAAAATGACAGTGTTGCCATTTAAGAAAATCAACGATGACGTCATATCTCAAAATTGGGACACCCTGTATAAATTATTATTGTATGTCAAAAAGGACAATTTGAAATACTAATCGACGGGTCTGAGCATTTTTCAAAAAAACAACTATTTGAGATATTGAATTTATTCCAAATTACAGACTCTCCCTGTATATATTTCGAAAGGTTGACTAGGAACAATAAAATAACAATTTAGATTTTAGGTATACGTATATTCATAATAAATTTTATCTACACATTACATTGATTTAAATACTAATTAACTATTGATTAACATTAATTGAAATAGATTTTGTAAACATTAGTTTACAAAAAGGAATAATAAAAAATATAAAAATAGAAGTATTATTCTGCTAGCACGGATATTCATAGGCGTAGTTATACTTTTGAAGGTAATTCTTTAATTTTGGATGACAATCTAGGCCAGGTAAAATCGCCTAGAAAATAAACATAAGTTAACTAAAAGGTAATATTATTGTATGTATGTGTGAGCTTATACAGGGTGTTTCATTAAGAATATCCAATCTCTGAGTTGTAGATTCTAGACCTCAAAACATTAGATAAGATAGGGGACAGGTTAACTCTTGCCAAATTCTACGCCACTAGCGGAATTGGCATTTTAGCGCAATTTTTCAATTCTCCAATACACCCTATGTAAATAACATAACCTTCACTCGTAACGATAAGTCATTAGTGTTCGAGATATTTGAAGTTCAAAGAGTGAAGAGTATATTATCCATTCTTAATTTTTGAAATTAAATATTAAGAGGCACAATACATTAATCAAAATAACTGTGCCGTTACAATGTGTAACTTCAAATAGCTCGAAAACTATTGACTTTATCGTTACGAGTGAAGAATATGTTATTTACATGGAGAGTATTGGAGAATCGAAAAATTGCGGTAAAATGGCAATTCCGCCAGTGGCGCAGAATTTGGGAAGGGTCAATCATTCACTGTCCCCTGTCGTACGCCTCTGGTAATAGCTAGAAAGTTTATTTAACATAATTTCATATGGAGTCTAGTACCTACACTTTCTGCCAAGTATGAAAAGGATACGTCGAATAGTTTTAAAATACTGAGGAAAAATAATTTTTATATAAAACAGCCTGTAATTGTAAACAGCCAGGTGATTTGAGTTAAATCTTAATCTTTTGGGGTCTAGAATCTACTACTCAGAGATTGGACATTCTTAATGAAACGTCCTGTATAGAGGTTGGAAATAAATCTGGTATGTCGAACTCGTATGTTACAATACCGACTAAAATCCGTTCCTATCTTCTGACTGTTTCCCCCAAGGAACTACGATAAGAAATTACTTCACAAGGGGAGAATCTAAGCATCACTTTTGCTTTATGCTGTCGAAGTCATTGCTTCTCTCCTTCTATCCGTCATTTTATTCTAAACATTCACGTGTGGCATAAGACAGTGCGTTACCTGCCGTTGTTGCGGAATCTCACTTTAATTTGATCGACGCGGGCTGTTTTGACTTTCTCTTCTTCTAAGTTCAACTCTCTAATCTTTAGTTGACTCTCTTTTCCGATAAAGGGCTTCCATTCTCTTCATCCAGTGCTTCAATTGGTAGCATCCCGGTTATGACGTATATTGTGTCATATACTGTGGGGAATGCGCTGGCAACTCTCAAAGCGCTTAGGAGTTATGCGACCTTCCCTCGTGTTTTCTGAATTCCGAAGGTGTCAACCCAAATGTATATTGTTTATGGGTTAATACTGACGATGTTAATATCCTTCTGCTTTGATTTAGGCCATCTACATTCGGCATTAGCAACTATAAGGCTGCCCTTACCAGTGACTATTTACATTGACATACTCCACCCGCTGCTTGAAACTGAGTCTGGTATAAATCATCACTCCAAGTACGGAGAAAATGGTTGTGATGTCATTTTATGTTCTCCAATGCTCAGCGTTACGGTTTCCACTTGTTTACTATTATTAAAAAGCACTTCCTCGACTCCTCGACTGCCTAGACGTAGTCAAGGGTATTGTAGAGCGCAGAGCGATCCTAGAACGAGCGAAAAAAAAACGGGTGAAATAGGCTACAAGTAATTGACAAATTTTTTTTTAAATAAACATTTACAGTCACACAGAAGGATAGGAGGAGCAAACTCCCCCTATCCTTCTGTCGTTTTCAGGCAGGCGAGAATAGCATAGGGGGGACCAAGCTAATACTATACTTCTAGTCAGCTCACTATCCACAGACCCCCTGTACGTCTGCTGATCTTATGTAGGCAAGTACCGTACAGGGGGGAAACACGTATTTTCATTTAGGAATTTATCCTTCAAGACCTCCACCTTATCCGCCTCACCGTTTATAGGAAGGCGAGAATAGTATAGGAGGGCCTATGACAATCTTCTCCTTTAGCCCTACTTACATAGACTGCGCCGAATATCCCCATGTATCGTTCACTAATGAACACGTCCAGGGATATTCCGGTTCGCAAGAGGGGATGGTTTTAATTGGTAGGCGGTTGGTTATGGGGGGCACGCGGGACGCACGGACCACAATCTGGCCTATGGGCCCTATCATGTTCTCCTCTCCTGTCCAACAGTACTAGGGACACCTTCCCTAGTCTGCTAAGAGCGTTCCAACTCAATCCAAAAAAATTGTTTAATTACAGCTGCCTTTGGATTCCTAGCTTTTATTATTACCAATTTGTATCAATTATCAATGTGTGGGTCCCATATTTCAATATGCTGCAATCTATGGATATAGATATAAACATTTCATGTTTTTCTTCTTATTTTGTTACGTAGAAAAAATATAGAACATGTTGTCCAAGGTCAAAATTTTTTTCAAAAAAATTTACCAAAAATTGATTGGATACGATTTTTTACATACAAACAAGTAATTGGACTTCGTAAGTCCTTTGTTTTTACCCAAAGAAATCGAAAGTAGAGCTGGGGGTCGATATTTGAACCCTTCCTGTAACTTTAGGTCGATTGATATACGATTTTACTAATTTTGTTATTACTAATTTACTAATTTTTGTAAACAGAAATTACTTCAAAACCGGAACTAAAGATTCAAACTTAACTTTTCAATACGCTTCGATTGATGTATTACATGTACTATTTCTGCTACTATAATGGCACTTCTGGTTAGAATTTTTTAACCGGAAATGACATAAAAACCAAAATTTTATATTATTTGTTCTCATCTTGCTAAGGCACGTCGAATGCTATATTGGTTATACTATTTCGGTGACTTTAAAACAGTACTTACGGTTGCAACTCTAAAACCGGAAGTCCGATGTCAAATTTCTCCCTTGGATTATAAGCTTTCATTCGACACCTCATTTGTCATTCTAGTTGGCATAATGATGGACGAGTTGTGTTCACAGACAGACAGACAGACCGACAGATAGACAAGGCGGACAGACGCACGTGCATAATTCAAAGTTGTTTTCACATTTTTTCAAAATTGGGTGAAAATAATAGAACGTTATAATACAAACACCTGCATGTTAGGAATCACAATCACTGTATGGCACCTGAGACAAATATCTGATATTTTCCCGGACCTGAAAGTTATTTGAATTTGATTTAGAATCTACAACCTAAAGATTGGCTATTTTTAATTAATCACCCTGTATACTAAAACATGTTTAGATTTTTGCATGACCGTGATAATCAGATGGTCTACCGTTTGAGCTATCCAGCCCAGCCTATTGGTAGCAGTAGCAACCTTTTATTATTTTGAAATTGCAATATGTGCACCGACATATGCTTCTTTTCATGAGCATTTTTCAGTGCGTCACAAATGATAGAAAAAAAGGTAAGTCCGTGATAATAATATACAATTTAGTGACATGACATTTTAGTTAAATCTGACAGTTGTCACATTTTATTTGCAATTTGGCAAAAAACAAATCAATTGTGTTTATTTCATTTATAAAATGGTATTTTCTTTGATTTGTATAGCCTTATAAATTGTTCAGATTATATTCGTAGATTATATTATATAATTAATTAATATATATTATATGGCGCCATCTATTGACAACTAATATAAATGTTATAAATGTCACCGACGAAATGTAATCACTGACGTGCGTTTTTTTCTGTCACACACAATTTAATTCGTTAGAAAGAAATCGAAAAATTGTGACGCACTGAAAGTTCCTCATGAGAAAAAGCATACCTATAATTTTATTTTGTAGTATTTGCAGATACATTTTATAATTGTTTTATATTAAGCATTAATTATTTCTTACCTTCTTTATTATCGACTACAGTAATGTAAGCTCTAGAAACTGTTATGCCAAGACTGTTAGATGCGAAACAGGCATACCATCCTTCATCTTCATGAGTTACATTCAAGATCTCATACACTTCCGGGTTTGCCCTGCCATCATCACTTTTCTATATAAGAAAGGAAAATGTATATCCAGATAAATTTTTTGGTAATAACTAACTATAAAGACAGATAATAACGGTAAAAATCAATTATTATTACCTCCGATTTTCATGAAAATTGGTGGGTGGTTAAAGAATACATCAAGAAACAAAAGTAATATGCTGCCGCTTTTATTCTGGAAGTTAATGCCACTCCTTCTCGGGGGTAAAAATTATTTTAAAAAAATTAACCCAAGAAATCGATGAAGAGACAAGTTCTAAGTGAAATTCGTTATAGTAGGGAAGCCCAAGCGGGGATTTTTACTGTTACTCGAGCGCGTCAGATTATCATATGGGGAGAAACCTGGTACCCTGCAGATGTAGCTCTACCATATATTGGGTCTTAACACATGGAAGTTCGTTAAGGGGGGCCCGAAAAAAAAATCTATACTCGAAATTGTCAGATAAGGTAAGTTAAGTACATGCAAAATAGTGTATATTTTAAAAATAGACGATTTGAGCGGGGGGTAAGGAAATGGGTGAGTCAAAAAGTTTCACAAAAAAAAAAGCGAAAATTTCGCGAAATGAACATCAGATCGAAAAACTAAAAAATATGTCTTCAATATTTTTCAAAAATCTATCGAATGGTACTAAACATGACTCCCCACGGAGAGGGGTGGGGGGTAAATTTAAAATCCTTAATGGGACTCCCAAATTTTTATTACAGATTTGGATTTTTTACGTAAAAATATGGATATTTTTTCGAATTATGGACAGGTGGCGCTATAATCGGAAAAAACCATTGTTGGAAATGGAAAACTAAATTAAAAAAATGGAAAGTCGCCACTAAAATGGAAAATGTTACTTAACTTTTTTTGGTTTTAGGACCTAATAATCACAATAGAATAGAATAGAATATAAATATGCTTTATTGTCACTGAAAATACAAATTTTATGGACAAAGCTTAATTAAAGTCAGAAAAAAATAAATAAATAATATCTAACAATAACAATAACAAATACAATTTTCTGAAATTTGATAAATCGTCAATATAAAAAATATATACATAAATACAAAATATAAGTTAATAAAGTAAAGAAAAAAAAAACAAAATCGATATATTGCAACAATTTATAGAAATTGCAAAGTGAATGTTGTTCTGAAGCTATTTTCTTGTGGCATTTTTATAATCAAGTATATTTAAATGGGAAATAAGCCACAATTTTACCTAAAAATGATTTTATTAACGTTTCGACGCCCAAGTCGGGTGTCGTTGTCAAAATACAAAATAATACTAAATAAATAAAAATGTTGTTGCTTAGTAAAAAATTCTTCTAATAATTTATTTAAATCAATTATTATTACCTCCGATTTTCATGAAAATTGGTGGGTGGTTAAAGAATACATCAAGAAACAAAAGTAATATGCTGCCGCTTTTATTCTGGAAGTTAATGCCACTCCTTCTCGGGGGTAAAAATTATTTTAAAAAAATTAACCCAAGAAATCGATGAAGAGACAAGTTCTAAGTGAAATTCGTTATAGTAGGGAAGCCCAAGCGGGGATTTTTACTGTTACTCGAGCGCGTCAGATTATCATATGGGGAGAAACCTGGTACCCTGCAGATGTAGCTCTACCATATATTGGGTCTTAACACATGGAAGTTCGTTAAGGGGGGCCCGAAAAAAAAATCTATACTCGAAATTGTCAGATAAGGTAAGTTAAGTACATGCAAAATAGTGTATATTTTAAAAATAGACGATTTGAGCGGGGGGTAAGGAAATGGGTGAGTCAAAAAGTTTCACAAAAAAAAAAGCGAAAATTTCGCGAAATGAACATCAGATCGAAAAACTAAAAAATATGTCTTCAATATTTTTCAAAAATCTATCGAATGGTACTAAACATGACTCCCCACGGAGAGGGGTGGGGGGTAAATTTAAAATCCTTAATGGGACTCCCAAATTTTTATTACAGATTTGGATTTTTTACGTAAAAATATGGATATTTTTTCGAATTATGGACAGGTGGCGCTATAATCGGAAAAAACCATTGTTGGAAATGGAAAACTAAATTAAAAAAATGGAAAGTCGCCACTAAAATGGAAAATGTTACTTAACTTTTTTTGGTTTTAGGACCTAATAATCACAATAGAATAGAATAGAATATAAATATGCTTTATTGTCACTGAAAATACAAATTTTATGGACAAAGCTTAATTAAAGTCAGAAAAAAATAAATAAATAATATCTAACAATAACAATAACAAATACAATTTTCTGAAATTTGATAAATCGTCAATATAAAAAATATATACATAAATACAAAATATAAGTTAATAAAGTAAAGAAAAAAAAAACAAAATCGATATATTGCAACAATTTATAGAAATTGCAAAGTGAATGTTGTTCTGAAGCTATTTTCTTGTGGCATTTTTATAATCAAGTATATTTAAATGGGAAATAAGCCACAATTTTACCTAAAAATGATTTTATTAACGTTTCGACGCCCAAGTCGGGTGTCGTTGTCAAAATACAAAATAATACTAAATAAATAAAAATGTTGTTGCTTAGTAAAAAATTCTTCTAATAATTTATTTAATCTGACTCATTTATATCGGCAATTCAGACACGTATTATACATTTTAAAGTAGACGACTTTAAAATGATATTGCCAATATTGATGAGTTGCGTTCCTGGGACGACTTTACTAAAAGATAGTTCTGAATTGCCGATATAAATGAGTCAGATTAAATAAATTATTAGAAGAATTTTTTACTAAGCAACAACATTTTTATTTATTTAGTATTATTTTGTATTTTGACAACGACACCCGACTTGGGCGTCGAAACGTTAATAAAATCATTTTTAGGTAAAATTGTGGCTTATTTCCCATTTAAATATACTTGATTGCAAAGTGAATATACAACAAAGTAAACTATTTATAGACATAGGAACTAATAAGTTTAAGCTGCTGCATGTGACACCCAAATATAGATAAGTTTGGTTACTTGTACATTACACTGTAATTTCTTAGTTAGTCATTAAGAAACTCTTCTACTGAATAATATGGTCTTTTAGATAGATGAGCTTTTGTCATTTTATGGAATTTGGGGAAAGATGTTGCAGATTTGAGTTGTAAAGGAAGATGGTTGTATAGTTTTTTTGCGGAATATAATATAGATTTCTTTACTAACTCAGAGGACGGGATCGGTAAATAGACATCAAAATTTGAATTTCTGGTGGAGTAGTCATGACGAGGCCTTGCTGGAAAGACATGCATGTGTTTACGAATTAAGCAAACAGTTTCTAAAATATATAAAGATGTAAGGGTTAAAATGCCGTGATCTTTGAAGTAACTTCTGCAATGTGTTGTTCTTCTGAGGCCAAACAGATACCTTATTGCTCTTTTTTGTAATTTAAAAATAACATCTAATTGGGCAGCTGTACTAGAACCCCAAAAAGGAAGACCATATCGAAGATGAGACTCGAACAAAGAAAAATATGTTAGTTTAGAAGATGCTAAATTGAGTTCTTTCGAAACAGATCTTATAGCATAGCAGGCTGAGGCGAGTTTCTTACTTAACACATCGATATGAAGGGACCATTTGAGGTTGCTGTCTAAAAAAATACCAAGAAATTTTACAGAATCAACGGTAGAGATCTGGCTGTTATTAACAAGCAGGGGTTGAAGAGCACTTTTATAGGATAATGCTACTGTCTTATCCACGTTAAAAGAGAGTAAATTAGAGTCAGACCAGGTTTTTATCGTAAGCAAATCAGAAGTTATAGTTGCATGAAGAGATGCAATAGTTGAGTTGCTCCAAGTGATACTGGTATCATCAGCAAAAAGAAAAAATTTCCATCGATTTTTAAGTTAGTGATGTCATTTATAAAGATAAGGAACAGTAGAGGACCCAATACTGAACCTTGTGCTACTCCACATACAATGTTTTTGAGACCAGAGTCAGTATCATTTGCTCTAACTTGTTGTTTCCTATTAGTCAAGTAAGATTGGAACCAATTCAAAGAAATACCTCGAATCCCATAGAAATTTAGTTTTTTAATCAAAATGTCGTGATTTACACAATCAAAAGCTTTGGCATAGTCACAGAAAACAGTGGCAGTACAAAGATTATTGTTTAGTGCTTGGTAAACCTCATGAAACACAGAAAACAAGGCATCAGTGGTACATTTATTAGTTAAAAAGCCGAACTGATTTTGCGATAAGATGTTGTTATCAATGAGAAAGGACATAAGACGGGTTTTTATGAGTCTCTCAATAATTTTTGAAAGTACCGGTAGTAAGGCAATAGGTCTATAGTTGCAAGCATTAGATTTTTCACCACCTTTATGAAGGGGAATAATAATGGCTATCTTTAGGCACTCTGGGAATTTGCCTCTTTCAAAGGAATCATTAATTAGTGAGACGAGGTTTTCCAACACATTTTCTGTGAGATTTGAGAAGATTTTTATGGATAGTCCATCAGTACTACAGGATGATTTGCTTTTGATACTATTGATAGTTTGGATCAGTTCAGATATATCGATTGGTCTTAAAAAGAATGAATTCGAGAACACTCCTGAATTGGGGAGATAGGAAATGGGATCTTTTTGTGGCAAAATAGTAGAAGTTATATTTTTACTCACATTAACGAAATATTCGTTTAGATTTTCCGGGTCTGGAAGGGCAAATGTTTGAACTGCGTGAGTTCTATTTCGAAGATCGTTTATTATGGACCAAGTTTCTTTTGCAACACTTTTAGAGCTTTCCATACGATTTTGATAGTAGGCTTTTTTAGCTGATTTGATGAGTTTTAGATAGGTTACCCTGTACTTGGTGATATATTGAGTGACAGAGACGTTGGTAGCAAATTTCTTGATATAAAATAGTGAGCGCATATTTTTGGCTGATATGCGAATACCTTTTGTAGCCCAGGGTTTGTGATGTTTTGGCTTAATTGAAATTAAAGGAAATGCCTTATTGAAGATAGAGACAAGCTTTTCTATAAAATCGTTGAAATTATAGTCCACGTCCGCAGAAGGAAAATGCCACTCAGAAGTTAAGCATAAATTTTGAAATTTATGAAAATTCCGAGCGGAAAAAATCCTACCTAAACGTCGGGTTTTCGAGGAGGGTTTGCTGAAGATGTTAAACTTCGTAAATACTGCTTCATGATCTGATAATCCCGCATTAATAATTGTAGAGCAGACATCAAGGGGTGAGAAATCTGAGACAATATAGTCAATTATGGTAGATGAAGTTTTTGTAATCCTTGTAGGAGAATTAACGTGCATTGAGAGACCATATGATTCGAATATGTTGACCAAGGACATTTGGGTAGCACAAGCAGCATCATAATTAATGTTAAAGTCCCCGCATAGAATTTTTCTGCTTCTATGAGGCAAGTCATCTAACAAATTTAGCAGGTTCTGAAAAAATAGTTCCACAGGGGAGTCAGGTGATCTATAGATGCAAATAATGTAAAGATTAAGATTTTTATTATAAACTAGGGAAAACTCAAAGAAGGCTTCATTTAACAGAAAGTCATATTTTGTAATCAGAGAAAAATCATTATTTCTAGAAAGAATTAGGGTGCCTCCATGAGCTGAAACTTGGACGATCATACCTAGCAATTGTGGTATATTTTTCTACAAAAAAAGGCTCGTTGACTTCAAGCCAGTGCTCTGTAACCGCAACTATTGGGGGAAATCCAACCCAATAGCTCATCCCCATAACGCTCGAGTGACTGCAAATTTAGCATACTTTGCTCCCCTCCAAGTACATACAGTGATTAAAATAAATCAATATTTTTTAAGTTATTAAACATCAACAATTTTAATTTTTTATGAAAACGAAATGCGTGTTTTAAAGCAGGTTTTCATAAATAACTCAAAAACTATAAGTTATTTCAAAATTTTATCATTATCAAAATGAAAGATAATCAAATTTCTAATAGATTTCTTACTTTACAAACCTTTTAGTATTAAGTCAAAATGAGTTATGGGTATAATAATTTAATACATGTGTATTTTGTTTCGGTTTGTACTAAAATCTTAGTATTTAAGTTTAAATAACGAGAAAACGATGCATTTTATGAAATGCACTTACACTTGTCAAAGTACCCAGAAATTCTTCTTCTTAAAGTTCCCTCTCCTATCGGAGGTTGGATATCATAATGGCTATGGTCACTTTGTTGGCTGCTGCTCTGAATAGTTGTAATGAACTACAGTTAAACCATTCTCTAAGGTTCCTCAGCCAGGAGATGCGTCTTCTTCCTATGCCTCTTCTTCCTTGGATCCTTCCTTGCATAATAATTCTCAGCAACTCATATTTTTCTCCTCTGGTAATGTGACCCAAATATTCCAGTTTTCTAGTTTTTATACTTTTCATAATTTCTAACTCCTTATTTAAACGTCGTAGCACTTCAACATTGGTAATCCTTTGAACCCACTGAATTTTCAATATTCTTCTGTAACACCACATTTCGAACGCTTCTATTCTTCTTATGTGTTGTCTCTTCAATGTCCAAGCTTCCATTCCGTATAGCAATATAGAAAATATGTAGCATCTTAGAGCCCTCAATCTGAGAGGCAACTGAAGGTCTTTGTTTGTAAGCAGTGTCTTCATTTTTATAAATGCTTGCCTTGCAGTTTCAATTCGGACTTTAATTTCTTTGCTTTGGTCATTTTTGTCATCAACCCAGGTTCCCAGATATTTGTATGTCTTAACTTTTTCTATTTGGGTTTGCTCTATCATTAACCTTTCATTTCCATGTTCTGTTTTTGAGACAATCATAAATTTAGTTTTTTTCTTGTTTATTTTTAGTCCGTATCGAATGCAATAATCGTTAATTCTATTTAGCAATTCTTGTAGTGATTCCAGGGTATCTGCCATTATAACGGTGTCATCAGCGAATCTTATGTTATTTACTATTGTTCCGTTTATAGAGATTCCATCACTTAGCTCCGCTATCGCTTCCTGAAATATGGCTTCACTGTACAGGTTAAACAGTAGCGGCGACAGAACACAACCCTGTCTTACTCCTCTCTTTATATCAATATTCTCGGACTCCTGTTCTTCTATCTTTATATTGGCCTTTTGATTCCAATACAGATTGATGATAATTCGTAAATCTCGTCTGTCTATATCTCTGTTTTTCAATAATTCTATTAGTTTTTCATATTATCAGAACCCAGAAATACATATTATCAAATGAGCTTTAGAAGAAGTTAATAGCATCAAAATTAATACTCCAGAAATTTTTCAAAATTTATGCTTCAAAAATTTTTCCAAAAAATATGTTAATGGTTTTTTAGAATAACTAGGTAATTTTTATGATATTGTTCGTCGGCTATAACTTTTCCCATGCGTCACGATTCATTTTTAAACAAATGTCAAAACATAAAGTGAAACGAACGTCGATGTGTAAATAAATTTTTCCACCTACCTTTACCGAAAGTATACTTTTCCGGACCTCATTGTAGGGAGCAAAGTTGTACTTTTCCTCCCTAGGGAGGAAAAGTAAAAGTGACGTCATGGTATTTCATTCATGAAATATAACTTATTGACGCCCTGTACAATATCTATTTTCTATTACGTAAGTATCTATACATTTTAACGTTTATTTATAAAACAACCTGTATTTTGCAGAATGGTAAAAAACAGTAAATTGTTACTTTGATTTAACAATGTTTACATTAATAATTTGACTTATATTTGACAGTTGACAGTTATATTGTACCTACTTGTTAGTTTTAGCTCTAATAAATTTTGTTGGTTAGTTACATAAATAAATTAAGTAAAAATGAAAGAATTACTCGTTATTTGAGGAAGGTGGAAAAATCATATGTATAACATTGGAGTAAAGTGCCTTTTTTCTCCCGAGAATGAACAGTAATCATTCAAGGTTGAATGATTACTGCTCATTCTCGTTGAATGATTACTGATCATACAATAATTAAATGATTACTGCTCATTCTCGGGAGGAAAAGTAGCACTTTCCTCCCTTGTCATACAAATAGCTATTGTACACTGTATACTACACACATCGGCGTACGTTTCACTTTATATTTTGACTGAATTTGTTTGAAAATGAATCGTGACGCATGGAAAAAGTTTTAGCGGACGAACAATAACAGGTCCATCCAAAAATAATTTAAAGGCTAATTTTTAAGATCTATAAAATCGTATTCCGAGTTCTATGAAATCGTATAATTTTGTATAAAAGTTAATTTTTTAAATCCGGTATGTTTTAAAGATAAAAGGTTAAAAGGGCCACGGTTACATGGTTCTCGCAGTAAAATTTATGTTTAAAAGGTTTCTGTCTCGGTAATTTTTAATTCTACAAAAATAAATAAAATGTTTGGTAATAAAAAACTCAAATTTCATTATGTATTATTTTTTACGTGTATGGAGCATTTTTGGAGTTATTATCAAAAAGTAAATGGAATTTAGGAAAATTTTAAAAATTCGGATTTTTTTAAATCATATTTTCCTTCAAAAATATGCATTCTAAACGGGTCAAAATGTTTAAGATCCATACTTTATCATTACATGAGATCATTACATGCCAAATTAAAGAAAGTCTTGTGAAGATTATAGTATAGTATAGTTGATCCAAAAGATGGCATAACCCAGACATCCGAAGTGAAAGTTATCCTTTAACACCAAATTGTTCTATATGGTCCACACAATGTCCAGAAAAAAGTCACACCATTTTGAGCGTCGGGTTTGGGGGGAGAGGGGGAGAAATCGGTAAATTTGTAGTTTTTTAAAGTTTTTCGCCAATATTTCTAAACCTATGCGGTTTAGCATGAACAACTCTCTATACAAAATTGTTCTACATTAAATTTTAAATAAAAAAGGCCCTATGCATAATCTTTCTAAAATGAATGGTTCCAAAGTTACGGAGGTAGTATAGTATAACTGGTCCAAAAAAAGTTTTAGAAATATTGACGAAAAACGTAAAAAAAACTACTAATTTACCGGCTTATCTCCCATCTCCCTCCCAAACCGGAAGCTCAAAATGGTGTAACTTTTTACTGAACAATATGTGGACCATATAGAACATTTTGGTGTTGGAGGAAAACTTTTACTTTGGATGTTTGGATTAGGCCTTTTTTGGACCAATTATACTATACTACCTCCGTAATTTGGAACCGTTCATTTTAGAAGCGTTATGCATAGAACCATTTTTATTTCAAATTTAATGTAGAAAAATTTTGTGTAGAGGGTTGTTCATGCCAAACCGCTTAGTTTTAGAAATATTGTCGAAAAACTTAAAAAACTACGAATTTACCGATTTCTCACCCCTCCCCCCCCCCCTCCCAAACCCGACGCTCAAAATGCTGTGACTTTTTTCTGAACATTATGTGGACCATATAGAACAATTTGGTGTTGGAGGATAACTTTCACTTTGCATGTCTGGGTTTGGGTCTAACTATACCATACTATTACTCTAAATTTTATTTTTGGTCGAAGTGGTGTATGTATTATTTTTCATTTTCTTAAAAAATTCGAAAGGGTCCTCTTATATTAATCAATGCTTGCTTAATTTTAATGTTATCAAACTTCTTTTAGAGTTCATTTGATAGGTATTTCTAAGTATTTTTACAAAATTTTAGTAAGTACCTACTTATATTTTATAAAATTAATCGATTTCCAAGTTATGTAATCTTGAATGCTTAGATTTGAGTAGGTACTCGCTTAAAAAAATATACATTAAATTTACTTACGACGTTCTTTGAATTAATATTAATAGTAATTTACGTAACAAGTTCCGAAAGTTATATTTTACGAGACGAGTAAGAAGTTACCAGGGCGAGCCGTAGGCGAGTCCTGGACTGGAATCCTTGGAGTCTTGTAAAATCACTGATTTGGATCGTGTTATGTACAATAGTTTTTCTGCAGCCGTTTTGTATGTTAAAAAGAATATATGGATAAACTCTACTTATGAACTTAACACTTTAAAGTTACTCTCGTGAATTCAACATTAGAAAAATCTACTTATGAATATTAATAACACAATTATAAAAATTATTCATAAATAGCGGCTTTCGCAGTTTCCCTAATCTCATCTGGAATCATTTCGGCTTCACTTTCTCTGCTGATTTCCATTTCTTGGAATTGAAAAAAGAAAAACTGAGCGAAAACACACACGAATCTTAAATGACAAGCGTTGTCATAATAAAATACAAAGTTGATGTTATTGTCAAAGCCGTTACCTAGCTACCCAAAATCGTCCCGAAAGTAAAAAAAGCGTCCCGAAAATGAAAAAATTAGTCCCGAAAGTAGCTACTTTCGTTAGGAGTTGTGTAAAATGGTGCTTTCGATTTAATAAATCATGACGAAAGTTTTATTTTCGGGACGGCTGAAGAAAAAGGTTTTTCAAGTAAGAAACTTATTCGATTTGTTATTAGCTTTAATTTTGGTAACGATACCTTTTTTTCAACAAGTAGTTTTTGAGTTATTTATAAAAAAACGCTGTTAAACCTTCAAATTTTTTGAGGAAAAATAAAAATTTTTAATCATTGATAATAAATAAAAAAACTCAAAAATATTGAATTATTTTAATTACTTTATGTAACACATTTTGCTTAGAATTTGTTCCTCTATCGATTTATGGAGTTATTTTTAATACAATAATTTTCACCCACGAGAAGGAGTGGCATCCACCACCTCGTCAAAAGAGCACTTCTGTTTCTTAATGTATCTTCTACCCGCTCACTAATTTTCATGAAAATCATTGGAAGTTCAACAAAATCGGAGGTGAAAACCTTCAGTGACTCCACTATTAGGTTGTTAGAATAAGCGAATTTCTAATATTTGCAGAATTATCCTAGAATTATAGTTATCCCCATGCCCATCACCAATATTACAAATAGCCTGTTATGAGCCATACCCTTCTTTGGACCAAACCTACATACTTTCGTTAGAATTTGAAGGCCATTTGTCCTCTCAGGTCGTTGTAACACTTATTATCCAGCACCATTCTTCTTTTTAATTTCTTCACTGACTTTGTTATCTTTAGTCAGCAGCACCCTACGTATATAAAGGTGTACATAACTTCCAGTTCCACTTCAACGATTTATTAGTCTAGGTATCTAATAATTTAAAGAAGAGTACATATATTTTGTCCCTTGCTAATATCCTCAATAGTAAAAACCTATTCTTGTGCATTTTCAATCATTTCAAGTATACAAATATCTATCGGGTCTTCCCCTGATTGCCACTAAGCAGTTCTTCAAAATGATTTGTCCATCTATTTAATAACTCTTTGTCACTAATTACAAAGCCGTCCTTATCTTTGTACGCTATTATTCTGGGTTTGAACTGTTTTCTACGATATTCATTTGTTGGTATAATTTTCGTGCGCCTTTTCTATTATGGTATTTGGCTATTCCGTTTAGGACATTTTCTCTTAAAGTCTCTTATATATACTACATTTTTCTTTTGATTGATGGTACCACATTGTTCATCCAACCAATTTGCATTTCTTCTAGCCTTGTTAGATATTGACACAACTTTTTTTCTTGTATAGTTATATAGTTAGATTTTCATCGATTCTTGGTAGCTTTTCGTTTTGCGCGTTTTTATCTCTAATAATTTCAGATTTTAGCAACTTAGTATTGTACTCTTGTTGTCTCTTGTACAGTTATGTTGTGGTTTATTGACTATAGCTTTCTAGGGTAATCTTCAAAGTTCATTACATAACGAAAAAATATGTTGGTCGTTACCAAATATCGTTAAAATCACATGCTTAGTATTAACACAAATAATGTTTAAACAGAATGCTTGTTCATAGTCACTATGAAAAAATGCAAGATCCTAATATTCGTATGAGATTTAATTTTAATAACACTAACAGCAGAATTAAATCAGCAATTGTTTCTACATAAACCGATCCATAAAGCAGGAATATCAAACATGTTGAAATAAATATACGTGTTGTGATATGCCTATGAAATTACTACATGCGATTATTCGTGCTTTGCATAATTCTCTTACAGACTTGAAAACTAGTAATTGGCATTAAAAACAATAATAAATTAAGTTTAAAATGTAAGCTAAAACTTAAAAAAGAAATCCACGAGGAAAAATTTTCTGTAGTTGGCTGTATACCATTACAAAAACATAAAATCCTTTATAAAAGGTATATTTGTTAAAATCCCTATACAGGGCTACATCAAAGACATAACTAGTTTTCGATCGGTTGACCGATCATCATCAGTGTAATCCTAAAATATGGATAACCAGATAAAATGATGCAAAGTATTTAAAATGTTACTAAGGTTATAAAAAGTTATAGGCTATTCTCACTTAGAATCTAACATGCTAACCACCAAAGTAAAAATATTTGGGTATAAACCCTTTTTAATTGATCCGTCAGAGGAACATATGAAAAAGATGTGATTTATAACATGGATGTATAAAATATCCAATGTCTTACGGCCGAGGTACCAATGAGCTCAATTTGACCAGTTCACATCATGGCTGTATGGAAACAAGTGATTTTGATAACGGAAATTCTGAAAGATGACACGACAGGAATGACAGTTCCACAGGAAGTTATAATTTCCCTGTTGTTTGGTGATTTTTATTGTAAAATTTTTAAATTAATAACAATAAAAACAGTCGTTCCCACTGTGGTAAATAGTCTATTAAAATGGAAATAGACTTGATGTAAATGTTAGAATATTGTAATGAAAGAAGTAGACAAACCACATTACACGTAAGACGGAAAACTTAATAAACGTTATCAAACCCTTTATATGTGATATCTAGGGCTTAGAAAAGCAATTGTATGTTTATTTAAAGTTATCAGTTATATTAGAATAATTGAAAGTTGTTATAGTATGTGAAAGTACCATAAAAGATCACTGTGTGGGTGACAGAGATGTAAAACTGTTTTCACATCTGGGAAGGATATATAATACAAGCTAAGGCACATGCGACCATTTCTCAAGATCCCTGCATACTGCCTGGAACTCTAAGGGTTTGACAAAACAGACCAGTACGTGATATAGTTAAACATAGGGGAGAGGGTTGGTGTTAGAGGTTTATGAGATTATAATTAAAATGTAACATGAAAGGGACCCATAAAGAGTAGTGAGACTATTAAATTTAGTTACTGTATGAATATATGGGGTGGAGATAGTCATAAAAAAATTATGGATGAAAATTTAGAGATGATTAGTTAGTATGTAGGTGATGATAACACCATTGTTATCATCACCTACATACATACCTATTCATCTCTCAATTTTCATCCATAATTTTTCTATGACTATCTCCACCCCATATATTCATACAATAACTCAATTTGAGAGTCTCACTACTCTTTCTGGGTCCCGTTCATGTTACATTTTAATTATAATCTAATAAACCTCTAACACCAACCTTCTCCCCTATGTTTAACTATATCATGTACTGGTCTGTTTTGTCGAACCCTTAGAGTTCCAGGCAGTATGCAGGGATCTTGAGAAATGGTCGCATGTATCTTAGCTTGTATTATATATCCCTCCCAGATCAGAAAACAGTTCTACACCTCTGTCACCCACACAGTGATCTTTCATGGTACTTCCACATACTATAACAACTTCCAATTATTCTAATATAACTGATAACTTTAATACCCATACAATTGCTTTTCTAAGCCCTAGATATCACATATAAAGGGTTTGATAACGTTTATTAAGTTTTCTGTCTTACGTGTAATGTGGTTTGCCTACTTCTTTCATTACAATATTCTAACATTTACATCAAGTCTATTTCCATTTTAATAGACTATTTACCACAGTGGGAACGACTGTTTTTATTGTTATTAATTTAAAAAAATTTACAATAAATATCACAAAACAACAGGGAAATTATAACTTCCTGTGGAACTGTCATTCCTGTCGTGCCATCTTTCAGAATTTCCGTTATCAAAATCACTTGCTTCCATACAGCCATGATGTGAACTGGTCAAATTGAGCTCATTGGTACCTCGGGCGTTAAACATTGGATATTTTATACATCCATGTTATAAATCACATCTTTTTTATATGTTCCTATGACGGATCAATTATAAAGGGTTTATACCCAAATATTTTTACTTTGGTGGTTAGCATGTTAGATTCTAAGTGAGTATAGCCTATAACTTTTTATAACCTTAGTCAACATTTTAAATACTTTACATCGTTTTATCTGGTTATACACATTTTAGGATTACACTGATGATGATCGGTCAACCGATCGAAAACTAGTTATGTGTTTGATGTAGCCCGGTATAGGGATTTTAACAAATATACCTTTTATAAATGATTTTATGTAAAAAAGGAATATGTTAGGAGAAAACTAATATAGAAATAAAGTTTAAATGGAACAAAACGTATTAAAAAATGGAAATCCACACTATAATGGCATTTTTTATTAGAAACGTACATTCACATCATAACTGTTCATGGTTTAACGTATGAAGAATAACAATTAGTATACTAGGTAGGGTATGGGAGATTGATAAATTTCACGTGAATGTAGGAATGGATCAGGGCTTAGTGCGTAGTCCTTATAGTCCTTATTTATTTTCATTAGTATTAAATATTCTACCATATTATGGTGTAATGTTTACTTTATTTTTTATAAAATTTCTTCCATTCTTTGCTGTTTCGTATCAACATCTTTGCGTCTACCTACATATATCACTCCACTTCTCTCCAATATCTTTCCGACATCCCATATATGACTTAGTCTGCCATTTATTTGTTTTTCAATATTTTTACTCCCCACACTATTCGCATTGGTTGCTATCTTACATACGTTGTAAATTACCCCACCAAATCTCTATTTGTTCTATAAACTCCAATGGGGACTGTATGTTCAGTTCGTTTATGTATTTCTTATTTTATATATTCATGTCTCTTATCCTTATTTTACCACTTTTGGTAGCACCTTTCCCTGTTCTTAAAAACACCATATCTATAGCGCCTATCTTGCTATTTTGCCATTTCGTTAATACCCATGAGTCGCTGAAAAAAGTCAGAAAACGTAATATAAGGGTCATTCCATTTCAAATCACTCAATTTGGGAGCAAAAAAAATTTTGGACCTCCGATTTGTCTGAAAATTGATATATAGCTTCTGCGGGACGTAAAAATAAGATATTTAAGGTCAAAAAATCCTCTTCTTCTTTTTTTCTCAAAATGTTATTTTATGCGATTTTACAGTGATTTGGTGTTTATTTATACAAATTTGCATTTTCTATCGTAAAGTATCAATGGAAAACATAATATTTTAATAGAAGGGACTCATAAATGTCATTATATGGCATTATAACAAGTTGCTTTGATTCAAAACAAGCTTTTGATCAAATTTTATAGTGTAGAAAACGTTAAAATACTGTTTTTTACATTTTTCTCCATTCTCAAAATACGTCATAATCGATTTGGCTGAAAATTTGCCCACAGATAGACAAAATATAGGACTTTAAGTGGTGAGAAAGAAGGATTTGAATTATATTACAATACCAAAAAGTTACATGCAATATTATATTCAAAAATATAGGCGTCTACTGTAAGTATAATTAACTCGAAAATATCGACCTCACGACAAAAATCGCTGAAAAGAAGTTGTAATAATTGTAAATACGATTTATTTGGAACAATTTCAGTTCCTACCATTTTTGTCGAAAAGTTAAAAATGGCGGAGATATTGAGCAAAACAGGTTCTCCTTTAAAATCAAGATGGCCGCTAACGTAACGGAGGAATTCATTCGCGATTTTAAATTTAGGCTACTATTGACTCCCCTAAAGATCAGAAAAATAAATTTTTGTGCAGCTTGGCATTCAAGGTCAAATGCTATCCCGACTGGACTAATATATACTTTTGAGTATGATATTACTGCATGTAACTTTTTTGGTATTGTAATATAATTGAAATCCTTCTATCCACTTAAAGTCCTATCTTTTGGTTATCTGTGGGCAAATTTTCAGCCAAATTGATGATATATTTTGGGAATGGAGGAAAATGTAAAAAACGGTATTTTAACGATTTTTACACTATAAAATTTGATCAAAAACTTGTTTTGATTCAAAATAACTTGTTTTAATGCCATATAATGACATTTTTGAGTTCTTTCTATTAAAATATTATGTTTTTCATTGATACTTTACGACAGAAAATGCATATTTGTTTAAATAAACACCAAATCACTGTAAAATCGCATAAAATAACATTTTGAGAAAAAAAGAAGAAGAAGATTTTTTTACCTTAAATATCTTATTTTTACGTCCCGCAGAAGCTATATACCAATTTTCAGACAAATCGGAGATCCAAAAATTTTTGCCTGAGTGATTTGACATGGAATGTACCATAAACAACTTTAAAAACTTTCATTTTTGTATTCTGGGGTATTTCTTTTCTGTATATTAATTTTTTGTTTATTGTATGATACAGATCTAGGGTTTTTTCTACTCTGCTGTTGATTTCTGCTTTTAGACATCCTATTTCTTCAATTATTACTTCAAGTATGTAGAAGCTTTAACTTGTTCTATTTTTGTTCCTTTAATTTATATGTTAAGTTCTCCTCTTGTTCTCCAAATTGGATAACCTTTGGTTCGTTAATATTTTTATCTTCTCTATTCTGAAGTTCGTTTTCAGATTTGCTGAGAAATTTCTACTCTTTTTAGCCTTCTATACCCTACATTCAGCTTTCAACTTTTTGTGGTGGATTTGTTAATAATTTCGTAGAAAAATATTATGAATAGTGTTGGGCTAAGTGCTCCTCCCTGTTGTAAAACTCCATTTAATGTAAACGTATCCGATGTTAAATTATTACTAATCACGGCATTCTTGTTCTCATTGTGTATATTTTGTATTATTCTTAGTAACTTGTTCATTTTTTTCTCTTATTATTTTCCATAATTTCTGCATTGTTATTTTATCGAAGGCTTTTTCTACGTCAAGAAATGCTAAATATATTGGGTTTTTGTCTTGCAGTCCTTTTTGTGTTATATGTTTTAAAGTAAATGTATGATTCTGTATAGGCATTATACTTACCACTTATACTTTATTTAATGTGTTCCTTCATTATTCTTAATCGTTTGTTTATTTTTTTTTCTAAGAGTTTTTTTACATGTATATAGCAACTTCGATCCTCGGTAGTTATGTTATTACATTCTCTCATATCTCTTTCTTTGTTAATTTATTACTAATCACGCATTATTGTTCTCATTGTGTATATTTTGTATTATTCTTAGTAACTTGTTCATTTCTTTTTCTGTTATTATTTTCCATAATTTCTGCATTGTTACTTTATCGAAGGCTTTTTATAAGTCAAGAAATGCGAAATATATTGGGTTTTTCTCTTGCAGTCCTTTTTGTGTTATCTGTTTTAAAAATAAATGTATCATTCTGTATAAGCATCCACTTATACTTTATTTAATGTGTTCCTTCATTATTCTTAATCGTTTGTTTATTTTTTTAGGGTTTTTTTTTACATGTATATAGCAACTTCGATCCTCGGTAGTTATTACATTCTCTCATATCTCTTTCTTTGTATAAGGGTGCTATTAGTGATAGTTTCCAATCTTCCAGGATGTCTTCATCTTTCCATATTTTAACCATTATTTTTAATAATATTTTTTATTCTCCATTTTTTTCGGTTTTTTATAATTTCTGCTGTTATTCTATCTACTCTAGGTGTTTCTCATTCTTCAACGTTTTTATTGTGTCTTATAGTTCTTCCTCGTTTATTGAGTTTTCTGTATTAACTTCCAGTGGTTCCATCAATGTCTTCATTGGTTTATCACCGTTAGTAGTTCTTGAAAATGTTGTTTCTATCTTTTACCTATTTAATATTTTGTTGCTGTTATTTATTCTGCATTTTTGTTTTTATTGCTGTATATTTCATAGTTCTTTGTGTTCTTATCGTCTTCAGGGGTCTGGGGAATCGGTTTTGGTTATTTTTGTATAATATTCTATTTTATCTCCGATTTTTTTCCAATTACTTTTGTTTTCTACTATAACTAATATTTTTACCTTTTTTTCTTCACGTTTACTTGCTTTTTATATTAACGGACCTCCAAGCTGTCTGTTTCTTTGTTGAGTATTTTTTACTTTTTACACATAACTCCTTAACTGCATTCAATTGTATATCCTTATAGTTGTTCCATAGATTGTTTATATCATTATTATATTATCTTATATTTTTTTAATGTTATAAATTTTCGTTTATTTTTGATTAAATATTTTTGCCATTCCTTTGTTAACAACGATTTTAGTTATTACCATGTAATGGTTATTACCATATAATGGTTGCTGCCTATTTCGGGTCCTTTGTGTAATTTTGTATCCATTTCTCTTCTTATGTCATTGCTTTCAACTAGATAGGTATATATCAATTATGGATTTCTTATTTTGAATTTTGATTTCTTAGTATACGTATACGTGTCAGTTATTGACAAAATCTTTAGAGTGTAAACTTCTAGTAATCTCTTGTCACTGGTATTTCTGATTATTTCTCCAAAGGGTCCTATATCTCTAGTGTAGATTTCTCTTGTTGTGGTATATATTGCAAACGTTAATTCTCCCCAAAATTCATCTTTGCTTTGTGAGTTATCATCTTCGTTCATATATACCTACTACCATAATAGTGTTATTATACTTATTAGTAGAATAACAGACAACGGCTTTATAAAACTGCCACAAGACCAGCGACGATATATGAAACTTAATTTTGGAGAGCTGAAAAATCAGAAGAACATCCAATGCTTGTTAGGGAAATGAAAATGTACCAGTAGAGTTACAAAAATTATAAGTCTAAGAAATGTACTAATTACTAATTGCTGTAAAAATGAAAATATATTATGTTAAAATAATTAAGGAATATTTAGGAAGGACATATTTGTGAAAGAGGTTGATATTAGAAATAATAAGATAGAAACGTACGAAAAAATTCACACAGGGTGTTTCATTAATAATTGTCCATATAGTAACTGGAGAAACCTTAGTACAAAATACGAAGATTTAACCTAAAACCCTTAAATAAAATGTGGTTTCTTACTGAGTTACAGGGTGTTTTATCTATAAAACTAAAAATCATTTTTGCTCAGAATTTTAATACTATTCGACGTATCCTTTTCATACTTGGCAATAAGTGCGATTACTATACACCCTACAAAAATTATGACAAACAAACGTTTCTAGCTACTACCAGAGGTGTACGACAGGGGATAGTGAATGGTTGACCCTTCTCAAATTCTACGCCACTGGAGGAATTACTATTTTAGTGCCATTTTTAGATTCTCAAATACTTTCTACGTAAATAATATACTCTTCATTGGTAACGATAAAGTCATTAGTTTTCGAGATTTTTTAAGTGAAATATGAAACGGCACAGTTATTTTGATTAATTTATCACTTATGGTAATATAATTCATATGATTAAAATTAAAAAATTATTTGTACCCAGTACTTTAAAACTATTTGGCGTATCCTTATCATACTTGGCAGAAAGTGTAGGTACTGTACACCCGACTAAATTAAGATAAATAAACGTTTCTAGCTACTACCAGAGGCGTACGACAGGGGATAGTGGCTGCTTAACCCTTCCCAAATTCTACGCCACTGACGAAATTGCTATTTAGTGTAATTTTTTGATTTTGCCATACGTTTTATGTAAATAATATATTCGTCATTCGTAACGATAAAATGATTAGTTTTCGAGATATTTGAAATTAAAAATGAAGCGACACAATACACTGATCTTTATCGTTACAAATGAAGAGTATATTATTTTCATATAAAGTATTGGAGAATCCAAAAATTAAACTAAAATAGCAATTCCGTCAGTGGCGTAGAATTTGAGAAGGGTCAACCATTCACCATCCCCTGTCGTATGCCTCTGGCAATACGTAGAAACGTGTGTTTATCATAATTTAGAAGGCTGTCTAATAGTCGCACTTTCTGCCAAGTATAAAAAGGATACCTCTAATAGTTTTAAAATGCCGAGCAAAAATATTTTTTTAATTTTTAGATAAAACACCCTGTAACTCAGGAAGGAACCACATTTTATTTAAGTGTTTTGATTAAATCTTCGTATTTTGTGCTAAGATTTCTCCAGCTACTATATGGACAATTATTAATGAAACACCCTGTATTAATGATTAACTTAAATAATATACAGGGTATTTCATTAATAATTGTCCATATAGTAACTGGAGAAACCTTAGCACAAAATACGAAGATTTAACCTAAAACACTTGTTGGGGACTTGGTCCCGCTATTGATTGCACAATGAATGTAATTAAAGCCAATATACTTTTCAATTTTTATTGTTGTAATAAAACTAACAATTACAACATAAACCAACAGAAAAGTCCCAGCGACCTATTTTATAATTGACTGTTCTTCGCGACGTTCTAAAACAGAATGAATACAATAACTATGATCTTGACGTTCTACGCAGTTTAATAATTACGCACTATTTTCGCTGTTAGTAAAGTCAACATTTTTTAGGAACGATTCTTAACATATTCCCCCACCTTGAAATATTATTTCAATAAACATAAAGTTAAACAATTTATAAAACAAGTAAATTCCCCAATTGGACAAACAAAAATGAATACATATAAATGAGTACATAAAAATGAATACATAAAAATTAATACATAAAAAAGAATACATAAAAAAAGAGTATATTTTCTTAAACATTGTCAATTGGTAAGAGACATAACTTTGAAATTGATCGCTTATATTCGCCATTTACAGTTTGAATACGCGCAACCCGTACTTTGTTATCAGGGCCGACATACACTTCCTTTACACGTCCCATCTTTCATTGACAAGGAGGAAGATTGTCTTCCTTCAGCACCACCAATTGTCCAACTTCTAAATTTGGTTTTTCAGTAAACCACTTAACCTTCTGCGGCATTTCGATAATATAGTCCAAAGACCACCTCGTCCAGCAGTGCTGTTGAAGCATTTGCATATGTTGATACCTAGATAATCGATTTATAGGTATTTCTCGTACATCAGGATCCGGTAATGAGGTGAGTCGTCGTCCAATAAGGAAATGAGAGGGGGTAAGGGACTCAAAATCATCAGGACTTGAGGGCAAAGGACATAAAGGTCTTGAGTTTAGGACAGCTTCTATTTGAACTAGAATGGTATAAAACTCCTCAAATGTAAGATTACCATTGCCCAAAATTCTTTTTAAGTGTTTTTTACAGGACATTACCCCCGACTCCCATAGACCACCAAAGTTTGGAGACTTGGCTGGAATGAAGTTCCAGTTAATACCTTCACTACTGACTGAATTTGTTAAATACTGTGAATAAGACAATAAAAAATCTCCCAATAGTTTCAATTCGTTATTTGCCCCAACGAACTGGGTACCATTGTCGGACAAGACCTTTAATGGTTTACCCCTACGTGCAACAAATCTACGAAAGCACGCGATAAACGCCTCTTTTGTCAAGTCCGACACCAACTCAATATGAACTGCTTTAGTAGAGCAGCATACAAACAGACATACATAACATTTTGAAAGTATAGACTTTCTCCCATACTTATTTTTAATTTGGAATGGACCAGCATAGTCCATCCCCGTTACATAAAATGGAGGTGATGGAGTTACCCGATATTTAGGTAAAGGAGCCATTATCTGAGACAATGGAACTGGCCGGGCCTTGAAGCACTGAACACACCTATGAATGGCATATCGTACCAGATTCCTACCACCAATTATCCAGAACTGTTCACGGATTGAACTCAAAACGGCCTGCGGACCAGCATGTAAGAGACGTTGATGTTCTCATTCAACCAACAACTTTGTTAATGTATGCTTAGAGCTCAATAGAGCTGGATGCTTCTTCGTATATTCCAAACTCGACAACTGTAGTCGACCCCCCACCTTGAGGATACCATTTGCATCAAGAAATGGACTTAACTTATGTAGGGTATTATTAGACAACAATTGCCCTTTACTAGACAATTCTTTAATCTCTTGCGAAAATGATTCCTTTTGCGCCAACTTAACCAAAATATTCATAGCATGTGTTAACTCTGCAGGAGTTAAAGCACCCAGTACTGTCTCTTAAAATATCTTAAACAATAAGCCAAAGATCTTTTTAATCTAATTATGTGACCGAATATATGAAATGGAAACTTATATATGTCCTTAGCACCTTGGCAGGTTCCAACATGCACTCTAGTCTCGGGCATATCACTAATTGGTTCAGGAACGGACATAGGCCATTTTTGCTCATCCAACATTAACCAATCTGGGCCATACCACCATCTTTGACACTCCATCAGTTTTGATGGAAAAATACCTCGAGATATGATATCTGCAGGGTTTTGATCCGTCCTAACATGTCTCCACTCTTTTGGGTCCGTTAATTCCTGAATTTGGCTTACACGATTTCCCACAAATACCTGAACATCACTAGGTGACATTTTCAACCAACTCAACACCACAGTAGAATCACACCAAAAGACTGTTTTTCTAAAGTTTATAGTCATTGCTTGTTTTAACTTAGCTACCAGCTTACCTAATAACAGGGCTCCATATAGTTCCAGTCTAGGAATAGTTAATCTTTTTAATGGTGCCACCCTTACCTTTGCACACAACAAATGTACTGAAGTATCTCCACATTTATTTACACTTCTCAAATAAACACAACAACCATAAGCATTTATAGAAGCGTCACAAAAGCCATGAATATCAACCACTGATGCACCAGAACATACTACCTGCCTAGGAATTGCTAACTTATTTATTACAATGAAATCTAATTTTAATCTAGACCATTCACCATCCAACTCACAAAGTAATGACTCATCCCACTTCAAATCCAACTTCCACAGTTTTTGCAAAATAATTTTGGCTAGAACCACACTAAGTGCTACCAGCCCCAACGGGTCAAATATTTTCGATACATCCGACAGAATATTTCTTTTTGTGTGCCTTCCATCTTCTACTGAAAACTTAATTTCAAATAACAATTCATCTTGCTTAAATTTCCAATTGAGTCCCAACGTTTTGTTTTGTTCTTTCTCTCCAAAATGTACGTGATCAACCAAGACTGAACTGTCTAACTTCCGTTGCACTTCTTCATCATTTGATACCCACTTCCGTAATTCCATACCTCCAGCTTTTAGTATTGAACCATCTGGGTACATAATTCCAATAATTCCTCTGTTGTCTCTGCTCCTGTTAACACTTCATCAACATAAAAGTCTCTTAAAATTACTTCCGCTGCCTTAGGATACTCCCTTTGACCATCCATACCTAACTGTCGCAAACACCTGATTGCAAGATATGGAGCTGACCTCGTTCCATACGTTACCGTGTTCAAGGTATATTCTTCCAGCTGTTGACTAGGTGAAGTTCTCCAAAATATCTTCTGCAAACACCGTTGATTATGTGATACCCAAATCATTCGGTACATTTTTGATACGTCTGCACACACCACCTTAGGATGTTGCCTAAATCTCAACAAAATCAACAAAAGATCTTCCTGAATCTTTGGTCCAACATGCTGAATATCATTAAGAGACACGCCCGTATTTGTTTTCATTGAACCATTGAAGACAACTCGCAACTTAGTAGTGCTTGAATTTTCATTCAACACTCCATGATGAGGAAGGTAATAAGCTATTTCACTTTCTGAAGGTTCTGACACTTACATGTGACCCAGTGATATATATTCATTCATAAAGGAGCCATACATACCCTTCAGAACGACATTTTTCTCTAACCTTCTTTCCAACGCTAAAAATCTGTTCTTAGCTTCAAGTTTAGAATCCCCCAACTGCTCCAACTCTCCTTTAAATGGAATTCTAACGATAAATTTACCATCTTTTTCTCTCTTGGTATTTTCCACAAATATACTCTCACACTCTAATTCACCAACAGACAATGACTGCCTCTCTTGAGGAATTTCTTCCACGGCCCAAAATTTCTCCAACTGATTTTGAATGTCAACTACATTTAAATTACACATAGTTAAGTTATACGTCTGTGGATTCTGCATCGGTCCAGCCAGTATCCACCCCAGCAATGTCTTCTGCAACACGGGTTGAAACTCAGATAATTTAATCTGTCCCACACAAAGAAGACTATAAAACATCTCGGCACCTAGTAACATGTCCACTTTACCAGAAAATCAAAATCCAGCATCAGCTAGCGGTAAATGAGGGGGTATATCTAATTGAGATATATTTAGATTTTGACTAGGTATCAAACCACAGATCTTTGCCACAACCAAACATGAAATTTTTTTCTGAAAATTATTATGCAATAACTTAAATGAAACCATACATCTGCCACTAACACCAGAAGACTTTTGATTGATACCAAAAATTCTGATTGTGACTGTATCTTGTTGAAGTTCCAGCTTACCAGCTAACTCAGAATTAATCAGGTTTGGCTGACTCCCAGAATCCAATAAAACACGACATGTTTGCCACGAGCCATCTTTTGCCATCACCTGTATCAATGCGGTTGCTAATAGTATTTCTCCTGGTACCTCTATCCCATTATCCAAAACAACCGACCCAACATGCTGTGTAACCTCTAACGCCTGTGAAGAAGACGTTCCAACTTGCAAACCACCACTATTACCAGCTTCCCCAGCTTTCGCTCCATCATATTCCTTGTTACCACCAGGTCGACCAACTCCCGTCTCTGTATTTGGTCTTACATCATAATGTAACATTGTGTTGTGTTTTTGTCCACATTTCCTACAGTTACCTGCTTTACAGTATTTACTTGTATGATTTGCCTTTTTCAAACAATTTAGACAAAGGCCCAACTTTTTCGCTTGTTCGTACCTCACAAAAGTTCTTAATTTCCCAAATTCCACACAGTTATTAATGTAATGTTTATTTTTGCAATAATGACAAAACGGATCTTGACTTGTTACACTGAATGTATTAGTCTCTGTTAAGTTTGACTCTGTGTTCACAAATGATTTATGTCGTTGCCATTTATTATGTCCTCTGTTATTGTGGCTACCAGCGCTCTGTTCCTTATTTTCCTTAACCTTTTTTGAATTCCTCTCAATATTCTTTAAAGTATCTACCCTTTCATTTAGAAACGTTTTGAATTCATCCAAAGTAGCCACTTTTCCCTTTGGCCGCTTTTCCTCCCAACATCTAAATGTAATGTCGTCAAACTTTTTTGTTAGGCAGTGTATAACTATTGGATCCCAATTTTCCACTGAAATGTCAAGCTTTTCCAACGTTAACAGGGTTTCTGTCATAGTATCCAACATATTTCTCAAATGATCAGCTGACTCTTTTACCATATTTGGAAACAACAACAACGCATCTAAATGATAATCAACCAACATGGGAGTATCGTCATACCTGTCACACAAAAGTTTCCAGACAATATTATAACTAACTGCTGACGTTTGGCGCTTCTGCAGAACTTTAGCGGCATCACCTTGTAACGCTCGCTTTAAAAAATGAAATTTTTGAATATCAGGAATACTTTTATCGTTATGAATAAGACTCTCAAAGCAATCTTTGAACTCTAACCAATTTTCTACAGAACCGTCAAAATTTGCTATTGGAATTGGAGGTAACTTAATCTTAGCCCCCCCACCATATACGTCACTGACCAAACTTTGATTGTCATTAGCATTACCAGGATATCTACTGTCATTCACAATCTTTCTAGCTTTCGAAATAATTTTATAAAATAAGTTTTCAAAATTTATTAATTCAGATTCTCCATTATATTTGTCATCTAAAACCAACATTTCTTATTCAATTTCTTCAAATTCATCCAACAGTCTTTCCGCTCTAGGTAATCTACTTTCAAATTCAATAAGGAATTGTTCGTCATTAATTTTCCCCGCAACAATATTACTACTATCTACAAATTTTGTAAAAATTGTTAATTTTCCCTTAATAGTCCCTCTCTTTCTTACTAAACCTTCCGTCATCTTATTAATAAAAGAATTATAATTTAAACTTTAAAAAGAGTAAACCCTGTACAATTATAATTATTAAACTTTAAAAAGAGTAAACCCTGTATTATTATAATTATTAAACCAAAACCAACTAGTTCAAATATATTGGGAATATGTGTATGTAACAGGAAATAATAAAAATATAAGGAAATGTTAACGACTCACCAATCTCCAATTTTAACCAGCTTTGCACAAAATAGTTGTAAAAAATCAATAATTCCATCAGTATTTGAATTCCATAAAACCATAAACCATTAAACCATTTAAATTTTATTACCATCCGACTTCGTTTGGACCACTTATTACCATTCGGCTTCGAAGAACCACTTATGTTGGGGACTTGGTCCCGCTATTGATTGCACACTGAATGTAATTAAAGCCAATATACTTTTCAATTTTTATTGTTGTAACAAAACTAACAATTACAACATAAACCAACAGAAAAGTCCCAGCGACCTGTTTTATAATTGACTGTTCTTCGCGACGTTCTAAAACAGAATGAATACAGTAACTATGATCTTGACGTTCTACGCAGTTTAATAATTACGCACTATTTTTGCTGTTAGTAAAGTCAACATTTTTTAGGAACGATTCTTAACAACACTTAAATAAAATGTGGTTCCTTATTGAGTTACAGGGTGTTTTATCTAAAAATTTAAAAAGTATTTTTGCTTAGCATTTTAAAACTATTCGACGTATCCCTTTCATACTTGTCAATAAGTGCGATTACTATACACCCTACAAAATTATGACAAACAAACGTTTCTAGCTACTACCAGAGGCGTACGACAGGGGATAGTGAATGGTTGACCCTTCTCAAATTCTACGCCACTGGAGGAATTACTATTTTAGTGCCATTTTTAGATTTTCAAATACTTTCTACGTAAATAATATACTCCTCATTGGTAACGATAAAGTCATTAGTTTTCGAGAGATTTGAAGTTAATTATTAAACGGCACAATTATTTTGATTAATTTATGATATAATTCATATGATTAAAATTAAAACATTATTTGTACCCAGTACTTTAAAACTATTTGGCGTATCCTTATCATACTTGGCAGAAAGTGTAGGTACTGTACACCCGACTAAATTAAGATAAATAAACGTTTCTAGCTACTACCAGATGCGTACGACAGGGGATAGTGTCTGGTTGACCCTTCCCAAATTCTACACCACTGACGAAATTGCTATTTTAGTGTAACTTTTTGATTTTGCAATACGTTTTATGTAAATAATATACTCTTCATTCATAACGATAAAATGATTAGTTTTCGAGATATTTGAAATTAAAAATGAAGCGACACAATACACGGCCTAGATACGTTCCACAAAACTTGGCCGCAAAGCGAAAAGCCGTAAAACGAATCAATTATTCTAATACAAAATCATGTAAATTCGATGGGATCGGTTCCAAATTTGTTAAATATATGTTAAATGTAACATACTCCAAAAACCAACAAAAATCTATAAACAAAAATGAAACAACTTCATGTTACATAAAATATGTGTATGTGTGCACACATTTTTTTAAATGGCTTTAATCTGAAGAACGATGAAGAAATCGTAACCTGCAGATGACTGCCGTCATCATTTTTCGCTGGTAAGGTTGGACCTGGCTTAGAAAATTGTCCAACATTGTTTGTGTTCACATGTTGTCTATTTCGTTCTTCAGTTGTTTATATCAGCTAATTCCTCGAGAAACTTTCGCGTTACATTCGACGTCAGGATCGTTTTCAAGAAGGATATTTATTCCTTGTTCGAAATAGGTAAAGCTTTCGACAAATGTTTTGATGTTAACTGTTTGGAAACAACAGCCTCTGTTTCTTCAAGTGCCAGTTCTGTTTACAACTGAATGAGTTCTTCAAATGAAACGGGTTCCCTATCAGCTCCAAGTAGAGCAAGCACATCTCGTTCGTTCAAACTCTCAAAGCCGAGATTATGTGCTAGATACGAAATGTTTGGGCTAATTTCAGATAGGATGTTCACTTCTGCTTCAGTAGGATGTGTACAATCCTACTTTGTCCTATGTACTTTTACATAATCTGGCCATATTTTTTTTTCAAAATGCAAATATATTTTAATGTCTTCTTTTTAATTGCAAATTTCAAAAATTTTCTCTCCAGCTAGCCGTTATAGCGAAATATTTTAGGCCGTATATCGAAAACGTGCCTTAATTGAAGAGGGCCGTTATAGCGAAATGCCGTATAAAGAGCGGCCGTATAGCGAGGTATGAGTGTACACTGATCAAAATAACCGTGTCGTTTCATTTTCAACTTCAAATATCTCGAAAACTAATGACTTTATCGTTACTAATGAAGAGTACATTATTTTCATAGAAAGTATTGGAGAATCTAAAAATTGAACTAAAATAGCAATTTCGCCAGTGGCGTAGAATTTGGAAAGGGTCAACCTTCTACTTTCCCCCGTCGCACGCTTCTGGTAATAGCCAGAAAAGTTTGTTAAACATAATTTAGTAGTTTGTACAGTACGTATACTTCCTGCCAAGCATGAAAAACATACGTCGAATAATTTTAAAATGCTGAGCAAAAATATTTTTTAAATTTTTAGAAAAAGAACACCCTGTAACTCAGTAAGGAACCACATTTTATTTTAGTGTTTTAGGTTAAATCTTCGTATTTTGTGCTAAGGTTTCTCCAGTAACTATATGGACAATTATTAATGAAACACCCTGTATAATGAAAAACTGTTCATGAAAAAAGAAAACACGACGCATATTGGGACATTGCTTATGGTTTATAAAACAAGAACATTTAAGATAAAACAATTTACCTGAAGTACTTTAGCATTGCAGTCGTCCAAAGCTTCGTAAGAACATTTAGCATAACCGTAGGGTAAGTTTGTCCACACAATATAAGGATGTAAGTCAGAAACAAACATACAACTAAGTTTAACAGATTCCCCAACAATAACTGTGGAATTCTCAAGTCCTGTTGTCAATATGGGGGTGTTGTGGTATCGCTCTAGAATCAAAATGTTACCGTCACCACATAAAACAATGTTTATTGTAATTTGCCAAACTATTAATACATGAAAATAGAATTCGCACCTTAGTCACATTACCTCTTCTCCACATGTAACATTTAGAAATTATTTCTTTGACAGGAAAGAACTCATTCAATTACATTTAGCACAATAAGTACATAGCACAAAATATACCGTTAGATTAACTCGTTTTCTATGACAAAATAATTTTTTTCTACGGCCTTGCTAAAAGAGCCACTTCCGAAAGTTGCACTTTCCCGCAGGCGTGCGTGAAAGTAAATTTTCCCGCACGGCGTGCGGGAAAGTTAAAAACCTTGTAATATGGCATTATAATATATTATAATAAATGCAATAAACTAATATTTAGCTATTACTTACCTACTAATTTATTTCAAATTTATCTTATTGTGTTCATGTTTTAATGAAATTAGCGCGATTATTTCATTCATAGGAGATTCTGACCAATAGAAAGCTACAGAAATCTAAATTAAATTGATAATTTTTGATTATTTCATTCATAGGAGATTCTGACCAATAGAAAACTACAGAAATCTGAATTAAATTGATAATTTTTGATAATTGCCCGTCAAGTATATTACGTCAGATGCCCTTCGTTGCTACGAAAAAATACATTCAGTCACATTAATGACAATTAATGTTTTAAAAATTATAAAAGTAATGACTTTCAATCGTCAAATATTTATAAAAACTTTGTGTTTAATTGTATTAATTTGTACTTAAATAAATAAATTACAATAAAATTTTGGTTTTGAACAGTTTTATTCATGAAATAATCGCAACAAATTGCACTCGAACTCTAAAATTAATATAGAATTTTAGAGCTCTTGTACAATTACTACTGATAATTTCCCGTCGTCAAGTATATTACGTCAGATGCCCTTCGTTGCTATGAGAAAATACATTCAGTGACATTAATAACAATTAATGTTTTAAAAATTATAAAAGTGATGACTTTCAACCGTAAATATTTATAACAACTGTGTGTTTAATTGTACTAATTTGTACTTACATAAATAAATTACAATAAAATTTTGGTTTTTAACAGTTTTATTCATGAAATATTTGCAACAAATTGCACTCGATCTCTAAAATTAATATAGAATTTTTGCCATCGTGACACTTTGACATAATTTCATCTGTCAAAGTGTCACTCGGGAAAAATTCAATAATTTTAGTGCTCTTGTGCAATTACTACTGATAATTCGATGAAATAAAATTATTTTGACATAATATTTAAAAGTCAGATCAGTAGACAATTCGTCGTCATGGAAACCAATATCGTTGTCGTGGTAACCCATTATTATATTGATATAATTCTATTTTTTGTGGCTTTTTTTTCCAAACGTACGGCCCTAGAAAAACTATTGTTCCTAACTCATGCGGAAAGTGTCTTCCCCGCACTCGACTGCTTGTCCGAACTCCGATATCGCGTCGTTCGGGTAAACGGCAGTCTCGTGCGTGAAAGTATCACTTTCCGCACTAGTTAGAAAAATAACAATTTTAATAAACTGTTGTGGGTAGAACCATAGTCGCAATATTATTACCGTTATAAAACACCGTTTACAATATAATTAATATATTTTTTAATCCTATTATTCACGTGCGATGCCAGAATTGTCCGGCGTTGGCGATCACCATTGCGAATGTTTCTCGCAACATCTTCAGCAAAATGAAATAGTCGTCTTATATTATTTGATATTTGAGTCCATCATTCACGAATGTTTCCAAGGAACTTCTTATAGTTCTACGGTCACGGCCACATAATATATTTTTTAAAGTACAACAAAAAATATTCGATGTCTTAGTAACATTTCGTATTGTATTTTAATAACATGCACACATCAGTGGTTCTAAACTGGACAAAAAACTTGTTCTTGCGAAAAAATTGTGAAGTTTAAAATAATAATAAAAGAATATATAAAAAAAGAATGTGTGTACTTTGTACGCACGTAAGGAGTTATACTTCTATTATATGATTTCAACGAAATCAATATAATTTAAACAGTTTCTCTACTACTTTCCAAAAAAATTTATTAAAACAATACCAAAAATTAAAAAAATAAAAGAATAAAACACACACAAACACATTGAAAAATGCCACTAATGATTTCTGAACAATAATTGTTGCCAACAATTTTAATTAAATACGTATTTTCTGAAAAAAATTATCTAATAATATACTTACAATCATAAAATCTATAAAAAAAATAAAAAAATGATATAACTTGCATTGGGCTTGAACCTACTTCCCGTGTATCCCGCCGTACGAGAGTCGAAGCGATTTCAAACTGCACCACCTTCGCGTATACGTCATGTGGGAATATACACAAACTGAACAACTTTTTGACATTTTGTTTATATGAATTTTTATTAGTTTTTTGTCGAATTAAAATACAACAATATATAGAGTAAGAAAACGATACATTAGATGAAAATTTGTAGAAAGTTTGTTCGTAATCAGATTATGTAAATTAAAGCATTGCCTACTAGGTGTATAGCATAGCAAGTACTAGGTAAGTACATTATTTTTTTTACATTTTCCAAATAGGTATGAAGATAGTTTTTTATTGGAATACAACTGAAACATTTAGAATTACGTACCTGTGGCTTTTCAAAACTATTTAAAAAGTCACTATAATTATAAATTTGATTTTATTTCTGTCCTCACAACAATAAAAACTAATATATTATACAACATTTTTGTTTACCGATAACCTCCATATTGAACAATTATTGACAGATCATTTCAACACCCAATCAGAGCCCGTATAAAGACTAATACCAAACCTTCGGTGTGCGCATGCGCGCAGATCAATATAAATTCACCCTCAATCTCAATCGCGCCTAAAGAAGTATAACTAAAAATAATATAAATAAAATTATCATATAGGTACATATTCCAGGTCCCACAATTATGAAAATAATTTCCAGGCTTTTCCTGAGGCAACTTTTGTTATAAAATTTTTTATTTCAAAGCTCTACTATAAACGGTTCCTGAGATATGGCCGAGAGCCATTCTTATTGGGACACCCGGTACACACCTCCGAAAATTTGGCTGATGTAAATTCATTCGTATATCTATTGGCAATTTGTTAAAGAAACTTATGGCTCCATAATGTGTGCTAGCTTCCAACAAAACAGAACGTTGTTTGAACTATGAACGATGTATGAACGATGTTGTGGAAGCATAAAGTGTGAAGTCTCTGAATCTTGTTGAATATACATGGTTAAATTGAAATTTATTAAATTCATAAATTTTGCAATGTACATTATACACGAAAATATATAGGGTGAGGCAGATAACTGGCCTATATTAATAGATGCTAAAACTGAAACAGGACAAGATAAAAGAGGTCAAAACGTAACGTTTAGAAACCTTTCTCACTCGAATGTATTAAATTTACAAAGTAGTTTTTCCACTGAACATTTTAAAGAGGTTTAAAGAGGGTTGAACATTAAACATTTTTTAGGGTACTGACGTACCATATTGACATATCTTGTCCAATGACTAGTAAAATAACTCGCAATGAGCCTAAAAATAGTTGGGTAACAAATGATATAGTACAGGAGGGAAATGATTTGAGAAGTCTTTTTTGGCTATCAAATAACCTCCAAAATATAGACATGCATTTTAAATATAAAGAAAAAAAGAAGCAATATGTCAAATTAATCGACGAAGCAAAAAAGAGTTTCTTTCAAAATAGTTTAGAATGTAAGAATACTATACAACAGAAGCAGAAGTTTATATGTCGCACGGTAAATAACAAAATAGGTAAGACGGTAAAACGTAATAATTGTGACAAAATCCAACTTGCTGATAAAATTATCAGTAGTAATTGCACAAGAGCTCTGAAATTATTGAATTTTTCCCGAGTGACACTTTGACAGTTGTAATTTCACGAGCCGAAGGCGAGTGAAATTATGTCAAAGTGTCACGAGAGCAAAAATTCTATATTAATTTCAGAGATCGTGTGCAATTTGTTGCGATTATTTCATGAATAAAACTGTTCAAAACCAAAATTTAATTGTAATTTATTTATGTAAGTACAAAGTACCATTAAACACACAGTTTTTATAAATATAATATGACGATTGAGAGTCATCACTTTTATAATTTTTAAAACATTAATTGTCATTAATGTCACTGAATGTATTTTTTCGTAGCAACGAAAGGCATCTGACATAATATGCTTAACGACGGGATATTATCAAAAATTATCACCTTAATTTGCATTTCTGTAGCTTTCTATTAGTCAGAATTTCCTATGAATGAAATAATCAAAGGTAATACCACGAGTCCTCTAAATTTTATCGATAAATTTTTTTGTTTTCACGAAAACTTCTTTATTTGGTAAAATTACGAAAACAAACCGAATGATAAAATCACGAGTCCGAAGGACGAGTGATTTTATCCATTTCGGTTTGTTTGAGTGATTTTACCCTAAATAAAGAAGTTTAAGTAAGAAAACGAAAAAATTTATCAAGCAAAATTTAGAGGACGAGTGGTATTTGAAAAGATTATTTTGTGAACCAATATGTATTATTAGTAAATACGGGCATCTGTGAAATATTTTTAAGACAACTAGGATCAATGTCTTAAGTAGGTTATAGATAAATTATTTTATAGTTTTAAATTTAGGGTATAGTATTTTTTACTACAAAAGCGATATCACGTAGGTCAAAGTTTTTGACGTAAGAGAACTGTCAAAACATTAGAATGTGACTGAATATTGATTGTATATCGACTAAATTGGTAAAGTGTATTAGTGAATATATAGCGAAACCACTTGCACACTTGATAAATTTATCAGTGGCCCAAGGTATCTTTCCACATAGTTTGAAGGTAGGAGTTGTAACTCCAATATTCAAGAGTGGAGATAATTCTGTTTTAGATAATTATAGGCCAGTTACGATACCTACTGTTTTGGGTAAAGTTTTTGAGAAATGTGTATACAAAAGAATGTATAGCTTCCTTAATAAATATAATATATTATGTTCTAACCAACACGGATTTCTGCCTGGAAGGTCAACAGAGGGTCCTACTGTTGAATTACTCAGTTTCATTCACAATGCACTGGATCGGGGTGATTTTGTGGGTGCACTTTCCTCTGATCTTTCAAAGGCATTTGATACTATAAACGTAAGAGTTGCTATAGAGAAGTTAAAAAATATTGCTTTTCGGGGTCAGTTCTCATTATGGCTGTCATCATATTTACATTCTAGGAAAATTCTCGTTAAACTTAATGACTGTCGATCATATTATGGTGATGTTGATATTGGGGTTTCTCAGGGTTCAATACTGGGACCTTTAATATTCATATGCTATGTTAGTGATATGCCCAAATATGTCAGATCAAATAACATATTTATGTATGCAGATGACACAACTATTGCTACATCTGCTTCAAGTGTTGAGGAATTAACTGTCTTACTAAATGTTATATCAGAAGACTTTACAGGATGGTGTAAAAAGAATGCTTTGGTTGTTAATGCTAAAAAGACCACTAGCATGCAATTCTACTATAGACCTAACTCCAGTCATCAGTTCTCTATCAAAGTTGGTTCATTCGACAACTACCACTAAACTTTTGGTTTTGTATCTAGATAGTAATATGAGCTGGGAATCTCAAATTAATCACGTTTGCAAGAAAATAAATAGTAGCTATTACGCAGTTTTACAATTAAAAAGTTTTTTTACAATTGAACAGTTATTGAATATTTATTATGCAACTGTGTATTCTCACTTGGCCTGTAATATAAATCTTTGGGGTAGTGCTGTGAGTGCTACAAGAGTATTTGTCTCTCAGAAAAGGATAATTAGATTAATTTTCAATTTGCCATACAGGTTTTCATGTCGACAATATTTTAAAAAATATAACATTTTAACAGTACCTTCTATTTATATTTTTAAATGTATACTGTATGTAAAACCTAATATAACTACGTTTCATTCAAACTCTTATTATCATCAGTACCCCACTAGACAAAATGACTTTATAAGACTATCAAAACATAATACTGGACGATACGAAAAATCCCAGTATTATATGGGTATAAGACTTTTCAATCATCTTCCCAATGGTATTAGATCTGAAATAAATCCAAATAAATTTCGAGGCAAACTAAAATCGTACCTATTGCAAAATTGTTTCTATAGTGTAAGCAGGGCTGCTTTATCCATTAGGCAATATAGGCAGCTGCCTAGGGCGGCAAATTGTGAGAGGGCGGCACAGGGGCTTGAAATTTTGATGGGGGGGGGGGCAAGCATTATATAATATACAATACATTATATTATATGATGTAATAATGAAAACTGAAAGTATTTTTTGTAAATTTCAGTCATTTTCAGTTTCAGGGGAGGGGGCAACTGCCTCCCCTAACCCTATCAAATGACGCCCCTGGGGCGGCAAAAATACTGTACAAAAAATATTTGTATTTAAAAATTAAAATCGAATAACAAATATGTATATTCATCATTCATCCATCAATGAAATAGAAGTGAGCGTTCATTTCTAAATAAAAGAAATTGCATTCATATCAAAAATAAAACAAACATAGCATTTTGTTATCTTAAACCTAACACTATTCATCCAAAAAGAACGGAAGTCATAAATTTAGTGATTATTGGGCCGCCAGAAGCTCCGCAAACACGGTGAATTGACTGAAAACATCAATATTGCACATATTGCAGAAACTAAAGATTACCAGTAGGAAATCGAGTTAGAGTTGGGATTTTCAAACTGTATTATTACAAGGAGATAACATTCGTGTCGTCGCACTGATATAATACTCCAGCCAGGGAAATAAGCAAGAAATAGACCATGTTCGGGACAATGAAATTAATATCAAGGTAGCTGACTACTTTTTTAGTTATTGTGGACTTGACCTATAGGATGAAAACCTTCATGTTTCCTGCCTAGAGATCGTGTTTTTTAATTATTAACAATTTGGTGCAATCAATGCGATTTTTTCCATATTTTGCACTCAATTAAAAAGCTAAATAGTTGACATAAAATTGCAAAATTTATTTTTTTAGAAACATTGAAAAACCCTCACAATGACGATTTTTGAAAGTCAAAAAGTTAATTTGTTACTTCGTAAACTTCAAAATAACTGAAAATCGTTATTTATTAATAACTTTTCCTAAAACTAACTTAGAACTCTAGTGTTTCGCTTTACTCAAAGTTGGGTATTGGGGTACATAACAAACTCCCAAAATTTGAGACCGATCCATTAGTTAGTTTAAAAGTTAGGTATTCTATTTGTTTATCCCAGAGACCTTTGTTTGCAATAACAAATGACAGAAAATAATGAAGATAGGACACTTCTGCGTATTCCAAATGAAAATAGAAAAGTGATCCTATCAAAATGTATTAAGAAAAGATAAAAAATTATCTAATATAGTAAAAAATACTAGTTTATAAACATTTATAAAACATTGAAAACATCTTCTTACATAGGTATTCGGAAAGATGATATTTTACTCGAATTTTTAAAAATGTAGTTCAAATGATGATTAGTCATAGTAAGTGAAGGGGGAGCATCTGCGTTGATTGCACTAAATTGTTAGTAATTAAAAAACGAACGCGAACTCTAGGCAGGAAACATGTAGCTTTTCATCCTATAGGTCAACAATTAAAACAGTTGTCAGCTACCTGGCGGGAGCCGAAAAATGCCGAGTTCAAAAACTAAAAAAGCAACTTAAAACTACTACTAGTTTCTATATCTTGGGATCTACTCAATGAATTTTGATAATTCTTCTTTTAATTTGTATGTACTTTTGTGTAAATTACAAATATGCAATTTGTCTAGACATTTATTAATTAATAAACAGTCTAATTTTTTATACAATTTTATACAATGATACTATCATTGACTGCGTTCACCAGATGCAAACACATTCACAAATGTTTGCGCTTTGATTCTAAACTTGTTGACAGCGAACTGAACGGTTGGTTGTTTAGGTTAAAATTTGACATTTTGCTTGCTTGGTTTGAACGTAACCTAAAATAAATTTTCTCAATAAATACGTTTTTGAATTTATTTTTTTTATTAAAGGAAAAAAGAAAATTTATTTAATAGATAATAACGTAGCAGAATGTCTTCAGTAGCCTTTATTTTATATATAAAACCCTTATCAATATATTTTACAATATATACAATTTAAATTCCCGCCATATTTCAACACGTTTGCAAAGTTCAACTTAAATATCTTATGTTTGCAAAAATGGCGACCGCTTTCCAAACATGTTTGACGTTAGCAAGTCGTTCAGAACCATAAAGCGCAAACTGATTGCCAACGTTTGCATCTGGTGAACTCGCCCATTATTAATCGTAGAAAAAGTTAAGGTATATTTTAATGAATAAATTATGTTCAATAAATTATTATTTAACAAAAATAATTTATTCATTAAAATATCGGTACTTTAACTTATTCTATGATCATTAATAGTATGATAGAATTGATTAAAAAAATGACATAACCCAGACATCCAAAGTGAAAGTTATCCTCCAACACCAAATTGTTCTATATCGTCCATATAATGTTCAGAAAAAGGTCACACATTTTTGAGCGTCGGGTTTGGGGGGGAGAGGGGGGAGAAGTCGGTAAATTCGTAGTTTTTTACGTTTTTCGTCAATATTTCTAAAACTATGAGGTTTAGCATGAACAACCTTTTATACAAAAATGTTCTACAATAAATTTGAAATAAAAAATGCACCTATACATAATCCTTCTAAAATGAACGATTCCAAAGTTACGGCGGTAGTATTGTATAATTGGTCCAAAAAAAGGCCCTAACCTAGACATCCAAAGTAAAAGTTTTCCTCCAACACCAAATTGTTCTATATGATCCACATATTGTTCAGTAAAAAGTTACACCATTTTGAGCGTCCGGTTTGGGGGGGGGGAGATGGGGAAGAAGTCGGTAAATTAGTTATTTCTTTACGTTTTTCGTCAATATTTCTAAAACTATGTTTAAGCGTAAACAATGTTATATACAAAAACGTTCTACATAAAATTTAAAACAAAAATGGTCCTATCCTTAATTGTTATAAAATCAACGGTTCCAGAGTAACGGAGGGTGAAATGTGGAGGTTTTCGATATTTTTTATATTTCTTGGGTAATTGAAGATGATTTTGGGTGGTGAGGTTGCCGCTTCTTCAAGGGCTTATCACTAACATACCATCGGCCACTGAAATAGCAAATCCTGTTAAAGAAAATTTCTTTCAATCAGTAAAAATATTATAAATTGCTCAAATAATATAAAAAGTATCGAAAACCTCCACTTTTCACCCTCCGTAACTGTGGAATCGTTGATTCTATAACAATTATGTATAGGACCTTTTTTGTTTTGAATTTAATGTAGAACATTTCTGTATAGAACATTAAAGCATATTTTTAGAAATATTGACGAAAAACATAAAAAACTACTAATTTACCGATTTCTCCCCTATTTACCCCCCAAACCGGACGCTCAAAATGGTGTAACTTTTTACTGAATAATATCTGGACCATATAGAACAATTTGGTGTTGGAGGAAAACTTTTACTTTTAATGTCTGGGTTAGGCCTTTTTTGGACCAATTATAATATATTACCTCCATAACTTTGGAACCGTTCATTTTAGACGGATTATGAAAAGGACCTTTTTTGTTTCAAATTTAATGTAGAACATTTTTGTATAGATGATTGTTCATGCTAAACCTCATAGTTTTAGAAATATTGACGAAAAACTTAAAAAACTACGAATTTACCGATTTCTCCCCCCTCTCCCCCCTAAATCCGACGCTCAAAATGGTGTGACTTTTTTCTGAACATTATGTAGACCATATAGAACAATTTGGTGTTGGAGGATAACTTTCACTTTGGATATCTGGGTTTGGATCTAGTTATACCATACTATAATATGATTAAGCAAATAGGTATTTGGAAAAAATAATTTTTTCAAGAAATGTTTAAACAAAGTAGACCCTTTATTAATTAATACATTTATAATAAAATTGCATATATGTAATGTATGTAGAAATTACATACAAATTAAATTGTTAATAATTAAAAAAACGGACGTGAACTCTAGACAGGACACGGGTAGGTTTTCTTGCTATAGGTCTACAATAATTAAAAAAGTAGTCAGCTACCTGAATCTTTCAGTTATTATGAAAATGATGTAACAGTGTGAAATAGCTTCAGTGAGATAACAGTTAAAAAATAACGGCTACTGCTATCGCAACACATTTCTATCTTATACTAGTGCAAATTGCAAATTATACATAATCATAATTTTTCATTTTTATGTAAAACATTCTGTGTTTATTTTCACCGGTCAAAAGTGAATTCATACCATACTGTGATCAGTGTGATTTTTGTTCTTCTCACTTGTGTAAAATATTATTTTTTATAAATTCTATTTTCCTCATTTTAATACATTTCCAAACAATACATTTCTCATTTAAGGGACCGTTCAAGTATTACGTAACGCAGGTTAGGGGGGGGGGGTCAAAAATCTTCAAAAATCGCGTTATATAATACTTGAACGCCTAAATAAAAAATTCTGCTTGCATTTTTTTTCGCAAAAATGGTAAATGTTTGAAGGGCGGCTACTAGAGAATTGCCTAGGGCGGCAATTGACCTAAACCCGGCCCTGAGTGTAAGCGAATATATGGGTGATGTAAATAATTAATTCTATGTACTGTTTGTATTTTATCTTATAATAATTTTTAAGTGATATTTTGTATATGCATGTATCCTATATCATGTAAACGATCTTGAAGGACAAATTCTCTATTCTATTCTATATCTTCTAGAAATGTGTTTGTATAATATTCTCCATTTTATATTATAAATCGACCGCTAATAACACAAGTGGTTGATGCGGATAAATAAAGAACACATTTTTTCAGTCATGACAGCAATAAAATGTATTTTGAATTAAATAAATTACATACATACTATTTGTTTTGTCAATTCATTTAACTAAAAAAAATATTTGATTTGCCACCCCGTATAAATAAATATCTTAGTATTCATATTGCAGAATAGAAAATTGCATAACCTGCTCAAGCTCAAATGAGCTAGCACATGATTTATATTATCAAAAAATCATCGACTACATCATCACGCCCAGATGTATAACGTCACAAGTATTATATATATGCCAGAATAATAGTATAAAAATAGAAATCGGCCTGTTTCGGAATTTATTATTGGTCTCAAAAATAGACGATTCTCGAAAGAAATGGATGAATTTTACAATTTTGCTCCTAACTATATATTAGATTCTCTGATGTATTTCAAAGTGGAGATGTCTTAAAAAAAATGTTTTAAAATATCCCCAAGCTTTTTATATACGTGCCTAAATAATTTAGTCTCCATAAATTTGCTCTTATTAGTGCAGTCACTGAAGGTTTTCGCCTCCGATTTCGTTGAACCTCCATTGATTTTTATGAAAATTGGTGAGTAGTTAAAGAATACCGCAAGGAACAAAGGTGACATAACGCCAACTTGCGCTTTTATCCTGGGGGTCGATTTCACCCCTTCTCGGGGGTAAAAATTATTTTATTAAAAATGATACCATAAATCGACAGAGGGTCAAATTCTAAGCAAAATTTGTTATATAAAGTTATTAAAATAAATAAAAATTTTTGAGTTATTAAACATCAAAAATTTTAATTGTTCGTGAAAAGAATCCATGTTTTTAACCGATTATTCATAAATAACTCAAGAACTATAAGTTTCTTCAAAAAAGTTCTAATTACCAAAATTGAAGCTAATGAAAAACTAAATAAACTTCTAGCTTAAAAAACTAAACTAATGTTAATTTAAAGTGAGTTAGGGGTAATTGAATGTATATTTTTTAGACGAGTACTCAAATTTAAGTATTGAAGCTTAAATAACGGGAAAACGATCCATTTTATAAAATGTACGTGTTATACACTTATCCGAGAACTTCGCAATACCTATTAAATGAGCTCCAGGAGAAGTTAATACCATCAAAATTAAGCAAGTTATGATGAAAATAAGAGAGCCCTTGCGAATTTTTTAGGAAAAAGTGAAAAATAAAACATACGCCATTTCCACAAAAATTAAAATTTATAGTAATTCTTACTACAATTTCTTTATATTAGCATAAGTAATGATTTCAATAATTTTGACCGGTTTCGAATGCACATTTTTGAAAAAAAGATATAATTTAAGAAAATCAGAATTTTTAAAATTACTGTTTTTTCATTTTCTTTTGATAATAACTCCAAAAATACTCAATATACGTAAAAAATGATATTTAACCAAATTTTAGTTTTTCCTGTACCAAATATTCTACCGTTTTTATTATTTCCTTGGGGTAAAAAGTAACCGATATAGAAACGTTTAAATCTTAAATTTTGCTGCGACAACCATGTAATCGGGACTATTTAACCTTTTATTTTTAAAAAAGTGAGAGGGTTAAAAGGATAAATTTGACTTGGTTTATTATCCCTTGAAATTAGCTTTCAATTGGGTTTTAGGCGAATCTAATATCGTAAAAACTGACGGAGTAATTAAAAAAACAACACCATTTTTTGGAAAAATTTTTAAAAGATAAATTTTGAAACATTTTTGGTGCATAAACTTTTAACCCTATCAACTTGTTCGATGACTCATTTGATAGATATTTTTAAGTATTTTGACAAATGTTTAATACTTTATGTTATAAAATGCATAATTTTCCTGTTATTTCAGATTGAATATTAGGATTTGGGACTCGCCGAAAAAAATATACATTCAATTACGTATAGCTCACTTTAAATTAAAGCTAAAATGGTTTTTTAGTAACTCGTTTATTTTACTTTTTATTATCTTCAATTTTGGTAATTATAACTTTTTTCTAAAAACATACAGTTTTTGAGTTATTTATGAAAAATAGGTAAAAACTTGGATTTTTCTTACGAAAAATAAAAATTTTTGATGTTTAATAACTCAAAAAGTGTTGATTTATTTTAATAACTTTATATAGGGTGAGGCAGATAACTGGCCTATGAGAAATATCTCGAGAACTAAAGGCAACATAATCATGAAAATTGTAATAAAGGGGTTTTAAAGGATGATCTATTAACTAAAAATATTTTCATCTCTTTGCAACTTCCGGTTATACCGGAAGTTGCTTATAACTTCGTTTTTTTAAATGGGACACCCTGTATGTTTTTACATTTTTGGATTCTCTTCGATGTCTTCTTTCCTAAAATATAAGGTTTTGTAATATTGTACAGGGTATTTTAAAAGATAATTACGATTTTTTATTAATTTCGTAGCAACATTCACACCCTGTAGAATTGTAGTAGTTTGACATCTAAAACTCTACTTACGTTCAAATGATTTTTAATATACTCTACTATTGTTAAGAATCATTAGTATAGCTAAATTTTTAATTTTAGTATACAGGGTTGGTCGAAACTCGGAATGAGTATTTTCTGAGTTTTCTTAAATGGAACACCCTGTATTTTTGTATTGTAGTGAAATGATATTTTATAGTACATTTTTATTTCTTAAGCATTCCCTATTTCTAACTGCTTTAATTTGTGAGTTATTGGTGATTCAAGCTAAACATTAATTGCAACAAAAAATACGTAAAATTTTATTAGGTTGGCCTTGAAAATACTCAATCTAAAATAATTTTTCAGAAATAAATATAGTCCGTTCGCTAAACTCAGACTCAACTGGCTACTGATTTAAGCTAGTAATTTTGCCAATTTGATAAAATTGCCAAAAAAATAATTACTAAATAGTTAATAATTACTAAATATTTAGTAATTTTGCAAAATTTGTCAAAATTGGCAAAAAACAAAAAAGTTACGTACTAAAATCATTAGCCGTTTGCGTCTGAGTTTAGCGAACCGACTATATATATTAATCCAGACTGGTCCTTAAAATTACCAATAATGGTTTAGCTATCGAAATACCTACTTAGTTAAGATTGTTGGTGCGATTAACAATTAAGCACAAATTAAAGCAGAAAGGTATAGGGAATGCTTAAGAAATAAAAAAGTACCATAAAATATAATTTCATTACAATACTAAAATACAGGGTGTTCCATTTAAGAAAACTCAGAAAATACTCATTCCGAGTTTCGACCAACCCTGTATACTAAAATTAAAAATTTTGCTATACTAATGATTCTTAACAATAGTAGAGTATATTAAAAATCATTTGAACGTAAGTAGAGTTTTAGATGTCAAACTAGTACAATTCTACAGGGTGTTAATTTTGCTACGAAATTAATAAAAAAACGTAATTATCTTTTAAAATACCCTGTATAATATTACAAAACCTCATATTTTAAGAAAGAAGACATCGAAGAGAATCCAAAAATGTAAAAATATACAGGGTGTCTCATTTAAAAAAACGAAGTTATAAGCAACTTCCGGTATAACCGGAAGTTGCAAAGAGATAAAAATATTTTCATTTAATAGATCATCGTTCAAAACCCCGTAATTCCAATTTTCATGATTCTGTTGCCTTTAGTTCTCGAGATATTTCTAATAGGCCCTTTATTTGCCTCACCCTGTATAAAAAATTTTACTTATAATTTGTACCTTTATCGATTTATGGTATTATTTTAATTAAAATAATTTTCACCCCCGAGAAGGGGTGCTATCCATCCCCAGGATAAAAGCGCAAGTGGGCATCATGTCACCTTTGTTCCTTGAGGTATTCTCTAACTACTCACCAATTTTCATGAAAATCGATGGAGGTTCAACGAAATCGGAGGTAATAGCTCATATCCACCTTCAGTGACTCCACTATATATATATATATATATATATATATATATATATATATATATATATATATATATATATATATATATAAAGAACTGTAATGGGAAAATAATGATTACAAGAATAGTATTGCTAAATATTTGATTTAGGTACTTACCAACTACATCCACAGCAAAAGTAAAATTGATACATCCAACGATGTTACACACTAAACAGGTATAATTTCCTGCATCATTAGGCACCAAATCTTCCAACGTTAAGGAAACTGGGCTGATTTTGATATTTCCTAATTTTCTTGTAGGGGGAGATTTGTCATCTCGATACCACGTGATATTCGGCTTGGGATTTCCCTCAGCTCTACAAGTAAGCCTCACCATGTTTCCGGCAGGCTTCACTAATAGCCTCGGCATTTGGTTTTTTCGTGTAAAATATGGGGCTTCTAACACAGTCACGTTAACCTTTTTAATGACAAAAGAATTATTCGCCACACATGCATATACTCCACTCTTATGTTCCTTCGGATCAAATGTAAGTGAGGAAAGAGAGTCACTCTGAAAATAAAGTCAGTTGTAAAATTGTAAAATCACATACCTAATTTTTATGTTACCTCTATATTTGTTTCCGTTCCATCGATGCTACTTAAATATTTCCAAGTTATTCGTCCCAGATTTGTTGGACACACAAGAAGTATTGTGTTGGGCCTTATTACGGTGACAGTTTGCGGGATGTCAACGTCCTCATCATCACCTGAAATAAATCAATTAACATTAGGCCTGGATCCCGCGTACCAAAAAAATTTTTATTAATAGCAAGTTGAAAAATTGTCAATAGCTTAACGGTGTCTAGTCGGACAAACTTTGATGTACGGGAACACTGGAACAGGGGAAGTTTTAATTGTGGAACAATTTAAAAATTTGGAACGTCAGATTATGAAAAACTCCCATGTATTTTGTCGGACAAAACATCCAATTGATTTGTTACCCTTTCATTAAACTCACGTGCAAAAAATCAGAATCCTATTTATCACCAACATAATTCCTGTCATTTAACATGCTCCACGTGTCGGGCGTATTAAAATGCCCAGTTGGTGTTAAATAGCAGTGTAATTTTTGCATGAGAGTGTAATGAAATGGTAACAAATTAACTGGAAGTTCTGTCCGACAAAATACATGGAACGTTTTCGTAGACTGACGTTCCAAATTTTTTACCTGTTCCACAATTAAAACTTCCACTGTTCCAGTGTTCCCATACATCAAAGTTTGTCCGACTAGACACCGTTAAGCTATTAACAAATTTTCAGCTTGCTATTAACCAACTTTTTTGGTATGCGGGATCCAGGTCTACATGCACTGTAGGTAGGTAACATACATACTGACGCGGTTCTAGACTCTAGATATACTACACTTTATTGCCACACTGATTTTTATAAACGAGTTAAGGGGTGTTTTATCGATTTTGTTCATTTTTGTCTGGACCCATAACTTTGGAACCACTTTGTATATTTTTTGATATGTGGTACACATAATATTTCTCATGTAGAACCCAAACCATCCAACTACTAATCACGAGAAAAATCAAAAAAGAAAAATAAAAAACTTCAATTTTCAAAATCCAAGTCAATAAATTGTCTGCGAAAAAAAATTTAAGCGAGCTATTAAACTTCTTTTATGTGCTCTTTTTAAATATTCAAACGGATTTCGAAAATTTCAATATACAGAGTGTTGTTTCAAGGTCACAATGAATTTATATTTTTTGTTAATCAGGATCTGGATTTTTCTTGTGATTAGTAGTTGGATGGTTTGGGTTCTATATGAGACATATGTGTACCAAAAATAAAAAAAGAATGTGTGTACTTTGTACGCACGTAAGAAGTTATTCGTCTATTATATGATTTCAACGAAATCAATATACTTTAAACAGTTTCTCTACTACTTTCCAAAAATTTTTATTAAAACAATACCAAAAATTAAAAAAATCAAAGAATAAAACACACACAAACACATTGAAAAATGCCACAAATGATTTCTGAACAATATTTGTTGCCAAAAATTTTAAATGAATACGTATTTTCTGAAAAAAATTATATATTAATATACTTACAATCATAAAATCTATAAAAAAAAATAAAAAAAAATGATATAACTTGCATTGGGCTTGAACCTACTTCCCGCGTATCCCGCCGTACGAGAGTCAAAGCGATTTCAAACTGCACCACCTTCGCGTATACGTCATGTGGGAATATACACAAACTGAACAACTTTTTGACATTTTGTTTATATGAATTTTTATTAGTTTGATTTTTGTCGAATTAAAATACAACAATATATAGAGTAAGAAAACGATACATTAGATGAAAATTTGTAGAAATTCTGTTCGTAATCAGATTATGTAAATTAAAGAATTGCCTACTAGGGGTATAGCATAGCAAGTACTAGGTAAGTATGGTTTGTTCAACAGTAAATGGTTTGAGTTCAATTAGTGCGGTCGTAAATATTATTAAATTTATCTGACCTGGCCCATTGTTAAGACCCACCCGGAGCGATAAGCCACCGAGGTAGACAGAGTTGATCTTTTGCAATTAACACTGACTAGACGGTACTCCCATAATAAAGCCTAAAATAAATTTTACCTGAAACCGGGCCTTTTATACTATTATCGGTTAATCCGGGCTGTTTATAGTGGTAACTAATTGAACTTAACCATTTACTGTTTAACATACCATACATTATTTTTTTTTTACATTTTCCAAATAGGTATGAAGATAATTTTTTATTGGAATACAACTGAAACATTTAGAATTACGTACCTGTGGCTTTTCAAAATTATTTAAAAAGTCACTATAATTATAAATTTGATTGTATTTCTGTCCTCAAAACAATAAAAACTAATATTATACAACATTTTTGTTTACCGATAACCTCCATATTGAACAATTATTGACAGATCATTTCAACACCCAATCAGATCCCGTATAAAGACTAATACCAAACTGTCGGTGTGCGCATGCGCGCAGATCAATATAAATTCACCCTCAATCTCAATCGCGCCTAAAGAAGTATAACTTAAAAAAAATACATTGTGGTTCTAAAGTTATAAGTCCAGAAGGAATGGGCAAAATCGATAAAACACTCTGTAACTCTGTTATAAAAATCGGTGAGGCAATAAATGTAGTGTATCTAGAACCGCCTTAAAACCGGTAAAAAAAAATAATAAAGCTGGAACTGGATAGGGACGAGCCTCTGATCGAATATCGCAAGAGAAAGGACAGAGAATCAGTATCTCCCCCAAAGGGAAAAGCGGAAGACATGGAGAAAACAATGGAAACAGAACAAGAAACAACAAATAGCTTACTGAAACAAGTTTTTAATGAAATAAGACAAACAAGGGAGGAAAATATGGTTTTTAGAGATGAAATACTAGAATTAAAGAAAGAAAACAATAAAATAAAGACAGAACTCGAGGAAACAAAGAAAAAGCTAAATATTTTGGAAATTAGGGTAGAACGGTGTGAAAAGGGAATGAAGCAAAATAATTTAGTAATAACGGGTCTAAAAATAGATACGCATGATGAAGCTGCACTAAAAAAAATGACAAACTTTATCAAACAACACTTGGAAGATAACACAAAAATAGAGAAAGCAGTTAAACTGGGAGACAGAACCTGTCTATTGAAAATGGAAAGTATAGAAGAAAAAAATAAGGTGATGAAGAAGAAATGTAAATTGAGACATATCAAAGGGGAGAAGATTTTCATAAGCCAAGATATGACAGTCTTAGAAAGAAATATTCAGAAGGAAATAGGGGCAAAGTGTAAGGAATTAAGAGACATGGGGAGAAATGTTAAAAGGGACTACAATGGATTAACCGTGGATGGTAATGAAAAATGGAGATGGAGAAAAGACGGTAAAGTAGAAACATTCCCAAAAAACTAGCTCTTGAAAATCAAAAGATAGTACCACTGGAAACACATTCGGCAATGCAAACGGCTAACGGAAACGAAATAAGACACACAAAAGAAAAAAAGAATCTCAATAAGAAGAAAAGAACGAAACCCATTAGAATGGGATCTTGGAATATTAGAACCATGCCAGCAGTAGGTATGATGCAAGAAATAGCCCTTGAAATGAAAAAATATGAAATCGAAATCCTAGCCCTACAGGAAATACGATGGAAGAAAGAAGGAAAAATTGAGAAGAAAAACTTTAGCATATATTATTCGGGAAAAAACAAACAGGGAACCAATGGTACGGCATTTATGGTGAACAAAAAAATGAGGGAAAAAGTGATACAATTCAAAGCAGTTAATGGAAAAATATCTTACATAAGAATAGAAAATAAACAACCCAACATCTCGATAGTCAATTGCTATGCACCCACGGAAGAAGCAAGCCAAGAAGATAAAGCAGAATTCTACGACATCCTGGAAGAAACCTGTGAAAATATTCCGAGGAATGACATATTAATAATATTTTGTGACTTCAATGCAAAGATCGGAAAGGAGGATTATAATCGTAATGTAGGGGGCAAAGAAACCATTCATGAAACTACGAACGATAATGGAGAAAAATTCTGCAACCTAGCAGCAGCAACAAACACATATATAGTTGGTACTAGGCATAAACATAAAAAAGAACACAAAATAACATGGATGATACCAGGAAGAATGGATGGAAACCAAATAGATCATATTTTAATTTCGAAAAAGTGGACACAAATAGTACAAGACGTAAGGTCATATAGAGGGGCAAATGCGGACACAGATCACATATTGTTGATAGCAAAATTTAGGATGAAAATAATCAGAGCAAATAACCATGAAGAAAGAAAAAGGAGGAAATGGTATATAACCAAACTGTAAACGCAAGAAAAAAAGCAACAATATACAGAACAACTTGAACAGAAACTGGGTAGGTACGAGAACATAGAAATAGAAGAGGAATAGAAAAACATAAAGAACAGCATAATAGAGACAGTAGAACAAAGAATAAGATTCCAAAAAAAACAAATAATCGAAAGAAAGGTTTGAAGAAGAATGTGACCAAAAAAGTCAACTGAAGCACATAGCAAGAAATAAATTGCTACAGAGTGCCGAACAGGAACAACAGTAACAACTGGACCAATATAGAAAAGAAAAACAAGAAGCATTGAAACTCTATAGAATAAAGAAGAACACATGGATCTCCGAACAAATGCAAGAATTAGAAACGAATAATAAAGACAACAAGAAATTGTTCGAATACATAAAAAAACAATACAGCACCAAAAAAACTGTCACAAAAATAAACAAAAAAGATTGGGAAAAACATTTCACGGACCTATACAAAAACAAAAACAAGGCAGATTCAGATGATGAGGATAAAATAAGAGATAACAGGGATGAAGAGGAAGGCGCACCTACTTATCAGGAATTCATGGAGGTACTAAAACAATTAAAAGTAAACAAAACGCCAGGGCCAGATGAAATCAACAACGAACTGATCATCAACGGAGGAGAGGAGCTCACAAAGCGAATGCACAAGTTAATGGTTACAATTTGGAAGGACGAAAGCATGCCTATAGAATGGAAAAATGGACATATCGCACCAATATTTAAGAAAGGAGATCCAACTAAGTGTTGCAACTACAGAGCAATTATGCTACTAAATACAACGTATAAGATATTGACCACAATTATAAGAAACCGACTAAATCAATAAACAGAGAAAATTATAGGACCATACCAACACGGCTTTAGAAAAGGAAGATCAACAATAGATGCAATACACGTACTAACACAAACAATTAAAAAAAGCTGTGAACATGATATAGAATTACACATACTATTCATCGACTTCCAACAGGCCTTCGACAGCATATACAGACAACAATTATTAAAGGAAATGAAAAAAATGGAGATACCTGCAAAATTAATAAGACTAACTAGAATGACAATGAAAGACTCAACAGCAAAGGTTAAAACAAATGAGGGAGATACAAACGACATCACGGAGACAGTCTGTCAACGACACTAATATCGCTCTAGAAGGAGTAATTAGGGACACAGGACTGAAAAAGACAATTATTCAAAGCTCAACACAGATCATAGGATATGCGGATGACCTAGGACTGGTAGCACGAGATAAAAAAGACTAGAAGAGGCACTTTTAACCCTGCTAAGAGAAGCAAAGACGAGAGGATTAATAATCAATCAGAATAAAACAAAATACCTCATAAGCACAAGAGAAAATTTAAACAGAATAACAGAAATAAAGATAGGTGAAACTACATTCCAGAGAGTAGATTGTGTCAAATACCTGGGGTTGATGGTAGACAGCAAAAACGGAAGGAGTATAGAGATAAACGAAAGAGTTAAAGCAGGTAATAGAGTATATTGGAAATATCACCGACTACTCAAGGACAAAAACCTGAGCAAAAAAAACAAAATCAAAAATATATACAGCAGCAACTAGAGCAGTGATAGCCTATGGAGCAGAAGTAATGTGCCTTACGAAAAAAGACGAAGAAAATTTAAGAATAATTGAGAGAAAAATTTTGAGAAGAATACATGGTCCAGTCAAGACAGAAACAGGGGAATATAGAAAGCTGATGAACCATGAAATAATAAATATAACTGAAGGAGAAGATATAGTAAAATTTATTAAAGCACAAAGGCTCAGATGGTTTGGGCACAAACAAAGAAGAGGGGTAGAAGAACTGATCAGGAAGATAATGAACTGGAGACCAATAATAAATAGACCAAGAGGAAGACCAAAAATAAAATGGGAAGACCAACTGCTAGACGATATATCAAAGATGGAAATTGCAAACTGGAGAGAAAAGATTCAGGACCGGAGTGAGTGGAAGAAGATAGTAGAGAAGACAAAAAAAAATCACAACCTATGAACGACGACCTAAAGGAAACTGCGGACTAATCCACCGCGTGAAATGGATTAAAAGAGCTCATAGTATTTGAGCGACCTATACTCTAACAAGAGTGAACGGTCCATATATAATATATCTACAACCGCCTTAGTGACCTGTATTTGCCATTCCAGTATTTAATAATACTTGGGGAATAGTACTCACGTAATAACGCAGCACAAAAGTGATTCTAACCTACAGAAAAATTAACCCGTGTTGAGCTGCCCCCCCCCACTTGCAAAAATTAAAAAATAAATAATAGCCCTAATTTATGAGCTATTTATGAGCTCTCATATTCCGCAAATTAAAAATTTTGAGCTCGTTACACTGAGCATGAATTTAATATTTTAGTGGGGGGCTGACATGGTGCCACCTTGCGCGTTACCCTGAGGGTGGATACCAACCCTTCTCGAGGGTGAAAATTATTTTGTTAAAAATAACTCCACATATCGATAGAAGGACAAATTATAAGCAGGATTTGTTATATCAAGTTATTAAAATAAATCAATACTTTTTGAGTTATTAAAGATTAAAGATTTTAATTATTTGCAAGTTTTAGTTTAGTTTAGTTTTAGTTTTTCGCAAATCACTGAAAAACTGTAGGTTTTTACAAAAAAGTTAATAGAAGTTTAATTCGTATAGTTTATATTCTAACAAACGGGTGCAGAGAGCTGATTACTCACTCACCTTAAACTCTAAAATCAATGAAACTGAAGCGAAGCAAAAAAAACCCAATAATACCTTTTATCTCAAAAAACGTTACAGAATCGGAGCTTGGAACGTCAGGACCATGTATGAAGCGTCAAGACTAGCGCAAGTAGTAAAAGAAATGGAAGAATTAAGGATACACATTATGGGGCTATCTGAAATAAGATGGTTTGGGAAAGGAGGGACAACAATATCAAACGGAGGAGTGCTGTTACACTCAGGAAACGATATAAAAGAAGACAGGAGGAATGGAGTTGGGATCCTTCTAAGTAAAGAGGCAAAAAGAGGGCTAATAAAATGGCATCCTATATCAGACAGACTAATAGTAGCACAATTCAATTCTCAAATAAGAAAGATAACGGAAGAGACTAAGTTTTCACTCTAATGGCATATAACATATCCCACCAGAATGAAAACAATGGGAACCTTCTTTGGTTACACCTCCGAGGCTTCTACAATTTGCAAGCCATACGGATGCTGAGACTAAGGAAGATGAGGGAATTCTACAATTTACAATTCACGTCACATCTGCTCAGCGCGGTAAAGTTCCAACGAGACTGGTTCCCTTCATACTCCACACAGAGTAAATGTAAATCAAAAATGAATAACCATTTTCAATTTCGTTGCAAAACGAAAATACAGCCGAACCATATTCCAGTCCAATCAGAGAGTGCTGCAAGCACCTCTACCGGTTTCGAAACTTATTAGTCTCTCATCAGGAGGCACATATGCTGCTCTCCCTGATCCAACCAAAACAAACCTCAGCGTGCAGTCCCGAATGCGTGAAAGAAAGATAACCATTATTCAATGTTACGCACCGACAGAGGTAAGCGCAGAAGATGAGAAAGAAAATTTCTACCAACAATTAACAGATACTATCGGAAAGGTGAACAAAGGAGATATACTAGTAGTCATGGGAGATCTGAACGCGAAAGTTGGCAAAGACAACAAGGGAGTGGAAACATGCATGGGAACACATGGACTAGGGAATAGAAACAACAATGGAGAGAAGCTCATAAAACTTAGCCTAGAAAACAATCTTGTCATTGGAGGAACGATTTTTCCACACAAAGACTGCCACAAAATAACCTGGATATCACCAGATAATAAAACGCAAAATCAAATAGACCACATTTTGATTAATAAAAAATGGAGAAGTAGCCTTCTAGATGTACGAAATAAAAGATCAGCAGATGTAGGAAGTGATCACCATCTACTAATAGCAGAAATAAAAGTAAAAATTAAAGCAAAACGCGTGAGTAAACAATATAACAAACGAAGAAGATACAATATACAACGACTGAAAGACAGTGAAACCCAAAAAATGTGGAGTAACAAAATAAAGTTGAACACAGAAACTGTAAACAACACACAGACAAATATAGCAAACAAATGGGAGATGATCAAAGAGGCTGTACACCAAACCGCACAAGAAGTGTTGGGCTACAACGAAGAAAAGAAATCAGAGTGGCTAAGTGATAACACATGGCAACTGATAAAAAAGGGGAAAGACTTAAAAGCCGAACTAAATAGAATACAAAAATTAGAAGATAGAATCAGAATAACCCAAGATTATGCAGATACAAATAAACAAGTAAAAAAGAGCGCTAGAAATGACAAAAGAAAATGGACAGAGAAGATGGCGCGCTTAGCAGAAGAGGCAGCCGAAACAAATAATCAGAGAGAGCTATATAGAACCACTAAATGTCTTGCAAACAAGAACTTCAACAGTGACAAACCACTAAAAGACAAACAAGGACAACTGCTTACAACAACTGAAGAGCAAACACGAAGATGGCATGAGTACTATAGCGAGCTTATGACAGAAGAAGAAAATGAGCCGCCGTTCCAAGAGGGTAACGACGTAGAGCCAAATGAAAATTATCTAAGGATAAACGAGGAAATTCCAACGAAAAAAGAAATAGCTGAAGCAATCCGGCACCTGAGGAACAACAAAGCAGCGGGAATGGACGATATCCCAGCAGAACTGTGGAAAGCGGACACTGAGAGAACCGTGGACCTAATAGCACCATTATTAGCAGATGTATGGACTGAAGAAATCCTACCTAAGTATTGGAATAATGGAATTATAGTCAAGCTTCCAACAAAAGGGGACGTACAGCTATGCGAAAACTGGAGAGGAATAACGCTGTTATGTTCCATAAATAAAATATTAGCATTTATTGTTCATCAAAGAATCAACAATATAATAGACAAAACTCTCAGAAAAGAACAAGCGGGTTTCAGAAGGGGAAGATCCTGTATAGACCAAATCTTGACGGCAAGAATCATCATAGACGAAACTATAGAGAAGAACGCAGCCTTGATAATGGCCTTTATAGACTTTGCTAAAGCCTTCGACAGCATAAAACATACAGCCCTGTGGAAAATCTTAAGACTAAATAGATTACCTCCAAAGATCATTGGAATAATCAAAATGATGTATCAGCAAACAACATGTCAGGTATTGCATAAAGGGCAAATGACAGATAAAATACCAATTGAAGTAGGTTTAAAACAAGGTTGCATACTGTCACCTTTGCTCTTCAATATATGTCTTAATCATATACTGGAAAAAACAATTGAAAGAAAAAATGGGATCCCTTGGAACTACCTTCAGAACAAGAAACTAGCAGATATGGAATACGCAGATGATATCTGTTTCGTAGCGAACACAATAGATGATATGAAGAACATGTTAAGGAAGCTAGAGGTGAAATCGGCAGAAGTGGGTCTTAAAATCAACACGAACAAGACAGTAGAGATGAGAATAGGAGTAACTAACTGTGACAAACTATACATCAACCAACAAGAAATAAAACAGGTTCAAGAATTTTGCTACCTAGGCAGTATAATCAGTGCAAAAGGTGGAGCTCAAGCAGATATTAAACAGAGAGAGAATACGAAAAGCACAACAAGCCTTTGGAACCCTCGCAAATATATGGAGATCAACACAGATCAGCCAAAATACTAAAATAAGGCTATTTAATAGTAACGTGAAAACTGTGCTACTTTATGGGAGTGAAACATGGGCAATAACTGACGGAAATGTAAATAAAATCCAAGTTTTTGTAAATAGATGTCTACGTAAAATTCTAAAGGTATACTGGCCCAATATCATAACAAATGTAGCACTATGGAAAAAAACCAAACAAGAACCCATCAGAACAACAATAAAGAGGAAAAGATGGAATTGGCTGGGACACACACTGAGGAAAGAAAATGCAGACATAACAAAACAGGCACTCAAATGGAATGCAGTAGGACGAAGAAGCAGAGGACGCCCGACCAAAACATGGAGGAGTACCGTTGAAGAAGACCACAAAAGTATGAAGAAAACCTGGGGAGAAATAGCAACCATGGCCAGAAATAGAGGAGAATGGAGAAGCTTCGTGGATGCCCTATGCTCCTTCACGGAGTAACAGGATTGGATATATATATATATATATATATATATATATATATATATATATATATATATATATATATATATATATTAGCATCTTATGACGTCCCCCCATGTTAAACCGTAGTCTCTCGTGGCTTCCAGGTCTTCGTGAACTCCGATATACGGTTGCCACGAGGACTTTCCCTAAAATGTATCGCAAATGAAAGGTACCACTTCCTACAATGCTTACACAAAATATTGGCCGGACGTCCTCAGTCACGTTATCTGTATAATAATATACACATTACTTGGAGCAATTGCCGTCAGGCGCGCCATGTTCGCTTGCTGTATATCTAAAATCACTTTAACGGTTTTGATGGCATCCAAATATATATTTATTCAGTTTGCGGTTGTAGTGGTCTCCGTATATTTGAGTTTATGTCCTCATGGCTTCCACTGCGCTGTTGTCACCTCAAATGTTGGAATTTAGACTTCGGATATTTTTATAATTGATTATTGTAGTATGTTGAAAAAAATATTGTTGTGATATATTAATGATATTTTTTTTGTATAATTAACAATGTATTTTTTTTCACTGCAAAAATAAAAAATTAAAAAGTATGTTCATTAAAATTGATGAATTTATCATAACCAGTTGCCGAATCTGCTGGTCTAATTGCTCAATTGTAACATATTATAGAAGTGTTAAAATTGAATTCTTAATTTTTTATTACAAAACTTTTACCTCGACAGCGTAGGGTACAAGAGGACGGCTTAAGTAAAGTAAGTACAAAATTTTTAATAATATAATTTGTTCAACTAATAGGTGCAAAGGTGTCTGGAAAATAATAAAAATGTTTAAAACATTGCTTACTTATTTCATACACTCAATGTATTTTTTTATGTAAGGATATAGAAAATAATATTTTGAAAAATATTTAAAATATAGTAGTAAGTCTTAAATTTCACATTACATAAAGTAGTTAAGTCTGCTAGTCTACAAAATTAAAAACAAATAGAATACATACTTAAAAAAAATTAAAGCACTCATGCCATACCAAACGAACTACATTCTTACATATTTTAAAAAGAAAAATCTTTAATTTTGCCCAACCCGACTAAACTATCGGCAGGTAAAAAGTCTGCAGTATGCGGGGGCCCTACTGTTGAAATAGATTAGAAAATTAAAATAAACTTATCTACCATTATGAAATTCTAATTTGACACAAAAAACTGTATCCTGGATTAAGAACAAGTGTGTAGAATATTCTCGTGAATTAAGAAGCGTTTCTACTGTAGGGTGACCATATCATAAATTTGAAAAAAACGGGACACATCCAAGCAGCAGTAGCGCACCTATAATTTTTCTCTGGGGGGAAGGGGGTTGGCTTGGGCGTCGAAATTTTTTTCTATATTTTGTGAAAGACAAGTTACATTTTCCTGCTATTATTTATATATTTTTCATATGCCCTGGGGGAAAGGGGGTTTAACTCCCAAACCCCCCCCCTGGGTGCGCTACTGCCAAGAAGGGTTTGGAGCGATAATACACAAACAGGGATTGAAACACCGTCTTTTAGCTAATTTGGAACCTATAAATCCTTTTCAATTTTAAATGTGTAATTTACGTACGATCAAGACTGCGAAACGCAGAAAACTAAAACACTACGCTAGAATGACGTGGATAAACAACCAATCCGTCAAAACAAAACAGGGAAGAATAAAAAATAGCGAGAAACACAGCAAACTCAACAAATAAAAAGAAGAAAAATGACGGGTTTCGCTGGAGGACATTAAAAAAGACAGAAAACCATCAAATATAACAATTTTACAAAAAAGTCAGATAAAAAAATACGTCCAGCATTAAAACAAGAGTACTAAAAAACAAAAAAAAAGAGAAACCCTGTTTGAAGACAAACAGATCAGCAGAATATGAGAAGAATATTACGAAAAAATGCTATTCGGTATGAAGGAAACAGATGAAGAAGAACAAGATAACAACGAAGTAGAAATTTTCACAGAAGAAAACGTACAAAAACAAATATTAAAAACATAGAAAACGGAAAAGCAGCAGAAGAAAATGAAATAACAGTGGAAAAAAATACAGAGGAAGAGAATTACATAAGGAAATAAACCAGCTAATACAACAAAAAATATGAACAAAACAGACTACCAGCCGATTGGAACGCAGATATTATAGTAGGTACCTATATACAGTAAAACCCCGCAAATCCTAACTAATTGGGGGGACAGCCTGTTCGGATTCCGAAAAGGTCGGATTATCCGAAAGTTAGCCTAACTAATAATTGAAAGTTTACTTTGTCGTTGATTTTGAGTCGCTGTGCCTGTCTCTCTCTCCCCTTCCACCCATCTCAGATTGATGTCACTGATGCAGAGCCAGTGTCATCATTTGTGCTTAGTCGTTAAGTCCATGGCTTGATTTCTAAATTGAATAAGCTCCATTTTCCCCCGTTCCCCTCATAGGCGTAACCAGGATGATCCTAAGGGGGGGGTTACAACTACCTAAAGGGGGGGGTTACAACTACTGGAAGGTCTCTGAGGGCTATGGTGTTAAGCGTATAGAGCTCAAAGTACATCCCAATGGGGGGGGAGTTACAACCCCCAAAACCCCCCCTGGTTACGCCTATGGTTCCCCTATACAAGATGGATCAGAAAACTAAGAAGAAAGTGTAATTACAGAATGGATTGAAGCTGACGACAAAGGGAGCGAAGAATTTACGGATGAATACATTGTACACTTGGTTCAACTTCAAGGCAACCCTAATGACTAATGAAGATGAAGAAAGCGAGGAAGAAGTTTCCCTGTCATATTGAGTGTCACACGCAGATGCCACTAAAGCTCTGGGTGTGGCTCTACGTTACGTGGAGCATAACTCTGCTGCATTACCAGTAGATGTAATGTTTATGTGTAAATAGAATTAGAATTAAACAATGGTTTCGAATTCACCTGTATAAGTTGCAAGTTGGGAGGGTCAGGTAGTAAAAAAGTTACGAATTGGCCGGTGTACATTTTGATTTGAAAAAGTTTGTCATTAAGAGTTACGAGTTGGCGCGTGTCCATTGGAAGAAGTAGAATGTCACGGTTAAAGAATTTAAGGGACTGGTTTAGATGCAGTTCTATAGAACTCTTTAGAGCAGAGGTGGATAGATTAAAGATAGTGATGATGATATCCAACCTCCGATTAGGAGACGGCACTTGAAGAAGAAGAAGATATTAGATTTTACTGATTATGCCGCCCCCTTGTGATGCCGCCTGATGCGGCTGCCTCACCGCATCATAGAACGGCACGGCCCTGAAAATTACAGTCTTTTCGTTTAAGTCGCTACAGGTAAAAATAAGTAATTAAATATCTTATATCAGATAGAGTATTCATTTTTAGTAGATGAACAAAGGTTTAAAATGGCAGTTTTTGAATTTTGGTACGATTATTTGTTGCTTCGGAAGTTGCAAAAATAAACTTTTGCAAAAATAAACTTAAGACTGATATTACATGAAAAATTGGGTCAAACAGTCCATGTTCAGTCCAGATATAACAAAAAATTTCAAGGTGATTCGTCAATTAGTTTACATTTTATTCAATTTGTTTAATAAAAAATCCTTTTCTTTGCAATGATAAAGCATGCTTTTCTTCATAAAATAATAATGATACAGCAATTTTGTGGAAACTACATGAAAGAAGAATACTTATGTTTTCAAAGTTTTAAAATAAATAATAAAAACTCATTTTTATCATTCCGAAAATATTTTAGTAAAGTAGTCATTTTTGGCTTATAAACAATTTGAATAACTTTGTTAGTATTGACTGCAAACTAAATTAATCGATTAAGGGATGGAAAAAACCTACCGGTTATAACCTAAACCCAGTTTTTTTAATTCGAAACAACCGGTTTTACCGGTTGTTTTTTTGTCCCGGTTATAACCGGTTTTTTTCTTTTTAAAGTAATAACCATTGAAAAACCGAATAAGTTGCCTGTGGAAAAAAATTAATTTAGAGAAAAATGAAGAAATTTCTATATATTTTCGATCTTAATCATATAATATTATAAATAATAAATGCGAAGTAATTAACCCAAACAACCATAATTCAACTTTTATTTACTAATAGAGAACTGGACGAAAGTGTCACATCAGCTTTTATGAAACAATTTTGAGAATAGTTATTTAGATTAATAAATGTTTCTGGTGAAATGGTGCATGTGATGATAATATTTACATAAAAGTATGTGATCTGCTTGAAATCGATATTCCAACCATCATCAGCTAAAAAATTGTTTATACTTGAGTACTTGAGACTTGAGACTCTTGTAGGTATAATGTGAATACCGAAATACGATTAGGAATCTCCATTATGTAATTTTTAAACAATAAATAATTCTTACGAAATAAATGGTAGGTATTATACAAACGTATTAAAAAATATTACCTACTGAAATTTTTTGATGGCAATAGAGAAGTAAATACTGAATTGGTTTATCGAATTTATTTTGTAAAATACCTATAAGTCATTTGGACATTTTTTAAAATTTGATAGATCCAAGGGACATTTTGATAGATCGATAGGATCATCACTTTTGGGAATATCCCAATTATTGACAACGCAATATACGCCGACGCCGTCTACAACGAGCGACGAATCAGAGATTGGGGTACTCTGGCTCCTTTTTAGGGTAACTTGAAAGCGCCTGGGAAAATTTTTATAGGTTGAATTGGTTGGGGAATTTTTCGGGAGGAAAATTGAGCAAACTAAATTGCAATATAAATGTAACATTATAACTTATTGAGTATTTGCTTTTGATTAAAAAAAACCGAAAAACTGTTTTTGGAACAACCGATTTTTTGACCGGTTATAACCGCCAGGTTAAACCGTAAGTTAAAAAAACCGGTATAACCAAAAACCGGTTTTTTGTTCAACAAGCGCCATCCCTAGACTTTAGGATTTAAAAAGCTGGTACTTTTACATTATTATTATATTATCGGTTTATAACGTTCTTCGTCTTCCGATACCCGTTCGCCATTCCTCTCTGTCCGTACATTGATCTACTTGCAGACCTCTTTCATCCATGGCTTTGTTTATTCCTGCCTGCCAACTTTTCCTCGGTCTACCTCATCTTCTTCTATCTTGCAGTTTCCATTTTTGCCCTTGTTTTGGGATTCTGTCTTCATGCATTCTTTATACGTGACCAAACCATCGTAGTTGTATTTCGTTGGTTTCGTCATTTATTGTATGTGTGACCTTCATTATTTCTCGTATCCGTTCATTGGTGACATGTTCTCTTCTTGATCTTCCTGCAGCCCTTCTCCAGAAATCCATTTCGGTGACCTCTAACATTCGTTTTGATTTTTCCTTCATATGCCATACTTCGCAGCTGTATGTTATAATGCTTTTCACTACGGCGTTATAGATCTTTTTCTTGTTTTGGTTGTTTACCTGCTTGTCCCAGAGTACTGAGTTTAGGAGCCTAATTGCTTTCCTGCCCTGAGTGTTTCGTTCTTTAACGGCTCCGTCTAGTGTTCCATCATTCGTGATTTTCATATTCATACCCAGGTATTTATATTCGTTACATTTACTGATTGTTTCTCCTCCTTCTATAGTCGAGGAAATGAAGCATTTTGACTCGCAATTTTTTCGTCCAGCATGGATTTACTTGAAATTTTCACAGAAGGTAGGGCGTAGGGAATAGGCCAAGGATCATTTTCTATATCATGCCGCTGTACGCTAAAAGCTTGGGGTGGTTGCCACCCCATCTCGGGGACGGGAAATTTTTATTGCATTTTAACCATGTAAATCGATGTAAAAAGTAATTCTAAGAAAGAAATGTTTTTTACATTTTCTTCGTAAAACTAATATTTTTCGAGTTATTCGCGCTTGAAAGTAACAGTTTTTCGACGAAAAAATCGACTTTTTTAGAGGGTTTTTTGAGAATACCTCGAAAAATATGCATTTTATCAAAAAATACTGTAGATATGAAAAATTTATCTTTTAGTAACACAAATTACCCCTGTAGTTATCACATTGTTTTCGATGTGTACTTTTACATAAATGTTAAAAAAAACTTTTACCTTGATTAATTACGGTCAAAGTTAGGCACTTTTTTTAATTTAATTCACAGCTAGTTTCTTTATAACAATTAAGAAACCTAACTAGCGCTATTTTAAAGTTCAAGGTATGTATATAGTTTATGTGTAAAAGTTTGAGTAAACTTGAACAGAGTTGTTAATATATCTTTAAAAATGACGTCCTAATGAAATCGACTCGTGGTCTGTGGAGCGGAATTATTAAAATCCGTGCACTCAAAAAATGAAATTAACTTTTCAAAGATATGTTGCGCTTAATATCTCCGGAGTTTGTTGATGGACTTTGATCATTATTTTTTTAATTTATATATACCTGTAGTTTTGTAGAGTATGTTATGTACACATATACCCACCTAACAATACAAAATGTTATGTATACATATACAAGTATATGTATACATATATAATTTCATAAAAATCGTTCAAGCGGTATCGGAGGATTATGGCAACTAACATTACGACAGGAGAATTTTATAGATGTAAATAAATAGATAACTATTAAAAAATAGGGGTTGGTGGTAGAAAGGTGAAAATTAAGGGTTGTATATATTTTTAATGGTACATAATATAAAATGAAGGTAGACAATTTTCTCCAAAACAATAAAAAAAGTGGCAGGGGGCAACCCCCCTTATAACGTATGGGTGTAAATAATAGATTACCACCTATTTTCAGTCCTACAGAATATACCTACGTGTAAAATTTCATAAAAATCGGTCAAGCCGTTTCGGAGGAATATGATAACTAACACTGTTACAGGAGAATTTTATGTACATAGAAGTAACTGTGAATTAAATAAGTAATAAAAGTGGCTAACTTTGCTCGTAATTAACCTAGGCAAAAAGTTTTTTTTTGAAAATTCGTGTAAAAATATCAGCTTTTCAAATCCCAACGCAGATTTAGTCAGTATGTTAATATGGTTATTAAAATTGTTTAGAAGCCAAAAATGATTCTACTTTCGTAAAATGTTTTCAGAATGCTAAAAATGACTTCTTATTGATTTTTTAAATAAGTTAAAAATATAAGTATTCTTCTTTCCTGTGGTTTCCACAGAATTGCTGTATTATTATAATTTTCTGAACAATAACATTGCAAAAAAAGCTCTTTGTGATAAACAAATCGAATAAAATTTAAACTAATTGACAAATCGTCTTGAAATTTATTGTGCATTATGGACTGTTTGACTCAACATTTCATGCAATATCAAAGTCTTAATTTCATTTTTATAACAATTTTTTTATAAGTTATAACAATTTTTTTATTTTCGAAATTTAGTTTTATTTTGCAATTTCCGAAGTAACAAATAATCGGATCAAAATTTAAAAAATTTTAAACCTTTGCTTATCTACTAAAAGGTGAATAATCTAAATAAGATATTTAATTACCTTATTTTTACCTGTAGCGATTTAAACGAAAAACTGTCATATTTGACCCTTATTTGTTAATTACTAAAATTCTCGTCCGAACTGTGACGGGCATTGTTGTATTTATAATGTAATAGGTATAACTCCAAAAAACCCATTTGCAACCTGGCTGGTCAAGTGTCCCGACAAAAACCTTATTTTTCTGGACTATTGCAACTAAGAGAAGAAAGAAAGAAACTTAAAAAAAATGTTACAAAAAGAAGCAACCGAAGAAGGAAAAAGCAGTAGAAAGGAAATACAAAGAAAAAATATAGCGGTTAAAAAGCAAGCCAGGAAACACAAAAGATACTATGTATATGATATGGTAAAAATGTCAGAAAAAGCTGCGCAAGAAAACGACCTGAAGATACAGTACAATATCATCCGAAATTTGACAGGGAAAACACTAAACAGTAATAAACAAATCAAAGATAAACAAGGAAATATAATTAAATCAGAACATAAAATAACACAAAGATGAAAACAACACTGCGAGGAAATATACTCCAAACACCAGATATAGACGAAGATAACGTAATACAGGAAATAAACATTAGAACAATTGAAATTACGAAAGAAGAAATACAAAACACACTGAATCAACTAAAAAAATGGCAAAGCCGCTGAAAGCGACAACCTACCGATAAATTTAATAAAGGCGGGCGCAAACAAATTAGTAGAAATGTTACACAAACTCAAGATATGGGCCGACCAGGAGCTCCCACAGAAATGGAACGAGGGTGTAACCATTAAGACACCAAAAAAGGGCGATTTAAATAAATGCGAGAATTGGCGAGCAATAACACTGCTAAGTGCCACATTCAAAATAATGTCAAATATCATATTGAATAGACTGAAGCCAGAAATAGACAAGAAACTAAGACTAAGAAGCAACCAAGAAGGCTTTCGCGCAAAACGCTCCACTATCGACCGCATTTGTACTCTATCAGCACCTCTGTATCTTGTACCTGTACCGCTGTATCTCCTGTACTCTATAATTATCTTGGAACAAGCTAGTGAATGGCAAAAAAATATAAACATAATATTTACTTTGACTTTGACTTTGAAAAGGCATTCGATAGTATAAACAGAGAACAAATGTGGAAGATTCTAAAACTATATGGACTACCGATAAAATACATCAACTTAATCAGACTATTTGACAAGAAATATACAGCCAGACTAGAACATGCGGGAAAAATGGTAGTAGATGTAGTTATACAAAGCGGAATTAAGCAAGGATATGTGCTATCCCCGACATTATTTCTAATGATAACGGACTAGATCATGCAGAAAGTAAGCAATAATAAAACAGGTATTAGATTGAAATTGCATGACTAGTTGGAGGATTTGTAGTTCCCAGATGACATTTTTCCCCTAACCGAACATAGCAGCCATAAGCAAAAGAAGCTTGCAAAATACTCCAGGTTAATGGGCCTGAAGATAAAGACAAAAAAAAACAAAACTTAAAAAACAGCAACCAAGAAACTAAAATTAAAATACAAGGAAGACAAATACAGGAGGTAGATAACTTTACATATTATCTGGGATCAACCATGGAAAAAAAGGCGCTAGTAGATCATATGTAGAAAAAAGGATAGTAAAGGCACAATATGCACTCATTATATATTCATAATGCATTAAGGAAAATCTTGAACACACGCGATATATCAGAATTAACCAAAATCAAAATATTTACAGGAAGAGACAGGAAGAAACAACTAGCAAAAAATTAAAAACCTTTATAAATAAATCGTTGAGGAAAATCCTAAAAATATACTGGCCAGATAAAATAAAAAACATAGATCTACGGAGAAGAACAAAACAAGAGAAAATAACAGTCACGATTAAAAATAGGAAATGGAAATGAATTACACGGACTCTGAGGAAGGATCGAAATAATATAACCAAACAAGCACTCGAATACCAACCAGACGAAAGAAGAAGAAGAGGAAGACCTGATAATAGCTGGAGAAGAACTGTAATAAGAGATCATGAAAGAATTGGCCTGAGATGGAGAGAAGTCAAACAGAGAGCGAGAAACAGAGAGCAATGGAAAATACTTGTATAGCAAATTTCGAAAGAATAAAACAGATAAGGATGCGCTGGGAAGGGATTACAGGAAGAGAGAGAGAGAGAGAGAGAGAGAGAGAGAGAAACAGTACCGATTATTATCAAAATAAAATTTAATAATATACCTAACCTAACTTATCGAAAGGCTCATCAAACAATTAATAACTTTAAAAAATAAAAATTTGTCAAGGGTATATAGTGGTATTGTTAAGTATATTACAATATAACTTATTCCATCGAAATCTTCCGAAATCCATAATCTTCTTCCATCGAAATAAAATAGAAAATCTAAAAGTTTAGAAAATACATCATTCATAACTACACCCAAGAAATAAGTTTTTCTAACCTGATTTAAGAGTATAAAAAAACGAAAACAAACAATTTACAGCAAATCCTTATCGTATATCCGAGCAAAACCACCTAATTGGCAAAAGTTATAAATAGAATTTGTCTGGGTTCTACAACTAAATTTGCACTTAAACACGACCAAGGTTAAATATTTTACTTGATATTATAAGTACGTTGTTGCCAGTATAACGGATGCCAAAGCGAGCGCTAACTGTATGAAATTATTCTTGTTAATATACACGCTGTATATTGATCGGAAGTCACGAAGAGTCAAAACTATACAGAAGCCACGAGGGACGCAAATACAATATATATATATATATATATATATCAAATAGATGAAATAGAGAATGTGGAAAAATCCCCTTACGAACAATTCACACATCCACCATTTCGGGCTGGGAAAAATTTTTTCGAATAGAATCAAAGATCCAAACACCAGTTCTTAGAAATGTGTTTCGCCCTCTTTTCTAAGAACATTTCTAAGAACTGGTGTTTGGATCTTTGATTCTATTCGAAAAAATTTTTCCCAGCCCGAAATGGTGGATGTGTGAATTGTTCGTAAGGGGATTTTTCCACATTCTCTATTTCATCTATTTGATTTCGTACGAGTGGTCGTTAAACCAATAACCTTGGATCTTTGGTTCACTGAGTGTGTTTCAAAGATCTACATCTTATGTTTTTAAATATATATATATATATATATATATATATATATATATATATATATATATATATATATATATATATATATATATATATATATATATATATATATATATATTCTAACAATAAACTCTTAGATCACGCGCAATTTGATTATTGAGCTACAACCCCTTCGCAAGAAAACCACCCTATCTTCCCGGCTTAAGAGAGAATTTTACTTAAAATGAATTAAATTAATTATTTGGCGACTACATATCGTTTAATGATTTATGAGCTCGCAAAGTGCACGTATTTCAGTTATTTAATTGCAATTTTCTTTCTATAGTGCAGTCACTGAAGGTAAAAATCAACTATGACTTTCGATTTCGGTGAACCTTTATTAATTTTCACGAAACTTGGTGGGTGGATAGAGGATACCTTAACAAACAAAAGTAACGTAATATGGTACCAACTTGCTGTTTTAGCCTGGGGTAGATGTCACCCCTTCCCGGGGGTGAAAATTACTTTATTAAAAATAACACCACAAATTGATAATGGGACAAATTCTAAGCAAAATTTGTTATATAATGTTATTAAATTAATCAATACTTTTTGAGTTATTAAAGATCAAATATTTTAATTTTTGTAAAAAAATGCACGCTTTAAAGCGATTTTTCGTAAATAACTCAAAAACTGTAAGTTTTTACAAAAAGAATGTGTGTGTACTTTGTACGCACGTAAGAAGTTATACTTCTATTATATATTTTCAAAGAAATAAATATACTTCACAGGTTATTTGTATTTTATTTAAATATTAAACTAACTTTCTTACCTACCACTTTTAAAAAAATTTTAGTAAAACGATACCAAAAGAAAACAATATGAATCGTCCGGGATTTGAACCCGGGGCCTCTCGATCTCCGGTCATACGCTCGACCACTGAGCTATATTACCTTTGCTTTGACAGGTTACAAGATTTGTCATACATACTGACAAATTTAATAGACCAAGTGAAGTGTACAAAAATACTTTAAATATACTTACTATTATTATAAAATATCTTATTCCCGTGGAAGACAAATCCAAAGACACAAAAATTATAATAAATAATTCATTTATTAAAACACTAATATATCCTTTTAATGACTTATTTGCGCTGACAGCGCTGATACATACATATCTTGAAAGATTAGCAACGAACTACATACTGTCTGTGTGCGCATGCGCCCGGCATTATCAAATTTCACTCTCAATCGTAAAGAAGTATAACTACAAAAACTTCTTTTTTTTTAACTTCTATTATCTTTTTTGTAAAAACTTAAAGTTTTTCAGTGATTTGCGAAAAATTGCTTTAATATTATACATTTTTTTCACGAATAGTTAAAATCTTTGATCTTTAATAACTCAAAAAGTATTGATTTATTTTAATAACTTTATAAAACAAATTCTGCTTATAATTTGTCCTTCTATTGGTATGTGGAGTTACTTTTAACAAAATAATTTTCACCCCGAGAAGGGGTGGTATCCACCCTCAGGGTAAAGGCGTGTCACCTTTGTTTCTTGGGATATCCTCTAACCACTCACCAATTTTCGTGAAAATCGATGAAGGTTCACCGAAATTGAAGGTAATAGTTGATTTTTACCTTCAGTGACTGCACTATACAAAAGAAATTGCAATTTAATTACCTAATGGCGCGTATTTTGGGAGCTTATAAATTATTAAACGATATTTACTCGAAAAAATAATTAATTTAATCCATTTTAAGTACAATTCTCTCTTAAGCCTGGCTGATGGGGTGGTTTTCTTGCGAAGGGGTTGTAGCTCAATAATCGAAGTGCGCATGATTTAAGAAATTATTATTAGAATATATGTATAAGCTATAGAAATTATATTGGCGATACGATATATTTTAATTTTTTTCAGCATGTTTCTTTTAAGTAAAACCAATTAGAGGGTTTTTGGGGGTGAAAGGGATGAGCTCAAAAATTGAAACTATATCATTTCAAGAGCTCATAAATAGCTCGTAATTCTACCTCAAAAATCGATTTAATATTCCTATTTTTAAGTAGTGGGGGGCTGAGTCGCCCCCCCCCCCACTAAAATATTACATTCCTGCTAGTGTATATATATATATAATGAATTTCTACGGCTGTCGCCGCCTCTCCATACCCAGCTTCCAACTTTTTCTATCGTAACACATATCTTCATCTAATTGCCTCGAATCCATTGCCTCCTGAATATTGTCCCTCCAGCTTCTCCGTGGTCGTCCTCTTTTTCTTCTCTCCGGTGGAACCCACTCTAATATTTTTCTATGCCAGCGAGTCTCATTCATTCTTTTAACGTGACCGAACCATGTCAGCTGTCTCCTTTCAATATCGTCTATTATAGTTTTTCCACCTTCATATGTTCTCTAATTGTTTCATTTCTTACATGTTCTAATCTTGAGACCTGACAACTTCTTCTCAAAAAGTCCATTTCTGTACTAAGTAGTTTCTTTTTATTTCTTACACTTATGTCCCAAACTTCTGCACCGTAGATTGTAGCGCTCTTCATTATACTTTCATATATTCTTCTCTTTGTTTCCTTCCTGGTATCTTTGTCCCATAAAATTGAATTGAGGGATCTAGTGATGCTTCTACCTTTATTGATTCTGTGTTGTATTTCATCTTCACTATTTCCTCGTTTGTTAAATATAGCTCCCAAATATTTACATTGTTTCACAAATTTCAAAAAATTTTAAGCCAAAATACGCAACAGGAAAAAAGTTATGCGACTTTATAACAAGCGGCACACCCCAAAAAACCCTGAAATTTAAACAAGATATACCTCACAGCATTATATGACTATACCACGTGTACGTGGGTGGTTGAGTTGATTTCTCTGTCTTCACAAAGAGAAAGGTGACAGCCAACTAATTACAGGTGAATTACAGGTAAGAAAGCGTTTCTGACCTATGACAGCACGAGACAGACGGTCCAACACGGTTTTGTGAACTGATATGTAGTTAGGTACACTAGCCAATGGTTTTAAAATTTATTTGTAGTAAAATACGATAATAAAAAAACATCGTGTGCTGGGATTGCAAGTATTCACTATTTAAACTACCAACAATGATATACAGAGTACAGAGTGAAAATAACGATTTTAAAAAACCAATTGTCAGTGGGGTTTAATAAGTGTATTACCAAAGATAGGCAACCAACCATACATGAGGTGTATTTTAAATAAAATGAAGATCTTATCTTGTTTTACTAGTTGAAAAAGAATAATTTGCCCATATATGATCTAATGCATTTAGGGCAGAGAAAATAAGTATATTTTCCTATACTTTTAAACATGGTAAAGGCAATGTCTAGGTTGAAGCTGCTATTCTTATAAGTATGCAGTTATTTGACATCCAGGACGAAGATGAATAATGTAGGTACCTAACTGAATGAACTGAGAAAGGCAACAAAGGTATGGCTAGTGGTAAAATTATGAGACAGTGAGCTTATATGTCTAATATTTTAATATTGATATGGAGGATGAATTAATGTAACTGAAATTCGTACTATATTAAATTTTATGGGGTATGTGAAGGTTACTCAACACTGATTAGGAATGATAGTTGTTATAAAAAGGCTTAAAAATATTATTCTGTCCATATATGTGTATATCTAGGGGTCTACCCCAAAATCCCGACAGCCAAAATCCCGACAGCCACAACCCCGACGGCCAAAATCCCGACACGCCAGAATACCGACAGCCCAAAATCCCGACAGGCCAGAATCCCGACAGGTTTGATAAGTTTCTTTTTAACGTATAATTACATTTAGCTCTTGTTTTTTGTTTATGGCCATCTGTTTTTTAATTTTTGTTACTAAACAAAATGTAGTGGTCGGAATTTTTACTTATGCGAGGATTGTCGCATGTCGGGATTCTGGCCTGTCGGTATTCTGGCCTGTCGGGATTCTGGCGTGTCGGTGTTTTGGCCGTCGGAATTTTGGCTGTCGGGATTTTGGCTGTCGGGATTTTGGGCGGCACCGATATCTAGGACAATGAAAAAATTAAGTAAGATTTTTCTAAGTTATTACCTTTATCGAGAAAATAAAGAAAGAAGGTTCTGAGTAAAAGTTGTTGTTTCAAAAATAAAAAGAAATTTTTTTTTTAATATTAAAAAGTTAAAATTAGATTGTGAAAAGTAGTTGGATGCAATCAAGTTGTGGAATTGTAAATATCAGACAGCAGAGTGATTAAGATTGGTGAAAGAAATGAAAGAGAGGCTGAGAGCCACAGGAGTCCGACCACAACCTGCTACCAAAGGATGGTGATGATAGGTAAGAAGATGAGAAAGATAGGTGTAAATGTGAAATTAAATCAGTAAAGGGTTGATGTTGATGTCAATGGAATAAATGTTGTGTAGTGTTGGTTGGAAACTAGATGAAGACCCATACAAATAGATGGACTTAGAGAGTAGTGAGAGTATATATTGATATAGTTGTGTAGGAATTGTGACAGACAGGATGTTTAAAAATAGATTAGATTAAGCGGGATTTGAAAAATTGTAACGAAAGGTTAGTATAAATGGAGTAGTGAATAGACGTAACGTTTATGAAATGACTGATAGATATTAAATATTGTAACAAAAAAGTATAGAGGAGAAAAACAAAAAGTAATTTATGAAAAAAGTTAACGGTGTAAGGGATGAAAGTCATGGTTGAATGACACATGGCGATTAACACAATTAGGGCTTCTTTGTTTTTCTTTAACTATTTCCAAGTTCTCATAAAGGTCCAACCGTAGAAAGTTTTTTTGGGAAATGTTATGAATTAGATATACGTTATCCGGTATATTAAGAGTGTGGTTGTTTTGTTTTAGATGTTGAGAGAAAGTTGATGTATTCTCTCTTTTTGTGTGTTCGAGTGAACGGGAGGCAAGTGACCTACAGGTTCTTCCTATATACGTGGCGGCACAATCGGAACATTGTAGTTTATAGACTCCACTACGATTCATGTAGTTGATAGGGTCTTTAGAGTTGGAGATACATTGACCTAGATTGTTTTGAACTTTAAAGGAAGTTTGGATGTTGTCGACAGATCTTTTAATAATATCTCTAATATCTCCGGACAAACGCTCTTGGTGATATGGCAAAGAAGTATAAATGGGTCTGGTGGTCGCATCTCTGGGGAACGCAGCCTCTCTCAAGACTCTGAAATGTCTCTTGTGGGTAAGTTTAGTTATGATGTTGGGGTCATAACCGTTGTTGAAGGCTATTTGTTTCAAGATGTTTAATTCTTTAGTGTAATTTTCTTCTGATAGGGGGGTGGTTTCTAGACGGTGTATATAACTGTGGAACGCTGAATATTTGTGTGAAATGGGGTGGTTGGATGAGGAGGGTATGACATGATCAATCTGTGTTGGTTTCCTATATATACTGAAGTCGAAGTGGTCGTTTAATCTAGTGATGTTGAGGTCAAGAAAATTGATTGATTGGGATGACTCAAGTTCCATAGTGAACTTAATGTTAGGGTGGATTTGATTGATTTTTGAAAGAAGAAGATCGGCTGAATTGGAGTTACCGGATATAAAAACTAAACAATTGTCGACATAACGAAACCAGTGTAAGATTTCCGGATTTTTCATGATCTGCGTGGATTATAGATGATCCATAAATATATCAGCTAAAAGAGGGGATAGACAACTACCCATGGCTAAGCCATCAGGTTGTCTGTAAAATTTATTATTAAATACAAAGAAGTCTTGAGCTAGACAAAATTGTAATAATTGGATGATAGAATCTGTAGTAGACATAGTAATTGAACTGGCTCTGAGAAGAGAATGTACCAGATTAATAGTTTCTTGTTTTGGGGACAGAGGTGAAAAGGTTGAGAACATCAAATGAAATAATTTATTTTATTGTTTATTGACATATATGACGTATTGACATATTGTTTATTATATGCGTTTATTGACTAGATGACAAGTGTTTTTGACTGAGAAACGAGGGGTGAAATTCGTCATAGTGTTGATCATGTTCAAAATGAATTTAGAGAGTATAGAAACTATAGTATTTATGAAGCTAACTATTGGACGAATATGAATGCCCTCTTTATATATTTTAGGTAAACCATACAGTCTGGGTGTCAACGGATTACTTGGTATTTTGTAATATGGTGCAAACTGTTCTGTGAAAAATTCTGAAAAAGTTTTGAGGTTGTCTTTAAGTTTAGTAATGAACTTTTTAGAAGGGTCCTCAGGGAGTAATATGAAGTTATTGTTAGAGAGAAAAGTAGTAACTTTGTCGTTGTAAAGAGTATGGTCCAGAATCACTAGACAGTTACCTTTATCTGCTTTACTTACAATCAAATTATTGGATCTAATTTTATTTTTGATGGACTTGAGGGTCTTGAAAGGTGTGAACGTTTATTATCAGAAAGATTAGGGAAGGAACAGATAAAGGTTGCATTTTGAGAAGTAGATGGTATATTGATAGGAGATCCAATATTCGAGTTTAGGGATGAATGAGAATTGGAGTAGTTCGGAGAAGTAGGAGATGAAATATATTTATTTTTGAGTTTGTTGATGGTATTGAAACATGAATTCCCAATAGACGTTTTTTGATTCAATGGGACTGAAAGATTTTGGATTAGTCAATAGACTCAAATCAAAACTAAGCAAACTTATTAGAATTTCAAACAATAATAACAATAACACCACCTTTTCAAACTTTTCATTTCACCCAAGACTAAAAAACCTATCTTCAGTTGTTTTTAACAAAAAAGAAATTGAACTTTTAAACCTAGGTCTTAAATACTCCATCCCTAGGAAGGTTTCTGAAAAGGACCTTCAGGGTCTCTCCATTGAGCTAGATCATCCAAAATCTTTCAGTCCCATTGAATCAAAAAACATCTATTAGGAATTCTTGTTTCAATACCATCAACAACTTCAAAAATAAATATATTTCATCTCCTACTTCTCCGAACTACTCCAATTCTCATTCATCTCTAAATTTCTCGTATATTGGATCTCCTATCAACATCCCACCTACTTCTCAAAATGCAACCTATATCTGTTATTTCCCTAATCTTTCTGATAATAAACGTTCAGACCATCTCAAGACCCTCAAGTCCATCAAAAATAAAATAAAATAAAATAATTTGATTATAAGTAAAGCAGATAAAGGTAACTGTCTAGTGATTCTGGACCATACTCTTTACAACGACAAAGTAACTACTTTTTTCTCTAACAATAACTTCATATTACTCCCTGAAGACCCTTCTAAAAAGTTAATTACTAAACTTAAAGACAACCTCAAACCTTTTTCAGAATTTTTCTCAAAACAGTTTGCACCATATTACAAAATACCAAGTAATCCGTTGACACCCAGACTGTATGGTTTACCTAAAATACATAAAGAGGGCATTCCTATTCGTCCAGTAGTTAGCTTCATAAATACTCCAGTTTCTATACTCTCTAAATTCATTTTGAACCTCATCAACACTATGACGAATTTCACCCCTCGTTTCTCAGTCAAAACAATTGTCATCTAGTCAATAAACTCCAACAACTAAATCTTCGTCCTAATATTACTATGCTTTCATTTGATGTTAGCAACCTTTTCACCTCTGTCCCCAAACAAGAAACTAATAATCTGGTACATTATCTTCTCAGAGCCAGTTCAATGACTATGTCTACTACAGATTCTATCATCCAATTATTACAATTTTGTCTAGGTCAAGTCTTCTTTGTATTTAATAATAAATTTTACAGACAACCTGATGGCTTAGCCATGGGTAGTTGTCTATCCCCTCTTTTAGCTGATATATTTATGGATCATCTAGAATCCACGCAGATCATGAAAAATCCGGAAATCTTACACTGGTTTCGTTATGTTGACGATTGTTTAGTTTTTATATTCGGTAACTCCAATTCAGCCGATCTTCTTCTTTCAAAAATCAAGCAAATCCACCCTACCATTAAGTTCACTATGGAACTTGAGTCATCCCAATCAATCAATTTTCTTGACCTCACCGTCACCAGATTAAACGACCATTTCGACTTCAGTATATATAGGAAACCAACACAGACTGATCATGTCATACCCTCCTCATCCAACCACCCCATTTCACACAAATATTCAGCGTTCCACAGTTATATACACCGTCTATAAACCACCCCCCTATCACAAGAAAATTACACTAAAGAATTAAACATCTTGAAACAAATAGCCTTCAACAACGGTTATGACCCCAACATCATAACTAAACTTATCCAGAAGAGACATTTCAGAGTCTTGAGAGAGGCTGCGTTCCCCAGAGATGCGACCACCAGACCCATTTATACTTCTCTGCCATATCACCAATAGCGTTTGTCCGGAGATATTAGAGATATTATTAAAAGATCTGTCGACAACATCCAAACTTCCTTTAAAGTTCAAAACAATCTAGGTCAATGTATCTCCAACTCTAAAGACCCTATCAACTACATGAATCGTAGTGGAGTCTATAAACTACAATGTTCCGATTGTGACGCCACGTATATAGGAAGAACCTGTAGGTCACTTGCCTCCCGTTTACTTAAACACACAAAAAGAGAGAATACATCAACTTTCTCTCAACATCTAAAACAAAACAACCTATATCTTAATATATCGGATAACGTATCTCTAATTCATACCATTTCCCAAAAAAACTTTCTACGGTTGGACCTTTATTAGGACTTGGAAATAGTTAAAGAAAAACAAAGGAGCCCTAATTGTGTTAATCGCCATGTGTCATTCAACCATGACTTTCATCCCTTACACCGTCAACTTTTTTCATAAATTACTCTTTGTTTTTCTCCTCTATACTTTTTTAGTTACAATATTTAATATCTATCAGTCATTTCATAAACGTTACGTCTATTCACTACTCCATTTATACTAACCTTTCGTTACAATTATTCAAATACCGCTTAATCTAATCTATTTTTAAACATCCTATCTGTCACAATTCCTACACAACTATATCAATATATCCTCTCACTACTCTCTAAGTCCATCTATTTGTATGGGTCTTCATCTAGTTTCCAACCAACACTACACAACATTCATTCCGTTGACATCAACATCAACCCTTTACTGATTTAGTTTCACATTTACACCTATCTTTCTCATCTTCTTACCTATCATCACCATCCTTTGGTAGCAGGTTGTGGTCGGACTCCTGTGGCTCTCAGCCTCTCTTTCATTTCTTTCACCAATCTTAATCACTCTGCTGTCTGATATTTACAATTCCACAACTTGATTGCATCCAACTACTTTTCACAATCTAATTTTAACTTTTTAATATTAAAAAAAAAATTTCTTTTTATTTTTGAAACAACAACTTTTACTCAGAACCTTCTTTCTTTATTTTCTCGATAAAGGTAATAACTTAGAAAAATCTTACTTAATTTTTTCATTGTCCTAGATATACACATATATAGACAGAATAATATTTTTAAACCTTTTTATAACAACTATCATTCCTAATCAGTGTTGAGTAACCCTCACATACCCTATAAACTTTAATATAGTACGAATTTCAGTTACATTAATTCATCCTCCATATCAATATTAAAATATTAGACATATAGACCTCACTGTCTCATAATTTTACCATTAGCCATACCTTTGTTGCCTTTCTCATTTCATTCAGTTAGGTACCTACATTAATCATCTTCGTGCTGGATGTCAAATAACTGCATACTTATAAGAATACCAACTTCAACCTAGACATTGCCTTCACCATGTTTAAAAGTATAGAAAAAATATATTTATTTTCTCTGCCCTAAATGCATTAGATCATATGGGCAAATTATTCTTTTCAACTATTAAAACAAGATAAGATCTTCATTTTATTTAAAATACACCTCGTGTATGGTTGGTTGCCTATCCTTAGTAATACACTTTGGTTCGTCCACATAAGTAGGAATAACAATTTTTAATTTTCTTGTTTTTGTAAAGAATATTTTAATTCATTTTCTTTTCAATATTATGGGACACCCCGTATATACGAGTAGGCCAATACCTAATTCAGTGAGTATGTATTAATTTTTATCATTATTTTCAAGTAAAAACCTTAAAGTTTTTTGTATGTAATTACCTGCCTACTCGCCTCATTTTAAAAAGACAATTCGCCAACCAACTCTCTTGGTTAACAGTCACTTACAATTATTCCGAAAAGTGTATAGAAACTCAATATAGTCCTCGCGAGTGATTTATACTTTATACTACTCAGCAATAGCAGTACGAAAAATAGCAGGCCTGCTCCAGCTTGTGCAACGAGAAATGACAAGGTAGGAAATATTTTTATTACAATTTACTTTAAGGTCTGGTTTTTTTTACTGTTATTTTTTTTTATTCTATTTTAAATACACCCTATGCTAAACAGTCCACTAATAAAGCTCACTGAGTTAGTAATCTCCTCCAAGACGATTTATTGATCCGTTACGAGCCTGATAGATCCATTTTCTATATTTTTTTCTTGCATTTTTCATTTTTCTAAGAGGGTAATATAGTCGGGGAAAGTTTCTTTTAAACCTGAATTGTTTGATTTTATTGTCATACTTTGCTAATTTACAAAGATCAGAATTAAATTCAGGTTATTTAACCGCATTTCCTTTGACTTTATTTTTTGTTATTCTTTAACATAAGGCGATAAAATATTCTTTACAAAATTAAAATCACGTATCAATTAGTACATTGGTTTTTTGTTTGTGCCGATCGTTAGTGGTACCTATACCTCAGTTAATGTTGTTTTTTAAGTAAAAAAGGAACACATTAATGTAAAAGTAATTATTATTAAATTGTCAACGTCGGCCAATAGACAAATTTTGTTATAATAATTATTATACAGGTTGACTCTATTATAGATGAAACTGTGTGTTTATTTTACACAGTAATTTTTATTTAAAGGGTTTATGTTTTATAATTATTTTTTGTCTATAAATATTCAAATAGCAGAGGATATAGTTTTCTATTTTATTAGCACAAAGTTCGGTTGTATTTTATTAATTTTCGTGTGGTGAACCTATTTTATTTCCTAACGCTAATTTCATATTTTTCTAAATTTATTAATTCTACATTTAAATTTACAAAATGGCAGATAAAATTAAAAAATATCAATCTTTAAGACAAGTTGAAGTGCAACAAATGACTGAAATTCATGCTGTTGCTTTAAAGGTAGCTGCTGACGATAAGAATTTTTACCCGGTTTTGGAAGTTATGTATGAAGGATTGGAAAAAATTCGTGACAATTTTTATGATCTTCATAATAAAATAATTATGTTAGTTTCTGAGCAAGATAATGAGGACGCGCTATTTAAAGTCGAAGATGATTGCCGTAGTAATTTTGACAAATTATATTATAAAATTAAATTAACATACGTGCAAGCCTTTAGAAAATCTTCAACATCAAGTCAGCAAACTACATCAACTTCACAGTCTCAAAATCCTTTACCTATAAATTATTTTAATTTACCGAAACCGGAATTGCCATCTTTCAGTGGAAAAATAACTGAATTTAGAAGTTTTATAGATCAGTTTGATGCTCGCGTTCATACTCTTACTTACTTACAGCCAATTGACAAATTTAATTTGTTACTATCGTGTTTAAAGGGTGCAGCGCGCGATGCTGTGGATCATATTGACATCACAGCAAACAATTATCCAATTGCCTATGATCTGCTTTGTGAAAGGTTTAATAATGTTAGGGTAATCGCTGCCAATTTATGGAATAACCTTGAAAGTTCACCACAACTGACTTCAGAAGATCCAAAAGAACTACGCAAGTTGTTAGATACATTTTCGAAAAATGTGGCATCTCTAAATAAGCTAGGACTACCCACAGTACATTGGGATTTTATACTTGTTCAAATGATTTTAAAACGATTAACTGTTTCTTTAGTAACACGTTTTGAGCTTTTTCATAATAATTCAACCATCCCAAGCTATAAAAAACTGATTGATTTTTTAAATCAAAGTTGTCTCGCTTTAGATAATATTGATTTTCACACTAAACCAAAATCTAACTTTTCTAAAAAACCTAATTCTTCCAAATCTACATCATTGCTTGCTCAAACAGAACCTGAACCAAAATGTTCTATCTGTAAAACTAATGATACCCATGCCATTTATAAATGCTCCGTTTTTTTGGCAAAATCTCCTGTAGATCGATTTCAATTAATAAAAAAGAACAAGATGTGTATTAACTGTCTTGGATCACATCGTTCTAGCCTATGCAAATCTACATGGACTTGTCACTCGTGCCATAAAAAACATCATACACTCCTTTGCTTCTCCTCTTCTAAGAAAGAAGAGAATGTTCAAGATTCGGCGGCATCCACTTTAAATTCAACGACTGGATCATCCGTTTCTGTGTGTTTTTCTTCCGCTGATAAAAGTACTTTGCTTTCCACTGCATGTATTGAGGTGCTTGATTGTCACGGTAACTACCAACCTGTTAGGTGTCTGTTAGATTCGGGAAACATGACGTCCTTCATCTGTCAAAAGACCCTTAGGCGTTTAGGTTTACGTCCCATGAAAACTTCAGCTAACATCCAAGGATTAGGTTCTATGCAGTCGAACACTAATTTAGGTGGGGTTACCATTTCTTTTAAACCAGTACGTAAATCTTCTCCTATTTTGACAACCGATGCGTTAGTCTTGACAAAAATATGTGAGGATCAGCCTTTATGTAATTTAGAAGTTAATACTTGGCCCCATATTGCTAATTTAAAGTTAGCAGATGATAACTTCTTTCGTAGAGGATCCATAGACATTCTTTTAGGAGCTGATGTATTCTCTACCATTCTTTTGGATGGACGTATTTACGGCAATCAAGATGAACCTGATGCAATTAATACTATATTTGGCTATGTGCTTATGGGAAAAGTAAATATTTCAAAGGCACCTACTCTTACGTCTTTATTTTGCCAAGTTGAAGATACGGTTTCTTTGGATCAGCAAATAAAGAAATTCTGGGAATTAGAAGCAGTCCCTGAAGTTTTTTGCTTAGCTCCTGATGACGCTAAAGTGGAAAATATGTTTATGAATACTTATAAGCGTGAACAATCAGGACGCTTTGTAGTAGAGCTACCTTTTAAGGAAGAAAATCCTGTCTTTCCTAATATTAGATCACTTGCTCTTAGTAGGTTTTATTCATTAGAAAGAAGGCTTCAAAAATCTCCTGAACTTTATGACCAATACCGCACCTTTATGAAGGAATTTGTTGAGCTCGGTCACATGGAACCTGTCCCATTGAATAACTTCGATTCACCTTATGTTTACTATTTATCGCATCATTGTGTTTTAAGACCTGAAAGTCTAACAAGTAAATTAAGGGTCGTTTTTAATGGTTCCGGGCATCTTCCAAATCAACCCTCACTCAATGACAAATTATTCACTGGTCCTAAGCTTCAGACTGACATCTGTACAATTTTGATTAATTTTCGATTGCATGGTTATGTAATTACGGCCGATATTTCTAAAATGTATAGGCAAATTTTAATTAATCCTACTCAAACAGATTATCAAAGAATACTTTGGCGTTCTAATAATTCTGAACCTGTTCGAGATCTTCGTATCAACAGAGTTGTTTATGGTCTCTCTTGTTCTCCTTATCTTGCTATTAGATGTCTACATCAGTTGGCTAATGATGACGGGGATTCGTTTCCTCTAGCAGCCGAGGCACTTAAAACTGGAACCTACGTTGATGATATCATTTCTTCCTGTCCTAGTTTCGAAAATGCCTTAGCACTAAGAGACGAACTTATTGCCTTACTTGCCAAAGGAGGTTTTGAGTTGAAAAAATGGTCCAGTAATGTACCCGATTTATTGAAAGGATTAGCTGTATCAGATTTAGCAATAAAACCTCTTACATTTAATGATGATATTTCGTCCAAAACACTTAAAGTATTAGGGTTGGAATGGGACGCTTCTTCGGATACATTTGCTTTTAAAGTTCAAGTTTTAGACTCTTCTTGTACAAAACGTCATCTTTTGTCCAATTTAGCAAAAATATTTGATCCTCTTGGATTTTTATCTCCAATAACATTTCTAATTAAATACCTTATTCAAAGAATATGGACTCAAAAGATTGGTTGGGATGATGCTCCATCAAAAGAAATTATCCGTTTGTGGAAAAAATACATTGATGATGTAGCATATTTGAGTAAATTAAATTTACCTCGTCGTTTATTAATTGACGATATTTTACGCTTAGAAGTTCACTGTTTTGGTGACGCTAGCGAGAAAGGTTACTGCGCTGTCTTGTACTTTCGATGCTTATCACCTTCAGGCCAACCTTTTGTTTCTTTTGTTATAGCTAAATCTAAGGTCGCACCCATTAATAAGGGACTTACTATTCCCAGATTAGAATTGTCTGCTGCGGTTTTAGTGGCTCGACTAGTCTCCTTTGTTTCTTCTGTTATTAAAGATAAAGTAGAAATCAAGGAAATATACTGTTATTCTGATTCTGCTGTTACATTACGTTGGTTACAATCTTCCCCTCATCAGTGGAAAACTTTTGTGAGCAATAGAGTAGCTTATGTGCAGGAACGAGTAACTTCTTCATGTTGGCACTATGTTCCTTCTGAAGAAAATCCTGCTGACATTGGTTCAAGGGGTTGCTTACCCTCTGAGTTAATTAACTGTTCCAAATGGTGGGCGGGGCCAACCTTCTTACAATCTGATCCGCTAACGTTCTTTGAACTTAATTCAAAGGAGTCTACTAATGTAAATTTGGAAGTGCGGACTGTCGCATTGATTGCTGAAATTCCCAATAATTTTTTAGATATTTTATTGGATCGTCATTCGTCTTTAAATAGGTGTGTTCGATGTTTGTGTTACATTATTCGTTTTTTCCATTATGTAACCAAAAACCGATATGGTAATCTGGAAATAGGTTGTTTAAGTTAATTGGAGCAACATAACTCCTTACTGGTTTTTGTTAAACGAACACAGCAGATCTTTTTTAATACTTTAATAAATTTTATCCAAGATAAACAGCTGCTTCCAAAAAATTTAAGAAAGCTTTCACCTTTTATCGATGCAAAGGGAATTCTACGTGTAGGTAGTCGCCTAGCTAATGCGCCCATTTCGTATGATCGCAAATTTCCGGCATTACTTCCTAACAGTTGTAAATTAACTGATATGATTATTGAATCTACTCATCTGCAATATCTACACGCCGGGCTTCAAACTGTTCAATACCTAATTTCTCAGCGTTTTTGGATTATATCTTCCAAACGAGCCATTCGTAGAGTACTGTCTAAATGTGTTAAATGTTTTAAGGTGAATCCTTTGTCCCCAGTTCCGTTAATGGGAAATCTACCGCTAGCTCGAATATCTCAACTAAAACCTTTCAGTAATGTTGGAGTTGATTTTGCGGGCCCTTTTCCTATAAGAGCTTCCAAACTTCGAAAGTCTCAAACTCTTAAAGCGTATTTGTCGCTTTTTATTTGTTTCTCAACAAAAGCTCTTCATTTAGAGCTCGTATCTGATTTATCCACTGACGCGTTTTTAGCTGCGTTTAAGCGATTTGTCAGTCGTAGAGGCCGATGTCAACATGTTTATAGTGACAATGGCACTAACTTTGTTGGAGCCAGAGCAGAACTTAACAGATTGGCATCACAAGCTGCTTCTCATGAATCTATTCAATGGCATCTCATTCCCCCTTCTTCTCCACACTTTGGAGGTTTATGGGAATCTAATATTAAGACGGTAAAGGGTCATTTAATTCGCACAATTGGAGAACAAGTACTAACTTTTGAAGAGTTATATACTATTTTTTCTCAAATTGAGGCCATCATGAATTCGAGGCCAATATGCCCGTTAAGTTCAGACCCAAACGATCTTAGTGCGTTAACTCCAGGACATTTTTTGACCATGGAGCCTTTGAGTGCTCCGGCCGAAGAAACGTTGCTCGATGTTCCGCACAATCGGTTGAATCGTTGGCAATTATTAAATAAGTTGCACCAACAGATTTGGGAACGGTGGTCTAAGGAGTACCTCCAAACTCTTCATCAAAGGGCTAAATGGAATTCTCCGTCTCCAAACGTCCAACTAGGTACCTTAGTGGTAATCCGTCAAAATAATATTCCCCCCTACAATGGCCTTTGGGCCGTATAATTGAGGTTCATCCTGGATCTGATGGTATAGTTAGAGTGGCCACAGTGAAAACTAATAGTGGTATATATAAACGCTCTATAGTAAAATTATGTCCTTTGCCTTTTGAGCCGTAACAATACTGCGTATTGTGGTGGGCGGTTGTGGTTCGTCCACATAAGTAGGAATAACAATTTTTAATTTTCTTGTTTTTGTAAAGAATATTTTAATTCATTTTCTTTTCAATATTATGGGACACCCCGTATATACGAGTAGGCCAATACCTAATTCAGTGAGTATGTATTAATTTTTATCATTATTTTCAAGTAAAAACCTTAAAGTTTTTTGTATGTAATTACCTGCCTACTCGCCTCATTTTAAAAAGACAATTCGCCAACCAACTCTCTTGGTTAACAGTCACTTACAATTATTCCGAAAAGTGTATAGAAACTCAATATAGTCCTCGCGAGTGATTTATACTTTATACTACTCAGCAATAGCAGTACGAAAAATAGCAGGCCTGCTCCAGCTTGTGCAACGAGAAATGACAAGGTAGGAAATATTTTTATTACAATTTACTTTAAGGTCTGGTTTTTTTTACTGTTATTTTTTTTTATTCTATTTTAAATTCACCCTATGCTAAACAGTCCACTAATAAAGCTCACTGAGTTAGTAATCTCCTCCAAGACGATTTACACTTATTAAACCCCACTGACAATTGGTTTTTTAAATAACGTTATTTTCACTCTGTATATCATTCTTGGTAGTTTAATAGTGAATACTTGCAATCCCAGCACATGATGTTTGTTGTTATTATCGTAATTTACTACAAATAAATTTTAAAACCATTGGCTAGTGTACCTAACTACATATCAGTTCACAAAACCTCGTGTTGGACCGTCTGTCTCGTGCTGGCATAAGTCAGAAACGCTTTCTTACCTGTCACCTGTAATTAGTTGGCTTTCACCTTTCTCTTTGTGAAGACAGAGAAATCAACTCAACCACCCACATACACGTGGTATAGTCATATAATAAATGCTGTGAGGGATATCTTGTTTAAATTTCACCCATCGCCAGGGTTTAATATATAACACGCCAATGTATGACTTTTGGTCGGCGTTTTAAGGGTTTTAACCCATGTATTTTTGGTGGTTTAGCATGTAGAGCTTGTAAGTATAACCTAATTTTTTATCTTGGTCAACCTTTAAAAAATTTTTACTCTTGTCTTCACTAATTTTGGTTGTATTTATTTTAGGCCTAGAACACTGATGATGCTCTCTTTAGAGCGAAAACGTTCTGTCTTTTAATGTAGCCCTTTATTGCGGTTTTAAATAAATATTGTAAGGGGAATATTTGTTCCCTGGGTTCGAATTTACCAAAACTGTGAAAATCAAACAACATTTAAACTATTTTATTCGAGAAAATCGTAAAAGCGTTACAACGTGTACAAAAGTAGGTTAAGAATCCTATATTCATATTTCAACTGTCTAAAGTCAACGGTCACTCTTCTCTCAGGCTGGCCTCTGGTAGTTAGAGCTATGCAGCCCAATATGGTGATATTAGGTGGGTGTTACATCCTCCCCCTTTGCACCGCACTGGCGTCTCGCGTGTGGGGCAAGAGTGGTGATGGAATCTGAACAACAAGAACACAACTTCTTGGTTCGTATTCGTTGACGTCTGCTAGCAGCATCTGGAGACGGTAGGTCTGGTAGGTCAGCAGCTAAGCTAACCGATGGAAGTTCCTCTTCGGGACACTCATCGACGGTGATTTCCACAGGAGCGGGAGTAAGATCTACAGGAACCATCTTCGGTGGACGACCTCTCTTACGGATCGCATGCACTGGTTGTGGTGTGGGGTCACTGACCTCCGAACGGTAAGGAGTCAGGGCTGACACGTGATATTTTCCAACAAAAGTCTCTAAGTTGTCAGCAGGTGAAACTTGGTAAGTAGTAGGAGAGATAACCTTCGTAATCACATAAGGCCCGTCGCGTCGGGGCGCAAACTTTGAAGTAACTGACTTGGCCGAATCACTAAGGGTGTGACTGTCTATTAGCACTTTATCTCCGACAACGAAAATTGCACAACGGCGATGAGAGTCTTTATAGATATTTCGCCTATCCTGGCATAGTTCATGTCTTTCGCGCGGCACTTAAAACGTCACTTATAGTTTGTAAGTAAGGCGTGATTTGAGTTACGAAATTTTCGTTTGTTATTATTGCTCGAAAGTCTCTGTTAACATCGTCTGGAGCTCGCAGTTCTCTTCCGAACGTAAGATATGCGGGGGTAAAACTAGTCGAATCGCACATCACGCTGTTCATTGCGAAACGCACACTAGGTAATTTGTCCGCCCACGACGTATGATCAGACTTCGTGAGAATAGCTAACTGAGTCTTAATGTCTCTGTTTTTCCTTTCGACCGGGTTGGATTCCGGGTGATACACAGGGATAAGGTTTTGTTGAAAACCCAGGCAATGTGCTACCTGTTGCATAACCGCACTTACGAATTGGGTTCCGTTATCGCTAACAACTCGACGGGGAACTCCATAGCGTAAAATTACTTCATCAATTAAATGCTTTGCGCAGGCAAGAGCAGTGGCAGACTCTAAGGGAAACAGCTCTACCCAACGAGTGGCTGTGTCTTCTATGACAAAAATCCAGGTATAACCCTGAGGAGTGGGGGGCAAAGGCCCAAACAAATCAATGGAGAGGACTTCAAATCTTTGAGAGTATGCAGGGGTTTGAAGACAACCTGCGGGCTTAAGATTTGAGACTTTGTACCTTTGACATTCAATACAATTGCGTGTATGATCGGTGATGGTTCGTCTCATACCAACCCAAAAATAGCGTCGGGCTATTCGTTGGTAGGTTTTCTCAATACCATAATGTCCTGCCGTTTCCGAGTCATGGTATTCATGCAAGATGTGTGGTATCCGAGATTTGGCTACAACTAACTGAGGTTCGTCCTCATCGATTTCAGGAGCATATCTATATAAAATTCCATTTACCATTAGAAAACCTCTTTCAGTCCATTTCTTAAAATCTACACTTGCTTCTGAGGGATTTTCTAAGCTGTTTATCATCTTGGCAAGATCGGGTTCTTCTAATTGTTCAGCTCGTACTTCAGCTATGCTAAGTGTCGGGAAATCTATAGTGACATAGTTAATTTCTGAGGCCATTAGTGAATCGTCACGAGATGGTCTCGATAATGTGTCAGCAATGACATTCTTCTTGCCTTTAATGTATTCGATCTTTAAATCAAATGGCATTAACTCTAGGGCCCATCTGGCCAACCTACCTGTAGGTGACTTCAAAGACATTAACCATTTTAATGCTTGATGGTCACTTTGTACAGTGCATGTAGCTCCTTCTAGATAACCTCTAAATCGTTTGACAGCCCAAACAACTGCAAGAGCCTCACGCTCGGTGGTGCTGTAATTTTGTTCGGCGGGTGTCAGTAGTCTAGAAGCGTACTCGACAGGTCTCTCGTCTTCACTCTCCCCCTGTAGTAAACATGCCCCCAGAGCATAACTGCTCGAATCAGTTCGAAGGACATAGGGAAGGCTACTATCAGCCTGTCTTAGAATGGGAGCGGAACAGAGCAAGGATTTTAGGAGATCGAAAGCCTCGGTTTGCTCTTGTCCCCAATTCCATTTTGTTTTCCTTTTAGTCAGATTTGATAATGGTTTGGCAACATGGGAAAAGTTCTCAATGAAGCGGCGAAACCATGAGCAGGTTTGGAGAAATCTAAGAAGTTGGGTCACATTGGTAGGAGGAGGCATCTGTAGTATGGCTGAAACTTTATCGTCATTTGGGCGAATACCTTGAGATGAAATTATGTGACCTAAGTAATGCACTTCTTGACATGCGAATGAGCATTTCTCGCGATTTAAAAATAACTTGAAGAGCCTTAATCTATCGAATACTTGAAGTAAGTCTTTTAGATGGTCTTCAAAAGCAGAGGAAAGGATGATTATGTCATCCAGATAAGCATAAATATTTAGGTTCTGCAAGCCAGAACGGAACTTGTCTATGAGCCTTTGGAAAGTAGAGGGGCTATTACAGAGACCAAATGGCATTTTGGTATATCGGAAAGTGCCAAAAGGACAGACAAAAGCAGTTTTGTCACGATCAGAAGGGCGCACCGATACTTGATGGTAACCAGATTTTAGATCAAGGGTACTCATAAATTTGGTTTCTTTGGATGCATGTAAAATATCTTCGATTCGGGGAAGAGGGTACTTATCAGCTCGGGTCACAGCGTTTAAACGTCGATAATCTACTGTCAGTCTAACACCGCCGTTCTTTTTGGGCACCAAAACAACAGGAGCCGCGTATGGGGACTCGCATTCCTCTATTGTACCATCTTCTAATAGCTGGTCTAATTCATGACGTAGTTGTCTCTTTTTAATATCCGACATTCTGTATGGTAGAACAGCTATGGGATTATCATCTGTGAGGGTGATTGTATGTTCAGCAAATGGGGTAGATTCAAGACTTCGTTCGAATACATCCGCATTTTCTTTGAGGAACATATTAAGTGTATTCTTTTCGGGAGGAGAAAGAGAAATTCCTTCATCATCTCTAATTTCTAAGTGAGCCATAGTAATAGTGTTAAGTGTACAAGTATTACCTTGAAGGGGGTCACACGAGAAAGGATAACGAGACTCTGATATATCACCATAAGACCAAGAGTCACGTGGTATGTCTAAAATTATGTTTGCTTTCTTTAGAAAGTCGGCACCTAGCAATGTTCTACTTTGAATGTGTTCAGGTACAGAAATCAATGTGATAGCATGTGATCTATTTTGTAATAAAATGGAAACGTTAAATAAAAGAACATTAACTGAATTTGTTCGACCATCCGCAAGAGTCATTTGCATTACTCTCGTGGTGAAAGGCGTTTTATCTTTTAAAAGAATGTCTCTTAGCATCGAACCTGCAATACTACATTGAGCTCCAGAATTTAAATAACAATGACCATGATGGCCTTCAACATTAATCTGAACTATAGGTTTGGAGTGTGAAGGTTGAACCTTCAAGACATGATTGTCATTGTCAATTTCCGCTAATAGAAACTCAGATGTGTTAGAAGAAGAAAAGGAGGTTGATTGAGCATTTTTAGAACACTTAGGACAGTTGCTTACAACGTATCCTGGGGTTTTACATCGATAGCATGCAATAGAGTTCTGCGTCGGTGCATTAGCAGACTGAGATTTTGTAAAATTTGAATTTTGTGACGTTTTTGGCGAGTTAGCTTTGTCGGAATCGGTTTCTTTTGCTTTTACCGCAGCTAATTTTCTACAATAGTCTTTTACGTGACCAATGTTTTTACAAAAAGCACAGCGTACTTTCTTAGTATCTTTAATTGGTTTAGACTCGGTGTCATAATCAAAAGTTTCTTCGAGTAACCGTGTTTGAGTTAGAAGTTCGTTAAAAGTTTTTACTTTGTCACGAGGGACTTTTTCACGAATTCTTTTATGAAGCAGACCGTAAACCATGTCTAGTTGCACAGGTTCTGTTAGCGTATTTTCAGGTAGTTGTGCTAGTATAGCGCGAGCTTTACAAATAAATATATCGCTAGCAGTACGTGAGTCTTGCTCATTCTCGAAAAGTTCTTTATACACGCGATATGCGGGCTTTTGTGGACCGAATGTAGTACGTAGAAGTTGCACGATTTCATCCCACGACTTAACCGTAGTTTTAACGCCTTGGTACCAGTTTGCAGCAAAACCGTCTAACAGCATTGGGATTCCTTTCAACGCATTTTCATCCGATACCTGCGAACAGTCTTTAAAGATAGTGACCGCGTCTAGAAAAGCGTTTACGTCCGAATTTTTAGATCCATCGAATCGCGAACAGCATTTTGATAAGTTGCCGGCTTGATGCACGGGCGGTAGTTGAGTAGTCACTGCCAATTTTTGCAATAATTCTTGGAATTGATCATTTGTAAGTGTAACCGATGCCATCTCCGCTGTAGAATTGTCTTCTGTACGGCTAGTAGCTGCTTTTGGGTACTTTGACCGAAGGGGATATGTATGCATAAAAGTGTACTTACAGTTTTTTGATTAACCTATACTTAATTCCGTCTTGACTGCAATATTCGGAAGACACACTGTTTCCACGATGTAAGATTGCACAAAAGACACGATTTGCACAAAAGACACGATCTTGACTTGCAATATGTGGAAGACACGACGTTCCCACGACGTAATATTGCACAAAAGTCCTGTACGAATTGTCGAATTAGTCCTATTTTGAAGTTATTTCACACGTTAAGGTTCCACAGTGGGCGCCAATTAAGGGGAATATTTGTTCCCTGGGTTCGAATTTACCAAAACTGTGAAAATCAAACAACATTTAAACTATTTTATTCGAGAAAATCGTAAAAGCGTTACAACGTGTACAAAAGTAGGTTAAGAATCCTATATTCATATTTCAACTGTCTAAAGTCAACGGTCACTCTTCTCTCAGGCTGGCCTCTGGTAGTTAGAGCTATGCAGCCCAATATGGTGATATTAGGTGGGTGTTACAATATACCTTTTACACAGAAGATTTTTTTAAATTTTTTTAAAATTAATAGACTTATTATAGGTAAAGAAACCTAAATATCCAATACTCCAATTGATAGAAGAATACGAGAATAAAGAAACACACGCTCATATGGTATTCATTAATCTTGAGAAAGCATACGATAAAAATCCTCGGAAGATATTATGGTGGGCACCCAATAATAAAGAAGTTCCCGGTGAATATGTAAAGACTATGAGAGACAACCAGTGTGATGAAGGATGTTGGAGAGATTGATAAATTTCATGTGAAAGTAGGATTGTACAAAGGCTCGGTGCTTAGTCATTATGTATTCTCATTCATGTTGGATCGGATAACAGCAAAACTACAAAGTAACATTCCCTGATTCCCAATGTATGCTTATGATGTACTGCTAATAGGAAATAGTGAAAGCGATTTAGAACAAAGTCTGGAATAGTGGATACAAGCTATTGAAGAAAAGGGTTTGGAAATAAGTAAGACAAAAATAGAGTATTTGGAATGTTCATTTAAATATTGAGTTACTACAAATAAAATAATATCTTTTTATGGTGAAATGATGTGAATATTTACAGTTTTAAGTGGGTACCGAGGATCGGTATTACCGAGTAATGAAAATAGATGGAGATGCAAGTGATGGAAGCGAGTGGTGTGTTATGTAGCAGCAAGATTCTAATGAAACTGAAAAGAAAATTCTATATAGCGGCCATAAATCAGCTATAATTTGTGGAACATACTGTTGGGCAGTAAAAAAGAAAGAGGAAAAATGAATACGTGTGGCGGAAATGAGAATGCTTAAATGAATAAGTGGAGAGTGGCAAAAAGGTATGTACAATTAAGGATAGGTAGGTAGTTGTGTATATTAGGGGAAGTTTAGGGGTGACACTTTTTCTTCTTTAAGAGCCATCTCCGAGACGAATGACCTTATGACCTTCGAGGCAGCTTCTCTGAACAGTTGCTTTGAGCTGCAACCAAACCATTCTCTCATCTTATTCAACCAAGAAACGCGTCTCCTTCCTACGCTTCTACTTTCTTCTACCCTCTATATTTCCTTGAGATATAAGTCTCAAGGGGTGACACTAATTCACTATAAATTATATAAAATTGACTAAAATCTATATTTATACAGTGAGGACGTTTTAATTGGAATAAATTCGTTAATTCGAGAACAGGCGAATTTGGAGAGAAATCCTGAGACAAGTCGATTTTTATTTTTAAATTATGACTTTTTGGCATATATATTAATAACATCATCCATCTGGGCGTGACGACGTAATCAATGATTTTTTTAACCCGCGAGTAGTCGCGCGGTGAGATAGAATCTCAATTTTTATCCTTTTTTGCGATAACTTAATGAAAAATTTTGCAATTTTGAAAAAATTTTGAAAGTGCCTCGAGGAAGGGTGTACTAATGCGTAGGAATTTTTTTTTCTTCTTCTTCTTTTTGTGGAATTTATGGCTTTGGGGAGAGCCAATTAGTTTTAACCCGCGAGTAGTCGCGCCGTTAGATAAAATCTCACATTTCATCCTTTTTCGTAATATGTACAGTAAAATTTATCAGTAACGGCCACTAAAAATGAAAGAACTATTGGCCGATATAGAAAGGTGGACGGTATTGCCAGTTTTTGTATTCTACATATTATAATTGGTTTGGGAAATTTTTGTAAACTGGCCGTTAGGACACGTGGCCGATGTTTGAAGGTGGCCGGTAACACAGGTTTTTTTTAATAAAATTGTTAGAAATATATCTGTATCTTAGAGGTAAACAGTCGTATATCCACAATGTATACATTTGCAAGAAAGCGCAAAACATACAGACTAGTCAATAAACTATAAAAAAAAATTATTTCCATTACGTCGAATTCAACATTATTGGTATATTATAATATGTAAATGCAAATCTATTACTGGGTATTAGTATTGTTAAGAAATTATTTACCTGATGTATAATAATGGGAGTTACGACTTTTTACCTCTATGTCTTTAAACAGGTAATATGCAAAATAAAAATCGTAAGTGATTACAAAAATAGTATATTCCGTATTTAAAAATGCAAAAACCAAATCACAATGTTTGGAACAAAAAGAAACTCTTGTTTTTCATTATCCCGTTTTAATACCCTCAAAATTCCATTTAATATAAAAATGGAGCTACGATTGTTTACCACTACCGCATACGAAAGCATACTATCTAATATATGCATGTATTTATGGAGTTGCTATGGATATACTACTGTTTACCTCAACTGACTAATGGAGTTGCTATTGTTTTTAAACGCTTTCCTTATCTAGGCAACTAATAACGCTGGATGTACGATTTTTTGCCACAATATGCTATGAAAATCTGACAACAAGAGCATGGTATTAACTCCATTTCGGCCAAAAGAGGAGTTACGACTGTTTACCTCCAAGGTACAGATATATTTTCAATATAAAAAGTAGATAAAAATAGTACAAAATAAAAATTTGTTTTAAATTCGTATTTTGAGATCTCACACGCGACTATCGACGTTACAGAAGTGAGCGCGATTACTCCCGGGTTAAATGAGGGTAGGGGTTGTGGGATAGCTCATTTGAAAGGTTATTTAATTCTATATTCAGTAATATAACAATAATATAATTATATATACAGGGTGTACAAAAAAAATTATTAAATTAATTTTCACAAAAAGAAGAATGTAAGCAATTTGTTTAATTCAAAATACATGTTACCGCTATCAGAAACACAGTTAATATGTAATGTTTATTTTACGAATAAACATTGCTTTTCACTTAGAGTCAATATTCAAAGTGCTAAGAGAGAGGTGGGTGGCAGTTTTAATATTAAATGTTTATTTGTCGAATAAACATTTCTTTCTGTTTTCTGACAGCACTCAAATGTCTTTTGAAATAAATGAATTAGTACATACATTTTTCTTTCTGTTTCAGTTGTCTTATTATGGTAACGTTTATATTACTAAATAGAGAATTAAATAGCCTTTCAAATGAGCTATCACACGACCCCAAACTCTCATTATAAAAAATCGTCGATTACGTCATCACGCCCAGGTGAATGACGTCACTAGCATGATATATATATATATATATATATATATATATATATATATATATATATATATATATGTGCCAAAAAGTCATGATTTAAAAATAAAAGTCGAACTGTCTTAAGATTTCTCTCCAAATTTGCCCTGTCTCGAGATAATCAATTTATTCCAACTCAAACGTCCTCACTGTATAGATACATAAATATATAATTTTAATTCCTGGCCCCTAAATTTTCAAGGTGATTTCTTAAAGAAAATGGGAGAGGGAGAAAAAAATGTGAGAGAGAGTCTTTGATATGTTTTGGTTGATTGATTGTTTTTATTGGTATCGGTTGGTTAACTTTGAATAAATTATCGGTTATTGATTACTATTTTATATTATTGATCATCGGTTGAAAAAATAGAGCAAGTTCATACTAACTTGAAACAGTAACCGCACACACTTCAAACGCTTTAGTAATATACAGCGTCAAAACCAGCAAATGCCAAATCTGAACTTCCATGATTTATGTCCCACTAGATTCTGTAAAGAAAATTAAATGATCGTATTGTTGTATTTAGACATAGTTAAGAGAAGATTTGTTTCTATTTTATTCTTAAAATGTTTACTATAGTAGAAAAATGATGTTTTTGCGACTTTTTAGGCTATTAATTATGTACTTTGGAAAGAAACTACGTTAACGGGGTTTTATTGTTTCATCTGGTCAATCTTAATATGAAAAAACCGTGGAGTGCTACCATTTAAAGCCGTGTCTTTTTGAGAAAGGCCTGAATTAGTCCCTAGGCACAAGTCGCACTAGGGTAAGTTCTATGCATTTTTGGTACAAACACGTCCACAGAAAAAAAATTTCAGATAAAATTTACTATCAAAATATCACCATATAAAGTCAAAAGTATTTTTTTTACAAAATATATTAACAAAAAAAGCAAAAAAAAAACACGAAAGGAACCAATTTTGTTTTTTCCATAACTTTTTTCCACGGGGATATAGGTATAAACATTACTTCAAAGGAAAATAACTCCCATCCTTTCTCTTTAAAATGACGTTTAGTAGAAGTAACTAGCATTTATAGTTTCCGAAATATGATTTTTCAAATTTCGCCACTCACAGCGATTTTGGACCATTTTCCTTGTTATTTCTCAAACATTGTGCTGTAACTTTTTTCAACGCATTTTTAGGTATATGCAATTGTACATGTAATAGAAATAAAAGTGAATTACCTTTAAAATTATTTACAGTATAACATTGTCCGACTGTTTTTAAGCAGGTAATGGTTTTTCAAAATTTTATACCTTTAACGATTTTTGATACGTTTGACGATTATTTTTAAATTTTTAATAACATAACTTTTTTATTGTTTAATAAGGTATATACTACATTGCTAAATAAAAAAGACATCTTATTTTCTTTAATTTAAATTGGTGTATGATAAAAAATTATATGACTATTTTCAAACAAGATCTCAGTAGGATATCCAAGGATATCTGTAATTTGAGAAAAAATTTGAATTTATTTTTTCAATTAGAAGAATAGAATTGCATATTAGAACAAAAATTTTAATTCCAAATAACTTTCCCTAATAACTTTCCCTAATAACACTTTTCGATCATATGAAATATAAAGGTACATTACTCTTTGCTTTGAAATAAAAAAGTTAAAAAAACTATGCCGAACAAAATGCCAACAAAAATATAAATTATGTATTGAATGTACAAGAAATAAAACACAAGAAATAAAATGTAGAATAGAGAAGGCTAGGAGTGCATGCAATAACATGGTCAAACTCTTTAAAAGCGACAACCTTAATCTGGAGATAAAAATAAGGCACCTACGATGTTATATCTTCTCAATATTGTATTACGGAGTTGAATCCTGGACACTCGCTGAAGCAATGGAGAAAAAACTTGAAGCCTTCGAGATGTGTGCTATACAGGCGAATCCTAAGGCGAATTTCCTTAGGTATGATTATTTGTGTAATTTGTATTGGTAACATATTTATATTGATAATTTGTATTTTTTGTTTGCTTTATTGTATGTAATTTATATTTTAATCTATGGCTTTTTTGTAAATGGTTGTAACCGTAAATAAATAAAATGAAATAAAATAAGATATCATGGACGGACAAGATTTCCAACGAGACCCTATTACGAAGAGTGGGCAAAGAAAGTGAGTCGATGTGTACCATTAAAAGGAGAAAGTTGAAATATCTCGGACACATAATAAAAAACGGCACTAAATACAGATTACAAGGTAATCCTTCAAGGTAAAGTATTCGGAAAGCGAGGAATTAGGAGAAGAATCAGATCATGGTTAAAAAACCTGTGGAAATGGTTCTCCACAACAACAACTAATCTATTTAAAGCATCAGTTAAGAAAATAATTATAGCCAGAATGTACGCCAATATTAGAAACGAATAGACACTAAAGGAAGAAGAATTGAATGTTAAATTATCTCCATGATTTTTTTTCATATTTTTATAGAATGCGCATCATGGTCAATATAACGAAAGATCATTTTTCGGTATTTTCTTTAACCGTTTTGACTATGATTTAATTTTAGAATCATTATCTGCCTTACTGTCCTTCAAGTATATCCCAAAAAAGATCAAAAACATTTTTAAAACCCCTAGACCTGAACATAACCTCAAAAAATTGAAACCTATTTCAAATTGAAGAGCCTCAAATGCAGAATTTACCACTTAATAAAATTAAAATGGTAAATAATTATTTAAATCTGAGACTCTTCGTGTTGAAAGTTCTTTCTGGTACATCCTTAATCTGCGACTTTTACAATTTATAAGACCGCAGACGACGAATATAGAAAACAAAAAGGACTCCTTGCAATCACACTCCGTTTTCATTCGTCTAGGAAAAGGACAGAAGAGGAACTTTCTAGTACTCAAATCTAAGTAAAGATAGAAAAGTAAATAGATGGTTTTGCTTGTTTTCGATTCAGAGGGTTGCATAATCGCTGGACAGCTGTTTCCACCATTTCAGGCTTCCTCAACAGCGCTAGCATGCACTCCTCTAAGGAGTCTCAACATGCTAGTGCTGTTGAGGAAGTCTGAAATGGTGGAAACAGCTGTCCAGCGATTATGCAACTCTCTGAATCGAAAACAAGCAAAACCATCTATCTACTTTGAAATTTATTTGTTTGTTTTTGACCATATCTTCGGGTCTAATCATCGTAGAAACCTATTTTTCTGTTAGTTTGTAGGTTTTTTTTATTGCTTAAAACACTATTTCTTGCAAAAATTTTCAGTAGTAATTGCACAAGAGCTCTAAAATTATCGAATTTTTCCCGAGTGACACTTTGACAGTTTTAATTTCACGACCCGAATGGGAGTGAAATTATTTGTCACGAGTGCAAAAATTCGATAATAATTTTAGAGATCGAGTTGCGATTATTTCATGAATAAAACTGTCCAAAACCAAAATTTTATTGTAATTTATTTATGTAAGTACAAATTAGTACACTTAAACACACAGTTGTTATAAATATTTGACGGTTGAAAGTCATAACTTTTATAATTTTTAAATCATTAATTGTCATTTATGTCACTGAATGTATTTTTTCGTAGCAACGAAGAGCATCTGACGTAATATACTTGACGACGGGATATTATCAAAAATTATCAGTTTAATTTTTATTTATGTGTCTTTCTATTGGTCAGAATCTTCTATGAATGGAAATAATCATGATAATAATACATTAACAATAAAATCAGAGTCAAAACGGTCAAAGAAAATACCGAAAAATTATTTTTAGTTATTTTGACCATGATGCCCATCCTATAAAAATCTGAAAAAAAATCATGGAGATAATTTGACACCCGAGAAAAATATTCTTTTGCTATTGTGTTCGGATTATTTTTTTAAAGAAATTTAAAAATTTCAAGAGCAAAAAAAATTTAATTTCACGCCAAACATTTTCAAAAAAGTACTACCTACTGTTTTGGCTTTTAGGAAACCAAATGGAAAAAATTTAATAATAATAACTTACCGAGATTTTCTTAGATTTTCTTCGTGTTGTTAAATGTTGAAGCACTATTTTCGGTGGCATTAAGGAAAATGAAGGATGGGATAAAAGAAGGGAACTTACCGAAAATATGTTGTCTGGTATCGTCAATTTGTCTCACGGAAAACACACACAAAATCAAATTAAAATTGTCAAAGTGTACTATACGTTTCGACCGTATGTCTGTTAACGACTGACTGACTTAACATAAAGGACAGAAGATTATGCTTACTTAGAACTGTGTTGCCAAGACGTTCCCGAATTAAAATAAATGAAATATATATTCATATTGGCGCAAACATAGCCCCCGCCCTGAAAAACCCATTTTTCAGCCAAATCTGTATGCAATTTGTGCCGAAAACACAATAAAAAAAAACTAGTTCCAAATAAATACTCAAAGGACCAGGCATAAATTAATATACCAAAATTTTCAGAGTTAATTACCGTAACTCAAAAAAAAATAATCGAAAAAAAATAAATAAATTCTAATGAAAAATACCTATAACTATATACAAAAGATATTACTGTAAATTTATTGATTCGGAAGAGGGCATAACTTCAAAACTGGTCGTGTAAATGTCCCTTTCGAAGTTTTTACAGTAACATTTCTAACAACTCCGTCTTTACCCGGATGAACCTCAGTAACAATGGCCAACGGCCAACAAAGTGTAGGTACATTGTCTACCTTTAAAATAACAACCGTTCCGATTTTAACATTAGACAAATCTATATTCCATTTTTCTCTAGTTTGTAAGGTAGTCAAATATTCCAAACGCCACCTTTTCCAGAAATCTTGCACCATTCGATCGATTAACTGGAACCTATCTAACCGGTTTATATTTAAATCTGTTAAATCGTCGGCCGGCAAACTTCCTAACGGTGTTAAATTTAAAAAATGTGATGGAGTTAATACCGATATTTGAGATGAATCAGTTGGTCGACGACAAAGAGGTCTCGAATTTAAGATTGCCTCTATTTGAATTAATAGAGTATTTAACTCTTCATATGTTAACAACTGATCCCCTATGACCTTATAGAGATGCGACTTAGCGCTCTTTACATTACTTTCCCAAAGACCCCCGTGACTCGGACTTTGTGGACTTATAAATTTCCATTCCACACCGTTCAAATTTAATTCACATAACAGTGCATTTTGATATTCTTCCGAACTAGCAAACCGATTAATTTCACTTAAAACCGTTTTCGCACAAACAAAAGATGATCCCTGATCAGAATACAAAACCTTGCATGGGCCCCTTCTTGCTAAAAGTCTTTTAAATGCTTGCATAAAATGTGGTGTGCTTAAAGAACTCACCAATTCTAAATGAACCGCTTTTGTGCTTAAACAAACCGCTAATAAACAATACGATTTATGAACGGCCGCATTACGTTTTTTACCTAATGTAATATTTATTGGCCCAAAATAGTCAACCCCTACGTGTAAAAAGGGTTTAGTAGCAGTAACCCTCGATACCGGTAAATCTGCCATGAGCGGTGTCAAAATTTTCGGTTTATTTCTAAAACAACGATTGCATTTAAAAACCCGATTTCTTATAAGATTTCTTGCCCCAAGAATCCAATACCTTTGACGCAATAAAGCTTTAAGCAAATATGCCCCCGTATGCATATAAATTATATGATAAAAATCAACAATCCGTTCAACTAACGTTTCTTTTCCCGGTAAAATTAGTGGATGTTTTCCCGAAAAACTAAGGGATGAATTATTAAGTCGTCCCCCCACCATAAGTAAACCGTCTTGTAAAAATGGCCGTAATTTCTTAAGCTGTGTTTTACATTGTTTGTTTTCTTTTATCGTTTTTATTTCAGTTTCAAAATGTTTTAACTGAATTAACTGAATTAAATAACATTCTGCTGTTCTTAGCGCAGTAGCCGTAATTAATTTTTGCACAGGAATTAATTTTAACAACATTAAAACCCGAACCGTAATCCGTAAAATTTTATGCCAGCTAGAATGACGTTCAACCAATTCAAGTAAGGGATGAATTTTTTCACCCTGCTTCTCCTCCTCAATAACCAAAACCTTAACCTCCGAAATATCCGATTCTAATATTGAAGAAGGCCAGTCCGATTCCCGTAATTTTATCCAACTAGGACCTTGTAACCAAAGTTCATGATTTATTAATTGTGAGGGTGTCAACCCTCTTGACAAGCAGTCCGCGGGATTATTTTTACCTTCAATATGTTGCCATGAAATATTAGGAAGGTTTTCTTTAATTTGCTGCACTCGATTAGCTACAAAAATATCTTTGGTATTTGCCGAAGTTAACCAACTCACCACCGTGGTCGAATCAGAATACGCAACTAGTTGTGAAATATGAGTAAGTTTGCTATAATTTTCAAATATTAATTTCAGCAAAGATGATAACAACAAAGCCGCGCATAATTCTAGCTTCGGAATGGTCATGGTCTTTTTTAAAGGTGCACATCTCGATTTTGCAGCAACCAGTCTCACACTCACTTCACCGCTAGAATTTACAACCCTTAAATAAACTACCCCACCGTAACCGTCTCGACTTGCATCCGCAAACCCCAAAATCATAATCGGAACATCCCTCATGGCTCCTACATGTCTAGGGACCTCAAATTTTGAAAAATCTTGCCATTCATTGCATACCTTTTCCCATGATTTTTTAATCGTATCCGGGGGTGAGTCATCCCAACCCAATTTTAGTTGCCATAACTCCCTGATCATTAACTTTAAATGCAAAATAAATGGAGCAATCAGACCAATAGGATCATAACATTTTGCAGTAAGAGATAAAATCTTACGTTTTGTACAATTTTTATCGGAGGTGGTTAACCTATAGTTCAAAACATCCCTCTGCGGATCCCATTGCATCCCTAAAACTTTAGTCTCCGATTTAAATGTAACCGAATTTTGTAAACGTTTTTCCAGCGGAATTTCTGATAACAAATTGTCCAAATTAGTCGACCATTTAACTAAGTCAAAACAACCACCTTTGAAGAGATTTACCGATTGATTATATAATTCTTTAGCTTCAATTTCGTCCGGAACACTCGTTAAAAAATCATCCATATATAGCCCCGAAGAAATATATTTTTTAGCTAAAGGATAATCTTTGCCATCTTCATTTATCAATTGCTGAACCGTCCGTAGCGCTAAAAAAGGTGACGACCTTAAACCGAACGCAACCACCGTAAATTCATACGTTTTTATTTCCTCGTTTGGATCAAATCTCCATAATATTCTTTGAAACCGCCAGTGATCTTGTACTAATTTTATTTGTAAAAACATCTTTTTTAAATCCGAACTCAATGCTACTGGAAAAAGCCGAAAATTTATTAATAAAGTGCATATGTCCGCCTGCAGTTTAGGCCCGCTATGCAATAAATCATTCAAAGAGACATCACTGTCTGAAGGGCAAGATGCATCCAATACGATACGTATAGGTGTACTTAAACTCTCTAATTTTATTACAGGGTGATGACTAATATAATAGGATAAGTCACAATCTTCTTTTTCCAATAATTTTAAGTATCGTTGATCCAAAAAATCCTGCATAATTTTATTGTAATCCGCACGCAAGCTGTCCGATTTTGTTAACCGTTTTTCCAAGGTTTTTAACCGATTTTCCGCCGAAACCCTTGAATTTCCCAAATTTTTTGGTGAACTTTTAAAAGGTAATGCAACAGTAAACCGGCCCGATATATCCCTGGAAACCGTGGTTTTATAAATATTTTCACATTCTATAGCGTCTAAATCCGGAATTTCCCGTTTTGGAACCTGCTCTAATTCCCAAAATTTTGTCAAAATTTGTTCAATCGATGTTTCTTCCCTTAAAGTGAGCAAATTTATGGGAGTGGAATATTCCGTATCCACCTGACCCATAATAACATACCCGAACGTTGTTTCTAAAGCCGCCCCTAAACCTGAAGAACTCAAAATCCGATTACCGCCGAAAAGAATAGGAAAAAACTGCGCACCGATTATGCCATCGATTGATTTAGGTTCAAAAAACTTATCGTCCGCTAATTGTAAATTTTTAAATTCCGATAAAGTTTGCAAATTTAATTTCGTTTTTGGCAATTTATCTGTAATATGATCAATAACTAAAGCTTGAACATCGTATTTTTTAGTCTGATCAAAACGCGAAGCGATAATAATGTCCGTTACTCCCCTTACCGACTGAGAGTTTTGTCCCAAACCTTGTACCGAAGAATTAATTTTTGTATATCTAAGACCTAGTTTTTTACAACATTCCGTGGTCAAAAGATTACACTGACTACCGTTGTCCAAAATAAACCGCGCCGTTGCATTTTGTAAAGGACTATTTAACACACATACCGTTACCGTTGCTAATAGAACCGTTTTTTCCTGATTTCTACTCAAAAAACTAGAATTTTGAAACGCACAATTAACTGAACCCGAATTGTGGTTATTGGAACCCGTTTCTGGAATACCGACACCAGAATTTGGTTGATTATTTTGATTATTTTCCTTCGCACCCCTTATTTCCGGTTTTCCTGCGCATAAAAGAAAATGATGATTCTTGGCACACTGGGCACACGGTCTTTTTAAGCACTGTCTTACACCATGTGACTGGGAAAAACACAGAAAGCATAAATTATTATTTTTTACCAAATCGTACCTTTGTGTAGGATTCATAGCCTTAAATTTATCACACCTACCCAAAAAATGTGACGATTTTTTACATAAAACACAAAAAGGCATTCTGTTATTGTTTTTATTCTCATGCTGGCTTACAAAAAATGATTTCGAATTTTTATTTTTATGATAGCCACTGGAGCTAGCCCCTTGTGAGTCACTATTATGCAAAATTTTTGTTTGATCCTTAACAAATTTAATTAAATCCGTGTAAGTAGGAATAACCGTTCCGCGCATGTGATTTTCAAAAGATTTTACCGTTTCCCTGTCCAGTTTTGAGAGTGCATGATAAAGTAAAATAAAATCCGTTAAATCCGGGACATCCAACTTTTTTAAGGCATTAACCTAGGCGTCAAAGATTTCTAAAAAACTGTTTAGATTTTTTTCAGATTCCGATTGCAAGGATTTAAAATTAAAAATTTGTTGTAAATAAGTGTTTGCTAACAACCTTTTATTATGATATTTTTCTAAAAGTGCTTTCCATAACGTGTCATAATTATCCCCAGAAGTAGCTATTCCCGCACAAATACTAAGGGCCGATCCCTTTAAATGTAAAACCAAAAGCCGAGCCTTATCTGCATCCGTCAGCTGGAAATTATCGTGTACCAATGGTTTGTAAATCGAATAAAAAGTTTCCCATTCCTTTGTTTCTCCGTGGAAATCTGGAATAGTGATTTTTGGCAAAAGACTGTGTACATTACACTGTTGTTGTGTACTTTGCTGTAAAGTTGGATTTACAATATTGGTGCTTGGTTTTAATTTTGTATAAGCCGCCCTTGCTTCACAACACATTTCGTTAATAACAGACATCACCTGAAAATCTGGTTTATAGTTTTCATCAACGTCAAACCCGACTGCGTTGATTTCATCCAAAATTTTGAGAATTTCTGTCCTTGTCGAATCCAACGACTGATACAAGTTTGTGAATTTTTTAATGGTTTTATCCGTAGTTAAGTTTTTCGATAAGTCATATAAAGTCTGAATGATTGTATAAAGCGTTTCTTTTTTAGCCGTTAATATTTTAAATTGCCTTTCGTAAGTAGTCATTGTTACTGAAATCAATCCGCAAAATCAGAAAAAAAACAAAGTCTACTTTAAGAAAACTGTAGCATATAACAAACCAGGTCTGAGTATAAATTTTGAATAAAATTAATTAATTATAGAGATTTGTTAAAAAACAAGCCTTCCGGGCAGTTATTATGCAAACTCTTTATTTTGTTTAGAACCGTGAATCAAATTTAGTATTTGTTTACAAACTAATTTTTATTCATACATCCGAATTTTTCCGTAACCGATTGAGTCGAAAAATATTCACGTTTGACAACACCGCAAATATTTAAAAACCTAACTTCTTTCACGCCCGAAGCCCAAGTTGTTCCGAGAAACAAAAACGATACAAATACAAAAATCAGCAAAAAGTTATCACAGAGTTTTTTTTTTCCGATACGTGCCGACATTAAATTTTACCGAACAATTTGTTTCTAAATAAGAATATTATTATTTAATAATACAAAACTAAGCAAAGCAAACTGTAAACCTACGCTGAATATCCGAGCTCGAAATTGACCAATTATGTTTTGGCTTTTAGGAAACCAAATGGAAAAAATTTAATAATAATAACTTACCGAGATTTTCTTAGATTTTCTTCGTGTTGTTAAATGTTGAAGCACTATTTTCGGTGGCATTAAGGAAAATGAAGGATGGGATAATAAGGAAAATATGTTGTCTGGTATCGTCAATTTGTCTCACGGAAAACACACACAAAATCAAATTAAAATTGTCAAAGTGTACTATACGTTCCGACCGTATGTCTGTTAACGACTGACTGACTTAACATAAAGGACAGAAGATTATGCTTACTTAGAACTGTGTTGCCAAGACGTTCCCGAATTAAAATAAATGAAATATATATTCATATTGGCGCAAACACCTACCTATCTAGGCTATTTAGACAATAAATAATTCTAAAAACTAAAAAAATTAAGTTTGTACGATGGTTAGAAGCGAAGATATCGTCAAAAAACGATAAAACCTTAGATCATAAAAACTGATAGACACGCCGTAATGCTATTCTCTCGTCTCGAAGAGTGAAGCCAACATAAAACGATTCACACAGCTGTGCGTGACGTCAGTTTACGGCAGAAAACGTTAGAGATTAGAAGTGTTTATAAGCGTTGTAAACTTTTTAAAGTGTTCCAATTTAAAATTTTTCCAATACACTAATTTTTTAATTATGGTATTATCTTGCAGAGCATTTAATTGTACGCAGCGACAAAAAAAGGGGAAAACACCTAAAATCCAGTTTACAGCAGCATAATAAACAAGCGATTTTTCAAAAAATTTAAGAATTTATAAAGTATCTTAATTCACTCAAATATTCCAACAATGGTGATCCACTGCATCTAAGCCAAAAATAAACGGGTTTTATTAGTATGATCATTAGTAATTTAAAGTCACTAATGCGAATTTGGAAAAATTACGTGAAGGATCATATGGATGGAGGTCTGAAGTATCTTTCGGGCTATAAACTGTCTCAGTATCACTTACAAGTTTTCTTTAGTTCTATTATAGGAATCATGGAGGTTACAACAACAACCCAACGGCAAAACAATTTGAAGATGCATATAAAAGACTCTTAATGCACACAAGTGTTACAGGATCTACCCAGGCTAATTGTATAGAACAGGCACCTTCCACAATTTTAGCAATTAGTACAACAAATACTGTGAAAATGAAAACTGTTGATCATCAACTCATTGAAAACTCTAGAACTGATGAAAATAATAGGGAAATAATAACTAGTAACCATGATTATACTGTAAATAATTTAAGTTTTACAAAAAGAGTCATCTTATGTTTGTGATGTTGTTGACTATTATATCGCTGTGTTTGTAGTTAAGAAAGTTAAGAAAACATTATGACATATGTTTGTGTGCAATTGAATGTGATAATTTACAATGTCCATTCATAAGACACAAAAATTATAGCATATCAAAAAATTTTTTAATTCAACCTTCTAAAGACGTCATTCATATTTGCAAAATTGCTGAAAGCGAAATTAGAATTATGTAGGTACAATTCAAAAAAATTTAACGATTCTAAATTATTGACAAAATTGATCTTAAACGTGCATGGTTCTGTGTTTAGCGAATACAAAGGACATGTTTGATCATGATTTTGAAACAAACCATTTGTTTAATCGAATAAAGATAATTTGTTCGCATTATTGATACATCAGATTTTACGACGAAGGTAAAAACTAAATAATGTAATAAGAGTTAGAAGTAAGTTTTAACAAAAGCTATTTTGTTTTGTGGTCATTAATTAATAGATTTTACAAACACCTTTTAATTTTTTGGGGGGTTATGAGTGGGCTAAAAATTTTGTTTATTGATGTAATCATGGTATTTTTATTTTCTTTAATATCGCTGGTGACATTTTTTACTATCTTAACCAGCTAGACCCATTTGTTTGTGCGAATACCATCTTGAAAAAAATGCCAAATTATGTGGATATTTTATGTGATAGACAGAAATGGCTATTAGTTAATTTTAACATTTTTAATAAACTTTGGCAAAATAATCTAAAAATAAATTCACCTCTATTAGTAGGCTATTGATTATGTTCAAAATAAGAGAGCTAAAAGGAACTACAACGTTAACGAGCTTTTATTGTCGCATGTGGCCAATGGACATCTAAATAAAAAAAAACCGTGGAGTGCTACCATTTAAATGGGTGCGTTTTTGAGAAAGGGGTGAATTAGTCCCTAGGCACAGGGTGAATTAGGGCGAGGTCTATGCACTTTTGGTACAAACACGTCTACAGGAAAATTGTTCCAGGTTAAATTTACTATCGAAATATCACATTCTAAAGTCAAGAATAATTTATTTTACAAAAATGTATTCAAAAGAAAAGCAAGAAAAAACACGGAAGATAGCAATTTTGTTTTTTGCCCCATAACTTTTTTCTAAAGGGATATAGGTATAGGCTTTGCTTCAGTGAAAAATAACTTTCATCCTTTGTCTTTAAAATGCCGTTAGGTAGAAGTCTCTAAGATTTACAGTTTCCGAAAGAGTATTTTTCAAAATTCGCCGTTCACAGAATTTTTGGGCGATTTTCCCCATTATTTCGCAAACATTGTTCTGTAACTTTTTTATACAAATTTCTAGGTATAGGCAATGGTACATTTAGTAAAAAGAGAAGTAAATGGCCTTTAAATTGGTCTATTGTATAAGGTTGTATGACTATTATTAAGCAAGTTATGCCTTTTCAAGGTTTTATACTTTTAATGATTATTGCTATTTTTTATGATTATTCTTTAACTTTCTCCTTTATGACTTTTTTCTTGTAACTTTAGTTTTATACATTGTGGAATAAAAAACGCTTATTTTCTTTACTTTAAAATGGTGTATTGCAAAAAATTCTAGGGCTCTTTTTAAACAGGATATCCGTAGGATATCCAAAGGTATCCGTAGGATATCCAAAGGTATCCGAAATTTGAAAAAAAAATTTAAATTTTTTTATTTTTTTCAAGTAGAAGAACATAATTGCATATTATAACATAATTTTTAATTTCAAATAACTTTCCTTAATAACACTTTTCGATATTGTGAAATATAAAGGTACTTTACTCTTGAGCGAAATTCATATTTTTTAACATACCTCGTACACTATTAATAAAATTTTATATTTGATGATTGCATCTTACGGTTTAGACTATGCAGAGCATTTTATAAAAAATAATTTTTGTTTATAAAGTTAACAATAAAAAAGTTCCATACGGTTCCAACTTAGTGGGACCTATTGCATGTGTATATGTCACACTTTGAAAAAGCATATCTTGTTTAAAAATAGTCCCAGTATTTTTTATATTACACCATTTTAAAGTAAAGAGAATAAGCTTTCTTTTTTATTGCACAACGTATATAGCTAAATATACAATAAAAAAGTTATATTAAGAAATTTAAAAATAATCGTAAAATATATCAAAAATCATTAAACGTATAAAATTTTGAAAAACCATATCTTGCTTAAAAATAGTCAAACATCCTTCTACAGTAGACCATTTTAAAGGTAACTGACTTTTATTCCTAATAAATGTAACATTAGATACATATTTAGTATACCTAAAGCTGTGTAGAAAAAAGTTACAGAACAATGTTTGCGAAGTAACAAGGAAAATGGCCCAAAATCGCCGTGCGTGGCGAACTTTGAAAAATCATATTGTGGAAACTGTAAATCACAGAGACTTCTACTCTACTAAACGTCGTTTTATAGGGGAAGGATGAAAGTTTGTTTCCTGTGAAGCAATGCCTATATCTATATTCCCGTGGAAAAAAGGTATGGGACAAAAAACAAAATTGCTATCTTTCGTGTTTTTTTCTTGCTTTTCATTTAAATATATTTTTGTAAAAAAAAAATATTTTTGACTTTAAGATATGATATTTTATTAGTAAATTTAACCTGAAACAATTTTCCTGTAGACGTGTTTGTACCAAAAGTGCATAGAACTCACATTAGTTTGCCCTGTGCCTAGGGACTAATTCACCCCTTTCTCAAAAACTCACCGCTTTAAATGTTGTACTTAAAAGTAACTCCGTTATTTTTTAATATATAGAGATCCATCGACTATACGAAACAATAAAACCCCGTTAACGTTGTAGTTCCTTTCCTAAATACATAATCAATAGCCTATAGCGTTATTTGGATAGTATAATAAACTGATCAAAACCAAAATTGAGCCACTTATGAATATGTTCGTAGTTTTCAGTCTTTTTATGAAAATAATAATTTAATTACACCTAAGGTTTTTCGCTATAAATAAAGCAAAGTTTTTGTGACTGAACTTTAAATTTTCTTGTGAAAAAAAAATAAAAAGGGATAAATGTGAAATATTCGATTTTTTTTAATAACAGCGTAGTTCAGAGAAATAAGGAAAAAAAATAGCATGTTGGTGACACAACCCCCTCCAGGCCGAAACCAAATTTTTTGAGTAATATGGACATCTATAATAATAACCTATATATTTCCTGCAGCCGATTTTGATGATATACATAGTTATAAACAACTGAAGATCGAAAAACGGTAAATTTTCGCTTTTTTCATCTATTACTAAGAAAATAGGCATTTTAAACAAATTTGAGAGTAAGGAACTCATAAACGGTATAAAAAACTTCAATATGGCGTTTGCTTAATATGTCTATCCTTATTGGTTGCTTAGAAAATTGCAAAATAAATCATAAATTTTGAGTTTTTATAAATATTTATAACTTATGTAAAAATTAACTTAGAACCTTCTTATTACCCGAAATGCTGAGACTTATGGTGCTTAATTCATACCCTAAATTTCGAAGAAATTGGTCAAATAGTTTAAAAGTTATTTAATTTGTTTATCCCAAATTTATTTTTTTTGCAACACTGTAGGTCAGAAAATGATGAAGCTACAGTAATACATTGGATAGTTTATGGAAGAAGGAAATTTACAGTATTAATTTAATTAAAAAAAAAATACAAAAAATAATTATAAATATTGCAAAATTATTTTGCAAAAACATGTGAATTAAATAAATGGGGGGGGGGGCTAACTTTGTCCCTAATTGTCCTAGGACAGTTGTTTTTCTTTCTAAATGTGTATAAAAATTCAGTCTTTCTAAATATGAAAAAATAATTTTTCTACAGGTAACGGTTAAAAAGTTATTTTAATTGTTTATAAGTAAGCAAAAAATCGACATGTTTTTTCAAAATAATTTTACACTGTTTAAAATTATTTCTTGTCATTTATTTTTAATAATGGTAATAGTATAAATGTTCTTCTTTCATAAACTGTCCGAAGTGTGATTGTAGCCTCATAATTTTCTGACTTGTAGTGTTGCAAAAAAAATGAATTTGAGATAAACAAATTAAATAACTTTTAAACTATTTGACCAATTGCTTTGAAATTTAAAATATAATTTAAGTCCAAGAAGTGTCAGCATTCCGTGTAATAAGAAGGTTCTAAGTTAATTTTTACATAAGTTATGAATATTTTTAAAAACTCAAAATTTATGATTTATTTTGCAATTTTCTAAGCAACCAATAAGGATGGACATATTCAGCGAACGCCATATTGAAGTTTTTTATACGATTTATGAGTTTCTTACACTCAAATTTGTTTAAAGTGCTTAACTTTTTGGTAATAGACGAAAAAAGCGAAAATTTAGCGTTTTTTGATCTTCATTTGTTTGTAACTATGTATATCATCAAAATCGGCTGCAGGAAACATATAGGTTAATAATATAGATGTCCATACTACTCAAAAAATTTGGTTTCGGCCTGGAGGGGGATGTGTCACGAGAAAAATCTTATTTCTCTGGACTAGCGTTGCTAAAAATTATTTTAAAGCGAAACTGATAGTGTGTATGGGCTCCTATAACTCGCCAAACTACTGAATAACGTCCGTCCAGGCATGCTTTCAATCAAATTCCGAATAATATCTTGATCTAGTTGTTTCCATTCTTCCACGAGAATTTCCTAGACATATTATTGTAGGTTTCTTAATGGCTGACAATCCTTCAAGCGCTTTCCGAGTGTATCCAAAATGTGTTCAATGTGATTTAAATCTGAACTGCTCGCTGGCCACTCCATGACCAGAATATTGTGGGTAGTCCAATAATTTTGCACTATCCATTCATTGTCTTGCTGAAGAATAAATTCTGGACCCATATTTTCAGCAATTGGGACAACATGTGGTTCAAGCAACCTCGTTAATGCAACGATGTGCCATCATCGCCTCTCGTCGGATGACTACTAGGTCAGAGCGGCTATTGAAAGTTATTCCACCCCAAACCATAATTAAAAGTAAAAGTGGAAGATGAACTAACTGACCAAATTGAAGCCGGCAATGGGATAAGACAGGGGGATTCCTTGAGTCCTTTATTGTTCAACCTGATCATGGACGAAATAATAAAAAAAGTAAGAACTAACAATAGATACCAAATGGGCGTGACCCGTCAAAATAGCCCGGTCAAAACAGCCCCGTCAAAATAGCCCGGACACAAAATAGCCTCGACAAAATAGCCCGCAAACAAAATAGCCCCGACAAAATAGATCGCACACAAAATAGCCCCGGTCAAAACAGTCCCGGCTAAAATAGCCCCGGCTAAAACAGCCTCTTAGAAAATACATCCAATAAAAAGTTTTACCTTTTAACGGAGTACCATTTATTTTAAATTACTATTCTAATTGGGAAATAAGCCACAATTTACTTAACAAAATTATTTTTCCGCAAATCGTTTAAAATTCGACAGATATTGATTGATTTAAAAAAAACGCGATAATTTTATTCCCAAATAAATGGTGCTTTGAAATTCCTAATAAAATTACTTGGGTTACTATGGAAACGTATTGAGGTTGAATTGTCAAACTTGACGCTTATAAATTTAATTGCTGGTGTTCTTGAAAGTAAAATGATAAGTGATGATGAAATTTCCATTCCTGGGACTCCTCCAGAGCTGGTTGAGGTAGTGAATACTGCTTCATTAGAATTATTGCCAAAGAAATCAAGAGAAAAGTACGAAAATGCATACAGACGTTTTATGGATTATCGCATGAGTAAAAATACGAGTTCTTTCTCAGAAAATGTTGTAATGGCATACTTCCTAGACCTTTGTTTAAAGATGAAATCTTCAACATTATGGGCCAATTATTCAATGCTGAAGTCAACCCTTGCACTTAAACACAATGTAGATATATCTACATACTCAAAACTTCGTTCTTTATTGAAACGGCAAGCTCAAGGTTATAGGGCAAAGAAATCTAAGATTTTAACGAAGGAAGAAATTGAAAAATTTATCCAGGAAGCTCCAGATAAAGAAAATTTAATGATTAAGGTAATTTACAAGGTTTTAATAGCAATGTGTTTTCTATCATTTATGTAGAACACTAACAACTGTACGGAAATATCATTTCCTTACAGTAAGGAAATGACATTTCCTTAGAGTAAGGAAGTCCTGACTTTTTCTTCAAGAAATTTTGACCGGAATGTCAAAATTTCCTGGCGATTTGCGGAAAAATAGTATGTTTACCTCGTAGGAAAAGCCACATTCCTGGACTCTGTGTTGCTAAGTCTCGGCTTGCGCCTCGACTTAGCAATCTTCACAGTCGTCCAGGAATGTTAAGCTTTTCCTACCCGGTAAACAATGTACTATTATTAACGCTTCGACTTCCACTTCGGACGTCGTTGTCAAAATACAAAATATTAATAAATTAAACAAAAATGTTGTTGCTCAGTAAAAAAATCCTTCTAATAATTTAATTTAATCTGACTCATTCATATCGGCCATTCAGACGTACAGTATGGTGCAAATGGAAGGAATAAATTCGTTACTTCGTAAACCCGCGACGTTAAGGAAAAATCCTGAAATAGATCAATTTTTATTTTTAAATTTTGATATTCTGTTATATATGTCATACTAATGACGTCATCCATCTGGGCGTGATGACGTAATCGATGATTTTTTTAAATGAGAATAGGGCTCGTGTGCTAGCTCATTTGAAAGGTTATTTAATTCTCTATTTAGTAATACAGTCGAACCCACTTATTAGAAAACCTCTTAAAGGAATATCCTGGTTTAAGGAATAGAAATTTGAGGTCCCGAAATATTTATAGTAGTAACCAATGATCGGTTATTAGAATATCCCGGTTATAGGAATACTTTTACTTGGCACAAAGGCTATTCCAATAAGCGGGTTTGACTGTATAAACAATTACATAATTATTTATACAAGGTGTCCAAAGACTTTTTTTAATTTAAATTATTTGACAAAAAAAGAAGAATGTATGTAATTTATTTAATTTAAAATGCATTTTACTGTTGCCCGAAAACAGAAAAAAATGTTTATATCACAAATAAACATTGATTTTAGCTTAAATTAAATGTTCAAACTTCCAAGAGGCAGAGAAGACAGGACTCGAGTTCTCTGACAAGACCATTTTTATTTAATGTGGTTAAAATTTAGTTAAGATGTGCATAGAGGATAATTACCATTTCCGAAAAAATGTATTTTTAAGGGAATATTTCGTGATGAATTCTGAAGATAGCTTTTTGTCGGGGCTATTTTGTCGGGGCTATTTTGTCGGGGCTATTCTGTCGGCGGGCTATTATTCCGCGGCTATTTTGTCGGAGCTATTTTGTGTGCGGGATATTATGTCGGGGCTATTTTGTCGGAGCTTTTTCGACGGGGCTATTTTGACGGGGTACCCAAATGGGAGAAAAACAACTTAAAATAATCTGCTATGCGGACGATGCAATACTAATCTCTCAAAGTGAAAATGATTTACAACGTATGCTGCACCAATTCAAAATAATCGCCAGAAAATTTAACATGTTAATTTCCTCAAAAAAGACAAAACGCATGGTTATAACAGCAGATCCAATAAGATGTAAATTGGAGCTGGAAGGTCACATAATAGAACAAGTGATGGAGTTTAAATACCTATGCATCACACTATCTAGCTACGGAAGGCTCGAAACAGAAGTGGAAGATCAAGTGAATAGAGCAAATAGAGTCGCAGGTTGCCTGAATGACACAATATGGAGAAATAAAAATATCGGAAAAGAAATGAAAGGCAGAATTTACAAAACAGTTATCAGACCAATAATGACATACGCGGCAGAAACACGACCCGACACAGAGAGGACAAAAAGATTGCTCGTAACAGCGGAGATGAAAACCCTTTGGAAAATCGATGGTAAGACTATGGGACAGAGCTAGAAGTACAGATATACGACGGAGATGCAAGGTGGATAACATTAATAACTGGGTAAGAAACAGAATAATAGAATGGAATGACCGCATAAGCCATCAAATGACAACAACTAGGACAACCGCAATAACAACAAATAGGGTAGTCAGGACAGCGAGAGACGGTTCCACAATAGGAAGACGATCAGTGGGAAGACCACGAAAACGATGGAACGACAACTTACTAGAGGCACATTGAAAAAACAGACATAGTCATGTCTATACAAAAAGAATAAGAGAAGAAGAAACCATAATTGAACCTCTGCCAAAAGTCTGGGTTTCTTGAATTGCGGGATCCAAAAAGCGCTGACCCGGTCCTCTTCAGACTCTATCACGTGCATCACCATGATCTAAAAGAAATCTAGACTCGTCAGTCAACATCACGTTACTCCATTGTGCCATGGTTCAATTCATATGCTCTTCTGTAAACAAGCGTCTTCTAGCCTACTACAGCTGGCCTTCTTGCATTCAACCCATGGTCGTGAAGCCGATTACATAATAGTTTGAGTATTTACTCTTGTACCTGTAGCTATACCAACTCATTTTGTAGCGTTCGAGCAGTACTTCGACAATCTCTAACTGCCCATGGTTTTAAAGTCGATCCTATCTAGCAGTAGTCGCCATTGCACGATGCGTATAAGGTTGTTTTTTAATAACTCCATACATTATTTCATGTCTGGTCGAGGCTCTATTTATTGAAGCACGACTAACATTGAACATTTCTGCTTGACGGCGTCTTGAGTAACCTTCTTGAATTAGAGTTATTGCATTGATTATAAACTGGGTAATTTATAATCAATGCGTTATTGCTGGAGCTCGGGAACTATGCAAAATGCATTTTAAGTGCATATTTGTATATTTTGGATAAATTGTATAAGTGCATATGCATTTATTAAAATTGCCTATTATCAGACTTTTTTTACCTCAAACAATACTAACAGAATATATTTTAAAGAGAAACGAGAAATCTCAGATCTAAACAATAAATCTGAAAATTTTCGTGGAACCACTTTCTGGAAAAAATTCTGTTGTTATTAAGTGATGCTGCGCCGTATGACCAAAAGTGGACAGCATTTAAAAATATTTTTTTAAATTTATTTGTTTAGCACACACTAAATAGAGTAGCAGAAAGTGTAAGGACAGAAGTTCCAATTGTCAAGAATATTTTTAAAAGTCCTTCTGCGAGTATAGATATATAAAGATCATTTACCCAATGTGCCTTTACCACCTGAACCTGTGATTAATAGATGGGGTACATGGTTAAATTCTGTAAATTTCATAACCTATAATTTTGAGGGAATTAGTGACTTCATTTGTAGTTTAGATGTAGAAAACTCACCTGCTATAAAAAATGTGTGGATGTTTTAAAAAAACCGTTACTAAAAAGTAATTTGACACATATCCAAACCAATTTTGTAAATATTAATGAAATAAATACTAGGTAAAAAAATTCATTAGACCAAAGTATGGAAATTATCAATTCATGAAAAAATTAAACACCTTGGGGAAACCAATATAGTGTATCAAAAATTCTGCACGGTGTTAAACAAAAATGAGGGATATCAAAATTATAAATAATATTATTAAGATTATTTCATTCATAGGAGATTCTGACCAATAGAAAGCTAAAGAAATAAAAATTAAACTGATAATTTTTGATTATTTCATTCATGGGAGATTCTAACCAATAGAAAGCTACAGAAATAAAAATTAAACTGATAATTTTTGATAATTTCCTGTCGTCAAGTATATTACGTGAGATGCCCTTCGTTGCTATGAAAAAATACATTCAGTGACATTAATGACAATTAATGTTTTAAAAATTATAAAAGTGATGACTTTCAACCGTCAAATATTTATAACAACTGTGTGTTTAATTGTACTAATTTGTACTTACATAAATAAATTACAATAAAATTTTGGTTTTCATGAAATAATCGCAACAAATTGCACTCGATCTCTAAAATTAATATAGAATGTTTGCCCTCGTGACACTTTGACATAATTTCAATCCCCTTCGGGTCGTGAAATTAAAGCGGTCAAAGTGTCACTCGGGAAAAATTCGATAATTTTAGAGCTCTTGTGCAATTACTACTGATATTAGGTTTGCTCTAGCATCAGTTTCAAACGGTTTGAAACCATCAGCAAATAGTGGACCAGCGCGAGTAGAGGGGATAGCACTGGTGACTGTATTATGTTCTCTCACTGAGCAACTGTTTGCTGACGGTTTCTGACTAGTTTGACTGCTTGCTAGAACAAACCTAATATAAGGGAATATAATTCAAATAAATAATATTATTAAGATGGGGAAATGTAAATATAATTTAATTTTATAGGTAGACCCTTCAATTATACAATATTTTAAGTTTACTTAACTTCATGTGTGAAGTAGAAAGAAGTTGTTCCGTGTATAAATAATTATTATCAGTTTCTCTGTTGAAAATTTAGAAAAACATTTAATAATGTATATTTATAATTGTAATAATAATATAATAAATAATCATGATGATAAATATAAAAAATACATCAATATAGTGATAATTATGTAGGTAATAGAAATTTCAGTAAATATTTTTTGACTTTAGCATAAAATAAATAATTAAATACTTTCAAAACAAGGATTACTGCGTTTTTTATTTATATGCATTAACCCTTAACTACAGAGATCCGGTATTTTTTACCGGTGGGCATTCCCAAAATGTGGATTTCATGGTAACCTCACCTCTTACAAGTTCATGTGTCTCTGTACCTCTCGGGTAGTTTGTATAACAATGCTAGTCAAAGCGTATAGTGTATATTGTCAATATTTTCGTTTCTAGCACACATCAAAAATCTTAACCGGTAAAAATTACCGGATGTCTGTGTTAAGTAAGTATTTTTATATGAGTACTATATTTGTAAATCTGAAATGTTTATATTATTTTTTTGTGTTTTTAGGAAAAAAGTAAAGAAATGGACTGTGGAAGTCATCCTGGACCTTCAATGAAGGTTAAATTTGACGATAAAAATTTTGAGGCCTCTTTGCAAAAATGGAATTGCCATTTAATTCTGTGATAATTTTACCCCTTGCAGATTTTTTCTCGTGGATGTAAAAATTTTTGTAAATGCTATTTTATGTTTCCTTTGTGATTCTATGTTACGTTTATTTGTTAAAAAAAAGTCTAAATTTTTGTTCATAACATTTATGGCTGTTTGTTTCGATAGACCAAAAATGTTACCAAAATTCTGGTTTAATAGATTATTCTTCAAAAATCTTGTATTATATTATCAAAATCACTCATTTTACCATTTTTTCCATATCTAGAGACTCCATAAAAACTCATAATGTATTTTTTTTTTGTTTTTTATTATTGACTTTATATTTTGACTCTATTTTATGATGACCGGTAAAAAATACCGAGGATCTGTAATTACGTGCTAATATTGGGATGTCTGTAGTTAAGGGTTAAATGCATAAAAACATATTTTAATGCATATTTCAACTGTTTTTTGTGCATATTTGCATGCACATTTTAGGGTTTTTTAAGTGCATATTTCCCGAGCTCTAGTTATTGCCATAGCAATTGAAATCTTTGTAAAATACGCTCTCTGCCTTCTGGGTCTTCCGAGCATCTCAAAATCCGTAATTAAGTTTTAACAACTTTAACCTAAATATCGACAGAAAATCAAAAACGGAATAAATGTGATTCCAAAATATTATCAAGTTTTGCTTTTTTATTGAATACAAGAAAAACGAAATTCGGAAACTAATTATTTTTTCTTTTATTTATAAAAACTATATCTGCCTTCTCGGTGGACTTTGATATTTAAGTGCCTACCTAATGCAATTGCCAATTATTTACATTAAATTAAGTTAGTTGCTCTTTTTTAATTTTTATTTGTGTATAAACATGATACGTGAAAGTTACTCTAATAATTAAGTTTATAGAAAATGTAGCTTACCTATCAGTAAATAACAAAGAAAGGCGTTTAGTCTAAAGAAAACTGCATACACTTGATGCGGTATTTCGGAATAACCTCTTTCCAAACTTTATTACAGCCACTACAACTTTGATTCTATAACATCTACGAGAACCCACAACTCAAGTGAAATGTCTTATCGATATCTTATTTATACATATATTTTCTAATTGTTTTATGCAATCAAGTAGCTATATTTAGATAAATTTGTCCATAGATAAATTTCACAGAACTATTTAGTTTAATAGTTTATATTTTTTTAAATAAAACCCCTTTATCTCTCTTTACCAAAACAAAATAAATCCATATGTAACCCAGTTAATGAACGTGAAATACGGCGGTAATGTGTAATTTTCCGTGTCACCACTAAGGAAGTCATTCGGAAAAAATCAAACAAGATAGAACTTTTTGTAATTTCATTAAGAAATGTTTAATAAACAACATATCAAAAAGTTCTGCTCTAGAAGTGGGTGCTTCATTTTTATTATACAAATGAACTGCGAAATTAGTTCTTTTTATAAATACCTACGAAAATATAAATCCTACAAAAAACTGACTTCACCATTGAAAAATTCAGAAAATTCTATACAAAAACCTTGTATAAATATTTTTCTAAAATTAAATCTATAGCTTCTATAATTTTTTATTTATAACGCTAAAGTCGCCCTTCTTACAAACATTTTCGCACTGTAATAATACTAGTAGGCGAGCGGGAGATACCCCTAAAATGATCAGGTACTGACCACGGAGGGCTGAAGGGCTAATTTTATTCATAATTTATATTTTAGAGGGTGCTGAAAACGAAAATGAGGTTTATTTTGAATTTTATGTGGGGGAACATTGTCAAAATCGCAATTTTAACCTAAAAATAAAAAAATAATAAATCACGTTTTTTTGCGTTTACCTCGCTACAACTCTGTTAAGTTTTAATATTTTTTGCTGAAATTTTTACAGTATATAGCTCCAACATTTATGAAGACAACGGTACTTGTTTTAAGCTTTAATTCTTATTATAATAAGGGTTATGAATTTTTCAATTTTTCAAAGGGAAAGGTACGGATTTGTACATTGCAAAGTTTAATCGCAAAAGTTGAGTGACGAAATTTAAAATTTAACCTTTTAATCACATTTATGTTAAAGTAGAGAGTACAAAGAAGTTTTCTGGAAAATTTTTGATCAAAATGTTTTATAGAAAAAAAATAGTTCAACTTTTATTATCGACATTAGAAATCCCCAATATAACGGTTATTTTTCGAGATACTGACCATGTGTGGTGAATGGCTAATTTTGGTTTTAGATTATGTTTCTGATGGTGCTGAAAACGAAAATGAAACTTATTTTAAATTTTAGTTGGAGGAATATTGTGAAAATCGCAATTTATTATAGAAATAAAAAAAAGTGAAATCACGTTTTTTGCGTTTAACTCGCTACAACTCTGGTCGATTTTAATATTTTTATCTAAGGTTTGTACACTATATGCTGCTCACTTTTTTGAAGACAACGTTATCTGCTTTAAGGTTTTAGTCTTATTCTAGTAAAATTTATGAAATTTTTAAAGTACAAGGTACAGATTCTTGAATTGTAAAGTTTAATCGCAAAATTTAAGAGGCAAAATTTAAAACTTATCTTATTAATTACGTTTATGTTAAAACATAGAGTACGAAGTAGTTTTCTGGAAAGTTTTAGTTACAAATGTTTAATAGAACAAAAATTGAGCCACTTGTAATATAGACGTTATACGTCCCCAAAATAGCGCTTATTTTTCGACATACTGACCATGGGGGGTGAATGGCTAATTTTGTCTTATTTTATGTTTTCATTGGTGCTGACTGTAACATTCTTTTGTTTTCTTTGAGAAAAATTTCTCACTTGTGTTCCAAATTTTTCTGATGGGTGAGAGGAGTGTGTAACGTTACAAACGTCACATCTTTGATATTTTATTTCTAAATAATTATTTTATCTTATTTCCTTTAATATTTCAATAATAATTATCTTCTTCTATTTGGTTTACCGATTTCCCCTTTAAAAATCGGTTGGCGCCCGTTCTATAATAGGCAACCCTATTTACATTGTATCATCTCTTGTGTTCCATGTTCGTTATTTCAAATTTCGGTTCAAGGTTCGTTGTCGTGTCATTTTAATGACAGTGACAACCCCCGTATTTCATTCTCAAAATGGAGGTGGAAATGTTTTAAAAGGCAGAGCAGCTTCAAAAATAAATCATTTTATTTCAACAAATCATCTTCCTCTTGGGGTGAGTTACATATAGTTTTTTTAATAATCTCTTACAGTCATTATATTTCATCCATACCTAGTTTCTTATAACATTATTTCTAATATTTTTATCTAACCTTCAAATGTTCAACCATGTGTTTGGTTTCTATATTTCTTTTCATCTATTAATATGCACGTTTAGTAATCAAAATTTTAACTATTCTCCTCATCTAAATTCCATGTAATTTAACCTTGCCATTTACTATTTCTGAATACTATTTGGCAAAGGTACAATTTGGTTTTCGTCTTGATGGTTGATATGTGTCTCTATTTTATAGTTTTTGGGAATAAAATCCACTTTCTCCTTTCGGGAGCATGAAGCCCATCGCCGGCGATGCTCCAGATGGCTGACAACCTAAACAATGATGCATCTCTAGACAGACAACAGCACGCAACATCTCAGACACCACCAAGACCGTAGCTGCAGCGACCTAGGGCCATAACACCTGCCCAGGTCTACAAGTTGACAGCAGTACCGTAAAACATCAAGAAGTTACCATCGAACCGAACACCAAAAGCCATAAGTGTAATCCAGAATTGTTAGTTTTTGGCAAGAATTTGAATACATTTGTTAATGTAATTTACTAAGTCATATTTTTATTATATCTTTATGAACAATAAACATGATTAGTTAAATATTGTTGTTTTGTTTGCTTCCATTACAATTTTCATAGTTCATATCTAAGGTTAGGACAAGACGAACACACACCTGAGTGACTGAGCTAAGCTAAGGGTGTAGCGATGGCTATCTTGATTAGTTGAGGTAATATTTTCGAATATTATTTCAATTAGCTGGGTAGTCCATCGCCTACTCGTTTCACTGGCTCCCAACGTGGGGCACGAACCCACGACCCTGAGATTAAGAGTCTCATGCTACCAATTTGTAACCCAATACTCTGGGTATTGGGATTTGGAAGAGAAAGAACTGATGAAAGAGGGGGAAAATAGAATAGAAAAGATTTCAGATAAAATGAAGAACGGCTTAGCTCAGAAGAACCAATTAAAACTGTCGGAGAGGCACAAACTCTCAAGTGGGGATTCGGGCTAGCTTTATTACACAGAATACTGGCTTTGAAATATGGAAACAAAGAAGGGATAAAATGAGACCTATTTAATACAAAAAAAAAATAGAAGGCAACTAGATAAAACCACTGGAGATAGATCAATATAAAAAGGACGATAAAGAGAGAAGAAGAATGGGCGCCAACTCAACAATGGTTGAGATTTTTTTAAAGTAATGAACAACAAGAAATAAGCTAAATAAATGACACTTAATACAATTTCCTGAAATACAAAAAAAAAATCAAGAATTACCTTGTATTGCTATATTATATACGAGTAGTAAGAACTTAAATAAAAGCAAAGATAGTAACAACAGATATATTTATAATAAATGATTTTAAACATTGCAAATATAAAGAGTTAAATAAATATACATAAACATTATAATATCAAAATCAACATTATAATATACATAATTTAACAGTAGTGGTGTGTGTGGTAATAGGTATAACAAGACCTTTATCACCACTAATAAATACACAAAAAACAATGCACCACTACTGGGCCAAATGACAAGGTATTAGAGAAAACTGTTCAAAGTCCGTGTGAAAGCATAAGTCTAGTATAAGGTTAGTAACCGAATAATCCTGGGACTCGCAAGTGTCCCGACAACTAAAGTACCAGATCTATAGATACTGGGAAATATAAATACAAAACAATATATGAGTCGATTCCAAAGACTCTTTAGTGAATCCTATTTAAGAAAAAAAAACTTGAACAATAAACTTTGTTTTCATTGAAACCGTCAAGTATTTAACTTTAATTATTTCTTCCCTTGCGTACTTTTAAATTGATGTATTTTTAACTATTATTTGCCATTACCTACTTAATTAGTAACTAAAATTCTACTATATTTAGAAAAATCACCTGTACCTAATTCATATGCAAATAAAACAGTTACCCAGTATAACATTTGGTGTAAACGTGAACCAGAATCAATACATTGATATAACAAAAAAAAAGAAAATATAAACAAAAACTTAACTTATCCAATAGGTATTCCAACGAAAACTAAGTCCTTTTAGGGTGTTTCCTCCAGGCACTTCAAAATTCAAAAGAAACGTGTGGAAGGCTGTTGGGCAGGAAGCAAAACTGCTGTTGTGTTTATAGTCCTAGGAAGTCAGGTAATGGTCTCGAAAATAATTGCACCAATATAGGTGGATGGTTAAACAAGGTACATCAATCCACAAGTGGTAGGTGGATGGCTAAAAAATGTACATCAATCCACAAGGGGTAGGTGGATGGCTAAACAAGGTACATCAATCCACAAGGGGTAGGTGGATGGCCAAACAAGGTACATCAATCCACAAGTGGTAGGTGGAAGGCTAAACAAGGTACATCAATCCACAAGTGGTAAGTGGATGGCTAAACAAGGCACATCAATCCACAAGGGGTAGGTGGTGAGTCTACAATCAAAATAACGTTTAAGAAATCTATGGCATTCTCATAGCAGCAGTTATAACCCCACCCATCCATTACACTTATCCAAAACAAACATTACTATGCAAAAGTTCAATCAAATAATTCAAAATAAATAAATAAACATCTTGGTTTGGTCTTGTCAAACTTGTCAATTCAATGCGTAACTACACGCGTGGCGTACTTTGTACGCCACAAGAAAATACACTTAAAAACAGCGGATTTGTTTAATTTTTTTTGAAAAAATACACTTAGTTGTTTGTTATAAACCTTATTCGGCATCAGTGAATACTTGGAGTTCCTTTTCAGTAAGCTAATTGGGATTTATAACTGGAATCATGGAATAACTGGATTCCATGATAAATAAAATTACTAATAAAAAAATTTTTTAAATGTGATTTTTTACAGGAGAAAAAGTATTTATTGTTTACAAAGAAAAATATATTTTTTGCCATAATGACTAAAAAACAATTAAAATATGTACTTATATTACGACTTATAGTAATATAATCCTGGGGTATATTGTCCACCACCGGAAACAACAAATAATAAAATGTAAATTACGATCTTTCCAGAACGCCGATTATAACGAAACTAAAACCAAATTGTAAAGCACATTCCAGTGATAGGTTAGAAAAATAAGCAAGGTCAAAAATTAAATTTTTAAATATATTTCCAGTAGAATTCTTATATCTAGCGTACAAAGTACGCCAGCGCGTGTAGTTAAAGGTTAAAAGACATATGCGCATTTGCATGCGTCTGCGTGTTAAACATTGAAACTTTTGTCCATCGTGAAGAAGAAAAAAAGTTAAAGAAAAACCATAATGATGTACAAAAACTTACAAGTGGAATGGTATTTTGAGAATAAAAACTCTTGTTTTATCCTGTTCCTAGCAAAATAGATCTCGTTAATATAATATAAACTATGAATTATGCTGTCTTCTAATAAAATAAAAGAAATGAGATATGTATTTTTATAGAGATAACAGCCTGGATTTTATCAAAAATAAATATGTATGCGACTAATAAGGTACGTACCTGAACTTAAAAGCGCAGCGAGCAACAGCCGGCAAAAACGGCTTAATTTATCCTATTTAATTGGCTGGATTCCCTTATTTATGTGTTTATTTCACTGTTGGCTATTACTGTCGATAACATTGACTTCTTATTTCATTGGAGAAATATAATTTATTCTTTCCACGTGTTTTCCGTTCAAACTCACCACCGCTAGGTGCTGCGCTTTCGACTTTCGACAGCAAGACTCTGGAACCGACTGAAGTAGGGATGCTCGATATACATCGATGTATCGAAAAACATCGATATTTACCATTCCATGCATCGAATCAATCCGATATATCAGATACAGTGAATATTTATGATATATCGATGTATTTTATTCGATGCATCGAATAAACTGGTCAAATTTAAGTCGTCTTTTCCATCCAATCCTCTCTTTGTTTCATTGTGTTTTAGCTCAAGTGCAGAGTTGTTTTAGTCTTCTTTTTTTTTTCTCCTGCCTTATCCATTGCGGATAATGCCATTAACTCCGTCCTCTTCTCTCATTTTTCCAACTTTAAACCCGTTTTGGTTCAACATGGCGGCTGCGCATGCGCATGTCACATGATAATTGACACGCGCATGCGCATTTGATGTTTTATCGATGCATCGAAAACATCGATGTCTTAATTCGATGTATCGAAAAACATCGATGCAAGCTTTCCGATTGATCCATCGCAAAAAACATCGATGTATATTTGAAATGAACACCCCTAGACTGAAGACTCCGTTTGATTCCGTCTTCGTTTTCACGAAGATCATGCGCTGTGTCAAAGCGGGTTTTGTCCAAAATTGGGAACCCAGTGGCGTTCCAAAATAGAATTGGTTAGGGATAGGTGAATGTACTTAATTTAAAGGGCCAGTAGCTTTACCGCTACATGACAATGAAGAAGAGGTTTATTTTGAATTTTATGTGACGGAACATTGTCAAAATCGCAATTTTAACCTAAAAATGAAAAAAAAAGTGAAGTCACGAATTTTTACGTTTAACTCGCTACAACTCTGTTCCATTTTAATATTTTTTTTTTCTAAAATTTCTACGGCATATATTTCTTACCTTTGTGAAGACTATGAAAGTAACTGTAGTCTTTGAGTCTTTTTTTTTGTAAAAGATATGAATTTTTAAAAATTAAAGGTGCAGATTCGTGAATTGCAGAGTTAAATCGCAAAAATTAAGTGACAAAATTTAAAATTTATCTATTTGATTACGTTTATGTTAAACCATAGAATTCAAAGAAGTTTTATGGGGAGCTTTATGTCTGTATGTGTTATAGAAAAAATATGGTGCAACTTTTAATTTTAAGAAAAACGAGGTTTAACTTTTTTAATTTTGACAATTTTCTCCCACCTAAAATTCAAAATAAACTTGATTTTCGTTTTCGGCACCATCAAAAACATAAAGTAAGACCAAAATTAGCCATTCACCACCAATGATCAGTATCTCGAAAAATTAGCGTTATTTTGGGGATTTATAACGTAGATATTAAACGTTGCACCATTTGTTTTCTATAAAACATTTTGATCCAAAACTTTACAGAAAACTATTTTGTACTTATGTTTTATTTTTGAATTGGATTTAAAATCTATATTTCAAATTTTGTCAGTCAAATTTTGCGATTAAACTTTGCAATTCACGAATCTGCACCTTGTACTTTAAAAGATTCATAACTTTTACTAGAATAAGACTAAAAGCTTAAAGCAGAAACCATTGTCTTCAAAAAAAGTGAGTGATATATAGTGTAGAAATTTTAGAAAAAAATATTAAAACGAGCCAGAGTTGTAGCGAGCTAAACGCAAAAAAAACTTGACTTAATTTTTTTTTTATTTTTAGAGTACAATTACAATTTTGACAATATTCCCCCACCCAAAATTTAAAATAAATTTTATTTTCGTTTTCATCACGGTCAAAAACATAATCTAAGACCAAAATTAGCCATTCTCTACCCATGGTCAGTACATAGAAAAATAAGCGTTATATTGGGCATTTCTAATGTTGCATTTAATAGTGCATTTCGACATTAAAAGTTGCACCATTTTTTTTATAAAACATTTTGATCTAAAACTTTCCAGAAAACTTCTTTGTACTCTTTATTTTAACATAAACGTAATTAAAAAGCTAAATTTTAAACTTCGTCACACAACTTTTGCAATTAAACTTTGCAATGCACAAATCCGCACCTTTTCCTTTGAAAAATTCATAACCTCTATCAGGATAAGAATAAAAGCTTGAAACAGGTACCGTTGTCTTCAGAAATATTAGAGCTATATACTGTAAGAATACTTCAGATATTTCAGAAAAAATATTAAAACGGAACAGAGTTGTAGCGGGGTAAACGCAAAAACGTTATTTCATTGTTTTTTTTACTTTTAGGTTAAAATTGCGATTTTGACAATGTTCCCCCACATAAAATTCAAAATAAACCTCATTTTCGTTTTCAGCACCCTCGAAAATATAAAGTATGAATAAACTTAGCCCTTCGGCCCTTCGTGGTCAGTATCTCGAAAACTAAGCGCTTTTTTGAGGGTGTCCCGCTCGTGTACAGGGTGAGGCAAATAAAGGGCCTATTAGAAATATTTCGAGAACTAAAGGCAACAGCACCATGAAAATTGGAATAAGGGGGTTTTGAAGGATGATCTATTAAATGAAAATACTTTCACCTCTTTGCAACTTCCGGTTATACCGGAAGTTGCTTATAACTTCGTTTTTTTTAATGGGACACCCTGTATATTTTTACATTTTTGGATTCTATTTGATGTCTTCTTTCTTAAAGTATGAGGTTTTGTGGTTTTGTAATATTATACAGGGTATTTTAAAAGATAATTACGTTTCTTTATTAATTTCGTAGCAAAATTAACACCCTGTAGAATTGTAGTAGTTTGACATCTAAAACTCTACTGACGTTCAAATGATTTTTAATATACTCTACTATTTTAAGAATCATTAGTATAGCTAAATTTTTAATTTTAGTATACAGGGTTGGTCTAAACTCGGAATGAGTATTTTCTGACTTTCCTTAAATGGAACACCCTGTATTTTAGTATTGTAATGAAATGATATTTTATGGTACTTTTTTATTTCTTAAGCGTTCCCTATACCTAACTGCTTTAATTTGTGCTTAATTGTTAATCGCGCCAACAATCTTAACTACGTAGGTATTTTGATAGATCCATTATTGGTAATTTTAAGGACCAGTCTGGATTAATATGTATATATTTCTGAAAAATTATTTGGGATTGACTATTTTCACGGCCAACCTAATAAAATTTTACGTATTTTTTGGTGCAATTAATGTTTAGCTTGAATCACCAATAACTCGCAAATTAAAGCAGTTAGGTATAGGGAATGCTTAAGAAATAAAAAAATACCATAAAATATCATTTCATTACAATACTAAAATACAGGGTGTTCCATTTAAGAAAACTCAAAAAATACTCATTCTGTGTTTCGACCAACTCTGTATACTAAAATTAAAAATTTAGCTATACTAATGATTCTTAACAATAGTAGAGATATTAAAAATCATTTGAACGTAAGCAGAGTTTTAGATGTCAAACTACTACAATTCTACAGGGTGTTAATTTTGTTACGAAATTAATAAAAAAAACGTAATTATCTTTTAAAATACCCTGTATAATTTTATAAAACCTCATATTTTAAGAAAGAAGACATCGAAGAGAATTCAAAAATGTAAAAATATACAGGGTGTCCCATTTAAAAAAACGAAGTTATAACGAAGGTATAACCGGAAGTTGCAAAGAGATGAAAATATTTTCATTTAATAGATCATCCTTCAAAACCCCTTTACTCCAATTTTCATGATTCTGTTGCCTTTAGTTCTCGAGATATTTCTATTGGGCCAGTAATCTGCCTCACCCTATATAGCGTTAGGCGAAGCGTACGGTTCAGTTATTTTAATGTAATTCTTTAACTAATGTATCATAATGTATCAAATTTTACAAATTGGACATGAAAGAAGAACAATTAAGTTATCTTATAGTTATAATAAAAATAAATAAAATGTATGGGCATAAGTACGGTGTGGGCGGAAAATGAGACTTACATGAATTTTATTTAAAAATGATTTAAAAATGTGTAACTAATAAAATTTTACTTATATAACTCTTAAATTTGCACAACTTACTTTTCAAATAGCTTGATGATAAATTTCAAATAGCTAAATGATGATTCATTAAAAAAATCTCATTTTAATTCAAGTGATACGTCTCAATAAATGTAATTTTTGAACACTTCGTAGTTTTACAGAATTACTACCACTTTAAGAGGATATTACTCATGTTTGAACGTTGTATGTTTGAATATTACAATTTTGTAGGTGTTTTTTTTTAAGCTTAATACGTGGTCTTTGAAATTCATCACATTAATTTTACTTGAGACATAAAATAAACAACTCCTTTTTGAGAAAATTCAGAAAAATAAAAATGTAATACCAAAACTGATAAATATTAGAAGGATGTAATTGCATATTAAAGCATAGTTTTTAATTCCAAACAAGGGCGCAGTTCCCAAAGGCATTAAAAGAAGGAAAAACATCCAAACAACTTTTCGTAATAATTACACTTTAACGAAATTCATACTTTTGACATACCTCGTATAAAATTAATAAAATTTGATATCTGATGGTTGAATTTTAGATTTTAGACTATGAAAAACATTTTATGAAGAATACCTTTTTTTCGTAAATTTTATAATAAAGTTTCCCATCTGGTTACTAGTTACGCAGACATACTGTATAAGAGCTCAAAATTTTTAAATATCAAAAACAAAATAGAAACTAGGTCAATCAAGTTAAGCTTTGTTTTTAAACTAGGAGAAGTAAACTAAAAAGACAGATTCACACCCATTAAAGTCACTAGAAATATCAACAAATACAGCTTCCTTTTTATTGATCATATCGGCCTTTGACGCTAATCCATAAATATTATATTATATTAATACATCGCTAAAGAGTTCCCAAAGAAACCGTTTTTTAAATAAAAACAGACTAAAAATCTAAAATTAAAGGAATAATGTAGAAAATACAAAAAATCGCTGATATAACATAATTAACCTATAACGTGTCAGAATTTTATAAATGTCATTAGTGTCAATATTTGATAACAGTGGAGTAAACTTGCCTGAGGTTGAAAAAAATTACAAACAAGCTTTACGATTCGGTAAATTTGAATTACTCCTCTTAGACAAGGCGAAACCGGAGGGTTCGTTGGAAAAAATATTCCCATGAGATTTTTTTGCATAATCATATTCGTGAGACATCCTAGAATAAGATTCAAGAAGTCGCCCACGTGAAAAGTGGTCCAAATTTTTTTTCAATTTTTTTTAATCAAATTGCAATAATTAATGTTTTCGGCCCGGACAAATTTTTTTAGGTTTTTTGGACCATTCTGGACAAAAAAAATCTCTGATAATTTTTCTCTAAAGTTGCTCGTTTTCGAATTATAAGAAATTTAAAATTAAAAAAAAACGAAAAATGCAGATTTTTAAGACTTTTAATAACTCGGTTAAAAGGTATATTATGACATTCAGAAAGTGATCAAATAAAAGTTTAAAGCCCGCCCTAGAAGATCCCGAAGAAATTTTTGTCATTATTTTATTACTAAGCTGTTATTTTTAAGTAAAAATAATGAGCGCCATGCACGTACTAGGCGGCCGGCAATGAGGAGTGCGAGAGAGATGCCATTCCGGCAGTCAATGGTGCATCTTACTCGCACTCACATTTACAGTCGCGTCAATACGATCTTACAGCTCATTAATTAAAATAACAGCTTAGTAATAAATTAATGACACAAATTTCTTTAGGATCATGTAGTGAAGGCTTTATTCTTTGATTTGGTCACTTTCTGAATTTCATAATAATAATTTTTAACTGAATTATTATGTCTTAAAAATGGCCATATTCGCGTTTTTCAAATTTTAAATTGCTTATAACTCTAAAACGATCAACTTTAGAGAAAAATTACAAGATACCTTTTTTATCCAGAATTGCCCAAAAAACTTTAAAAAAATTGATTTAACCGAAAATATTTATTTTTACAATTTTATTAAAAAAAATGTTAAAAAAAATTTGGACCAGTTTTCGCGTGGGCGACTTCTTGAACCTTATTCTGGGGTGTCTCACAAATGTGATTATGCAAGAAAATCTCATGGGAATATTTTTTCCAACGAACCCGCCGTTTTCGTCTTGTCTATCTTGGTTTAAAAACAGACTATATTAAAACAGTAGCCTTTTTTCTACATAACTGAAATGAAAGTTATTACAAAAAAGACTACCATCTAGGGATTCATCAATTATTTAGTGGAACAATTTTTAAATTAACAACAAAAACGTCAAACTTAATTCTCTGCTCATAACTTAAAAACTAGAGACGAAAAGACGAACGAGAAATAGAACATCGAATCATACAAGCACGAAAAGCTACAGCATGTCTAAACGGAGTTCTATGGAGTAAAGAAATATCAAAGAAAAGAAAATGGAACATATATTATGAGACAATGGTTAAAACTAGCCTTTTATGGAGCCGAGACATGGAGAATAACCGAGAAATATAACAAAAAGGTCGAAGCCACGGAAATGGATGCCATCAGAAGATCGATTAGAACGTCAAGAGCCGAAAGAATAAAGAATGAAGTAATAAAACAACAAATGGGTGTAGAGGGCACTATAGTTGAGGATATTGAGAGAAAACAGCTCCTATGATATGGGCATGTGAGCCGAATGGGGGACGAAAAATTGCCTAAAAAAACTATGATATGGCAACCCCCAGAGAAGAAAAAACGAGGAAGACCACCACAGAGCTGGAATCTGGGAGTTAGGAAAGCGATTAACGCTCGAAACCTAAATGAAGACCTAACTCAGGACAGAACACAGTGGCGTTTGGGAGTCGGACAACGTTGTAAGACGTTATGAAACCGAATATATACTTAAAAACTTGTTCATTTAGAGATTTGACATCCACAGGTAACTTTTTAAGACCAAAAAGATACATCGAATGAGATACGCTAAATGAAAATCGGTTAATAAACAAAAAAGTTATTAAAATAAATAAAATAAATTTCGACCAAGAGTCAGGATTCTGTTAACCGAGATACCATAGTATCAAGCGGCGCCGCTAGGAGGAGCTTCTCCAACAATGCGTCTCAGAATACCTTAAGAACACTTGGTCATTTTGTACTCTAAACCGAGTAAAGCATGAAAAAGAAAAAGAAAATAATCGTTTTCGTTTTGATTCAATTCGAGTCTCTTGCCATCCTCTGACACAGTGTGTCTGGGTCTCTACCCTTTATCGAAGAGGCTATTGCAAGTAGACTGAATTGAATCAACTCGAGACGAAGAAGAACTGCATCTATTAAAATATCTGCAGTATATTGTGGTTAGACTGTCCTCTAACGGGGAATGACAAAATACATAAAATAAATTTCGACCAAGAGCCAGGATTCTGTTAACCGAGATACCATAGTATCAAGCGGCGCCGCTAGGAGGAGCTTCTCCAACAATGCGTCTCAGAATACCTTAAGAACACTTGGTCATTTTGTATTCTAAACCGAGTAAAGCATGAAAAAGAAAAAGAAAATAATCGTTTTCGTTTTGATTCAATTCGAGTCTCTTGCCATCCTCTGACACAGTGTTTCTGGGTCTCTACCCTTTATCGAAGAGGCTATTGCAAGTAGACTGAATTGAATCAACTCGAGACGAAGAAGAACTGCATCTATTAAAATATCTGCAGTATATTGTGGTTAGACTGTCCTCTAACGGGGAATGACAAAATAAATAAAATAAATTTCGACCAAGAGTCAGGATTCTGTTAACCGAGAAACCATAGTATCAAGCGGCGCCGCTAGGAGGAGCTTCTCCAACAATGCGTCTCAGAATACCTTAAGAACACTTGGTCATTTTGTACTCTAAACCGAGTAAAGCATGAAAAAGAAAAAGAAAATAATCGTTTTCGTTTTGATTCAATTCGAGTCTCTTGCCATCCTCTGACACAGTGTTTCTGGGTCTCTACCCTTTATCGAAGAGGCTATTGCAAGTAGACTGAATTGAATCAACTCGAGACGAAGAAGAACTGCATCTATTAAAATATCTGCAGTATATTGTGGTTACACTGTCCTCTAACGGGGAACGACAAAATAAATAAAATAAATTTCGACCAAGAGACAGGATTCTGTTAACCGAGATACCATAGTATCAAGCGGCGCCGCTAGGAGGAGCTTCTCCAACAATGCGTCTCAGAATACCTTAAGAACACTTGGTCATTTTGTACTCTAAACCGAGTAAAGCATGAAAAAGAAAAAGAAAATAATCGTTTTCGTTTTGATTCAATCCGAGTCTCTTGCCATCCTCTGACGCAATAGCCTCTTCGATAAAGGGTAGAGACCCAGAAACACTGTGTCAGAGGATGGCAAGAGACTCGAATTGAATCAAAACGAAAACGATTATTTTCTTTTTCTTTTTCATGCTTTACTCGGTTTATAGTACAAAATGACCAAGAGTTCTTAAGGTATTCTGAGACGCATTGTTGGAGAAGCTCCTCCTAGCGGCGCCGCTTGATACTATGGTATCTCGGTTAACAGAATCCTGACTCTTGGTCGAAATTTATTTTATTTATTTTGTCATTCCCCGTTAGAGGACAGTCTAACCACAATATACTGCAGATATTTTAATAGATGCAGTTCTTCTTCGTCTCGAGTTGATTCAATTCAGTCTACTTGCAATAGCCTCTTCGATAAAGGGTAGAGACCCAGAAACACTGTGTCAGAGGATGGCAAGAGACTCGAATTGAATCAAAACGAAAACGATTATTTTCTTTTTCTTTTTCATGCTTTACTCGGTTTAGAGTACAAAATGACCAAGTGTTCTTAAGGTATTCTGAGACGCATTGTTGGAGAAGCTTCTCCTAGCGGCGCCGCTTGATACTATGGTATCTCGGTTAACAGAATCCTGACTCTTGGTCGAAATTTATTTTATATATTTTGTCATTCCCCGTTAGAGGACAGTCTAACCACAATATACTGCAGATATTTTAATAGATGCAGTTCTTCTTTGTCTCGAGTTGATTCAATTCAGTCTACTTGCAATAGCCTCTTCGATAAAGGGTAGAGACCCAGAAACACTGTGTCAGAGGATGGCAAGAGACTCGAATTGAATCAAAACGAAAACGATTATTTTCTTTTTCTTTTTCATGCTTTACTCGGTTTATAGTACAAAATGACCAAGTGTTCTTAAGGTATTCTGAGACGCATTGTTGGAGAAGCTCCTCCTAGCGGCGCCGCTTGATACTATGGTATCTCGGTTAACAGAATCCTGACTCTTGGTCGAAATTTATTTTATTTATTTTGTCATTCCCCGTTAGAGGACAGTCTAACCACAATATACTGCAGATATTTTAATAGATGCAGTTCTTCTTCGTCTCGAGTTGATTCAATTCAGTCTACTTGCAATAGCCTCTTCGATAAAGGGTAGAGACTCAGAAACACTGTGTCAGAGGATGGCAAGAGACTCGAATTGAATCAAAACGAAAACGATTATTTTCTTTTTCTTTTTCATGCTTTACTCGGTTTAGAGTACAAAATGACCAAGTGTTCTTAAGGTATTCTGAGACGCATTGTTGGAGAAGCTCCTCCTAGTGGCGCCGCTTGATACTATGGTATCTCGGTTAACAGAATCCTGACTCTTGGTCGAAATTTATTTTATTTATTTTGTCATTCCCCGTTAGAGGACAGTCTAACCACAATATACTGCAGATATTTTAATAGATGCAGTTCTTCTTCGTCTGGAGTTGATTCAATTCAGTCTCTTGCAATAGCCTCTTCGATAAAGGGTAGAGACCCAGAAACACTGTGTCAGAGGATGGCAAGAGACTCGAATTGAATCAAAACGAAAACGATTATTTTCTTTTTCTTTTTCATGCTTTACTCGGTTTAGAGTACAAAATGACCAAGTGTTCTTGAGGTATTCTGAGACGCATTGTTGGAGAAGCTCCTCCTAGCGGCGCCGCTTGATACTATGGTATCTCGGTTAACAGAATCCTGACTCTTGGTCGAAATTTATTTTATTTATTTTGTCATTCCCCGTTAGAGGACAGTCTAACCACAATATACTGCAGATATTTTAATAGATGCAGTTCTTCTTCGTCTCGAGTTGATTCAATTCAGTCTACTTGCAATAGCCTCTTCGATAAAGGGTAGAGACCCAGAAACACTGTGTCAGAGGATGGCAAGAGACTCGAATTGAATCAAAACGAAAACCAAAAAAGTTATTGCAAACAGGACGACAAAATCATTGTTTTTGAATATTGTTAAAAACAATTTTATTGTTGGTTACAATTTGTTTAAACGTATCTAAACTTGAGGGTATGATGGTGTTTAAATTGGAAATTGAATTTGTTTATAAAATTTTTTGAAAAACGAGCTAATTTCTGAGGCTGATCCAGTTAATTTATCTAAATAAATTTTAATAATCTGGGACTTATTTCCTTCGTTAAAATGTATACAAATAGCCTATGGAAAAAAAATAAAAAATTAGATTTACGTACTCAAAATTATTTGTTAATAAATAGCATTTTTAAGCTTATTATTAATTACAATAACTCTTAATGGTGGAAATTAGATCAAATTAAATGGCAATAAAAAATACGCAAAGCTGATTAAAATACACAATTTAAAAAAATTCTACCACCCTTGGGGGCTGAGATGGCCCTTTTTTAAGTCACTGTTACGTTAATTAACAACATTAAGAGCTGAAAGTAATCAATCTTGTATAATAAAAGTCAAAGTTTTCGACAACATTTTTAGCTAGAAAAAATATTACAAATTTTTTAAACAGGAGTGTTATAAACAAGGAGTATTTTGCGTTCCGAGTAAAAAATAGTGTGCGTAGCCGAATGAGAATGAATTCGCGCGCTACGCTTTAAGTTTTATGTGATTAACAAATAAGACTCGTAATACTTAATAACGTAATTTTAACCCAACAACCCCTTCTCCCTTCCCCCACCATCAAAAATAAAAAAAAATCACTTTTAGATTTTATTTATTTTTAGGTGGGATGCAATCAATTTTAAAATTCAAAAGATTCACACGCATAATAATTGAGGCTTTTACAAAATATGTCTATTTTTACGGACCTGTAGGTTAAGTATTATACTTAAAATATAATACATAACCTCAAAAAATCTGAAAATTAAAAAAAACAACACTGGGCTCAAGTCTAATAATGAAATAGAATGTAAAAAAATCTAAATCCAAATAAATTTTCAAGGCATTCCGTCGTGACTAGGAAAATTACACTCCAATACGGTTATTTACTGGGCTAATTATACTTTATCTTAACTCCATGTAATATTTTTAATATCTTGCATAATTATTTGCGTTGAAATACCCAAATAATAATTTACTGTTTTGCATTTCAATTTAGATATCTCAATATCCGCTGTATAAGCGATTTTTAATTTTCAAATGTTATGTTTTTTGCACTAGAAGATATAAATCTTGCTTCAGCATTTGATTAAAACCTACTAAAAGTAATGATAAAAACCATAATTTTTAATTATTAGTTTATATTTATAATGGTAGGGGAGCCCAAGGGGGGATTTTTGCAGTAACTCGAGCGCGTCAGATTATCATATGGGGAGAAACCTGGTACCCTGTAGATGTACGTCTACCATATATTGGCTCTAGACACAGGGGCGTTCGTTAAGGAGGGGGGCGAAAATAAATGTAAGATAGGGTAAGTTAAGTACATGCAAAACAGTGTATATTTAAAAAATCTGACGAATTTAACGGGGCGTATGAAAATGGGTGAGTCACAAAATTTCACAAGAAAAAGGCGAATATTTCGCGAAATGAAAAAAAATACGTGCTCAATATGTGTCAAAAATTTATCGAATGATAACAAAGACGACTCCCCACGGAGAGGGGTGGGGGGTAAATTTTAAATTTTAAATACGAATCCCGCGATATTTCGCGAAATGAACATCAGATCGAAAAACTGAAAGATACAAGTATTCAATATATTTGAAAAATTTATCGAATGGCACGAAACATGACCCACCACGGAGGTGGGGTGGGGGTTACTTTAAAATTTTTTAATATGAGCCCCCATTTTTAATTGCAGATTCGGATTCCTTACGTAAAAATAAGTAATGTTTATTTGAAACATTTTTTCGAATTATGGATAAATAGCGTTTTAATCGGAGAAAACGATTGTTGGAAATGGAAAATTAAATTAAAAATGGAAAGTCTCCACTAAAATGGAAAACTTTACTTAACTTTTTGGTTTTAGAACCTACTCTTCACAACCCAATCGGTCCCCAAAGCGCTCGAGTGACTGCAAATTTAGCATACTTTCCTCACCTACTATAAGTAATTTTCACTGCCACGTGTCCAATATTCAGGGTGATTCATTAAAATGTCCAATCGCTACGTTGTACCTGTCCTCAAAATATGACATTTATGCCCAACATATCTACCTTATAAAAATATTGAGAGTTTCCAAGACAATGAGTATTGAAAGTTTAAATATGAAGGTGTTGAATATTTAATACTGTATTGTAAAATGATTTAAAATACGATAAAAACGATAAAAAATAATTATTTATGATATAAGTGTTAAAAGTAAAGGAACGCATGTGAAAGTTTGCAGAATGAGCGAAGCCAATTCTGCAATTCACATGAGTGCCTTAAAAATATACTTTTTAACACGTATGTCATACAACATTATTTTTTCTACAAACGTCTTATATATCAACAATTATAAGTTATTCATTCTCAATTACAGGACAATACCTACAAAAACTTTTACTTGAACTTGACTGACATTCAATTTTTATATTTTTATTGACATTACATTAAAACTGTCTATACTGTCAATAGGTAAATCATAAAAACTATAGAATAACATCTATTTTTGATGTTGTATAATCTAACAAATTTTAATAGTTTTTTTCTACAAATGTGTTAAAAATGCAATAATACAGTTTAAATTAAATTTTAAAAAACCTTTTAAACCACCTTTTTCAAATTGCGCAAGTTGTACTATTAACATTAATGTTAATAAATGAAATATAAATATTTTGACGTTTCACAATTTGACAATTCACTTTTAACTGCAGTGCCTTAAAATTTTTAAAGCACTAGTGTTTTAAAGTAGCATTTTTAACGCTCCTATGGAGTGCTAAAAATTGCATTTTTAACACGGTTTCGACTTCCACTTCGGACGCCGTTGTCAAAATACAAAATATTACTGAATGTTTAATTTTGTATATTTTCACAATTTATGCTAGTTACACTAGGTTGTATTTAGTAAATATTTTTTTTGCTGAACTACGGGCAAAATAATAAAACAAAATATGAAAAGCGTTACATTCTACAAAAAAAGTCACTCTTGCTTGATTCATGTAATTTCATGCTTTTTGAGTTATTTACTTTTAAAAATCATATGACTTAAATGAATTATACAGGGTGATTGATTAGTGGGGTAAAGCTCCGTAGATCTGTTATAGTAAGATAGCAATAAAAGTTAATAACAAAAATTGTAGCCATCTTTGAGCTTCACATTTAAAAATTAATTAGAATGTTACAGGGTGTTTGATAACTTAGTAGCACACCAAACTTATGTTATTTTAAATAGAACACCCTTTATTTTATTTTATGTTCGAAATGTTCTTAACTTCTCCATTACAAAAATATAACGGTTTGTTATGTTATACATGGTATTTAAAACGTTATAACCAATTTTATATGAAAATCTTAAATTCAACTCACTGTATAAATAAAAATAAGCACAAATGCAATGGATTATTGATGCCATATTTTTTATTTATTGTCAAAAGTTTCATAAATGATTGATAATGCCAATTTTCTTTATATTGACTACAGGGTGAGTCAAAACACAAGTACATTATTTTTTCAGTAATTTTAAATGAATTGTATTTTATATGTATCACTATCGACATTTTTATATTTTATATTTTAATTTTTATATAACATTCCCTATGCCTTTTTGTGAAAACAAATAAAAACTACTTTTGTATGTGAATGCAACAATGTACCAAATAAAGAACAAAACAAGCTAAAATGCGAGCATTATCATAACGAAAACTTTGTTTATTTACGTATTTAAAATCATAATATGGAAAATTACTAAACGAAAAGTTGTTTAGAATTAAAAACTATGTTTTAATTTGAAATTTTATGTCATTCTAATTTAAATGTTGTGAAATATAAAGATACTTTACTCAAAATTCATATTTTTTATATACCTCGTATAAAATTAATAAAATTTTATATGTGATGGTTGCATCATAAATCTTAGACCATGAAGAGCTTTTTATGAAGAATAACTTTTCTTCGTCAAATTAAAAATGCAAGAGTTATAAATGAAAATAATGATTTAAAATAAACCTTATTTTCGTTTTCAGCACCATCAAAACCTTAGGTTAGACGAAAATTAGCCATTCACCACACCGTGGTCATTATCTTGAGAAATAAGCGTTATTTTAAGAGTGCCAATCGTTTATAAAGTCACATAATTTTTTTTTTATTGCATACTTTGACTTGAAATTTTCCAAAAAACTTCTTCATGAATTAAATTTTATTCCTGTGTTGGTGAAAATTATAAACTAAAAAGTTTGTCACTCAACTTTTTTAAGTAAACATGAACCTAACGTAATCTGACGACAAAATGTTTAAAAATTAACAACTCTTATAATGCCGTTGTGCTTATTTCTATTTATACAAGGAGCTGAACTTTTTAAGATATTCATATAAAATTGGTTTAAACCTTATAAATACCCTTTATAACATGCCAACCTTTATATTTTTGTAGAAGTTTTTACACAGTGGTTTGATCACTTTCTGTCCTTTGTAAAACCCAGTGAGAATGATCCAGTTCTGCTCATATTAGATGGGCATTTGTCGCATCATAACATACAGCTGCGAAGTATGGCCTATGAAGGAAAAAGCAAAACGAATGTTAGAGGTCACCGAAATGGATTTCTGGAGAAGAGCTGCAGGAAGATCAAGAAGAGAACATGTCATCAATGAACGAATACGAGAAATAATGAAGGTCACACATACAATAAATGACGAAATCAATGAAATACAACTGCGATGGTTTGGTCACGTACAAAGAATGCACGAAGACAGAATTCCAAAACAAATACAAAACTGGAAACCGCAAGGTAGAAGAAGAAGAGGTAGACCGAGGAAGAGTTGGCAGGCAGGAATAAACAAAGCCATGGATGAAAGAGGTCTGCAAGTAGATCAATGTGCGGACAGAGAGGAATGGCGAACGGGTATCGGAAGACGGAGAACGTTGTAAACCGATAATATATATATTTGTCGCATACAAGGAATCTTGATGTTATTTGGAAAGCCAGAGCAAATTTTGTAACTATATTATATCTTCCCCCTCACTGCACACACAAGCTCCAGCCTCTGGATGTTGCAGTTATGGGTCCTATTAGTGCTTATTTAGACCAGGCACTGGAAAATTGGATAAATAATCGCTCTGAAAGAACGGTTACCGTGTTTCAAATTAGTCAAATATTCTGCGAAGGTTATCTAAAAGCCTGTATACCAGCCAACGGAATTAACGGATTCCGTAAAACAGGAATTTTTCCATATGAACCTGAAGCTTTCCAGGAAAGTGATTTTTTAGTTGCACAAGTAACCGATGAGGCACTTGAAGAACTACCTCAACCTGATGATCCATTCAGAAATCCAATACCAGGACCTAGTTCGCATCACGCGGACGAGTTGATTCGAGATGAAGCAAATTTCTCTTTTTCTGTAACACCTCAAGATTGCCATCCGCTTCCAAAAATTAAAGGCAAACGCAACACCACCCAAAGAAAGTCTTGTGAAAGTTCAGTTTTAACCAGCACGCCGTATAAAGATGCACTTGAAGATAACATTAAGATGAAAGAAACAAAAGGAAAAAAGAAAAGGGCCATTCAGGTAGCTAAGAAAACAGTCAAGGCGAAGAAACAAAATATTTCTAGTTCTTCAGATACAGAGGATGATGATCAAAATGCAATATGTCTAATAGACATATTGCATTTTGATCATCATCTATAGACATTGTCTATATTGCTCCGAGGAGTATTATAGATCTGCAGGAGGAGAAGGATGGATCCAGTGTTCCACCTGTTCAAAGTGGGCCCATGATCAGTGCGCTGGAGTCGACGAAGAAGATTCAACTTTTGTGTGTGACATGTGTTCTGACTCACCGTTAGGTAAGGTTCGACGGAAACTTAGTCTATAACTTTTTCTACTTGTATTACTTTAGTGTTTAGTATGTCCTGTTACGTAAAAAGCTTAATGTTCCGTTTTGTATGATACCCGCACGTTAGGGGTAAAACGATCCTTTCGCACTTTTTTGAAAACATGATGTTTTTTGTTGTATTAATTAAACTTCCTCCAAATCATATAGAGTTTTAGGTAGATAAATTGTTAACATCATCCTGGGTAACAGGCGGATGTTACAATATTTGCAGATTTTTTTTACATAATTTTTTCCATAGGGGGATCATTTTGCCCCACCTTCCCCTAATATCTAATGATTGTACATATATCCAATAGTTTTGTCATAATTTTTACCTAATGTTATTTATTTAAGATTTAGAAATTAACTGTCGTTATAATTAATTTTAAGTTCTTATTGTAATTAATTATTGTATAACCAATATTGTTTGTGTCAATGGCCATTGCAGCAGAGACACATAAATTAAGATAAAAAAAAAATGTTGTATGTTGTGGTTAGGATTTTTTTTGTAAAATTTATTACTAATAAATTATATTTATTTCTTTATTTGCTACATTGTTACATTTATTATCAGATTGATAATTAGTAACCGTAAATTGTCAGTTTTAGACAATTCAGTTATGGCTTACAATTTGAAAAGATTTAGACCCCTAATTAATAATTTGCTCTGAAAAATAAAAATATTTCAAACACTAATAAAGGGTAGGTACCCCCCGTTAAGATAGGCAGAATGCTCTCACTCCCAGAATTCATTTTTTTTTCGTTCTATGCAATTAAAAAATGAGATTACGCGGATTTTTAGCTCGCCATCTCCCTTTACTCCTCCCCCCAGAGCCAAAAACCTAGATTTTTAGATTTAATTTTCTTAGTTGGGTAGCAATTGATTTAAAAATTTTAAAAAATTCACACGTATAGCTAAGACTTTTATAAAACACGTCTATTTTTTATGAACCCGTAGGCCAAGTGTACATAACCTCAAATTTTTTTTATTTTTTAAAACTTATAACTTTTTTTTTGAGATGGCTGCAGGTCCAATTTTGCATTTTATGTATTTTATCAAAAGCTATCTCTCTGATTTTTTTTTCAGATTTTTCCGTCAACTGCGCCATCTTAAAAAATCCGAAAAACCGTTTTTTAGGGGGTTTTTGAGGATTTTATAGATTTTAAAATAGATCAGCTCAAGATTTTTTTAATAGATTATAATATAATTTAAAATAACTGAGTATTTTAGGATATTAAAAAATTGGGCAAAACACCTTTAAACCTCCCAAAATCATGTTTTTTTCAAGTTACGTAAGGGTTTTTGCGGGTTTAATGATATTTTTTGAGATCGATACAGCCATAATATTATTTTAATTTTTTCACGTTGTGTGATTAAAAAATAAGACTTATCGCATTTTTAACCCACTACCCCCTCCCCCTGCCCCACAAAAACGTCAATTTTTCATTTTTTTCTGTTTAGTTAAGTTGCAATTCATTTAAAAATTTTATGAGGATTCTACAAAACATGTCTATTTTTTTTAACCCGTAGGTCGAGTGTACATATGACCTCAAAATTCCTTTTATATGACCTCAAAATTCCTTTTATATGACCTCAAAATTCCTTTTTTATTTTTTTAACATGTATTTTTGACTACCAATCGATATTTTTTTAAAACGTCCAATGAATGGTACATCCCACTCGCGGACGGACCGCCGCGGCGCCGCCTCAATACGTGTTTAGTTAATTATTAAAAATAATAGCTTAGTAATAAAATAATGACAAACATTTCTTCAGGCCTTTAAACTTTGATTTTGTCACTTTCTGACTTTCATAATAATAATTTTTAATCGAGTTATTAAGCCTTGAAAATGGCCATTTTCGCGTTTTTCAAATATTAAATCGCGTATAACTCGACAACAGTGAATTTTAGAGAAAAATTACAAGAAACCTTATTTACTCAGATTGATCCAGAGGATCTAAAACAAATTTGTCCGAAGTGAAAAATTGATGTTTTGAATTTGTTTAAAAAATTGTTTAAACAATTTTCCGACCGCGGTACTGCCTGGCAACTTGTGGATTTGTTGTAAGGACCTGTTTTTGAGTAAGTTGTGCAAAAAAAATCGGAATAATTTACCACACGGGGGCAAGCATATACATATAGCCTGGACTATACTTCGTTTCAGACTGCGTGGATTAATCCTGAAGCCAAAAGATAAAAAAATCTTACCAGTAAACTTATATGTAAACATTTCCTTTTTGTTCTATGTGGCAGTAAACGTGAAGCAAAATGATATTATAGGCAGAGATATAGGTTATGTAGATGGTACAAGCACATGTTTGAATAATTAGAATATGAATAATGTAAGGTAATATTAGGGTACCTACTAAAAACAAACTAATGAACAAAGAACAAAATGTTTTGATTCCCAAAACGACAAGAAGAAGTATGATATATTAAAATGTATTTTTTTTTTAATTGATTATTCTGTTTTATTTTTGTTTTCTATATCCTAACCAAAAAATATCAAAATGACATAGGTATCTTTACTTTATATAAAAATATTGCAAAAATTTGAAATTATTTTTTTAAATGTAGTTTATTTGAGGACAAACTGAGAAACAGATATACTGAGAAAAAAAGTTAAAACGAAAAAATGATATTTTAGTGGGCAGGTTGAGGGGGTGGAGGACGAAAATTGGGTTAAGCCTTATTTTTTAAATACATAAAACAAAAAATAATGAAAAAAAAAAATTCAGGCTGTATAGATCTCAAAAAATATTAGGCCTGGATCCCGTGTACCAAAAAAAGTTGATTAATAGCAAGCTGAAAATTTTTTAAGAGTTTAGCGGTATCTAATTGGACAAACTTTGATGTAGGTCAATATGTTCGGCATTTTAACCTTCGGAGTACGAAAATCCTAAATTATTGTATTTAAATTTTTTAAGATGGTTACTCATGGGCATATACTAGTTCGCTCCGGCGGCCAGATTTTAATACCTTACAGAAAACGGGCATAGGTAAATTTGCTCCGGCCATATATTTTAATACAGTGGAACCTCGATAAGTCGGATTAATCGAGACAACGGCCGATCCGAGTTATCGAAAATCCGAGTTAACCGGAGAATATAGTAAAAATTAATAAAACACAATATACTTACAGATAAACTCCATTATAATTGCAAAAACATGAAGTACATAAAATATGCACAATATGTACATCTAAATTACGTACAGTTGTATACAGTATTGTTTATTTCTTGGTAAAAAACTTGGTCAAAGTGAAAAAATGTTTGTTTTGTCTGATGAAAATCGGTTCGGGTTAGCCGGACTTCCGGTTATCGGAGGCCGACTTATCGGGGTTCCACTGTACGTATACCCGTAAACAGAGACGGCTGCGATTTACGTGTACCTACAAACATATTGAAAATATTCTTCGAAATCCGAAGACCGGGTCAGGACTGACCCGGCATCATAGATGTTACGTAGAGGAAAAACTGTAATTTGCATGTTCACGAATTATATACGAAAAAATAGATTGAAACAAATAAGGCGAACTTACGATCAATCGGATTTGTAAAAACATTATTTCATAAAATATTAAGAAATAACTGAATTTCGGGTCACGCTTGACCCAGTCTTCGTACTCCGAAGGTTAATAAGTCCGACACGTAGAACATGTCAAATGACAGGAATTATATTGGTGGTAGATAGCAGTTTGATTTTTGCATGAGAGTTTAATGAAATGCTAACAAATCAATTGGAAGTTCTGTCCAACAAAATACATGGGACGTTTTCGTAATCTGAAGTTCGAAACTTGTAACCTGTTCAACAATTAAAACTTCCCCTGTTCCAGTGTTCCCGTACATCAAAGTGTGTCCGACTAGCACCGTTAAGCTATTAACAAATTTTCAGTTTGCTATTAATAAACTTGTTTTTGATACACGGGATCTAGACCTGTATAAGTAACCCCTCAAAAACCTTTAAAAAAATTTAAAAAACATAGTTCTTGGTGGGTTTAGAGGTGTTTTGAACAAATTTTGGATTTCCTCAGAAAAACTCAGTTATTTCAAATTATACGTAGCCTATAAAAAAAATTGGGTTAATCTATTTTGAAGTATATAACATGGAGAAAATCAGTAAAAACCACCGAAAAACCAGTTTTGCGGATTTTTGAAGATGGCGCACCTTACGGATAAATCTGAAAAAAGTCAGAAATACTGTTTTTTATAAAATACACAAAACACAAAAAAAGACATTAGACATGCAGCCATCACCAAAAAAAATTATACATACCTATTAAAAAAACAAAAAAAATTGAGGTTATGTAACTTGACCTTCGGGTCCATAAAAATAGATGTTTTGTAAAAGCCTCAGCTGTGCGTGTGAATTTTTTGTAATTTATAATTTAATTGCAAACCAACTTAAAAAAAATAAAATCGAAAATTTTAGTTATTTTGGCTATGGAGAAGGGGGAAGGGGGTGGTGGGCTAAAATTGCGGGGAGTTTCAATTTTTTAATCACATAGAACGTAAAGAATTAAAAAAATATATTCAGGTTGTATCGACTTCAAAAAATATGATTACACCCGCAAAACCCTTACAAAACCTTAAAAAAACATTGTTTTTGGGGGGTTTAAAAGTTCGCCCAATTTTTGAATATCCTAAAATACTCAGTTATTTCAAATTATTCATAATCTATCAACAAAAGCTTGAGTTGATCTATTTTGAAGTCTATAAAATGGAGAAAATTCCCAAAAACCCCATAAAAAACAGTTTTCCGAATTTTTCAAGTTGACTGAAAAATCTGAAAAAAATCAGGGAGATAGTTTCTGATAAAATACACAAAATGCAAAAAAATGGATCTGCAGCCATCTCCAAAAAAAAGTTATAAGTTTTAAAAAAATAAAAAAAATGAGGTTATGTACACTTGGCCTACGGGTCCATAAAAAATGGACATGCTTTGTAAAATCCTCAGTTACACATGTGAATTTTTTGAAATTTTTAAATCAATTGCAACCTAACTAAAAAAAAAAAATAAATCTAAAAATCTACGTTTTTGGCTGTGGGGGAGGGGTAAGGGTGGTGGCGAGCTAAAAATCCGAGTAAACTCATTTTTTAATTGCATAGAACGTAAAAAAATACAAAAATTGAATTCTGGGAGTGAGGGCATTTTGCCTATCTTAACGGGGGCTACCCTTTATACAGTGCTAGTCAAAAGTCCGTACTTCCCCTCGTATCTTTTGAACGGTTATACCTATAATAGTGAAATTTGGAGGAAGCAAATAAACGGACGTAAACTTCTTAACTAGTCATGACAGGTGACGTATTAGTGACAGATGACTTTACAGCGCCACTGTGACAGATAACTTTAAATGGGACCTTATGGAAAGTGATACCTCGTTTCAAAGGTATTGAAAATACCTATTCAGTCATACTAATTATATGTATTTGAGTTGAAGCTAATTTTGACAAATAAATTAAATAAATATAAAATTGTAGTTTCGCATTTAATTAATAAAAATTCAAAATTACGCCTATGACTACTTGTCAAAAACGTTGACGTTGACGTAAAAACTACTAGAGAATTGAAAAACGTCAACTTTTTTGACAAAAAAACCATAGGCGGACATTTGAATTTTTATGAATTAAATGCGAAACTACAATATTATATTTATTTAATTTATTCACCAAAATCAACGAGGTATCACTTGCCATAAGGTCCCATTTAAAATTATCGGTCACCCTGGCTCTGTAACGTCATCTGTCACTATTACGTCACCTGTCATGACTAGATAAGAAGCGCATACTTCCGTTTATTTCCTCCCTCCAAATTTCACTATTATAGGTGTAACCATTCAAAAGATACGAGGGGGTACGGACTTTTGACTAGCACTGTATATAGGGAATGTTATATAAAAATTAAAGTACGGTACTTAATGGTATTTTTCGAAAGTGATATAAAGTACAGGGTGTTCCATTAAAAACTACTAAGAAAATATTTTACTTACGTTTTGACTCACCCTGTATTAAATATAAAGAAAATTAGCAATATCAATTATTTTTGACAATAAATAAAAAAATATGGCATCAATAAATCATTGCCGTTACTCAAGAACCGCAAAATTCCTCAATACTTAATGAGCAAAGTTTTTAACCAGGGCATCCTTCCTGTCGTGCTATATGGATGTCAAACCTAGACCCTAACCCAATGTTTAGCCACGACAGAAAAGGAAATGTTAGATTATACAACAGTCAGATATAAGATATAAAGAGTGGGTAAGATAAGATCGACTGGAAAAGATCAAAAACAAAAGTTGAAGATATCGCAACAAAAATTGAAAGAAGAAGATGTCACACTGTTAGACAAAGAGACCAACGTTGGAATGCCACAATACAACAGTTTTACAAAGGTCTGACAAAGACGACGAAGAGGAATACCACAGATGAAATGGGTAGGTGAAATTGAAAAAGAAGAAGGAACAAATTTTGAAAGTATGTTGCTCAGGATAGAGATCGATGGATCGATTTGGGAGAGGACTGTATACAAAAATGGACGACAAAAAGCTAAAAAGAAGAAGAATGAGCATTCTGTAAGAATTATGGGAAAGCTGCACCCAACAGATAATTCAGTTAACTTCGATTTACTTTATATATAGGTATTCTGTCTTGTATACTTTTTTAGGTTTATTAGTGTACAAATTAAATGTATTTAAGATGAAAACAATAAAATACTAATTCACGAAAAGTGCATAAAAGAGTGAGGGATAAAGTAATTTGATATTTTATTAGAAGAAGAACTTAACAGAAAACCAGTTGAGATAATGGAGGCACTAACAGTAATGGTCACCAAAATAACAAACGAGGAAGTGGTTTAAGCACTTCATAAAATAAAGAGAGGAAAAGCTTTTCGATTAGATCATATTCCTGGGAAAGTGTGGAGAGTATTAGGAGAGACAGCAAAAAGTAACAGAACAGACTTAAGGAAGTTGGACAAATGCCAGACGAATGTAGAAACCGTATATTAGTACCTATTTAAAACAAAAATAGATATACAAAAATATACAAACAACGGTCATAAAACTACTTATACTAAAATTACAATAAAGATGCACTAGAAACAAACAAACCGAGTCACGTTGAATGTTACAAGGAGCACTCCCAAATCATCATTTACAAAGTTTATACATTGTAAATCATAATTCGGGAGTGCTCCTCGTAGCATTTAACGTGCCTTGGTTTGTTTATTTCTAGTGCATCTTTATTATGATTTTAGTACCTATAGTCACACGATTGAAATATGGGAGAGACTAATTAATAGACGGATACGTGAAGAAACCGAAATATCCGATAATCAGTTTGACTTCATGCAAGGCAGATCAACAACAGATGTAATTATCAATATAAGACAGTTGATAGAAAAATGCAAGGAACAAAGAAGTAATAACTTTTAAAAGAAGTAATTATTATTCCACTAGCTCTCCAAGACGAAATTTTTAAATAATACGACGTGTTCTGAGGAACTAGAAACCTCGAATAATTTTAGTGATGACAACTTTAGTATGGTTCTGATTAATATTCGTTCTATAAGAAATAAAACTGACGAATTATTTTTGTTTCTAGAGGAATTAGGATTTCGCCAGATAGTTGCTGTTACAGAACACTGGCTTGCAGTAAACGAGCCTTTTTTTTGTAGAGAAATATACCACAATTGCTAGGTATGATCGTCCAAACTCAGCTCATGGAGGCACCCTAATTCTTTCTGCAAACAATGATTTTTCTCTGATAACAAAATATGACTTTTTGTTGAATGAAGCCTTCTTTGAATTTTCCTTAGTTTTTAATAAAAATCTTAATCTTTACATTATTTGCATCTATAGATCACCTGACTCTTCCGTGGAACTATTTTTTCAGAACCTGCTAAATTTGTTAGATGACTTGCCTCACAAAAGCAGAAAAATTCTATGCGGAGACTTCAACATAAATTATGCTGCTGCTTGTGCTACCCAAATGTTCTTGGTCAACATATTTGAATCATATGGTCTCTCAATGCACGTTAATTCTCCTACAAGGATTATAAAAACTACATCTACCATAATTGATTATATTGTCTCCGATTTCTCACCCCTTGATGTTTGCTCTACAGTTATTAATGCGGAACTATCGGATCATGAAGCAGTATACATATACGAAATTTAACATCTTCAGCAAACCCTCCTCGAAAACCCGACGTTTAGGTAGGATTTTTTCCGCTCGGAATTTTCATAAATTCCAAAATTTATGTTTAACTTCTGACTGGCATTTTCCTTCTACGGACGTGGACTATAATTTCAGTGATTTTTTGGAGAAGCTTGTCTGTATCTTCAATAAGGCAACTCCTTTAATTACGATTAAGCCAAAACGTCGCAAACCCTGGACTACCAAAGGTATCCGCATATCAGCAAAAAATATGCGTTCACTACTTTATATCAAGAAATTTACTACCAACGTCTCTGTCACTCAATATATCACCAATTACAGAGTCACATACCTAAAACTCATCAAATCAGCTAAAAAAGCCTACTATCAAAATCGTCTGGGAAGCTCCAAAAGTGTTGCAAAGAAACTTGGTCCATAATAAACGATCTTCGAAATAAAACCCACGCAGCTCAAACATTTGCCCTTCCAAACCCTGAAAATCTAAACGAATACTTCAATAACGTGAGTAAAAATATAACATCAACTATTCAGTCTCAACAAGATCCCATTTCCTATCTCCCTAATTCAGAAATTGTCTCGAATTCATTCTTTATAAGACCAATCTATAAATCTGAATTGATCCAAACGATCAATAGTATCCAAAGCAAATCATCTTGTAGTACTGATGGAATCCATAAAAATCTTCTCAAATCTCACAGATAATGTGTTAGAACTCCTCGTGTCACTAATTAATGATTCCTTTGAAAACGGTAAATTTCCAGAGTGCCTAAAGACAGCCATTATTATTCCTCTTCATAAAGGTGGCGAAAAATCTAATGCCTTCAACTATAGACGTATTTCCCTACTACCGGTACTCTCCAAAATTATTGAGAGGCTCATAAAAACCCGACTTATGTCCTTTCTCTTTGATAACAATATTTTATCACAAAATCAGTTCGGCTTCTTAACTAATAAATGTACAACTGATGCCATGTTTTCTGTACTTCACGAGGTTTACCAAGCACTAAACAATAATCTTTATACTGCCACTGTTTTCTGTGACTATTTCAAAGCTTTTGATTGTGTAAATCACAACATTTTGATTAAAAAACTTAATTACTATGGAATTAGAGGTATTTCTTTGAATTGGTTCAAATCTTACTTAGAGAATAGGAAACAATTGGTTAGAGCAAATGATACTGACTCTAGTCTCAAAAACATTATATGTGGAGTACCACAAGGTTCAGTATTGGGTCCTCTACTTTTCCTGATCTTTATAAATAACATCACTAATTTAAAAATCGATGGAAAAATTTTTCTTTTTGCTGATGATACCAGCAGGCGCGGATACAGAGGGGGGTCAAGGGGTCCATAGACCCCCCTATTGTATTTAGTTGATAAGTATTTTTTTTAATATTTATTATTGTTTTGTGTCAACCAGAGCTCAATTATTTTGATACTATAGGTATCTGAGATGACTGAATTTAATCCTTAGAATAAGTGTGAGTCGTATGGCTAAATCTGGACAAAAAAATATTTGCGGTACGTCTGACCCCCTATTATGAATTTCTAGATCCGCGCCTGGATACCAGTATCACTTGGAGCAACTCAACTATTGCAACTCTTCATGCAACTATAACTTCTGATCTTCTTACGATAAAAACCTGGTCTGACGCTAATTTACTCTCCTTTAACGTGGATAAAACGGTAGCATTATCATATAAAGCTGCTCTTCAACCCCTGCTTGTGAATAGCAGCCAGATCTCTACCGTTGATTCTGTAAAATTTCTTGGTATTCTTTTAGGCAGCAACCTCAAATGGTCCCTTCATATCGATTTGTTAAGTAAGAAACTCGCCTCGGCCTGCTATGCCATAAAATCTGTTTCGAAGGAACTCAATTTAGCATCTTCTAAAATAACATATTTTTCTTTATTCGAGTCTCATCTTCGATATGGTCTTCCTTTTTGGGGGTCTAGTACAGCTGCCCAATTTGATGTTATTTTCAAATTACAAAAAAGAGCAATAAGATATCTGTTTTGCCTCAGAAGAACATCCCATTGCAGAAGTTACTTTAAAGATCACGAAATTTTAACCCTTCCATCTTTGTATATTTTAGAAACTGTTTGCTTAATTCGTAAACGCATGCATGTCTTTCCAGTAAGGCCTCATCATGACTACTCCACCAGAAATTCAACTTTTGATGTATATTTACCGATCCCGTCTTCTGAGTTAGTAAAGAAATCTATACTATATTCCGCAAAAAAACTATACAACCATCTCCCTTTACAACTAAAATCTGCAACATCCTTTCTCAAGTTCCGTAAAATGACAAAAGCTCATTTTTCTAAAAGACCATACTAATCAGTAGAAGAGTTTCTTAATGACTAACTAAGAAATCACAGTAATGTACAAGTAACTAAAGTGTATTTATCTATATTTGGGTGTCACATACAGCAGCTTAAACTTAAACTTATTAGTTCCTTTGTTTGTGTTTTATTATATTATGTTGTATGTTCAATTTTGCAATTTATAGTAATTTTGCAATATATTGGTTTTTGTTTTTTTACTTCACTTTCTTAACTTGTTTATATTTTTTTTATTGACGATTTATCTAATTTTATAAAATTGTATTTGTTATTTGTTATTGTTATGTATATCTTTTTCGTGAATCTATGTTAAGCTTTGTCCATAAAATTGTATAATTTTCAGTGACAATAAAGCATATTTCTATTCTATTCTATTAACTATACAGAGTAACATCTAGTGTTAGGACAGGCATAGGCGTAACCAGGGGGTGGTTTTGGGGGTTATAACCCCCCCTCTTTGGGATCTTCTTTGAGTTCTATACGCTTAACATCAATATGTGTTGTTGACAAGTAACCTACCCCTTAGGATCATCCTGGTTACGCCTTTGACGACAGGTGTGGGTGTAGGAGAGACTGATAAATTTCATGTAAAAGTAGGATTGCACCAAGAATCAGTGCTTACCCAAGTAGCAATTTTTCGACGCATTGGTTGTCAGTACAAACAAATGCACTGTATATAACGTTGCCACAGTGGACTTTCAGTTGTTTCGGCCAACGACCCCTAACCCGACTGACATTACGATGTTACAACGTTAAGTAATATCTTTAGTTATATGGGCAACTAAGTTATTACTATTGTGACAACTACATATCACAGTTAAGTTTTTTCAACAATCGCAACTACTTAAAAACGTTATAATGCTAAACTAATTTACGCCCATGGGTTTTCTGGCCGACTAGGTAGTTGTCTCTCACGACCCCAGGGCCTTTACGTATAGTTCTATAGATGTGTGACACGTTTACGGCAACTTCAGGAGCAAAAAAAGAATTTACTTTATAACTGTACTTCTTTCTTATTATTTTATATTTTATTTTGCTGGAAATTTTCGATTTATTTAACAACCTGTTTATTTGTTTTTTATTAGCTGGTTTCTCCATTGTCCATTGTTTTATCAGTAGATTTGATAAGCTTAAATCTTTGTATCAGCTTTGCTAGACAGGATTGCCAGGCCAGTTCTTACTCTTTGAGTACTATATCCGTTGCAAGATAATTTGGCTGAAACTCCGACAAAATATGTACTTTTTGTACATATTTTGTCTGAATTCCATCCGAGTTATCTTGCAGCGGATAGTAGTTTTGCTTTCAAAAAATCAATAGAAATCAGTAGATTCTTTTTAGGCCTGTAAATACAGTAAAATCTGTGTTAACGGTTACCTTGTCAAAATCGCCTGGTTTCATAATCAACTTAAAGTAAACATTAAGTAAAGTTCACTTTAAAGTTGACATTTACCCATATATGAATTGTGATAAAGGTAGGTACCAACTTACTTAAAATTTAAAATCCTTAACTGATTATGAAACCGAGCGTTACAATCATTTTGAAAATTCTCCAAACCAATTATATGAAGATTTCCTTATTTAGATCTGGTATTTACCAGTTTCATTTCTCTGTCCATCTATTATCATCATCTACGTCCTGAATCTTATTTTCGGTAATGACATTGGGAAATTGTAACAAAATGTCTGAAAATTAATTTAGAAACGGGGTGAATACTATTAAAAAGCAAATTTTATTTTAGTGATAACAAAATATGGAAATATACCAAACATCTAAAAAAACATTGCCTACTAGAATTTTTTAAATAATAATAGAGAGTTATCAAGTAACTCTATGAGAATACGGTAACGTTATAAATAACATGTAAAGTATACAGGAAAATAGCGTTACCGTATTCTCCTAGGGTTACTTGATAACTCTCTATTAGAGAGATATCGCAAATGGATTTTTATCGCACGCTAATAGCGGAATACGCTATTTTGACATGTACGCAAGCGCAGAGTGAATGTTACGCTAATACCGGATAACGTGTCCCGCTATTTAGGTTGAAATAAGGGACGGTAATAACGTTAACGCTAATTTGACATTTGGGATGAAACATAAAAATAATTTATAGAATACAAATTTTATAAACTAAAAACTGTGAATCATCTTGTTCCTTGTGTTGAGAAACACGTTGCGTTCTTATTTTGTCTACAATAGACTACTTTTTGTGGTTAGGATATTAGTTATTCAGATATTTTATATTATTTTCATACTGATTATTAATATTTATTGTTTGTCTAATCATTAAAATTAAAATAAATGTCAACCTGCTCATATCCAAATTTATTTTTCAATAAAAAACAATTACAGTATTTCTCAACATTAATTTCTAGGTTACATTTTTATCCCAAAAGTCGGTTGTCATAATAACGTTAAGCCCTGTCCCCAGAGCATTTGCTATAACTCTCTTGATACCGTGTTGGAATATACCGTTATCCCTTATTTACGTCTTGACACACTAATAACGTTTGCCTTTGCGATATCTCTCTATTATCAAAAATATACCAAAACAGTAGATATCTACTAAACGTGGCAACGCTGTTAAGGAGAATGATGCACTTCATTGCACTGGTCACATGACCTCTGTCACCCAATAAGAGGGTGCGTTCTAAAGTGGTTGGGATAGTCGGTCCAGGCCGTGTTTGGTCGGCGATTGGACTTCTCGGTTGTCTCATCCGTCTGTGGTTGGTAATAAGGTATATTTTAAGTAATATTGGTAATGTTGTTTAATGCACCATTTTGGTTTTTTTGGGGTGTAAAGAAAATAAAAACACAAAATATAAAAAATGCAGGCATTTTCTAATACCTTTAAAAGCACCATCAATACATTAAATTTATACAAAACATCTTTAACATAAATTCTGGCTTTTATATTAAAATTAGATTTTTTAAATATACATATTTTTTGTTAAAAAGGTGATAAAAAATGAGCGCGTGTGTTTTTTAAAGGTGGAATATCCATATTTGACGGTAATCTGAGATGCGTTTATAAACTTCACATCAGGTAATTTTGTTTAAGTCCTTATTTATGTATTTATATAAATTTAAATACCTGATATGCTGTCAAAATAGTTTACTTTTTATATAGGTAAAAAAACATAACCAGCCCGACTCTTTGAGCAACCATTGCACGCAGTCACTTTTTATAGTCGCTTCAGTTGTCTTATGCAACGCTTAAGGTTGCCTAGGCAACGTCAAGACAACTCAAAAATCGTCCACCAAATTAGTGCAGAATTGGGTCGTCTTCTAGGCAATAACAACGTTGTAACAAAACGTTGCCACGCGGTAGACAACGTTGTCGCGTCGACAAATTGCTACTTGGGTAGCCCTCTCGTTAGTATTGGATCAGATAACAGCTAAACTACTGGATAATATTCCCTGGTGCTTAATGTATGTTGATGATGTAATATTAGTAGAGAATAGTGAAAAAGATTTAGAACAAAAACAGGGACAGTGGTTAAACACTCGAGGAAAAAGGTTTAAAACTTAGTAGGATAAAACAGAGTATTTAGAATGTGCATTTAAAATGAAGTTACTACAAGTCAAATGTTATCTTCTTCATGGTGAAATTATTGTGAAAAGTAATAGTTTTAAGTACCTAGGTTTAGTATACAGAGTACTAGGGAAATAAGCAAGTGGTGTGTTGTGTGATAGAAAATTTTACAAAACAGCTATAAGACTAGCTATGATGTACGGAACTGAGTTTCAGATACGTAAAAAGAAAGAACAACAACGAATTCATGTGACGAAAATGAATAGCTTAGATGCATGAGTGGAGTGACCAAAAAGGTTAAAATTAAGAATGGGTATATTAGAGGAAGTCCAGCGGTGAAAGCGATTTATGTCAAAATGATAGAGCATAGGTTAAGATGGTTTGGTCAAGTTCAACGTGACGTAATTTCCCAATATGAAGACCAAAGGAGACCTGGAGAGACGCTTAGACAGGACATGTCGGTAAAGGGATTCGTATTGTTATGGCCCAAGTAAGAAAATTATGGAGAAATGTAATTCGGGAAGCCGACCCCGCATGGGGATAAAGGCAATGATAATGACAATGGCAGATCCAGGGGAGGGCGATAGGGGCGATCGGCCCCCCTCTAAAACCAAGTTATATGTAAAGAATATAAAAACATTCATTTATTCAATGCTTTTTCATAGAAATTTAGTCAATCGGCCCCCCTCTTGACGATGCTGGATCCTGCTGAATCTGCCACTGGTAATGATGATGACAACCAAGTAACGTTCCAGTCACATAAGGGTTAAATTAAATAGCGATATTGAAGTAATCGTAATTATTAAGTTATTTTTTAATTTCGATTATTTCGAAACTATACCTTCCTCCGCTATTGGTAATTTGATTGACGGCTTTATCTGAATTTGGCGGTTTTCAATGAAAATTGGCTAAGAAGGGTGAAACGGAGAATATTTTACCTACTATTTTACGAAAACTAGTCTGATATATAAAGGTCTAACTATGTTCTCTAAAATTGTTATAAGTTCAAAACAAGCTATTTTGTCTCCTCGTGTTAATTCGCCCCCAACTAGCCTATCCCTAATGTCACATCCAATATGTTTATACACAAAATAATTTCAATCAAATAACTTTTTTTAAAAGTTGTCATATTCTTAATAGGTATCAACATCAACAAGTCTATAAAAACATGATACATGATGTTGATTCGGTCTAAAGTAAATACCAATATCGTGTTCGTTTACCCAATTTCAGATGTTCCTTAACTTATCACGTTTATATACGTGACAAAAAAGAAACGAAATAAGGGAATACAAGGCTCATTTATCTCAGAAGTAAAAAATTTGAAAATTTTAATTGAAAGAATAGACCAAAGGGACTTACGAATAATATCAAACGTTTACTAGAATCAAACAGCACAAATTGTAATACACAACGAAAGCAGTCCAGAAATTGAAATCAGGAAAGGTGTTAGTCAGGGATGTATTATGTCTCCATTATTATTTAATGTGTATAGTGAAGCCATTTTTGAAGAAGCGTTGCTATCTCAAAGTGAAGGAATAATAATTAACGGAAGATCTACAAACAACATAATATAATATATGCAGAATAACTCCAATTACTACTAAACAAAACAGTTTCTGTGAAAAATATTCACTAAGAATGAAAATAAAAATGACGAAATACATTATAACAACTAAGGAAATAATATAGAAACAAACATACATTTGGGAAATGTACCGATAGAAAGAGTTGATGAAAATACAAATAGGTTAGGAACCTGGATTTTAAATAATAATGATCAAACAACAGAAATAAGGGCCAGGATGGAAATAGCAAGAAATGCGTTTGTAAATGAAAACAATTACATACCTATAACAAAGACCTTAAATTAGAACTGAGAGTAAGCGCCCTCAGATGCCACGTATTATCGATACGATAATATGGACTTGAAAGCTGGACAGTGAAGTAAGAACACATAAATAAGCTACAGTCATTTGAAATGTGGTGTTAAAGGATGATCTTTAGAATGGCATGGACAGAGAAGAAAACGAACTCGGAAGTATTGCGAGAAATGGTAAAAGCATACAAGATAATAAACACAATATAAATTAGAAAGTTACAACATCTGGGACACGTAATGAGGGGACAGCGATATGAAAAGCTGACTGATAATAGAGGGAAAGATAAGAGAAGGAAGGACTACAGAAAGAAGGAGAACGTCATGGTTGAAGAATTTAAGGGATTGGTTTAAGTGAAGTTACGAATATCTAATCTAATCTAATAAGGTGTAAATTAGAGCTGTAGGGTCAAATAATAGAAAAAGTCATGGAGTTTAAATATATAGGCATCACACTGTGCAGCTACGGAAAGCTCGAAACAGAAGTGGAAGATCAGGTGAGTAAAGCAACCAGAGCCGCAGGTTGCCTGAATGAAACAATATGGAGAAATAAAAACATCAGAAAAGAAGTGAAAGGCAGAATTTACAAAACAATCATCAGACCAATAATGACATATGCGGCAGAAACACGAGCTGATACAGAAAGGACAAAAAGAATGCTAGAAACAGCAGAGATGACAACATTGCGAAAAATCGATGGTAAGACGCTGTGGGATAGAGCTAGAAGTGCAGATATACGAAGGAGATGCAAGGTGGACAACATTAATAACTGGGTGAAAAGCAGAAGAGTAGAATGGAATGATCACGTAAGCCGAATGGCAACAAATAGAGTAGAAAGGACGGCGAGAGACGGTTCCCAATAGGAAGACGATCAGCAGGAAGACCACGAAAAAGATGGAATGACAATTTACTGGAGGCACATTGAAAACAGACAGAGTTATGTCTATGTAAAAAGAAGAAGAAGAAGAAGAAGGTTTAGAGTAGGTAAAATTGTGATGATGATATCTAACCTCCGATATGAAGACGGCACTTAAAGAACAAGAAGAAGAACTCAAAAATGTTTAGGGGGAAAATATACCAAAAAGTACAAGCCTGAGATACATTTATTAAAGAAGACTATATTAATTTTTGATTTGTAAATTCGGATACCAGATTAGTCTCAAAATATACAATATTTAAATTAATTATATCAATTATCATTTCAATTATAAACGTCTAAACAGATAAAATTGAAAATATGTAACCTTAACAATTTTAAAACAACTCAAGGGTTTTTACGCGTATATTTTGGTGGCTAAAAACATGTAAACCCGTGATAACACTGATGATGGAATATTGATTCCAAAAACGTTCTATTGTGATATAACCCTTTTTAGAGATTTTAAATATACCTATTTCCTTGTGGCATTTTTATGATTAATTATTTATATGGGAAATAAGCCACAATTAAAATGAAAAAAATAATTTTATTAACGTTTCGACGCCCAAATCGGGTGCCGTTGTCAAAATACAAAATATTACTAAAATAAACTAAAGTGTTGTTGCTAAGCAAAAAAATTCTTCTAATAATTTATTTAATCTCACTCATTTATATTGGCAATTCAGACATATATTATACATTTTAAAGTAGAAGACTTTAAAATGATATTGCCAATATTTATGAGTTGCGTTCCTGGGACGACTTACTGAAAGATAGTTCATTCGATTACATGAAATTAACCCCAACTCAAGAATATCCGTCATAAAAAATTATAGCATGTGATATGTCTTTAAAAAAGTAAGTAAATTTAAATAATCACCAAAATAAACAGTAAGTCGTCCCAGGAACGCAACTCATAAATATTGGCAATATCATTTTAAAGTCTTCTACTTTAAAATGTATAATATATGTCTGAATTGCCAATATAAATGAGTGAGATTAAATAAATTATTAGAAGAATTTTTTTGCTTAGCAACAACACTTTAGTTTATTTTAGTAATATTTTGTATTTTGACAACGGCACCCGATTTGGGCGTCGAAACGTTAATAAAATTATTTTTTTCATTTTAATTGTGGCTTATTTCCCATATAAATAATTAATTTTAAATATACCGTTTACAAGATATGGTTTATATACAGCGTGAGGTAGATAAAGGGCCTATTAGAAATATTTCGCGAACTAAAGGAAAGAAAATCATGAAAATTGGAATACAGGGGTTTTGAGGTGTGAACTATTTAATGAAAATAATTTGGTCTCTTTGCTACTTCCGGTTATAGCGGAAGTTGATTGTAACTTAATTTTTTTAAATGGGACACCCTGTATATTTTTACATTTTCGGATTCACCTCGATTTCTTCTTTCTTAAAATATAAGGTTTTGTAATATTGTACAGGGTAGGTTAAAAGATAATTACGTTTTCTTATTAATTTCGTAGCAACAATCACATCTTGTAAGATTGTAGTAGTTGGACATAATAAACTCTATTTATATTCAAATGATTTTTAGTATAGTCTACTATTGTTTAGAATTATTGGTATAGTTAAATTTTTCATTTTACTATACATGGTTGGTCGAAACTCGGAATGAGTATTTTCTGAGTTTTCTTAAATGGAACACGCTGTATTTTAGTATTGTAATGAAATGTTATTTCTTTGGACTCTTTAAATTCTTAAGCACTCCCTACACCTAACTGCTTTAATTTCTGAGTTAGTGGCGATTCAACCCAAACATTAATTGGAACACAAAATACGTTAAATTTTATTAGGTTGGCCATGAAAATATTTAATCACAAATAATTTTTTGGAAATAAATACATATTAATCTAGACTAAAACTTAAAATTGCCAATAATGGTTAATCTATCAAAATACCATCGAAGTTAAGATTGTTGGTGCGATTAACAATTAAGCACAAATTAAAGCAGTTAGGTATAGGGACTGCTTAAGAAGTAAAAAAGTACCATGAAATATCATTTCATTACAATACTAAAATATAGGGTGTTCCATTTAAGAAAACTCAGAAAATACTCATTCCGAGTATCGACCCACCCTGTATACTAAAATTAAAAATTGAGCTATACTAATAATTGTTAACAATAGTAGACTATATTAAAAATCATTTGAACATAAATAGAGTTTATCATGTCAAACTACTACAATGCTACAGGGTGTGAATATTGCTACGAAATTAATAAGAAAACGTAATTATCTTTTAACCTACCCTGTATAATGTTACAAAACCTCATATTATAAGAAAGAAAAAATTGAGGAGAATCCAAAAATGTAAAAATATACAGGGTGTCCCATTTAAAAAAACGAAGCTATAAGCAACTTTCAGTATAACCGGAAGTACCAAATAGATGAAAATATTTTCATTAAATAATCCGTCTTCAAAACTCCCTTATTCCAATTTTCGTAATTCAGTTGCCTTTGGTTCTCGAGATATTTCTAATAGGCCCTTTATCTGCCTCGCCCTATATATAAATGTTGTTTTAGATAAAATTAAATAATTCTGTCCATTTTTTTTAATCCAAAATTGAAGTTGGGCAGAACATATTCAACTTCAAAATAGATAAAAGATGACAACGAAAAACTGCCGGTCTAGCCAGATAGAAGGGTCAGACAAAGGGCAGAAAATAAACAGTTAAAATGAGGGAATCTCACGGACATGAATTTACAGAATATTTATGAAAAGGTTGACTATTCATATTTTAGGTATACAGTATGTAGGTATATGTGTAGGTTGTCCATTAATAATCATGACCAACACATACAACTTTCAAAATCTTTAAAGGTGCAGTTCAACACTATTATTGTGGTATAAATTTTAACCAAAATAATTTGTACTGGTTTTAAGGTAATAAAACAATAAAACATATATAAAATATTACAAAAATTTACTAAAAAACGCAATACAAAAATAATTATTAGTCACTAATCTTCACTAAAATTCAATTAATAAATTGTTAGTGTTACAATTTATTAAACTTTTAATCATATTTCTGCTGGCATGGATATTCATTCGCAAGAAGATGATCTTGACTATATTTTTTAACTTTTGGATACTGGGTACATTCTTTATCCAGAATATCAGTCAAACAGTGCACGGCTGGTAAAAATCGCCTAAAATTTAAAAATGAGTTAATTGAAAAGTTTATAATTATATGTCAGATTGTAAATTTAAATACATTGAAGAAACTCTAGAAGTTTCATAAAAATATTTTTTTGTTTTTTTATCTCTCCCCTTCCTTTTACCCTATCGGATTTGGGTAGTTTAATTTCCATTCATCCATATCTTCCTTTTTTTTTTCTATTTCCTGCCATTGTTTTCAATTCCTTAAGTTGATTTTTTTAGCTATTCCAGATTCTACTACTTGCTGTATTCATTTTTTTGTCTGCCTTTTTTTCTTTTTGCGATGTTGTTTGCTTCGTAGACTTTTCTTGCAATTCTGTTAGGTTGCATCCTCAACAAATGCATATAGCAGTTCATTTTCCCCTTTGCTATTTTATTAATTGGAATCTATAGGAATTTTATTTTTTTATTTAGCGTATGGCTTAAGTATATCACAGAATATATTTAGATTTATGAATTATACAATGCATCACAAACAGATGTCCAATTGTTTTATATATTCGATTGACCCTTCGGTTGCCATTACAAAGTCTATAGGGTCGCCTGTGTATGCTCTGCGTGGGCAGTCCTGAACAATGTGACTGATCGTCTGTCTTGCAGCGCCGCAGTCACAAGAAGGCGAGGGGAGTTTACCCCATCTGTGGAGGGAGTCGGCGCATCTTCCACAGTTTGTTCGAATTCGATTAAGGGCTGCCCAAATCTTACGGGGACGTTCAAATTCGCCAGGTTTCCCTATGATGTCCGGTAGACTATGGTAATGCGGATCTGTCCTACTTTCCCAATCTTCTCTCCATCGGGTATTTAAGTCAAAGTTGGATTGCTGCAGCGCTTGAGCAGATTGTAGAGGGGGTAACCTGGATCGGAGACGGTTTCCAAGAATATCGGGGATGTCGTTGTGGACTAGAAGCTGGCGACTGTCCATTATTTTGTTATATTCTTTAACCAATGCCTGTTTGCGGCGTAGGTTGGGTGGTGCTATATTACTAAGGGTAGGTAGCCACATTGTAGGGGTGGGCTTAATTGTGCCTGTTATCATACGCATAGTACGGTTTAGTTGGGTGTCGACCAGGTGGGTATGCCTGCTATTTAGCCACACTGCAGCACAGTATTCTGCCACCGGATATATCAGGCCAAGAGCAGAGGATCTTAATGTTGATGCTGTGGACCCCCATGTAGTGCCGCAGAGTTTCTGTATTATATTGTTGCGTGTTTTCAATTTTCCTGCTGTTTTCGTCAGGTGTTCTCTGAATGTGAGCGTTCTGTCTAGAGTAACCCCAAGGTATTTCGGGTATTTATTGTGTTTTAACAGCTTGTTATTAAAATACACTCGCAATTCTCTGTTTGCCAACTTGTTGTTTAGATGAAAAGCTGATACTTCAGTTTTTGTAGTACTTGGCTGTAGTCTCCATTTCTTAAGGTATTCGCTGAGGATGGATAAGTCATTCGTGAGAGTGATTTCTGTAGTTTCTAAAGATTGGTGGCTTGTTGCAAGGGTCCAGTCGTCAACATATCCAAACTTCCGAGATTCGGTTTCAGGCATGTCAGCAATATAGAGGCTGAAAAGTAAAGGGGCAAGGACAGAACCCTGTGGAAGACCATTGTTAAGTTTCATCTGTCTACTCGTCTCCTTTCCCATTATAACCTGGAAGGCTCTGTTGGTCAGCATGTTGTCAATGAGGTTAATTATCTTTCTGCAGGGGATAATGCGGGCCAGTTTATATATTAATCCCTGTCTCCAAACAGTATCATATGCTGCTGTTAGATCTATAAATACTGTTGCTGTCTTTTGTTTCTTTTGAAAACTAGCTTCTATAAAAGTTGTTAATGACAGCACTTGGTCCGTACAGCTTCGATGAGGGCGGAAGCCAGCTTGTTCAATGGGGACATTTTCTATAGGAATAAAAGGCAGGTTTCAAGCATCTAGTTTATTAAATCTGGCCAACTGGGTTTAGGCCAGATTTAATAAACTAGATGCTCGAAACCTGCCTTTTATTCCTATAGATTCTATATATTCGAGAATTCAACCTACTTCTATTTTATTTTAATAATAGACCAGTAAGGATCTGTGAAAAAACGTCTATTTTTGGATGTGAGAGGTGGCATTCGGATTTTTGCAGATAAAGTTAGGTGACATCTTCAGTAATAATAATTGACTTATGCTCCTTCTCATATATGGCCGAAACATTAACAAAAAAATTAAAATATTTAAAAATTTCGAAAAACGTCGAATTTAAAAATTTCGGAAAAATTTTTTTCTTTTTTCTTTGCTTATAACTTTAAAACGATTCGTTTTGGAACAAAGTCGTAGAAAAATAAAATTAAGATAATTGAATTTTGTATGATATACGACTGGTCAAAAATGTCTTAACGTATTACCTTTTCTGCAATATAGCAATAAATACAAAATAAGGGGGCAAAATACGCCTGTTGTTATTAAATGTTTTTAACCACTTTGGTAGCACCTAGAACCTTAGTAATTCACTTAGGAAATTGCTTGTAACATGCTTAAATCGTGTACCAAATTTCATTAAAATCGACCTAATAGATTTTGCATAATAAATTTGCAATCTAAATGTTTTTAAAAAAGTTCAAATTTTTTAAAATCTTTCTGAACAAAAAGTAGACCATTTAGAAGTTGTCTAATTTTTTTACATATAAAGAGGTGCTCTATCTGTCTAATACACTTTACAGAATTAAAATGGGTTTATTTAAGGGGCATCAGCAAAGTTTTAAACTTATAAACAAATTTTTGGCTTATAAACAAATAGCTTTGTTTAATAATAAAAAAATTAATTTTTAGCAATGCAAATTATTAAAACCGGTAAATTTGACTTAAACTTTCAAATGCTGTCAGCAGAATTGCTATTTTATTTTTTAATCAAAAGTTATTCGCGTTCAAAAATTGCGATTTTTCGAATTTTTGAAAGTTCCACTGCATTTATCTCGAAAACTATGCATCCTACTAAAAAACTTGTAAGAACATTTTTTGCGTAGAATTACCCAAGAAATACAAAAAAATGTTTTATTTTGCGAAAAATCGATGTTATGTAATTCCTCAAGTTCTTTGTTTATAACAATTTTATCGACATCCGCATCAACTGTTACCCAAAAAAATCGTGTTCTACGGGTCAAAAAATACATAAAAATCTTGGGTAAGTCCATCTAAATAAAGGAGCCCGTAGCACCCCCTCTTGGCTACAGGACTAATTTGTTTATAAGCCAAAAAATTGTTTATAATTTTAAAACATTCCTGAGGTTGCTTAAACAATCCGATTTCAATTATGTAAAGTGCATTAGATAGGTGGTGTGCTTCTTTATATGTAAAAAAATTGACAAATCTTTGTATGTTCTAGTTTTTGTTGTGCAAGATTTTAAAAAATTTAAATTTAAAAAAAAAAGTTTAAATTTCAAAATTATTATTCAAAATCTAGTAAGTCAATTTTAATGAAGTTTGGTGTACGATTTTAGCACATTACAAAAATTTTCTAAGCGAATTAGGAAGGTTCCAAGTGTAACCTAAGTAATGGAAAGTCATTGAATAAGGACAGTCTTGTTTTGCCCCCTTATTTTATATTTATTGCTATTTTGCAGCAAGGGTGATAAATTAAGACATTTTTAACCAATCGCATCTGATAGAAAATTTAATTGTTTTTGCTTTATTCCTATACGACTTTGTTCCAAAATGAATCCTTTTAAAGTTATAAGCAAAAAAAGTAGGAAAAAAACGAAATTTTTGGAAATTTTTAAATATTTTATTTTTTTTTTATTAATGTTCCGGGCATATGTGAGAAGGAGCATAAATCAATTATTATTAACGAAGTTATCACCTAACTTTATCCGCAAAAATCTGAATGCCACCTCTCACATCCACCTAAAAACAGATCCTTACTGGTCTATAATTATTGGTTCTTGGTTGGCAATTCTCCTAATAGTATCGTTGCTTAATCTATTCCATTTTTTCTTTCCACCTATCCTTTTAGGTATCTCATCTCTATTTCATTTATCCGGCTTTTATGTTTTTCCAGAATTGTCCAGTTTTCACTTGCATAGAGCACAGTCCGTATCACTATTGTGTTCTCCTTTGCCAGTATTCAGGCTAACTCATAGTCTAACTTGTTTAATTTCTTTGCTCTATTTGATATTTTCCACTCTATTTTTCCGTCGTTAGTAATTATACTTCCCGAATATTCATAAGTCATAATAGACCAGGGCGGATCTGTGAAAAAACCTCTATCTTTAGATGTAAGAGGTGGCATTCGGCTTTATGCTGATAAAGTTACGTGACAACTTCAATAATTATAATTGACTTTATAAAAAACATTAATAAAAAAATTAAAATATTTAAAAATTTCGAAAAATATCGATTTTTTTCTACTTTCTTTGCTTATAACTTTAAAACGATTCATTTTGGAACAAAATTGTGGGAAAATAAAATAAAGATAATTAAATTTTGTATAATATTGCACTGGTTAAAAATGTCTTAAATTATTACCCATTCTGCAAAATAGCAATAAATACAAAATAAGGGGGCAGAATAAGCCTGTTTTTATTTAATGTTTTTTAACCACTTTGGTTAAACTTAGAACCTTCCTAATTCGCGTAGAGAATGCTTATAACATACTTAAACTTTCCACCAAATTTCAATAAAATCGACTTAATAGATTTTGCATAATAAATTTTCAATCTAATTTTTTTTAAACAGTTAAAATTGTTTAAAAACCTTCTGAACAAAAAGTAGACCATTTAGAAGTTTGCTAATTTTTTTACATATAAACAGGCACTGTACCTATCTAATAAACTTTGCAGAATTAAAATCGGATGATTTAAGCAGCCTCAGCAATGGTTTAAAGTTGTAAACAATTTTTTGGCTTATAAACAAATAGAATATCTCCGTTACTATTACATTAAATTAAATTCACAAAACGAAACTAGAAAATACTCGGTACGACGCTTATTTTAAAACTAAAAAATTTGAATTGTGAGGACTAGTTCCTGAGATACAGCCGGTTAATAACCGTCGTACAGAGTATTTTCTAGTTCCGTTTTGTAAATTTAATTTAATATAATAGTAACGGAGATATTATATTTGTTTATAAGCCAAAAAATTGTTAAACTTTAAAACATTGCTGAGGCTGCTTAGATAATCCGATTATAATTCTGTAAAGTTTATTAGATAGGGAGAGTGCCTGTTTATTTGTAAAAAAAATAACTAACTTCTAAATGGTCTACTTTTTGTTCAGAAAGTTTTTAAAAAATTTGAATTTAAAAAAAAAGATTGCAAATTTATTATGCAATATCTAAAGTTCGATTTTAATGAAATTGGGTGGACGGTTTAAGTATGTTATGAGCATTTTCTAAGCGAATTGCGAAGGTTCTAAGTGCAACGAAAGTGGTTGAAAAACATTAAATAAAAACAGGTTTTTTTGTCCCCTTATTTTGTATTTATTGCTATTTTACAAAAAGTGTAATAATTCAAGACATTTTTAACCAGTCGTATATTATACAAAATTCAATTGGCTTTATTTTATTTCATTACAACTTTGTTCGAAAATGAATCGTTTGAAAGTTATAAGCAAAGAAAATAAAAAAACGATGATTTTCGAAATTTTTAAATATTTAAATTTTTTTGTTAATATTCCGGACATATTATTTGAGAAGGAGCATAAGTCAATTATAATTACTGAGGTTGTCAGCTAGCTTTATTTGCAAAAATCCGAATGCCACCTATCACATCCATCTCAAAACAGATCCGGCCTAAGCTATAACTATTTACAGTTCTGAGGTTTTACATTTTATCTTTTTCAATATCCTCCTGATCTTATTTGCCGTTAATTATCATTATATTACTTTTTAAAAGCTTTTCTTCAGTTCAATCGTTTGCGTCAAATCTTTATATGTTAATTTGACTGTCTTTTCTTCAATGCAAATGAATGAAATTTTGCAGACATATGCATTTGCGGGAACAATACACGAATAGTCAATAAACAAATTTTTTGTTTATTAATTGTTTAAATAAAAAAAAACGATTTTAATGGAAAATGCTTAAATTCTCTTGTTTTTACAATGTAGAAACTTGAAACTTTTACAGATTGTAGCTAATTATATGAACTATACATAATTTCACTTTCTACATTGTTTACGTTATGCTTCATAAATAATAAAGTTTCAAATTTATCCAGTTTCTGTCTGATTTCTATCCAATTTTCAGCGAAAAGAAGTTATGGCACAGTAGATAGACGAATGCTGCCCTTAGTATTGTCATGTCATGGGCTTTGACTGTCTAATAAAACGGAAGGTTCGACTGTTGACTACGCACTACGCTGTCGTGAACTTGGGCCCGAAAATGTTTGCGTAAGGGCAGGCTTACGTTGCATTGAGCCGAGTGCGATCATTAAGGTACCTATCCATACAAGGGTGAACCCCGCTCGGTGTAGCTGCTCAAATGGATACGGCGCCCCCTACATATAAACCGCAAACGGGTTGAATCTAAGAGGGTGAGTTCCGAGCGGCGATCACCGACGTATCCACTATGTGGAGCTGCTACACCGAGCGAGGTTTACCCTTGTATGGATACGCACCTTTAGACGGCTTGCGCATCTAAGAACTTCATTATAGTAAAGCATTAGAATAAATTGAATAGTAAAGCATTAGAAGAGATGGAAAGACTGCGAAAACTGTAATAGGTGTAATTTTAAGAAACGCTTTCCTTTAGTTATGACTGTTATGAGTATGTGTGACTAAAATTGAAAATATTATAAAAGAATCAACTAAAAAGCAAAAAAATAAAAAATATCAAACTCAAAGGATTACTCGAAAAAACGTTCGTTAAAAAAAATGAAAAAATCTAACACATTCGTTAAAGAAAAGCGTGGGGCGCGTCTTCATCGAATAAACGGTTTGAGGATAGCGCTCCACGCTTTTCTTTAACGAATGTGTTAGATTTTTTCATTTTTTTTAACGAACTTTTTTTTTGAATAATCCTTTGAGTTTGATATTTTTTTATTTTTTGCTTTTTAGTTGAATTTTTATAATATTTTAAATTTTAGTCACTCATACTCATAACAGTCTAAAGAAAAGCGTTTCTTAAAAATTTTTTTTTCATATTTTTTCTATCGTTTATTTCCATTTATAGTTCATCTGTTTGCTTTACCCATATATCCATTAGTTTTTGCATTTTAATCGATAGCATCGGAATCTGCTATGTCGATGAATAAATACCTACTGTGTCGTTCACCTACAGTAAGGACTCTATTGTTAACGGTTGTAATTTAGGGCATTCTATTATTTTCTGTAGTTAGTTGGCTCTTACTGTAGTATTTCTCATCAGTTTGTTTACTATTGTGAATAGCAAAGGGCTGAGACTATCTCCTTGTTTAATACCTCTCTTCCAATTAAATTCTTCCTATCTTTCCCCTGTTATTTGTAGTCTTCCTTTTACCTCTTTGTAAGTACTTTCTATAATTTTTGCCAGAGTATGTGGTACATTTATTTTTCTCAGGCATTCTTCTATATTTTGTCTTTCTATCGTGTCGAATGCTGCTCTTAGGTCTATGAATGCTAATACCAGTTTCCCCGTGTCTATCTGCGCTTCTTTCCATTGCGTTCCTAATGGTATATATGTTACAGTTCAAGTTGATTCTCATTTAGAGTTGACTTCAACTAGTTGGAGTCAACTCCAACTGAAACGAGCAGTAAAAGTTGATTTTAAAAATTTAAATCAACTTTTACTAGTTGGAGTTGACTCTTCCTGGATCGATTCAGTAAATGTTGATTATACGAGAATCTCAAGTGCATTTTTGGTGAGTGTGCGTTTCTTTGTTTTGACCGTTTCAACTACTTATTAGTATAGTCTGTAACGTCACCCCCGTTAGGTAAATTATTCTGATTCGATTTTTTGCACAAACTTACTCAAAGAGATATATCCGTATAACAATCCTTATAACAAATACACAGGGTGTCACGCGGTACCGCGGTCGAAAAATTGTTTAACCAATTTTTGTTAACCAAATTCACAAAAATAATTTTTATCTACTCTATCTCATATTATGTAAAGCAGCGGTTCTCAATCTGTGGTACATGTACCACTGGTGGTACATTTCATTATTTGCGGTGGTACACAAAACACACAAAAACTTAAAATAGCAGTACATAGTAAGTCTTGATTATACAATCTAAAAATATAGAAATATAATAAAAGAAACTTTAGATGTTACATGCCTCAAAAAGATTGAGAACCGCTGATGTAAAGGTTTTATTGTGTGAAAATTGTAAATATAGATAGCAGTACATGAAGGGTTTAAAGTGTGTCTGAAGTAACAATGTATTTTAAATCGGTTTTACTTTTTCGCACTGTTTTTTAGCACAATTTCATATAATTAAACATCCTTAACTTTTGCCTTCGGGAGGAAATCAGACACGCCCTTGCAACGGCAACTGAAATGCTCACAAAACAGCGACCACGAAAGCAAAGATGGATGACAGAGGAAATATTGGATTTAATGGACGTCAACTAAAAAACAACAAATCTGTAGGAAAAGATGAAATACCAGCTGAGCTATTGAAGTTAATCAACGAGGAAAACTTAGACCTTTTTCTTGGACTATTTAATAATGTTTACAATACAGGGACTATCCCTAAAATATGGCTTGAATCAGTCTTCATACCACTGCCAAAAAGAAGAACGCCAAATTATGCCAGGACTTCCGCCTTGTAAGTCTATTAAATAACATTCTGAAGCTTTTCTTGCGTATCATCACAGAACAGAATATATTATAAAAAATGTGATGAGGTCACCGGTCAAGAACAATTTGGCTTCAGGAAAGGTATGGGGACACGAGAAGCAATATTCTGTCTTCAAACTCTGGCACAAAGATACAAAGATCAGCAAGCAGGCCTTTTTATCTGTTTTATAGATTTTGAGAAAGTGTTCGATAGGGTGAAGCAAAAGACCTTGATAGAAAGATTTAACGACATCGGAGTCGACAAAAAAGATTCTAAAATTATAGAGGCTATTTATTGGAATCAGACAGCAATCATAAAGACCAATGGTAATACGTCAAGGCTAATTGAAATACAACGAGGTGTTAGACAGGGTTGTGTGCTATCACCCATACTTTTAACGTCTACTCTGACGTAATATTTGCGAACTCTTTATCGTACTCTTCAGAAGGAATCAGGATAAACGGGCAGAGAGTAAATAACATCCGGTATGCAGATGACACAGTATTAATGACTGATTCGGACCATAGTCTGCAGATACTGTTGGATAGGGTTACTGAGAGTTGTGAAAAGATGGGAATGAAGATCAATACTGCGAAAACCAAAGTTATAAGAATATCAAGGAACAAAAATTTACCTCTTCCAATAAATATGTGAAACACCAACAGCTTGAATATGTAAGCCAGTACAAATATCTTGATTGTTGGTTCAACAATCAACTTGATTATAAACAAGAAGTCAAGAGCGAGAATAGAGGTAGCCCGACAGGGGTTTATCAAAATGAAAAGCTTATTTTGTAACAGTAGCATTAATATCAGCCTTAGATGTCGTTTTCTGCATTGCTATGTGTGGTCAATACTTTTTGTATGGAACGGAGGCCTGGACACAACACAACACTGATGAACAAGTTGGACGCCTTTGAACTCTGGCTTTATAGAAGAGACTTGAAAATACCTTGGACAACCCACACCACCAACGAATATGTTCTGAGGAGAATAGGTACAGATAGGGAACTGCTAAAAATCATTAGAGTCAGAAAAGTTAGCTACCTGGGACACATAATGAGAAAAAAAAAGTACCGCCTCACGCAACTGATCATCCAGGGTAAGATTGAAGGAAAACGGGATCCCGGTAGGCGCCAGATTTCATGGCTTAGAAATATCAGAGACTGGACCGGCCTTGACTCAACATCTTTATTTAGAGCCGCATTGGACAGAGACAGATTTGCCAGTGTAGTCGCTAACCTCCACTAAAGGAGAAAGCACCACAAGAAGAAGAACTTTCGCCTTGTCATGGCGATGACATGTGAGCAATAAATTACAAAAAAAGTTTTGACAGTTTTGTGGTTTGACAGAAGTTTGAATTTTTAAATGTCAAAATGGTGCAATGGTGTCACACTGGCATCTCACTCGCACTCACATTGATAGCTGCGTCAATACGCTCCTAGCGCTCATTGTTAATAATTAAAAATAACCGCTTAGTAATAAAATAATAACAAAAATTTCTTCAGTATCTTCTAGGGGGTCGTTAAAATTCGTATGACAGTAATGACAGTAGTGACAGATGACTTTTGCATATTGTATACCTACCTAATTACTAAATCTGTAAAGTTTTGATTTATTTTGTATGAATATAATTGCGAAACACTACAGAATTTTACTTTTTGACATAAATTTTATTAATTATAAGATAAATTTTGTACAATATTTTTAATAATTAAAGTAACTAAATTTTAATTTCACTCAAATAAATAATAGATTGCTGCCATTGACCACTTACATTCAATCTCGGTTAATTTGATTAATAATCGCTGCAGGTAAAGTAACATTCTTCTTTCAATACAACAAAGTGTTACTTTACTGCCGAAAATGAGGGCAAATGAGTACAATAATGGATGATTTTAGTGACGTTTGGCGATAAACAATGATTTTAAACAAATTCGCAAAAATAATTTTTTCACTTCGTACAAATTTTTTTTAAATCCTTTGGGCCTTTTTTCTCTAAAATTGACTGTTGTCGAGTTATTAGCGACTTAAATTTTGAAAAACGCCAAAATAACCATTGGACACCATTGGACGGCCGGAATGGTGCATCTCTTTAGCACTCACCATTGACGGCCGCCTAATACGCACTTAGCGCTCATTGTTAATAATTAAAGATAAAGCTTAGTAATAAAATAGTGACAAAAATTTCTGCTGGATCATGTAGAGGGAGCTATAAACTTTGATTTGGTCACTTTCTGACTTTCATAATAATGGATTTTAACCGAGTTATTAAGCCTTGAAAATGGCTATTTTCGCATTTTTCAAATTTTAAATCGCGTATAACTCGACAACAATCAATTTTAGAGAAAAATCACAAAATACCTTTTTTGCTCAGAATAACCCAAATGATCTAAAAAAAATTATTCGAAGTGAAAAAATTATTTTGTTGAATTTGTCTAAAAAAATTGTTTAAACAATTTATCGATCAAGGTACTGCCCGGCACCCAGTGGATTTGTTATAAGGATCTCTTTTTGAGTAAGTTTGTGCAAAAAATTCGAATCAGAGTAATTTACCTAACGGGGGCGACGATACAGCCTAGACTAATTTGAACATATTCAGTAACATTTAATTTCTAGAATCGGCTGTTTGTGTGAATCAGAATCAACTTTTACTAAATGGCATTGGGAAAAGTAAACTTTTCCTAGTTGGAATCTACTTTTACTAGTAAATGTTGAATATAAATCTTCATTTTATATTTATAATCAACTTTTACTGGAACCAGCCGTTAGAGTTGACTCCAACTAGTTGGAGTCAACTCCAACTGGATAATCAACTCGAACTGTAACATATACATATTATGTTGTCATTTATCTGTCTTTGTTCTTCTACTAATTCAAATTTTACTTCTTGTCTTAGTTTCTTCTCTATTACATATTTTCGTATAAATTTGTAAACGTACCGATGACAGACCTGTAGCTCTATAGTTCTTGCAGTTTATTTATTAAATTTTCTTCCTTTATTACTTCGGTATGAAATTATTTCTCACAATATTATTTGCATACTCTAGTATGCCTATGTATTCTGGGTTTATTTTGATTTGCGTTGATGTATCTCTTACTGCGTTTATTTCCTTTCACTTTGCTCTCTTCAGGTATCGTATTTCTTTTTTACCAATCGTCTTTACCTGTAATATTCTTCTTTATCTTCTTCTGATCCCGTTTCGATGTATTTTTTCCATGTCAATTTCTTCTTTTTATTTCTGCCTTTGCTTCTTTGCTCCACTACATTGTCTTTTTCAATTGTTTATTACAGTTAATGGTTCGACACACTTCAGCTAGTGTTTTCTTTAATACTTCATTGTAAGTATTCCATCTTTCTTCCGTTGTCCATGTTTCTTCTTGGCCCTCTATATGTCTCAATATTTTATTAGTTTCCTTCTTGTAAAGTTCTCGCAACTACACCTTCATTTTCTATTTTTAGTTTGTTTAACTTTACTTTCTTGTATTCTTTTATTTCCACCTCTTTTTTCATTCTTCAGTTTTGCAGTGACCATCTTGTGTTGTGTGGAGAGTTTCGATTCCTTTTTCGTTAAGAGCTTTTGCATGTTTTATTCTAGGTTTCTTGTATAGACTATATAATCAATTAAGCTTTTTATATTAGAAGATGAAGACTGATTACTTAGAAATAAAATTTTTATTTTACTTTTTATATTAATTTCTTTCTTTAGCCACAAATGTATATTTGTCTTCAAATGTTTGTTCACTGAGTACATTTCCTATTATAAGGTCATTCGTTTGGCAGAATTCTAGCATTTTAATTCCATTTCTCTTTAATGCTTATTCCTCATATTGTCCAATACATTCTAATGCCCTATTAACGTCCTTACCTGCTCTTGAATTCGAATCTTTTAAGATTATTATTTTTTCTTTTGTCTCTCTTAATTTGTCGAATGTATTTTGGAGTTCATTGTAGAATTCTATCATTGCCTCTTCTTCATTACCTTCTGTTGATCCGTACCGTATATTTGTATTATCCCTATCTTGTCTATTAATTCTATTTGGCTATAATAAATTATTCTAGATGATACTTCTTCGTAGTTTGTTACCTTTGATTCAATTCTTTCATTCACTTATGATACCGAGTCCGTCTTTTGCGCTGTGCCCTACAGTACTCCGGAATAGTAGGTATACGCTATATTTCTCGTTGATATTGATGTGTCGTTTTTCAGAGAAATTAAATACAAAAAATTCAGTGCCAATATTAGTAAAATAATAAAGAAATCAAGAAACTGAAATGGAGACTATACAAACAACAAATGCCTCCATTTTAAATTTTTTAATTTATGATGTTTTGTATCAAGTTAACACAATATTTGACTTAGATATTATGCCACAAGAAAAATTTCAGGTTCAAGAAAACTTATCGAGGTTCTGAAACTGTTTTCTTGTTAAGTTAAATAGTTTATTTAAATAGGGTAAAGCCACAATACACTGCTATGAAAATTACAATTTCCACTCCGGAAATTGTTTTCAAAATGTCATTTTTAAAATATCCTTTTTAAAAACAAACGGAAACCGAAACGTTAAATTTTTACTTAGTCAAAAATTTAATTTTCATTAAAATAAATTATGGCTTAATCCCATAGAAACACAATAAACAATAACTTTGTTTGCATTGAATATTAATTTGTAGATACTTACGAACAGAATATTTCCACGGTGTCGGGAATTCTAACGGAATCATTTGTTCTTTTAGCAGTATCTGATAGACATGTTAAGTAACTGTAAGCCACTTCAAGCCTTTGAAAAATCTTCATACAAGGAGTCAAGTAAACTACAAATATAATACAAAAATGAATAAATCTTGAATATTAAATCTATAAAAATATATTATAATTAAACTCATCTGATAATATCATGATAATGTAAATAATATAAAAATAGAAGATGGCGTTTTGATTAAATCCAAGCTGATTATCCTTTAGATTAAGCTGATTACTCAATTACTTAAGCTACAGGAAAATGTATCGATACGTGAGTCAAAAATCAAATCTGAGCATGGAGAACAAACTTCTGATTTATACATGTATTTTAAAACTGGTATGGCTTTATGCAGCAAAAATATGGGGAACAACAAGTAACACCAACATTCAAAAGCTTGAACGATTCCAATCAAAGGTATTGCGCCAGAACTGCAATACCCCAGTGGCGGCTTTTTTGGGGGTAGGCAGGATAGGCCGGGCCTACCCAATGATTTTAAGAGCTTTAAAATAGAAAAAGATATTCAAAAATTATGTTAAAGCATGTAAATAACTTTTAAATGTACTAAATCACTCAATACATGAGCGTCCGTTAAGATAACTTTGTTATTACTGAATTCACAGAAAGCATCGAATCGTATTCAGGCATTTTAAATATCATTAATAGGCCCGCTCGGAGCTGGCCGACTCCGCTCACATAAGATCTCCGTACAAAAAGCGTTCGAAGTGAAGCAGCTTTCCAGACAACGATTTTTATATTGTCGTGTTATGCCTGGTGTATAGGCCCGATTCAATCTGGCCTTCGCCCACTTCGCCGTGCCTCTTTGCTACTTGTAACCGAATTGTGACTAAGAAATTTGCACAAAGCAAAGAGAGAAGAATAAACCTGCTCTATAAATAATAAAATATGTATGTAAACTATTTGTATATTTTAGTTAATAATTTGATTTAGTTTTAAAAATATAATTAAATGTAAATCTGTTACAGTTGCCTTCTAAGTATTTTTATAGTGTGGAAAATAGAGGTTGAACCTCGCAAAATGGACACAAGTCCGGTTTTATTTTTTTTTTTTCTGGTATATCAAGGGGAGCTTATTATGAGACTAACTTATCCTTAAAAAAATTCGCCGCGGAACCCCCATTTCATCCCTTTAAAGGGGGTAATTTGTGGTTTTTGCGAAACGTAGCCCCTTCTGTACGTTTTGAAAAAATTTAGTTAATAGTAAAATGAAGAGGACTATATTTCCCACCATTTATTTCCCGACAGCATATGTCTATCACCCACCGTTTAGCGGGGGTGGCGCCCCAAAGCTGACAAATTTTTAAAAAAGATGTTTTAAAAAAAATATTTTTACCTAACTGTAATGAAAATTAAAAAGAAACCCTAGGGAAATTAATCACAAGTAAGTAGCTGATTTTTTTGGTATAGGTTTCATTTAAGGGGAATTGCCCATTTTTTAATTACGGGGTGTGACATTTAAAAAAAAACCTTTTTATACCATCTGAACCGCCTATACTATGTAGAGTAAAACAACTTTCAGCGATTATCCATGTACTAATGTTATTTACCTATTAAAAGAAATGAAAAATATGAATATACCTGCAAAATTAATAAGATTGACCAGAATGACAATGATGGACACAACAGCAAAGGTCAAAACAGTGGATGGTGAAACGAAGAATATCAACATAGAACACGGGGTAAGACAAGGTGACAGCCTATAGACAACGCTCTTTAATATAGCCTTGGAGGGAGTAATTAGAAACACAGGGCTAACAAAAAAGACAATAATCCAAAATTCTACACAAATAATAGGGTATGCAGACGACCTAGGGTTGATAGCCCGTGACAAGAGAAGTCTAGAAGATGCACTGCTAACATTGACAAGAGAGGCAAAAATCAGGGGGTTAATAATTAATCAGAAACAAACAAAATACTTAATAAGTACGAGAAATCAAGACCAACTAAATAGAATAAAAGAGATAAGAATAAGTGATAATGTATTTCAAAGGGTTGACTGCTTTAAATACTTAGGAGTGATAGTAGATGGTCAAAACAGAAGAAGCATAGAGATAAATGAAAGAGTTAAAGCAGGGAATAGGGCATTCTGGAAATACCACAAGTTACTTAAAGATAAAAACCTAAGCAAGAAAACAAAGACAAAGATATATAGAGCGGCAATTAGACCAGTCATCACTTATGGAGCAGAAGCAATGTGCCTTACAAAAAAAGATGAAGAAAAACTGAGAATAATAGAAAGAAAAATTATTAGAAGAATACATGGCCCAATCAAAACAGATCAAGGAGAAATACGAATTCTGATGAATCACGAAATAAGAAACCTAATGGAAGGAGACGATATAGTGAGATTCATTAAAGCACAAAGGCTAAAATGGTTTGGCCACATCCAACGAAGAGAAGCAGATGCACTAATTAGGCAGATAACAAATTGGACGCCAGTAATAAACAGACCTGACCTAGAGGAAGACCGAAAATAAGATGGGAAGACCAACTGCGAGAGGATATATCCAATATGGAAATTACAGGCTGGAGAGAAAAAATACAGAATAGGAAAGAATGGAAACAGATTACAGAAAAAGCAAAAAAACACGAAAATCTATAAAGGATAATGAAGAGGAATTATGCGGACCAATCCACCGCATGAAATGGATTAAAAGAGCTCATGAACCTGAGCGACCTATACTCTATACTAGAGTGACCGGTCTATATATATAGTGTTATTTACAAATTTCTATAATGCACCCCGATTTTTTTCCGGAGCACCCCAAAAAAAAGGAGAATTAATAAAGAAAGTGACTTTCTTGGAATCCTTCGCACACCATGATATTTATTAAAATGCTTCATATATCATTTTGTGCACGTTCTTATTACCCATGCATGGACAACAAAAGCGATTTCTTAATGCAACCCCTGTAGCCAAAAAAAAAATAAATAAACGGGGGTTGAAAACATTTTTTTTCTTTGCTTTTTGACCCATATGGACATATGCTCCATCAATAGGGTTTTTCATAAATATATATGATTATTGCAACATCCCTGCGGAAACTACCCCTATTCTTGAAAATAAGCTGCAGAAACTACCCCTATCCCTTGGAGAGCATGTTTTGACGATTTTCTCATTACCTATGCATTTTTTTAAAACAAACTTATACAGAATTAAAGACCACTATTTTCTCAACAAATAAGGTCCTATGCATTTTTTTCGTATAAGCAACCGTTACGGCACAGTGGCGCCTCCAGTTTTTGTTTTTTCTTTCGTCACCTATTCATTTTATGGATAACATACTTATGGAAAATAAAAGAACGCACTGTCTCATACACATTATGACTCATGCATATTTTATTTTCTTTGTACCCTAAAACCACAGTGGTGGCCCAAAATCAATTTTTTATTATTTTCTTTAATAATTCTCCTTTTTTTGGGTGGTTCCGGGGAGGGAAAATATGGGGGTGAATTATACACATTTGCAAATAACACTAGTACATGGATGTACGCTGAAAGTTTTTTTTACTCTAGCATAGGCCGTTCAAATGGTATAAAAAGGGGTTTTTTAAAATGTAACACCCTGTAATTAAAAAATTTGCAATTTCCTTTAAATGAAACCTATATCAAAAAATCACCCACTTAGTTGTGATTAATTGCCGCAGGGTTTCTTCTTAATTTTCATTACAGTTAGGGAAAAATATTTTCTAAAACATCTTTTTTAAAAATTTGTCAACGTTGGGGCGCCACCCCCGCTAAACGGTAGGTGATAGACATATGCTGTCGGGAAATAAATAGTAGGAAATACAGTCCTCTTCATTTTACTATTAAGTAAATTTTTTGCAAAACGTACAGGAAGGGCTACGTTTCGCAAAAACCACAAATTACCCCCTTTAAAGGGATGAAAAGGGGGGTTCCGGGGCGAAATTCTTTAAGAAAAAGTTGGTTTCATAACGAGCACCCCTTGATAAACCAGAAAAAAAAATAAATCCGGACTTGTGTCCATTTTGCGAGGTTCAACCTATGTTTCCTACACTATTTTACATAAAAATAATTTTATATTTGCATATTACGTATTAATATACATAGCTATATGTAATTTGCTGGTTGGCCTTCCCAAAATTTTACCCCACCAGCCGCCACTGCAATGCCCCTTGTTATGTTTCGAACCACAGATTACACCACGATCTATAGCTACCAACTGTTAGCGAAGCAATATATCTGCTGTGAACTCTACAAATAAGACCAGATTATCTTGCCATCCGAATCCGCTCTCCACTCACCTGCTCAATATCTCACATGAAAGAAAACTAAAGAGACCTGACCCTTTGGACCTCTAGTACATATCTGGAGAAACATAGTGTAGTGTCATAGTGCGGTACAATAATAAAATGTTAGATTCAGTGATCTTTTTTAAACTTTTTTCGTATTTCTATTTTTATTTTTACTTTTAGACTAATTACTTTTACTTTTAGACTACATATTGCTTCTACATATTGCACAATAATTATACATATTCTTGTTTGTAATGAGACGTATTACAATAAATATTAAATGTTAAATAAAAAAATGTTTCCTTGTTCCCCAGTGCATAGCCTTTATTCAATAGCCTCCTTGTTTCTTTTCTTAGTTTTCAAGTTTTCTGCTTCAAAAAGGCGTTTTATATTATGCACCTTAGTTTTGATTGGGCAGTTGTCCTGGTGCAATATAATAATTGCTTTCCTGACACTATCATTAAATTAAATTAGTTTAAATTCTGATAAAGAAATTGTAGACTTATTTAGACAGAAAATTCATAGCGTTAAGTGTATTTTATAAAAAAAGTTACTTACTTATTATTATGTCACGATCATTATAACCCAGCTCAACCTGTTTTCTTACCATATTTAAAAGAAAGTCGGGAAAATAGCTTTGTTCCTTTGTCAGACAACTTTTGATTTTCTTAATGGGTTCGACGCTGCACTCTTCAAAATTTTTTAGATAGTTCTCCTTAGTATCCACGTACAATTTCCTCTTTGCAGCACATACTTCGAAGTCTGCAAATGTTTGCTAAAAAAAAATACTTATACAGTGCACTGGAATAAGTGTTACCCCCTATTAACTTAATTATTTTTAGAACATAAGCAAAACGCTCGAACGTTTTGAACTTTTGCAATCCCTCTTCCGGTGACAGGCATAACTTTGATTTTTTTACATAGCAAAGTACATCATGTGACACCTCATAGCTATTTAAATACTAATTACACAAATTTATAATACTTTAATGTTTTTTAAGAGCGTGGGCGCAAAATTTCGGTCGACTTCTTTTCAAATGCATTCATTTTTTTCGAATCCTGAGAAAATCAATAGGTTAGTATTTTTGAAAAATTTATACGCATTATGAAAGTTTACAGTATTACCGAGAGTAGAAAGTCCCTGAGAACTTATATAATGTTTATTTTAATAAGTTAAAGGGGTGAAAAAAAGAGACAATTGAGTGAGCGATTTTTAATTTCAAATATATCATTCAAAAGAAACTTTTTGTTTATTCTAAGGGATTTTCGGTAGTAAGGTAATCTTCCATTCTGCGTTTAAATATTTCAAAAATATTTATTATTTTTCTCAGGATTCGAAGAAAATGAATGCATTTAAAAGGAATTCGACCGAAATTTTGCGCCTACGCTCTTATCAAGAAGGATTAAAATATTATAAATTTTTGTAATCAGTATTTCAAAAGCTTTTAAATGACGTATCACATGATGTACTTTTCCATTTAAAAAAAAATCAAAGGTATACCGGTTACCTGAAGAGGGATTGCGTAGAATTCGAAACATTGATTATAATACTATGATTATTTTAAAAATCAACCTGCCCGAGCGTTTTGCTTATCTGCTAAAAACAAATAAGTTAATAGGGGGGGGGTAACACTTATTCCAGCGCACTGTATACCTAAATAATTAATAGTGCAAAAGGTCCAAAAGGTGCAAAAGGTGCAAAACTACTTAGCCACACCATGAAAATATGGAAGAGAGTAATAATTGATAGACGGATCCGTGAAGAAACCGAAATATGCTTCTTTTCATGAGCATTTTTCAGTGCGTCACAAATGATAGAAAAAAAGGTAAGTCCGTGATAATACACATTTATGACATTTATTCTAACATGACATTTTAGTTAAATCTGACAGTTGTCACATTTTATTTGCAATTTGGCATAAAAACAAATCAATTGTGTTTATTGCATTTATAAAATGGTATTTTCGTTGACTTGTATAGTCTTATAAATTGTACAGATTTTATTCGTAGATATATTATTAAGTAATTAGTAAATATTTTTTCGATTATAGCGCCATCTATTGACAACTAGAATAAATGTTATAAATGTCACCGACGAAATGTAATCACCGACGTGCGTTTTTTTCTGTCACAGACAATTAAATGCGTTAGAAAGAAATCGAAAAACTGTGACGCACTGAAAGATCCTCATGAGAAAAAGCATATCCGATAATCAATTTGGCTTTAGGCAGGGCAGATCAACAACAGATGCAATTTTCATTATAAGGCAACTGATGGAAAAATACAGGAGTAAAGACACAAACGCTCATATTATGGTATTCATTGATCTTGAGAAAGCATATGATGGAGTTCCTCGAGAGATTCTGTGATGGACACTCAATAAGAAAAGAGTCCCTGGCGAATATGTAAAGATTGTGAGAGATATGTATGAGGGAGTAACGACTAGTGTTAGAACAGGTGTGGGAGAGACTGATAAATTTCAGGTGAAAGTAGGATTGCACCAAGGCTCGGTGCTTAGTCCTTATTTATTCTCATTAGTTTTCGACCAGATAACAGCGAAACTACAGGGTAACATTTCGTGGTGCTTAATGTATGCTGATGATGTAGTGTTAATAGAAAATAGCGAAAGAGACTTAGAACAAAAACTGGAACAGTTGAGCCAAGCTCTGGAGGAAAAAGGTTTAAAGCTTAGTAGGACAAAAACAGAGTATTTGGAATGTTCATTTAAAGATGGAGTTACTAGAAATAAAATGGTATCTTTGGTTGGTGAAATGATTGTGAAAAGCAATAGTTTTAAGTACCTAGGATCGGTATTACAGAGTAATGAAGAAATAGATGGAGATGCATGTGGTAGAATTATTAGAACTAGATAGATGAAATGCAAGGAAGCGAGTGGTATGTTATGTGACAGCAAAATTTTAATGAAGCTGAAAAGAAAATTCTAAAAAACATCCATAAGACCGGCTATGATGTACGGAACTGAATGTTAGGCATGAAAAAGAAAGAGGAACAAAAAATTCATGTGGCGGAAATGAGAATGCTTAGATGGATGAGTGGAGTGACAAAAAAGGATAAAATGAGAAATAAGTATATTAGGGGAAGTCTAGGTGTGGCACCGATTGATGCCAAAATGAGAGAGCATAGGTTAAGATGGTTCGGTCATGTTCAACGTCGAGATGTTAAACACCCAATAGGAAGCATAGCTGAAGTGCAGATTCCTGGAAGGAGTAGGAGAGTAGGAGAGTAGGAGAGTAGGAGACCAAAGAAGACCTGCGGGAGACGATAAGGCAGGACATGTTGGTAAAGGGTATTAACACTGATATGACCCAAGGTAAAATTGTATGGAGAAATGCAATTATGGAAGCCGATCCTGCATAGGGATAAGGCAAAGAGAATGATGATGATGAATGAATAGCACAAAAGGTAATGAATTAAGACTTGTATTGTTATTTTGATGTATTGTTCATATTGATAAGAGTCTACGCAATAACTATATTTTCTATTTTACGACTTCAGCTGATTTATTGGTTTAAGTGAAGCATAGTGAATAGACGAAGATTTTTTCTAAAGTTTTAGCAGGAACAAGAGTATAGCATACTTATAAAGGATAATAATCAATGATCTAACGAGTAAGTATCTACCTACTTAACTTAGTTGTCTAATAATCTGCAGATATTATCTAGAAGCCATCAAATAAAGAGGTATTAGATTTGGGTCTAACATTATTACCAGAGAACGGCAGTTCTCGTCAGTGGCGCACAACCCCAACAACAATACACCTACAAGCGACACTATATATACACGAAATTTTCGATTTTCTAAATCTGACTGAATTGAAAATTGGACCAAATCCCATCTTAAAGTTTAGGAAAAACTCACCCATCCATATGTCAACTCTTCATTTTAGTCCAAGGGTGTGGATTTTACGGCCCTTCCCATTTAGGGTCTGTTTTTCGTTCTCGTCCCCAAAACTCCCAAAATTTTCAAAAATTTAAGTCCGACCTTTACGGCTTCTGATAGTACTGATCATTAACTTTCCAACGGATGTCTAATTTTGAAAATTGGTTATACCATTCAAAAGTTACCGAGCTCAGAAATATGACTCAATTTTTATTTAAAAAGGGGAAAATGTTTGTGGATATGTTTGTATGTATGTATGTTTGTATGTGTGTGGAAAAGTTACACCGATCTGCATTTTTTTTCTGTGTTTCAAGAGGGTGTGAGGGCCGATTCAGAATCGGAGTAATTTTTGACTTCTGACTACCCGTAAGCCAGCTAGAGGGAGAGGTAGATACAAAATAGCATATTTTTTGGGCGTATATATCTTAGGTTCAAGGAGAGACAGGAAAACCGCAAATAAACCATATCAATAGGGTTGAGTTAATCTTTCAAACGGTGCCTAATCTATCAAGCTGAGACATATACACTGCTCACCATAGCCGAAAAACTAAAAAATTAAACTTTGAAAATTTTGGTTTTTCGGCAATTACTCAAAATTTCAACTTACGAATTGCGCTAATAACTGAGCGTTTGTAGAAGGTTTGTAGACGCATCTAATGGTGTATACCTCATATCTGGGAAAATTCTAATTTTTAAGTTATAGGCTTCATAAATATGATTTAAGCTATTTCTTATGGGAAAAACGGTTTTTCAAGCTCAATAATTCCTGTAATACGTTCAGTTATCATACTTAATCTTGGATGCATCAGACTACTTGTCAATACGTTTCAAACTCATGTTTATTCATCAAAATCAGTTAAGCCGTTCAAAAGTTATAGAGCTCCAAACGTTTAATTAGTCCAGGAACTGAAACTTTTCCCTTCGCAATTTTTACAGAATGGATCGATTTGCTTGAAAATTTGACAATAAGTAGTGGAAAGTCCAAGGATCAAAATCTATATGACGCCGAAAGACGCTTTTACGATGGGGTGGTTACCACCTCATCTTGGAGGTGGAAATTTTTTATTATATTTTGACCGCAAATGTTGGTAAAAACATTAATTGTAAGCAAAAAATGTTTTATTCATTTTTTTGATAAAATTAATAGTTTTCGATTTATTGGTTAGAGAAAGTGTTATTTTCATATCGAAAAAATCAATGTTATTAATCAGTTTTCTGCCAATAACTCAAAAAGTTTTTGCTTTATCAAAACAACTTTACTTAACGAATGTATACCTTTTAAAAAAGAAATAAAGTGTTTTTTTTTATTTTCTTTAAGACCAATAGTAATCGAGCTGTACTTTATTATATTATGTTAGCTTTTCTTCATCAAATACTAAATATTATAATATAAATTATATTATGTTTATAATTATAATATAAATTATATTATAAACATATTATGTAGTTTCAAAGTCAAAAGACGGAAAAACTATGCATTTTTCGAGGATAACTTATAGAAACTAATTTTAAATGTTTAAAAAGATCTATCTTCAAAAATAAAAAATAAAGTATGTATCTTAAAAATTAAGCGACTTATAATGAAAAAAATGCCAGTCCCTATTTATTCAGTCAAAAAGTTATCGGAAACAACCCCCTAATTACCACCCTAATTAAAATTAGTCATCGACCTTATTCCGTATTTTTTATTTATATATTTTTAATACATTACAGAAGTTTAACCTGCTTAAAACAATTTGTAGTTTGATAAAACATGCCCTTTTCTTTAGAATAGAAAGATTAGCATCAGAGATGCGAAAAAATGTTCAGATATGAAAATGTAGTCTGGTTAATTCTTAAGAAATTAGTTTACGAAAATTTATTCTACAACAAGAATTGAGTGAGCTACAGACAATTAGAACTTGTAATAACATGCAAAAACCACCTTTACCAACCCTTTTAAAGTCACCTCTTTTTGCGACTGAGGATTTTAAAAGGATTTAATATTAATAGACTTATATATCTTATAAATTCCGACAAAAAATTTTTTTAACAAACTGTCTAATATAAAAAATAAAAAAGTTACATTTAAAAACCAATAAATTAAAAAAAAATGGAAAAATCCAATTGGAAGCATAATAATGTAGGTTAGCGGTGTTTTTTTGTATGGTGTACGTTAAAAACTTATTACCAGAGAACGGCAGTTCTCGCCAGTGGCGCACACCTACACCCCCCTACACGCGACACTGTATTAAATACACGAAATTTTCGATTTTCTAAATCTGACTGAATTGAAAATTGGGCCAACTCCCATCTTAAAGTTCAGGAAAAGACTCACGCATTCATATATTAACCATCCATTTTGGTCCAAGGGTGTGGATTTTACGGCCCTTCTTATTTAGGGTCTGTTTTTCGTTCTCGTCCCCAAAACTCCCAAAAATTTCGAAAGTTTAAGTCGACCTTTGCGGCCTCTAATAGTACTGGTCATTACCTTTCCAACGCATATCTAATTTTGAAAGTTGGTTATACCATTCAAAAGTTACCGAGCTCAGAAATATGACTCAATTTCTATTTAAAAAAGGGAAAATGTTTGTGGATATGTATGTACCTATGTACAATGTACCTATGTACCTTGTATGTATGTATGTATGTGTGTGGAAAAGTTAAACCGATCTGAATTTTTTTTCTGTGTTTGAAGAGGGGGTCAGGGCCGATTCAGAACCGGTGTAGTTTGTGACTTTTGACCACCCATAAGCCAGCTATAGAACTTGGTAGGTACAAAACGGCATATTTTTTGGGTATATATCTTCGGTTCAAGAAGAGACAGGAAAACCTCAAATACACCAAATCAATAGTGTTGAGTTAAGCTTTCAAATGGTGTATAAGCCATCAGGATCAGACATATACTCGGCTCAGTGTAGCCGAAAAACTGAAAAACTAAACTTTGAAAATTTTGGTTTTTCGACAATTACTCAAAATTTCAACCTACGAATTGGGCCAATAACTGAGCATTTGTAGAAGGACTCCATACAAATCTAACGGTGTATACCTCATATTCGGGAAAATTCTAATTTTTAAGTTATAGGCTTCATAAGTATGATCAAATCTATTATCTATGGGAAAAACGGTTTTTCAAGCTCAATAATTTCTGTAATAGCTTCAGTTATCTTACTTGACCCTCGATGCATCAGATGTTACTTGTCAATATGTTTCAAACTCATGTTTAGGGATAAAAATTGGTTAAGCCGTTTAAAAGTTATTAAGCTACAAAAGTATAATCCAATGACCGATTATTCCGTTTATGTAGTTGCAGTGGTTACGACGCTAAATTTGATCTGGCAACGGGCAATCCGAGTTTATTTACCGGCCATTCCAATATTTTTTTCAATATATTTCGAATACAAAAAAAATTTAGTGTACATTCGATGGACACTAGATCATTTGGGAGGTAATGCGACAAAGGCGACCATTTATAAAAGTTAACGTGTAGTCGAGAAATATTGCATTCAACTTCATACATTTAATTTATAAATAACTTTGAAAAACTCCTGATACAAGAATAAAAAAACCGCTAAACGCCGTAAAAATGGGTGGCGCATACAATATTCCAGCTACAAAAGATCTGATATGAATATTACGTGGCGCGATTCAAAATTCAAACTGTATCAAAGGGTGCGTTCGGACGACCACAGCGGCTGGATAGCTGAGCCAGCAGTAGCTATCAGACGTCACCGCTGGAAGTCAGCTGCTGAGAGATTTACTAAGCTTTCCCTATCACGGCTGGATACAACCACTCAGCCGATTTCTGCTGACAGCCAGCCGCTATGGTCGTCCGAACGCACACAAAGTTACTCTTTTGTGGCGCGTTTACTTCAAATTTAGCAAATATTATGGAAAAATCTTTTAAAATAAAACTAGAATTTTGTTTTGCATCAAAATAAAAATACATTTTTGCGCCACGTAAGATTCATATCAGCTCTTTTGTAGCTGGAATATTGTATGCGCCACTCATTTTTACGGCGTTTAAAGGTTTTTTATTCTTGTATATGTTACGGTAAGTATGATTAATTGGAAATTATTAATAATTGCCGGCTACTATTAATACAAACCAAAGAGCTAGGTAAAAGTAATAAATATGCCAGAATTCACTGTATTAATACACAGTGGCGAAGCGTGACTTTTTCTAAAGTGTTACCAAAACTAGATGTAAAAAAATCTTATTGAAAAATAGTTATTTATGAAACAGTTCGTGAAGTATGTTTTTTACGAGCGCACGCGATATTTAGAGCACGAGCGACAACGGAGCGAGTGCTATACTTCGCGTAAGTTCGCAAAAAGTACTTCACGCACAGTTTCATACAATATTTTATCTACGATAAACAAATAAAAAACTGTAACTCTTCGTCACTGGAATTCATTTCTATTCTACAATTTTTAGAACTTTGACATTTAAAAATCCTAACTACTTTCAAACCTCAAAACTGTCAAAAATTTTGTTGTAAGTTAGGGTGACCAGATCATAAACTTGAAAAAACGGGACACATCCAAGGAGCAGTAGCGTAGAATTTTTCTCTGGGGAGGGGGGTTGGCGTATTTTTTTGTTTTGTTTGTGAAAGACAAGTTACATTTTCCTACTTTTTTTATATATTTTTCATATGCCCTGGGGGAAAGGGGGTTTAACCCCCAAGTCCCCTCTCCGGGTACGCCACTGCCAAGGAGGGTTTGGGGCGATATCCAAATAGGCAGGATGAAACATGGTCTTTTAGCTAATTTGGGACCTACAAATCCTTTTCAATTTACCTTTGAATATGTAATTTACGTACGATCAAGACTGCGAAACAAAGTAAAAACTCAGCCAGAATATCATGGATTAACAATCCATCAGAACAAAACAGTTGTTAACTGAACAGTAAATAAAGCAATTTTACAAAAAAGTCAGAGCAACAAAAAATAAGCCCAGCATTAAATCAAGCAAAACAAGAGGACTAAAAAACCAGAAAGGAGAAACCGTATTTGAAGAGAAACAGATCAGCAAAATATGGGAAGAATATTAAGAAAAAATGCTATTCACTATGAAGAAGGAAACACACTGCGATGAAGAAATAAAACCGTAGAAGATAACGACGAAGTCGAAATTTTCACAGCAGAAGAAGTACAAAAACAAATATGAAAAACCTAGGAAACGGAAAAGCAGCAGGAGAAGATGAAAAAGTAGTGGAATTAAAAAAATACGGAGGAAGAGAATTACATAAAGAAATAAACCAACTAATACAACAAATTATGGACAAAACTGACTACCAGACGATTGGAACAGGTATTATGGTACCTATAATATATGAAAAAAAAAAAGGAGATCGGGAGGAGTGCCAGAATTAAAGAGCAATAACTTTATTGAACACCACATATAACATTCTAGCAAACATACTAAACATGAGACTTAAATAATGCGCTGAACGAATATTAGGAGAATACCAGAATGGATTCAGACCAAGGAGGTCGATGATTAATTTCACAATTTCACACATACAGTGAAACAAATAATTCAAAAATCTAGAGAATACAACACAGAAATTCCCCGAATATTCATAGATTTTAAAAGCGCTTTTGATATAATCAATCGGACGAAAATGATGGAGGAGATAGAGAATGTTGGAATCCCAGAAATATTAAGACAAATTATGCTAACAGTAAGCCTAAAGAACACCAAAGCAAGGATCAGTTTCAACGAACAACTTCTAAGGAGATAAATGTAAATAAATGAGTGAAATAAGGTGACTCTGTCTCCCCGACACTATTATTTAATCTGATATTGAAAGTAATCATAACGAGGACAAACTTGTATCCACCTTTAGCCACTTGGGAGTAACAATATGGAAAACCGGAAAAGAGAGAACAGAGGAAATAATTCTGAAAAGCAGGAAACATATGGAATGATTAGAAATCTGTTGAGAAACAAGACAAGTATAATATGAAATAATATAATACCTTAATAAGACCTGTTGATACATATGGGATGGAAACAACGACGATTAATAAGAAAGAGGAACATAGCATTCCGAAATTTGAACAAACAATAATGAGAACAATACTGGACCACAATGTAATAAGAGAGGGAGAAATAATAATGAAAACAAATGCCGAAATTGAAGAAACAATTGAAATTGAAGAAAAAATACGAGACATTTAGGCGTCCCGAGAGACTTTTTCGGGACACCGGGACAAATCGTTAAAAACGGGAAACTATCGTTTTTTCGGGACGTTCGGCTACCCTATTGTAAGTCATTGCTCATATTGTCATAATTATGACAACGCGAAAGTTAAGGATACTTGATTATATGAAAGTGTGCCAAAAAACCCATTGAAAGTGTGCGAAAAAGTAAATCCCATTTAAAATACATTATTACTTTACGCACACTTTAAACCCTTCACGCACTGCTGTCTATAATGACAGTTTTCACAAACTAAAAACTTATACATAATATGACACAAAAAGTAGATAACAATTATTTTGAACCTCCCAAATATAAGTTTTTGCACGATTGATCATTTTTGACTGTTTACCGTGACAGATTTTACGTCAGTAGGTGACATTTACTAGCAACTCGACGGTAAGTACTCCAACTCGACGGTAAGTAATTCACTTACCGTCGAGTTAAAAAATCTCTTAATTTTAATTTATTTTTTGAAAGAATAAAGAAAACTAACGAATTATTTATTAATATTGAAACTTATGGTACAATTTGTTAAATTATTTAATGAAATCCCACTTGTTTGGGCTGTGGTTTCACTTCTAACAGAAACTCCTGCAGAATCGCACACATTAGTAGTATCCAACATTTTTTCTCTTCAAATACCCGATCAAAGTTGAAAACTTGGAAATATCAATGCCATCATAAAGAAAAACGGTGGATTTAATCACTGAATATTCTGCCCAGAGGCTTCCAGGAGCTTTCAACTGCATATGTCTTTGAACGAAATATGCCAATAGAGTCTTTTCTTCGATTCTTAAATTCTTGCCTTCGCACCATTTTTTAAAACTTTGGTAGGTATTTTGATAACGGATTTTGGATTTTTCGGGAATAATTGCGGAACACCCTTCTTCCCAAGCCCGTTCAATTTCTTCAAATTCACTTTCGCTCATATTTTAATTTATAATAATCAAAATTGCACTTAAAATTATTGACAACTAAATAAAAACTCAATTCTCCATTGTTGTTATGCACCCTAGTTACTACCTAACAACCAAAGTATCTATCTTGCTAAAATGAATGAAACTAGTCAATATGACGAAAATGTTTAATTTTATAATTTATAATGGTATCAATCGTGCAAAAAACGTTATAAGCATGTCGAACGTTAAGGGTAACCGATCTCAGACAATACAATTGACAAAACAATTGTCTTCGATCGGTATAAAACCCTTACCGTTCTCCATACTTAATATACTATTTTGTAATTATGTATACATGTATTATATGCATGTAATAGGTATAACAATAAATAATAAACAAACTAAACAGGTTATTCTACAATAAAATTAACATCAAAAATAAACAAGTAGGGAAAGAACATATTTTGAAAACTAGTGTTTATATCTTTTAAATCTTCTATTTTCAATAATTTCATTTTTTTCTTCAAAATTATATATAAAAAAATATACAAGGATAATGACTTTTCAAGTAGTTGATCGATTACGCAGCAACATTCTTCCATGTTCAAATTCAAATGCACGAGTAGCTGCTAAACTAACGTTACCATATTGTAAAATGGTGACAACACTGATATACACAGCGTGCCCGTGGCGTCTCTGGAGCCGTCATTCCTTCAAAATTTTCAGTCTCGACCGATAGCGAGAATCATCTTTCGTTACCAGAACTAGAAGTGGTAACGGAATATAATAACGTGCAACCCTGCAACGAATTCAAATGTATTCACATGTAATCTCGCCAATATTTTCGTGCGTCTAATTGGCTATTTACTGAATTTGGTATACGTATTAACAAATATTTCTGTTGGTAAAAATATAAATGGAATTATTTTATAGTAGTCATAAAATATTTATTTGCAAGATTTTTAACTGTTACCAATGGTAACAGTGGTTACATGGACGCTTCGCCAGTGGTAATACACTATTTTATAGTGTATTAAAACATAAGGCTAAAGTAGGATTAAAAACATCCTTACCTCCTGGTACTTTATCCGAAATCAGAAGAAGATTTAGAAGCGATAATAGCAGATCATTCTGATGACGCTGATGATGGAGCAAAGCACCGTGGTGATATGGAACTCAACAGTACAACCGAGGATTCACAGTTAGCGAATATTGAATATACAGGTAACACTAACAGCCCAATCGAATATATTGCCTGTGCGATAATTACTGTCAATGAGGAAGACAATGCCAGTATTGGCATTGGCAATACCAGTATTGTTATTAAAGAAGATGAGGGAGACGAAGAAGATGGCACTGCAATTGACAAAACTTCAAAAGATAATTCAGGAGACTCAGGATCTTGCTAAACAGTCACTTGAAAAAGAATCTGACAGAATGCTAAAGCGTTCTAATGATAGGTTCTCTGTTGAAAAAGTAGATCAAAGTGGCAGAGTGCGAATTCCAGAAGTTGATAGAGCTAAAGCCGATAGCCGAAACATTATTGCCATTATTATTTCTGTTATAGATTAAAAGCTATACAAGCTTGGCAATAAGCATGGCATTTTAAACCAACTTCATGAAAGAAACGAATTTACCACCTGCAAGGAAACACTTATTTTAGTCAATGATACGCCTGATAGTGAGATAAGTCTCAGTGAATGCGTTTGTAAAGACTCGAAATTAGGCAGTCAAGGATTCCGGCACTGCAATTGTAGTGGCCAATGCAAATAAAAACGCTGCAAACGCAAAAAATTAAGCGGTTTTTATAATGCAAGTGCCACAAGAACCATTCCTACATAAAAACAAGTAATTATAGTCTAGTAAAATGAGCTATCACAGGACTCCTTTCTGATTTAAAAAAAATCATCGATTACGTCATCACGCCTAAATTGATGACGCCACTAGTATGATATACATAGACGGTAATGATATACGTTACTAGTAAAATAGACCTTTTCGGAATTTATATCCAAAAGCGCCCATTCTCGATAAAATGAATTTATTCCAACCCAAACGTTCTCACTGTATACCTATATCTAAATGTATACGTAAATATCCACGGATAGTGCTCTATACATGCGTTTCTTTAAATAATTATTTTTATAATAAATATTACTTTACGTTAAAAGAGATTAAAAAATTATATCTTATGGAATGTTAAACAAATATGTGATTGAGATATAATTATATAATTATGTATTAGATATTATATATCAGATATTATTAATTAAAGGGTTTTCACACTGGGCTTTCTGTAGTGGCACAGCTTGCAACTAAACTGTACTTTTAGCACTGATGATGATCTTATAAAACAATCGAAAACGTTCTGTGATTTACCCTTAAAGGGTTTTTAATAAAATTTTTATACCTTTTACGAAAAATTTTCATAAATTTTTTTTATAAAATATTACGTTGTTAACTTACCCGTAAATCGTCTTCAATACCTACAAATCCATTTTCAACACAATTGGCTATTATTAATGTTTTCATCTGGTCAGTATAGCCAGTAGTAATCTGTCCAAACGTACTCCTTACTACTCTTTTTAAAGCTAAAAAAACGAAAAATAAATTATTTTAACAATCTAAAAATTAAAATATATAACTATATCAAAATATATAAAATTTTATATTTTCTTACTATAAACTATCTTACCTGAGCGTTTTTCAAATTCTGCCAAACTTTGACTAGTGCCTAAAAACAAAAATATTATACAACAATATAATACAAGCTAGGTATGTATACTTAATAAAAGTGTTATTGTTTGGTTAATTAAGAAACCAAAGGATAAAAAATTTAAAATTGTGCAAAATGGGTTAAAGATAGGTATTATCATATTATTATTTTTTATAGGGATAACAGTTATTTATACACAGAAAAAACATATTGTTAGCTATTTTTAATGACTGGAAAATTATCTAAAAATATATAATAATTATTAAGTAGACATAAACCTGCACAGCAAAATTTACTCTTGAAAGAACAATATCTTCCGCAGTCAGAAACTTAAAAATAGGCATTTTTTATGTTTTATTACAAAATGGGAAATAAGACCTTTTATTTAGGACTAGGTACGTATATCACAACAAAAGTCATATAAAAATATGTTGTTCTTTTCTGCGATATGAGAACATGCTTCATATCGCTATATAAAAAATTAATAGACAAACAAATAAATAGGTGGATAAAACTGAACATAATAATAATAATCCCGTTTTATCCAACTTACAAGTGTCCCGTTTTGTCCAACTCAGACATTTTTCAAAACAAAAATGGCTGCTGCCTAAATGTGAAAGTAAAATTAGATAGACTACACATGAAAATATTCGTTAATGAGTGCTTAATTAAATGTAATAGTCACCGGAATTAAATATGTATATCGTGGGTATACTGCAAAAACTGACCAAGTCAATTTTTATCGATTTTTAGTTTATGTGACCAAGTCACTCCAAAGCACTAACCGAATACCTGAAAAAATACCCAAGGCAAAATTATAAGGTTTGATGCCACAACACACATTACATACAAATGTCTATGTCTGGGTATGCGTATCAACAGACTGGAAGAAATGAACATGTTGACTTGGTCACTTTTGCATGAAATATGATTCATATTTTATTCATGTCAAGATTGAACTGCGACAATTGGATATTATGACTTGGTCACTGTTCTATGTTTTAGTTTTATCTATACGTTGTATGTTTATTTGTTGAACGATCACGTGTTGGAAAATAGATATTAATTTCATCTTTCATTTTATCGTATAAAACAGCAATTTAAATATTGTGCAGCATATTTTTTTAGTATCTGGGCATTCTTACATGGAAGTAGATTACATGAACAGTGCCATAGAAAATGCTAAAAATAATGTTCCAGTATACACTATGCATGATTAGTTACACATTTTTAGACAGGCTGAAACGAAAAAACTGATCCATATAAAGTAGAGGAATTAGCTGCTAATGTACTCTTAAAAATAGAACCATTGACGAAAACTGAAATCGTGTTAATTGGCTAAAAATTATATGTATGTGATATGAAGAAGACAAACCGCAATACATTTTATTTAAGTACAACTATACATAGTGATCCAGACTTTCTTATGTTCAATGTAATTGGACGTACTAAACGAGTTATAAATTTTATAAAAGAAATTCAACTACTATTTTACTCCAAAGAAATTCCTATTTCTTAACTTAAAAAGCAGGATCTTCTAAAATTGTGTAGACAGGAACAACTCCCTCTACATTCCATGCTTGGGTATCAGTCAATACCATCAGAGAGTGGAAAGATGTTGATCCAGAGCCATCAATATTGTCCGATTCGGATTGAGATTAGTTCAAATTCTCCTATTCGGATTCAGATTAATTCTAGTAGAGAAACGTTTACATTTTTGTTGTCATTTTCCAATTTAAAAAATAAAGTAATAGTACATTGTTTACCGGGTAGGAAAAGCTTAACATTCCTGGACGACTGTGAAGATTGCTAAGTCGAGGCGCAAGCCGAGACTTAGCAACACAGAGTCCAGAAATGTGGCTTTTCCTACGAGGTAAACATACTATCTTTCCGCAAATCGTTTAAAATTCGACAGATATTGATTGATTTAAAAAAAACGCGATAATTTTATTCCCAAATAAATGGTGCTTTGAAATTCCTAATAAAATTACTTGGGTTACTATGGAAACGTATTGAGGTTGAATTGTCAAACACTAACAACTGTACGGAAATATCATTTCCTTACAGTAAGGAAATGACATTTCCTTACAGTAAGGAAGTCCTGACTTTTTCTTCAAGAAATTTTGACAGGAATGTCAAAATTTCCTGGCGATTTGCGGAAAATGTTTTTATTTGAAACTTCAGCCTTACACTGTAAATAAATAAAATCAGAAGTATTTTCTTTGTGATTTATTATTGATAAATAATCATCTTTTTGTGACCATGATTTAAATTTGAACAAATTTCGACATCAAAAAGTGACCAAGTGAATTTTTTTTTCGGAAAACAAAAAATCAAGTATATTCAAATGGGAAATAAGCCACAATTTTACCTAAAAATGATTTTATTAACGTTTCGACGCCCAAGTCGGGTGTCGTTTTCAAAATACAAAATAATATTAAATAAACAAAAATGTTGTTGCTTAGTAAAAAATTCTTCTAATAATTTATTTAATCTGACTCAATTATATCGGCAATTCAGACACGTATTATACATTTTAAAGTAGACGACTTTAAAATGATATTGCCAATATTGATGAGTTGCGTTCCTGGGACGACTTTACTAAAAGATAGTTCATTCGATTACATGAAATCAATCCCAACTCAAGAATATCCGCCACAAAAAATCATAACATGTGATCTGTCTTTAAAAAGACAACCAAATCCAACGGTGGCACTGAAATTCTCGCGTTAGAGATTCCATAGTAAATCACGAGGGAAAACCAGGAAAAAACCTCGTGATACTATCCCGACATCGTAAGTATTTGGGTTTACATTTAGTTTACTCTCAAAACTAATACCGAATTCTGACTTGATATTTTAAATTTTAAATAATACTAAAATACTCAATGTATTAACTCGATATGTTACTGATTTACTAATTGTGGTATTTTCTTTCTATTGACTTCCTCCTTTAATATGGGTAACCACATCCTACTGCATTCTACCGAGGAATTTGCGACACAATTGGTTTCATTTAGCATAATTAGAGCCGCTTCTTTGATTTTTCTCTTTTTACTATCTGCTTCTTTTAGGACTATACTTGAATCTCTCCACTGAACTCTATGTTCATTATCCCATGCGTGTTGACATATTTGAGATCTATCAAATTCTCTATTTTTTATATAAGACTGATGTTCATTTACTCTAACGTCTAATGGTCTTGACGTTTCACCTATATAAAATTGTTCGCATTCACAAGGTATTTTATAAATACAATTCTTTGTTCTTTCTTGTTCACTGTTAGGTTTAGTTTTAGATAGAATAGATCTCAATGTGTTTGTTGTTTTGAATGTTGTTGATATGTTGAATTTATTTCCTATTGTTTTAAGTTTCTCGGATAGTCCTTTTACATATGGTATTGATATTTTCCTCGTATTATTTCTTGTGAATGTTGTAGGATCCCGTTCTAAGTTGTTCTGTTCCATTCGATCCAATCTTGACAATTCCTTATTTATAAACGATATGGGATAATCATTTTTTAATAAAACAGATGTTAACAATTGTTTTTCTTCAAAAAATGAATTTTCGTTAGAACAAGTAATTTTGGCTCTATCATATAAGGATTTAATGATTCCCTTTTTAACGTTGATGTTATGATTTGATTTGTAATTGAGATATCTGTTGGTGTGTGTTGGTTTTCTATACACTTGAGTCTCATATCCAGTATCCTTCTTTGAGACCAAAACATCGAGGAAAGGTAGGGTGTTATTGTATTCCTTTTCCATTGTAAACTTTATTGTCTCTTCTTGATCGTTTATAATATTCAGGAACGTATCCAACAATTCCGATCTATGAGGCCATATGGAAAACACATCATCTACATATCTCCACCATACTGTGGGTTTTAAATTTTGTTTAGAAATGATATTAGTTTCGAAATCCTCCATAAATATATTAGCCAATAATGGAGATAAAGAAGAGCCCATTGCGAGACCAAAATTTTGTTTATAGAATTCATTATTTAGTTGAAAATAGGTATTATTAGTACATAATGTCAATAACTCCATTATAGCTGATACATTTAGTCTTGTCCTAGTTGTTAATGTATTATCATTTTCTAATTTCGTTTTGATTATGTTTAAAGTTTTATCTAATGGCACATTTGTAAATAAACTGTTTATGTCAAAACTTACTAAAATATTATTTGGATTAAATTCAATATTTGATAATTTGTTTAAAAAATGTTGTGTATTTTTTATAAATGTGTCATTATTATTTGCAAATGGTTTTATAATATTTAATAAAAATTTTGATAGTTCACTACAAGGAGAATTGATGGTACTACAAATAGGTCTAAGTGGAATATTTGCTTTGTGAATTTTCGGTACTCCATAAAAATATGGTGTCTTATTGTAATGAGGTGTCATTAATTTTCTTTGATAGTACGTTAGGTCATTTTTAAATTTGAATAAAGTTCTATAGATTTTGTTTTCCAGTGTCTTCGTTGGATCCTTCGTTAATTTGGTATAAGGTCCATTTGTAATTAGATCTGTAATTTTATCCTCATATTGTACTTTATCCATTATTACAGTTGCATTTCCTTTATCCGCTGGTAGGATTGTTATGGAGTCATCATTTTTTAAAGTTTTTAAAGCTTTTATTTCCTCTTTATTGATGTTCTGTTCAATTTTATTAGATTTTTCCAATTCAAGTTTGCATAGTACCCTATATTGTTCTTTTTCATGAGTTGGTAAACACTGGGATATTTTTTCCACTGCGCTAATTATGTCTAATTTTGGAATAGATGGATGAGTGACAGCATAATTTAAACCTTTTGACAATACCAAATTTTCCGTTGCATTTAAATGTCTATTTGATAGATTGACAACTGTCGCTAATATGTCATTATTTCTATTTAGGTTATCAAAAGTATGTATACTATTGGTCCAAGAGCTGTGAGACATTTTTGAGTAGGTATTTTAGGCAACCTGAAAATTTTTCAGGTGACTCTCCCATAATAGCCTAATACAAAAATGCCGGTCTGGCTGGAGGGTAGCGGTTATTTTCCCCAAAAATCCCCCCAAAATTTAAACAAAAGGGTAAAAATTGTTATTACAAAAAATGTCATTGACGTGACTTTGAAGTAAATTTAAATATTCAAATACATATAAAGAAAATAAACCGGCCAGGCGATTTGAGGGCTATTTTAACTCTGCAAGATACTTGCATGGGCGCCCCAGGATTATTTTCAGGGGATGCATCTGAACTTTAGAAGATTTCATCTGAATCTGTACATACTATTAACGAGTATAAAATATACAACTATACGTGCATAGCTATGTATATTCCTTCCGGACAGGGAGGTGCAATTTTTATTTTGACAGGGTATTTTTTAACATTAAAAATAAATATTCTAAAAAAGACAGGTTTTTTTGGTGAAATTTTCCAACTGCCAGGTGATCAAACAAATTACGCGTGCATATAAATGAAAAGCGCTATAGGTAAGCAGCAGTGTGAGAAAGATCGTATACCGATAGCTGTTTGCGTCCTCTGTTGTAGCTGAGCGAGTCCGTTCGCTCGAGAAAAATCACGTGACCTGTCGATATCCATGCTGTTGTTTCTCGAAACGTTAGAGTAATTATTATATATTATAGTTTTTTAAGTAACTTTTTCTTAATTAAAGAAAAATAATACGTACTATACAATAGATTTTGCAAATATAATAGAAAAAGACAAATATATTATTATAAATATATAGGTGGAAAAGTATAAAACTTTAAACTAAATTAATTCTGTGTCCGAATCTTGTACTTCTTCTTCAACCTCCTCATCTGAGCTTAAATATTAATTCTCTTCTTCTTCGTCAGACTCCCCTTGAGACTCAGATTTCTCTTCTACATGATCTGTAAATAGTTGAAATATGTATTTAGAATTAATTAAAAATTAATTAGTGATTAATTAGTTGGGTTGCTAGGTATTCTCCTTTCTTTTATACGGAGTCGAAGCCTGGACAATCACGGGAGCATCTGAAGAAAGACTTGCCGTTGTTGATATGTGGAGTTATCGAATAATGTTAAATATATCATGGACACACGTAACAAACACGGAAACATTAAGATAGATGAAAAAGGCAAAAGAAATACTCAACACCATGAAGGAAAGAAACATGAGCTACTTTGGTTATATACTAAGAAATAAAAAACGTGATGCGATTGGTTATATAAGGAAAAGTATTAAGCATTGGTTATATAAGTAAGAATACGTAGCAACTCAATCAATTAATCACTAATTAATTTTTCATTAATTCTAAATACATATTACAACTATTTAACGATCAGGTAGAAGAATCTGAGTGTCGAGGGGAGTGTGACGAAGAAAAAGAGAATATATATTTATTTTAGCTCATTTTTCTTTCCTTCATAGTGTTAAGTATTTCTTTTGCCTTTTTCATCTCTCTTAATGTTTCCCTGTTTGTTAAGTGTTGTGTCCATGATATTTTTTTACATTATTCGATAACACCACATCTCAACAATGGCAAGTCTTTCTTCAAATGCGCCCGCGATTGTCCAGGCTTCGACTCCGTATAAAAGGACAGAGAGTACGTAGCAACTCAATTAATTAATCACTGATTAATTTTTAATTAATTCTAAATACATATTACAACTATTTACAGATCATGTAGAAGAGGAATCTGAGTCTCGAGGGGAGTCTAACGAAGAAGAAGAAGAGAATGAATATTTAAGCTCAGATGAGGAGTTTGAAGAAGAAGTACAAGATTCGGACACAGAATTAATTTAGTTTATAGTTTTATAGTTTTCTACCTATATATTTATAATAACAAATTTGTCTTTTTCTATCATATTTGCAAAATCTATTGTATAGTATAAACTATAATATATATAATAATTACTTTAACGTTTCGAGGCACAACAACATGGATATCGCCAGGTCACGTGATTTTTCTCGAGCGAACGGACTCGCTCAGCTACAACAGAGGACGCAAACAGCTATCGGTATACGCTCTTTCACACACTGCTGCTTACCTATAGCGGTTTCATTTATATGCACGCGTAATTTGTTTGATCACATGGCAATTGGATAATTTCACCAAAAAAACCTGTCTTTTTTAGAATATTTATTTTTAAAATTAAAAAATACCCTGTCAAAATAACAATTGCACCTCCCTGTCCGGAAGGAATGTACATAGCTATGCATGTATAGTTTTATATTTTATACTCGTTAATAGTATGTACAGATTCAGATGAAATCTTTTGAAGTTCAGATGCACCCCCTGAAAATAATCCTGGGGCGCCCATGCAAGTATCTTGCAGAGTTAAAATCGCACTCAAATCGCCTGGTCTGTTTATTTTCTTTATATTTGAATATTTAAATTTGCTTTCAAGTCATATCAATGATATTTTTTGTAATAAAAATTTTTCCCCTTTTTTAATTTGGGGGGGATTTTTGGGGAAAATAACCGCTACCCTCCAGCCAGACCGGCATTTTTGTATTAGGCTATCATAGAAGAGTTACCTGAGAAATTTTCAGGTTGCCTAAAATACCTACTCAAAAATGTCTCACAGCTCTTATACTATATTTTGTTCTAAAAGAATATTAAATTTATTTAAATGTATATTTCTTTGTTTCTGATATGAATTTTGATAAATTATGTGTAAACTAAAAATAATTCGATCAAAATCAGAATTTGATATCATTCCGTAAAGCAAATCTTCAATACTTACGATGTCTTGTTCAATAAAAAATAAATTTGATCTATGAAATTGTAACCTTTCCCGGATCATTGACACACTGGCTCTATGTAAAATATTTTGGAGTCTTCTGCTTGAGTACGCTGGTCGTAACCTCAAGCCTTTTGGTATTAAATTGTTGTCTCTACATCGTCTTAAAAATTTAATTGAATTTTGACAGTGTGCCAATTTCTCGTACAAAGTTTCCAATCTCCTAAAATTTTGACAAACGCTAGGCCCATACCGGTTTCTTAATGTTGTTCTGAAGCTATTTTCTTGTGACATTTTTATAATCAAGTATATTCAAATGGGAAATAAGCCACAATTTTACCTAAAAATGATTTTATTAACGTTTCGACGCCCAAGTCGGGTGTCGTTGTCAAAATACAAAATAATATTAAATAAACAAAAATGTTGTTGCTTAGTAAAAAATTCTTCTAATAATTTATTTAATCTGACTCAATTATATCGGCAATTCAGACACGTATTATACATTTTAAAGTAGACGACTTTAAAATGATATTGCCAATATTGATGAGTTGCGTTCCTGGGACGACTTTACTAAAAGATAGTTCATTCGATTACATGAAATCAATCCCAACTCAAGAATATCCGCCACAAAAAATCATAACATGTGATCTGTCTTTAAAAAGAAAACCAAATGCAACGGTGGCACTGAAATTCTCGCGTTAGAGATTCCATAGTAAATCACGAGGGAAAACCAGGAAAAAACCTCGTGATACTATCCCGACATCGTAAGTATTTGGGTTTACATTTAGTTTACTCTCAAAACTAATACCGAATTCTGACTTGATATTTTAAATTTTAAATAATACTAAAATACTCAATGTACTAACTCGATATGTTACTGATTTACTAATTGTGGTATTTTCTTTCTATTGACTTCCTCCTTTAATATGGGTAACCACATCCTACTGCATTCTACCGAGGAATTTGCGACACAATTGGTTTCATTTAGCATAATTAGAGCCGCTTCTTTGATTTTTCTCTTATGGCTTATTTCCCATTTGAATATACTTGATTATAAAAATGCCACAAGAAAATAGCTTCAGAACAACATTAAGAAAACAAAAAAGTTAATGCGATTTTTAGAGCTACTTAGAATCACTAACTTCAACCATTTAATACCTGTAAAGAAAAAATACATTATCCTTTTAAAATGATTTAAAAAAAATTCAAATAAAATTACAGAATATTCAACATCAATTATCTCGAAAGCACGATATTTGACTTGGTCAGTTTTTGCAGTATGCTCACGATATATGTAGCCAGTATATTGTAGAAAACAACGCACTTAAAAGTACAAAGTACCAAAAGAGTCAAACAATTCTAAACATAACAAATTTTCATCAAATAGTGGTATCGAGGTAAAACAAACTGACAATGTTAAAATGAGAACTTATAACAAGTTTCTGTCGTTTTCAGATTGATAGCAGCACTAGTTGGGTTTCTAGGCTAGTATTCCGTTTTATCCGACTATCCCGTTTATTCCAACCCTCCCCTATTATGTTCTAATAGGGGGTGTAATGCTAGTTCGCCTCCATGTGGTGCACCCTGGGTAACGCTAAATGAACTAGCAAAAATTTGGCGGCAGACGAACGAAAAACAAAAACAATATCCTGCCAACATCACAGATCACAAACAGAAATCTTATCTATACGTAAAAATACGATGGGAACAAATAAAGGTTCTTCTAAGAACCAACTGACTAGAGATCTCGGACCGTGTATCCGAGTCTGTCACCTTAACATCGAGGGCATAAGCCAGGCAAAATGCCAAGTGTTGCAAAAAATCCTACACGATAACGACATTGACCTGGTTGCCATACAAGAGACCCATACTGAAGACAAAGTCCAGCTTGATTTAAGGGGAAAGATACCTGGCTACGATTTACTGGGAGCCACCTATGATAAACATTACGGCGTCGCAACCTACATTCGCTGCAATATAGAAAATGGTTTCCTACTTTCTGCTTCCAATGAAAATAATATACATGAAGTAGTCACCAAGATTGGAGATATTACCCTAGTTAACATATACAAACCTCCAGCCACTACATGGAACCCAGAAGTGCTAAAGACTCATCCACATCCTACTATATACATCGGCGACTTCAACAGCCACCACGAAATGTGGAAGTACACCACGAATGATAAAAATGGGGAGGCACTAGTAGAATGGTCCGAAGAGAAAAACACATATCTAGTTTTTGATGCCAAAGACAGAGGAACATTTAAATCAGCTGCATGGAGAAAAGAATATAACCCAGACCTATGTTTTGTCTCAAAAGATACCAATGACAGACCACTAACAACTGCGAGAAGTGTCCTTGCAGACTTCCCACATACTCAACATCGTCCGGTGCTTATCACCATCGGCATATCAATTCCAATAATTAGATCATATCCTCGACCCAGGTGGAATCTTAGAAAAGCAAACTGGAAGAAGTTCTCTGAACAACTAGACCGGACCTTGAGCTGGGTCCCTCCAACCAGCAAACATTATGAGAGGTTTGTGGGCGCAGTAATAAGCACTGCCAAGAAAACCATCCCTAGGGGGTATCGCAAAGAATATGTGCCTGGATGGACTGAAACATGTGAAGACTTATACACGAAGTTTCTCGAAAGTGGTGACCGAGAAATAGCCGATGAGCTTTTACACAACATCGATACAGCTAGACGCCAAAAATGGATAAAGACTGTCGAGAACCTTGACTTCAAAAAATCAAGCCGGCAGGCATGGTCCTTGTTGCGGAAAATTGGAGGAGCTAACCAGCTGGAATCCAGAGAGTCTAAAATGTCCCCTAACAAGGTTGCCTCCCATATAGTATCTCTATCCAGAGCTCCACGAGATCGAACACATACTACCAACGTGAAAAGAGACTTAAGGGCATTAAAACAAATGAACAGAACGAACTCCGAATATTCAGCAAGAATACTTATTTCTGAAATCACACATGCGCTGAAAGAAATGAAATCAGGTAAAGCACCTGGCTTTGATGGTATCCATCCAGAGTTCTTGATACACAGTGGTGCATACACGAAACAGTGGCTTGCAATGTTCTTTAATGATATACTTCAGTCAGGTAACAGTCCTTTCTTACTTAAGCGAACAAACATAATTGCAATTCCGAAACCGGGCAAATCAAACGATAAGCCAGAAAACTACCGCCCCATAGCTCTACTCAGCATGGTATATAAACTATTAGAAAAGCTTCTCCTCAACAGAATTAGTCACAGGATACTAGAAAATGTCCCCACTGAAAAGCTGGCTTCCGCCCTCATCGAAGCTGTACGGACCAAGTGCTGTCATTAACAACTTTTATAGAAGCTAGTTTTCAAAAGAAACAAAAGACAGCAACAGTATTTATAGATCTAACAGCAGCATATGATACTGTTTGGAGACAGGGATTAATATATAAACTGGCCCGCATTATCCCCTGTAGAAAGATAATTAACCTCATTGACAACATGCTGACCAACAGAGCCTTCCAGGTTATAATGAGAAAGGAGACGAGTAGACAGATGAAACTTAACAATGGTCTTCCACAGGGTTCTGTCCTTGCCCCTTTACTTTTCAGCCTCTATATTGCTGACATGCCTGAAACCGAATCTCGGAAGTTTGGATATGCTGACGACTGGACCCTTGCAACAAGCCACCAATCTTTAGAAACTACAGAAATCACTCTCACGAATGACTTATCCATCCTCAGCGAATACCTTAAGAAATGGAGACTACAGCCAAGTACTACAAAAACTGAAGTATCAGCTTTTCATCTAAACAACAAGTTGGCAAACAGAGAATTGCGAGTGTATTTTAATAAGAAGCTGTTAAAACACAATAAATACCCGAAATACCTTGGGGTTACTCTAGACAGAACGCTCACATTCAGAGAACACCTGACGAAAACAGCGGCAAAATTGAAAAAACGCAACAATATAATACAGAAACTCTGCGGCACTACATGGGGGTCCACAGCATCAACATTAAGATCCTCTGCTCTTGGCCTGATATATCCGGTGGCAGAATACTGTGCTGCAGTGTGGCTAAATAGCAGGCATACCCATCTGGTCGACACCCAACTAAACCGTACTATGCGTATGATAACAGGCACAATTAAGCCCACCCCTACAATGTGGCTACCTACCCTTAGTAATATAGCACCACCCAACTTACGCCGCGAACATGCATTGGTTAAAGAATATAACAAAATAATGGACAGTCGCCAGCTTCTAGTCCACAACGACATCCCCGATATTCTTGGAAACCGTCTCCGATCCAGGTTACCCCCTCTACAATCTGCTCAAGCGCTGCAGCAATCCAACTTTAACTTAAATACCCGATGGAGAGAAGATTGGGAAAGTAGGACAGATCCGCATTACCATAGTCTACCGCACATCATAGGGAAACCTGGCGAATTTGAACGTCCCCGTAAGATTTGGGCAGCCCTTAATCGAATTCGAACAAACTGTGGAAGATGCGCCGACTCCCTCCACAGATGGGGTAAACTCCCCTCGCCTTCTTGTGACTGCGGCGCTGCAAGACAGACGATCAGTCACATTGTTCAGGACTGCCCACGCAGAGCATACACAGGCGACCCTATAGACTTTGTAATGGCTACCGAAGGGTCAATCGAATATATAAAAAAATTGGACATCTGTTTGTGATGCATTGTATAATGCATAAATCTAAATATATTCTGTGATATAATTAAGCCATACGCTAAATAAATAAATATTATGTTCTAATAATTTCGACTGTATCAAATGGTTTCATACTGTATCAAATCGCCATTTCATAAAGGTTATAAATAGATTGAGATGAAATCACGCCCTTACCCCCTTCATATGTACAGTTTGGGTCTCACAGAGTCACCTAACTGTGAGTGTGGAAAAGAATGTTATCTACTACATATTATTCTCTTCAAATGTTCCCATCAATCAGTAAAAATATAAACACATTTTGTGATAATCTTAATAATGTATCAAAAATTCCACTTTCCGCCTACTTGAACAATTTGATTTTTTCTGAAGATATTAATATACTAAAAACAATTTACGAACATATCAAAAATTGTAAATATAAATTCTTCTTTCTTCTTGTGGTGCCTATCCGTTTCGGATATTGGCGACCATCATGGCAATCTATACTTTGCAGACTGCTGCCTCTAAAGAGGTTTGTGGTTATTGTGTTGAACCTCGTACGTAGATTTTTCAGCCAGGAAATCCTTCGCCTTCCTGGTCCTCACTTTCCTTCTACTTTTCCTTGCAAGATTAGTTGCAGCAGTCCATATATTTCACTGTTCGTCATGATGTGACCGAGGTATTCGATTTTGGCTATTTATATTGTGATTAACAGCTCTTTTTTGCATTCTCAGCAAAACACCTTGATGAAATATAAATTGTAGCGATAAAATTAAATTTGCATTTAACAAACAAACATGCTTGTTTTGTTGTTATTTTTTTAAACCCTGTGGATTTAAGTAATTATTGTAAGTATAGTATAATTAAAAAAAAACAAAAAAAAACAAAAAAGGGGGAAACGAAAAAAAAAAAGAAAAAAAATCAAAAAAGAGGAAAAGAACTAAGAAGATGTAAACCTCCGAGATATTGAATCGGGTTTATGTCTTAGCGTAGTAAAAAACAATTAATAATAATAATAAACAAAAATATAAAAAAAAGAAATTAAAAATATAATTAAATAAAACAAAAAAATACAAATATAAATACAATAAAATATATATACAACCAAAACAGTGTATTATTTAGATAATAACTGTAGTATGTGAATTATGTAGTATTTAGAGTTAGAATTACAGAAAAATTCCTCTGATTAAAAAAATTTGTTTTTTTTTAAATAACAAAACATCTGGCTAATTGGCTCAACCAAGGCCATCAAATTCACACAAAAAGAAATAATTTCAACGAAGGAATATTCTTTGTCAAGCTCTTTTGATTCTAATAGTTGGTTTTTGAAAATATATAGTTGAAAATGTATCTATACAATTTTTTAGAGTACATAATCTTTTGGCAGTTGCTCCTCCAGAAATTTTTGTTTATTTTTAAAGTTTTTTCCGGAAGCTGTCTTTATTGCAGTCCTATTGAAGTTTTGAAGCAGCCTATTTGTCATTTCTAGATCACCTAATATGACTTGCAGATTATGCTGTCTTGCAGATTATTTAAACATTATTTGCATATTTTATTTCTGCTAGTCTTCTTCGAGTGTTTTCTACTCACAAAAATCTAAAACAATTTTGTAAACACTCTTTGCCCCTATTAGGTCTGTCTTAACAAGTTGTTAGAACCGATGCCTCTATATTCTCCATTTCTCAAGCCAAAAACTCAGTTGGCATCCTTGGACATTTCTAGCTAAGCTAAGTTTATTATGTTTTATTATATGACCAATTTCTGCAGTTTTCCGCGTTTTAATGATTTCTTTTAAGAGTGCACCGTTTCAACATTATATTGCGTGTCTCCTATTTAGACATGATTACACCATGTGTTATGACTTACGAAATATTTTCATAATATGTACATAATAATATTAAATGGAATTAACCAAGGCAATGGACATGGTGATACCATCCTCTCAATTATTCATGACAGCTGGAATATGGGATTAAGAAACTAAATTGGACTAAAAAGGGAATAAACAATATTTATGATGAATACTTAAGTAACCCAGTTAATATGCATTAGAACAAGTAGGCCTAAACATAAGCTTTCAAAAAAATAAAATATATGGCCAATTAATTTCTAGAGAATCTAGAGATCTAGAGAAAACAAGAAACACCGAGGTAGAACACCAATAAACCATAAACCAATAAGATCGATGGGCTACTTACGAAAAACAACATGGAATTAGATGTAGAAATCACAGGATGGAAAAGAGTAAAGAGAATGGAGGAGACCTATGTGAGGCAATGGAGAATGGCAGATCATGATGACGATGATGTCAGTTTTTACTGATAATAATCTTTTTGGGAAAGTTTTGTTTTGTTATTGTAATATTGTTTTTGGGACTTAGACCTTAACCAGGTTTGAATCTGAACGATACACTCAAAATACGTATTAAAATATAAATAAAGTGTAGTAAAAGCCCCATATAAATTTTTCAATCAACGGTAAAAGTGAAGAATAAACGAGTATAAACAAACTACAGTTTAGTAAGAATGACGGCAGTGCTTCCCAAAAAACAATTTCGTCAAAATTCGGCAGATAGTAATGAGTAAGCATTGCAAAAACACACTAACCTCTTAAGGAATTAATAAAAAATAGACAGAAACATCAGGATAAGAGGCAAAAGTGCTGACTGATATAAAAGCGAAGTTGCCAGCTAGCGAAAAACTTCTGTAATAAAGCCGAAAGTACCAAAATCCATAGCTGAGTAAAACTCCAAAGTGCTGAGAAAGGTTGACGCTCCGACAAGTGGATTGGGCGGACACCCTTATTGCGGTACAATGGAGCAAATACTAGCAAAGTAAGAGAAAATGGATGAAAGAAATGTCAGAACTGAAACTAAAATAAACAAAATGCAATTAGGCTTGTTTAAATTAAATAAAGAACTCGAGCAGTTGAAATCAGATAACAAAGCAATGAGAGCTAAAATCTCGAAACAAGGAGTTAGAATCGAACTAATGGAAAAACAAGCTAGACAAAAAATACAGTAATACAGGGGGTTGAAGAAAATCAAAGCGAACAACAGACGATAACTAAGATAAATGAGAAAATAAAAAAAATCGACGTACAAACAAGCCTAGATCAAGAACTGGTAGAGATGAGGAGAATAGGCAGACAAGGTGATACCCAAAATGTACCCAGACCTATCATATTGGAAATGAAAAAGAAAGCTACGGGAATAGAAATTCTGAAAGCTGCTAGAAACCTAACAGGAACTAAAATATAAGTATATCAATGATGACTTTTTGAAAAAAAAAAACTACAAGAAAGCAAGCATCTTCCGCAGTATATGAAAAAGGTACACAGCCTCATTAAAATACAACAAAGGCTCAGGTGGCTGGGACACACAGAAAGAGCTAACCCAGATTCTACGCTAAAGCGAATAACCGACTGGAAATCAACAACAAAGAGACTAAATAGACTTGGGCACATCTGTAAAAATATTAGTACATTTGGACGTTGAGAGGTGACTCAAATTTTTTTGCAGAAATTGCTTAAAAATAACTCAAATAAAAACATTTGAGTTATCCTCCCTCTCAAAAAGGTCCGGAACATTGTTTAAATAATCAAAATGTCAAAAAATGAAGGAAAAATTTGATTTATTTTTGGTTTTTTGATTATAACTTTAAAAGTATTCATTTTCGAGAAAAGTTGTACTAACATAAAAGTTGCGTAATCAAATTTCCTACAATATAGAATGGGTTAAAAATTTAAAAAATAGTCACCCTTGTTGCAAAAGAGCAATAATTCCGAAAAAAACGTACAAAAACAAGTATTTGAATTTTACGTTTTTCAACCATTTATGCTACACTTAGGACCTTCATATTTCACCCAGAAAAACTTTATGATACAGTAAAACAATACTGTAAATTTCATTAAGATGGGTTCAATAGATTTTGCAAAATAAATTTTGCAATCCAGCTCTCGCAAAAAAAATTCATTTCTTCAAAATGTTACAGGACTAAAAATAAAGCAGATAGCAAGTTGAAACTTTTTTTGCATATAGAAGTGTAGGTACCTTTCATTTGCAATTTGTAATGTTAAAATCGTTTAACTACCACGGAGTCAGGAAATTTTTTAAATAAACCTTAATTTTTGGTGCTACGCGCAGGACAGCGGATAGAATGCTCCGATTTTGCATTCCAATAACCTTTGATAAATGATTGATACATTTTAATTCTTATTACATTTCGATATAAATAAATAAATTTGTTTATTGCAAAATAAAAACACATACTCTATCCTTTGAAATAAGACTTTTTTTAGCAAAAACTTTCTTTGTTCATATATTTTAACTTATAGAGTAAAAGTTTATTATTTTTAAGCATATGCAATTATTTAAACAATATTTCACCAACAATAATAAAATTAGTTTGATTTTTGTGGAATTAAAATATTAAAATACAACAAAATATAGAGTAAGAAAATAACATATTAGATAAAGATAGGAAGACATTTTGGTGGAAATCAACTTGTGGGAATCGAACACCGCTGTCCTGCGCGTAGCACCAAAAATTAATGTTTATTTAAAAAATTTCCTGACGCCGTGGTAATTAATCGATTTTAATTTTGCAAATTTACAGTACACTTCTATAAGCAACAAAAAATTCAACTCGCTATCTGCTTTATTTTCAGTCCTGCAATATTAAAAAAAATGAATTTTTTTGCGAAAGCTGGAATTCAAAATTTACTTTACAAAATACATTAAACCGATCTTAATGAAATTTACAGTGTTGTTTTACTATATATCATAAAGTTTTTCTGGGTAAAATATGAAGGTCCTAAATATAGAATAAATGGTTGAAAAACGTAAAATGCGAGTACTTGTTTTTGTATGATTTTTTCGCAAATATTGCTATTTTGCAACAACGGTAACTATTTTTTAAATTTTTAACCAATTCTAAATTGTAGGATATTTAATTACGCAACTCTTATATCAGTACAACTTTTCTCAGAAATGAATAGTTTTAAAGTTAAAATCAAAAAACCAATAAAGAAATCGAATTTTTCCTTCATATTTTGATATTTTGATTATTTAAACAATGTTCTGGACCATTTTGAGTGGGAGGATAACTCAAAATATTATTATTTGAGTTATTTTCAAGCAATTTCTGCAAAAAAAATGAGTCACCTCTCAACGTCCATCTCAAAACCGATGCGCCCTGGAGTAAAAGGGAAGACCTAAAACAAGATGTAGAGATCAAGTCTTATGAGACATAAAAAAGCTAAGAATCTACAATTGGAAGAAGCGGTCTAAGAACCGGAAAGAATGGAGAAAAAGTGTAGACAGGGCCAAGTCACACAACATGGTGCTATAATAATAAAAAGACAACAGCGGACTGATTTTCCGCAACAAATGAATCAGAGAGCCCGAAATGACGCCAAACACTCCGCTAGGAGTGAGTAAGCCATGATGAATGAATATTGTTTGTGCAATATGTTTTCAATATATTTTACATGAAACATTTGATTGATTATTATTATTTCTGTTTTATTTTGTTTGAAAAATATTTTCCTAATTATTCTACTGAAATATACACGATTTTAGCCTTTTAATATTTACTCGAAAAAGCCTTTAATTTCTTTAAAGATGTTGGGGAGAGTTGGATAAAACGGCATACCTAGCCTAGAGACCCAACTAGTGCTGCTATCAATCGGACAACGATGAAAACTTGTTCTCAGTCGTCATTTTAATATTCTCAGTTCGTTTTACCTCGATGCCATTATTTGATGAAAAGTTGTTGTGTTTAGAATTGTTTGACTCTATTTTTTTGGTACTTTGTACTTTTAAGTGCGTTGTTTTCTACATTATATTGCCTACATATCTAAAAATATAATTCCGGTGACTACTACATTTTTTAATTAAGCACTCATTAACGAATATTCTCATGTGTAGTCTATCTAATTTTACTTTCACGTTTAGGCAGGAGCCATATTTGTTTTGAAAAATGTATGAGTTGGACAAAACGGGACACTTATAAGTTGGATAAAATGGGATACAGTTTTTTATGTCCCGTTTTATCCACCTATTTATTTGTTGGTCTATTAATTTTTTAAATAGCGACAAAGCGTGTTCTCATACTGCAGAAAAGAACAACATATTTTTATGTGACTTTTGTTCTGATATACGTACCTAGTCCTAAATAAAATGTCTTATTTCCCATTTTGCAATAAAACATAAAAAGGCCTATTTTTAAGTTTCTGACTACTGAAGATATTGTTTTTTCAAAGGTAAATTTTGCTTTGCAGTGTTATATCTACTAAAAGTATACTTGTTAGATAAATTTATGAAAAAAATTAAATATTGTGAACCTATCCCGTTTTATCCAACCGTGGTATGCTAAAACGGGATGTGCAGGACTTTAATTAATAAATATTTTTTTTTACTATTTTACAGTCATTAAAAATAGCTAAAAATATATTTTTTGTGTGCTTCAATAAATGTTATAGCTATAAAAAAATAATAATATGATAATTTCTTTAACATTTTTTCCGTAATAAAAATAAACAAGAATGGTATCCCGTTTTGTCCAACTCTCCCCCAGTTTTTAGCTGAATTGTAAACCTACCTACAATAATTGTTATTGTTTTGGATTGCTTGGGATAGTGTTATGTATGTTAGTGACATTTTTGTAGCTGTGTTTCGCTTTTAGATGAATATAAAATTTTAATTGATAATTGCTCTATATTAAAATAGAGTTAACATTTTGCAGATTTTACCATAAGATTACAAATCGTCCATGTTTTACCTGATGCATATGCAATGCTATTAAAATTTGAATACCTTTTAAAATAAACGTCTTCGGTTGAACAGTTAGTATTTGTTGTCGTCATTTTTGTTGTGTTACAAGTAAACACCAAGAGAAACTTACACCTAAACTTGATTTCTATCAGCCCAAAGAACAGGCTCTTGATTCTGTAGTTTTTGAAACAGTACTGGAAGCAATAAAGCAAAGCCGAATATACATACACCCAAACTTATATGGAATCACCATGTATTTCAAAGTAATATTTATTTATTTTGAAAAAACTTGTTATTGTTGCGAAGATTAAGGTGATACAGTAGCGATCAACAGGTAGCCAAAACGCGTTCCAATATTGTGGCTGTAATTTTGAATATTTTTTCGAGATATTTGGCACACGTATTCGTAATGTAATAAAGAATGGCGGTACAGAGCCCAATTTGAAAAATATATTAATATGTGGAAATTACTCTGTAATTAAGTACAATATTAAAAAAACGAGCCTGTACCGCCATTAAGAAGAACAAAAAAATACACTTACTTCAAATAAAATTTTTTATCCGATGCCTAGATTTTGTGTCATTTTGGAACTATTAATGAAATAAAAAATTTTAGTAGTTCCAAAATGACACAAAATCTAGGCATCGGATAAAAAAGTTTATTTGAAGAAAGTGTATTTTTTTGTTCTTCTTAATGGCGGTACAGGCTCGTTTTTTTAATGTTGTATTTAATTACTAAGTAATTTCCACATATTAATATATTTTTCAAATTGGGCTCTGTACCGCCATTCTTTATTATATTACGAATACGTGTACCAAATATCTCGAAAAAATATTCAAAATTACAGCCGCAATCTTGGAACGCGTTTTCGCTACCTGTTAATAGCTACTCTTTCCTCTTAAAGGTTTTTATTGAAAATAAACAAATATAAAAGACAATCGGATAGTACAGCTCGGTACGGTATAGATTATTTGCTTAAGTTGCAAGTTGAACGAAAATAAATAAACTAACTTTTGCGTCCAAAAACGAAAGTATGCCTCATGTGGGGTTATACAACTTACAACGAGGAAAGATTATTGGTCTTGTGGAGAAAGTAATGTTCTGAGATGGACATAGCTGCAGAGCTAGGCGTAATAGAGGGCGTTCTGTCCAAAATATATGCTAGGTAACAAGAACTAGAAAAGCTCAAAAATAAAGCAAGGAAAAGTAGCCAAAGGTAACAACGGCCCTCTACGATCGTTTAATTGTCCATTCAGCTGGAAGATACCCAACCATTTCTCACCTGCAGCTCCAAAGGCAGCTTTTGGAAGCTACAGGTGTAACTGTTTCAGTTGAAACGGTAAGAAGAAGAGTTCGTACCAAGAAGTATACAGAAGGAGACAGTTGTGGGTTCCCGAGTTATCCAGGCAGCACAAGATTGATCGCCTAAATTGGTGTTTTCACCACCAAAACTGGAACATTGGGAATTGACAAAATGTGCTATTTTTAAAAACAGTCAGGATTTAATGTAATCAGATGGAAAATCAGATGACCCACTAAATCGTGTACTTAAAGGTCAAAGAAGACAAGCAAGAACGAAAACTGTTAGATCTATTCACAAATATACCAGGGGAAGTGTAATGTTCTGGAGAGGAATTGTGATCCGTAAAAGAACTCCTTTAATTTTCATCCAATCAACTTAAACTGCTCACAGGTATGGTGATAACCTGTAGTCAGGCTCTGGAGAGGTGAAACAGGAGAAAATTTAATTTTATTGCATGATAATGAACCTCTACATACCATTAGAGTGACTACAGTCATCATTGAAGCAGAAGGTATCCCTTGTTTGGAGTGGCCTGCTTGCTCACCCGAGCTTAATCCTATAGAGCAGCGTTTCCCAACCGGTGGGTCGCGACCCACTAGTGGGTCGCGGACAGATTTCAGGTGGGTCGCGGCGTGGCTCTTACAGTAGCTGAGTGGCGTACAGAATACAGAATAGCATATCATCATAGGTGAGGGATGGGTCGCGAAAATGAAAAAACATCAGAAGGTGGGTCGCCAGACATAAAAGGTTGGGAACCACTGCTATAGAGTATTTGTGGGATTTTCTTAAAAGAAAAATTAGAGCTCGCCGGGATAATCCACAAAACACCGCACGGCTAGTACAAGCTGTTTTAAAGGATGGAGCAACCTACCACAACAAAATGTTAATAATTTGACTAGGAGCGTGCTCACGCAAACTGAAGCTTGCATAAGGACTAGAGGTAATAACACTGACTACCCCAAAATACAAAAAAAAAATAAATAAAAACAAGTTAAACATTATGCGTTTTACATTGAAATTTTGTATGCTATTGACTTTAAAACAAATACTTTCAATTTGTTTGTTAAATACTTTATTGTTTTATTTAATTGTTATGTATTTGTTATTAAATTGCTTTAAAATAAATATTGGTTAATTTCGTGTGTTTGTTTTTTTAAATTAGCACGAAATAGTAAGAAATATCAGATGATTCCATATAAGTTTGGGTATGTGTATTACAGCTAATTATACGAAGTATACGAATAGATGAAGATAAAGAAAATTTTAGCTTAGGTCGAGGAGTAAGACAAGCAAACAATGTATCACCAAAATAATTTAAGGCGCGGCTCTACAGTAAATATGTAAGAACACTAGGTGGCAGTATATTAAGCATCAAAATACATGGAGAAAGATTAAAATCATCTGATGTTTACAGATAACGTTGTATTAATCGCACACAACTTACAAGATAGAGTTTCTATGATACATTTGCTTAAAACTCTGTCTGAGCGAGCGGGATTAAAGATAAACTTTGGTAAAACTAAACTTATGACAATTATCTTAATGAGCAGAGAAATTTCGAGCCAATGTGTTTTAAATGCATTAATTTTTTTCGAATCCTGAGAAAACAAATAAGTATTTTTGAAAAATCTAAATGCAGAAGTAAAGATTACATTATTACTGAGGGTAGAAAACTTCTATGTTTATTTTAACAAGTTACAGGGTTGAAATTATGCGTTTAACTTTTTCAAAAATAGTTATTAGTTTTCTCAGTACATATTCGAAAAAAATTAATGCATTTAAAACACATTGGCGTGAAATTTTGCGCATGCTCCCTTAATCACTGCTCGACTTGAAACAAATAGATACAAAAACTAATTGATGGCCGATTGACCGGTTTATAAGAAATGGCTTCTAAAAAACAGGTAAAAATAGAAAAATATAAAAAAAAAATTAAATCAGTGAAACGTTCTTTATAGGTATGTTTTAAAATAAAGGTACATTTTTATCATGGTCTATAGGTTTATATACCAGCTGCAATATTTTTCTGTTTTAAATAAAATATGCCTAAATGATTTTTAATCAAAGAAAAAATACAATTTTACTATAACTCCTCTAGACAAAATAAGCTTCTATCGTTTCCCTATATTATAGCATTCCCCTATATTTCATCAATCAACGCATCTATATTAAAGAAATAAGGGCCAAAAAAGAATTGTCACCGAACATCACTGTATAAAAAATAAGAAGCAATAATGATGAAAGGAAATAGACAACATTGCAATAACATTCATGTGAATTAAAAAATTACAACAAAAGATACAAACATTTAACGTAAGAATTCAAAATATAGTCGTTATTTTAAAATTAGTTTGGAAGTTATATAAAAAAAATACTTAAACTGAAAATTCCTGTTAACCTCGCAAAGAATCAAAGAACTATCGAACTTTTAATAGTATTTTTTTAACCAAGGTATAGCTAAGTTCTAGCTGAACAAAGTTTTATGTTTTTTTTAATCAATTTTATTGGTAAAACTATTTTAATAAAACTAAAAGGTTTTTAGATAAAATCTATTTTAAAGGTTTTTTACATACCTAGAATTACCAAAAAACACGAAACTACAAAAAACTTCATTTTGACGTTAGGCTTTACACAGCTTATTCCGGTGTCAAATACTAAATGGAGAAAATGCTTAATTTAGTGCTTGCTTATATTGTTAATTTTATGATTGAAATAAATTTGACAATGTTGCCACGTAATGTATTTTTAATTCTACTTATGTTGCCACGTAATGTATGTATTTTTAGCTATAAAGTTTTTAACAACGAACCCCATTGTATTTGACACTGTTTTTTTAATTGTTCCAAAAATGTTTGTCGAGTTTCCCATTATCATTATCATATAGCTTGTAGCGTCCACCACTGAACTTAGACATTGTCCACCACTGAACTTAGACACTGTGTTCAAAGTTCCCGATTTGGAGCTACCTATGTTAATTCAGATTGCGGCAACCCTCTTTATAATACCTCCCACCATTTTGGAGGATTTTCCTTGAATCGATATGTTAGTCCATTCTTTCACGGTTTTTGCTCTAAATTTTAAAGAACCGCTTGGATTGACATGAAATTTGGCATACATATTGCTTATATGTCAAAGACAATAAAGTGATATTGTGCCGATGTGTGCTTTTGCCCTGGGGGTGACTTTCACCCCCTTTTGAGGGTGAAAAAATATATGTCCAAAATAAGTCCGGAAATGGGTAAACTGACTAATTTTAAGTAACTTTTGTTCTATAGAGCTTTTTCGCCAAGTCAACACTTTTCGAGTTATTTGCGAGTGAATATGTTCATTTTCCAACAAAATAACCACATTTTTAGACGGTTTTTCGCAAATAACTCAAAAAGTAAGTCTTTTGTGGAAAAAAACGTTGTTATCAAAAATATAGCCCATAAAAAAGTAAAAAAATGGTGTACGCGTTAGGTCTCTGCATCTCGTAGAACCAGAGTTATAGCCAATGAAAAATAGATTCATATTCACCAAATTTCAAATAAAATATTTCGACGTGAAATATCCAAAAAATTAAGCACTTTTTGGGAAAAACCCATTATAACTTTTTTAAAGTGTTTAAAAAAAGCTTTATTTCTGTTTTTACAAAAAGTTTCCAGCATTAAATTTAAGCAAGTTACGAGTCCCTTTTGTTTTTGCAAAAAAAAATCGGGAAGATCGCCCCCTAATTAGCAACTTAAATTAAATTAATCGTTACCGCTCCACAAATTATTTTACTTATGTTGTGTTTATATGATCTGTAAGTTTCATCGATTCAAAGTGCTTATTTTTGAAAAAATTTGGTTTCAAAGTAAAATTTTTAAAAATTTAAATTTTGAAAAATATGCTTCTTTTCAAAATAACTTAAAAATTGTTAGAGATGCCAAAATTTCGAAAAACAAAAAAAGTCAGATTTGCTTTTCTGAATATCTTGTATTTTTTTGTTTTTCTGTTAGACAAAAATTGATTAAGATGTGGTGTTTCTAAATTTGCATACATTCGTGATCAGTGACTCGTTCAACCCCTTTTAACTGCAGCCCTTTCAATAATAAGGACTTTGAACCGATGAAACTTACAGATCATATAAACAATATATACACGAGTCAAGAAACTTGTGAAGTCGTAACGATTAAGTTTATTTAAGATACTAATTAGGGGGTGATTTTCTCGATTTTTTTGTACTAAAACCAAAAGGGACTAACTTTATTTTGAGCGTAACTTGTTTAATTTTGATGCTAGAAATTTTTTTTATAAAACAAAACTGAAGCTTTTTTTAAACACTTTAAATAAGTTCTAATGAGTTTTCCCCGAAATGTGCTTCATTTTTGGTTATTTCACGCTAAAATATTCCATTTGGAATTTGACGAATATGAACCTATTTTTCAGTAGCTATAACTCTGCTTCTACTAGGCGTAGAGACGTGGTATATACACCATTTCTTTAAATTTTTTACAGGCTATATTTTTGCTAAGAATGTTTTTTCGACAAAATACTTACTATTTGAGGTATTTCCGAAAAACCGTCTAAAAGCGTGGTTATTTTGTTGAAAAAATGAACATATTCATTGCCATATAACTCAAAAAGTATTGACTTAGCGAAAAAACTCTATAGAACAAAAGTTACTTAAAATTAGCCAGTTTATCCATTTCCTGACTTTCTTTGGAAGAATATTTTTTCACCCCCAAGAGGGGGTAAAAACCAGGTAAAAACCAGGGCAAAAGCACATATTGGCACAATATCACTTTTATTCTTTGACTTGTTAGCTATGTGTATGCCAAATTTCATGTCAATCCAAGCGGTTCTTTAAAATTTAGAGGTTTTGCAATATTTTACCGTTAAAGAACAGACTATGTATCAAATTGAGATAATAGATCACTAGATCACTGTTGTGTAATACACGTTTCTACGTTATACTAAATGGAAAGAAAAGCAGATGGAGAACTCACAAAATGGCCTCCCTCAAGGAAGCGTTCTGGCGCTGTCCCTCTTTAACATCTACGCCAAAGACCAGCCAATGCACCCCAAAACTGAGAGTTTTATTTACGTTAACGACCTTGGTTTTCTCGTAAAAGGAAAAACCTTCACACAAGTAGAGTCGACAATAAACATGATTTCAACGTACTACAAACAAAAATCATTAAAACCAAACCCTACTACAACCCAAGTATGTGCAAAACATGTCAACAACCAATTGGCACATGTAAAACTAAAAATATCTTGGGAAGAGCTACACTTGGAACACACTGATAGCCCCAAATATCTTGGAGTCATACTACACCGGTCATTAACATATAAATTCCAGTGTCAGAGTACAATACAAAAGGTTACTTCTCCGGAAAATTGTAGGGAGCAAATGGGGTGCAAACCTACAGGTCTTAAAATAAAGAGCTGAGGCCTTATGTTTATTAGCAGGGGAATATGGTTGTCCCATCTGGAGTAGACCTAGACACGCCCAACAAGTCACCACGGCATTAAATGAAACATGTAGGATAACTACCGGCTATATGAAATCTACCCCTTTATCTCTACTGTGCGGGGCAGCCGGATTTGCATCACCAGAAGACCGTAGATGCGCCTCGCAATATGTGGAAAAGTTCAGGCAAACTTTCGATAAGAGGCATCAACTATATGGGTTTGACGAACCGTCATAAACCGGCCGACTTAAATCAAAGAAAATGTTTATGAGAAACTTCTTCTTCTTCATGTGCCGTGCTCGATTATCGAACGTTGGCTATCAAATTGGCTATAGCAATTTTGTTAACGGCAGCTCGGAAAAGGGATGCAGAGGATCTGTTATACCATTCTCTCAGGTTTTTAAGCCATGACGTTCTTCTTCGACCTGGCCCTCTTCTTCCGTCTACCTTGCCTTGTATTATCAAATGGAGTATATTATATCTCTCTGGGTGTCGCATAACATGGCCAAAATATTCCAGTTTTCGATTTTTAACTGTTCTGACGACTTCTGTGACTTTTCCCATCCGGTGCAAAACAACTTCGTTACGAACTCTATCCACCCAACTTATTCGTAGGATTCTTCGGTATACCCAAATTTCAAAGGCTTCCAATTTCTTGAGAAGAGTATCTGTTAAAGTCCAACCTTCGACACCGTACAAATGAGTAGAGAACACATAACATCTCACTAATCTAATTTTAAGATTCAAAGTAATGTTGTTTCCACATAAAAGTTTCTTTATCTTAAAGAATGCAGCTCTTATGAGAAACGTCAGCATAAAACCACCCAAACTATTTCCCCTCACCAAGACCCACCTAATGGAATAAATCTGGACTGGAGAACCCGGCGGATCCTCAACCGCATAAGCACCTACGTTGCCCTGTAAAACAGAATCTCATAAAATGGGGTATAGACACAGATAACAACGCACTTTGTGGATATAGGGAAATACAGAATGTAGAGCACTTGAGACTATGCAGACTTTGGCATCGCAGTGCACCCTCGATGATTTATGCCATTAATTATTCAGAAAATATTGATATACAGAATAAGCCACAAAAAAACGGGACATGCAGTTAATACACTGTATCTGAACTACATTTGAAACAGTCGACCAATATAAAAGTTCGACACACATAAATCAGAGCAACGTAGGGATTGGTATGTATAAAATACAAGAGTAAGAAACAAGAAACCACTAAACGCCGTAAAAATGAGTGGCGCACACAATATTCCAGCTACAAAAGAGCTGATATATATTTGAAATATGAAAAATGCATATTTTCATAAAAATGAATGTATTTTCATTTTGATGGAAAATAAAATTCTAGTTTTATTTTAAAAGATTTTTCCATAATATTTGCTAAATTTGAAGTAAAACGCGCCACAAAAGGATAACTTGACACAATTTGAATTTGAAGCTCTTTTGTGACGTGTTTTACTTCAAACTTAGCAAATATTATGGAAAACTCTTTTAAAATAAAACTAGAATTTTATTTTCCATCAAAATGAAAATACATTTTGGCGCCACGTAATATTCACATTAGCTCTTTTGTAGCTGGAATATTGTGTGCGCCACTCATTTTTACGGCGTATATCGGTTTTTTACTCTTGTATCCGGAGTTTTTCAAAGTTATTTATAAATTAAATGTATGAATGCAATGTTAGTTCAGAGAAATAAGGAAAAAAAATATCCTGTTGGTGACACAACCCCCTCCAGGCCGAAACCAAATTTTTTGAGTATTCTGTACATCTATATTAATAACCTATATAGTCGAGGAAATGAAGCATTTTGGCTCGCAATTTTTTCGTCCAGCATGGATTTGCTTGAAAGGGCCTAGCCGGGTAAGATGATGAAAAGTGCCCCCAACTCGATTCGAATTCCATATAGGTCACCGTTTAGCATATACAGTGAAACTAACTTTCTGAAATTTTTAGCCCCCTAGGTGGTCATGTGACCCACCTAGAGCCTAATTAGGGTTTTTATGTTTTTATTTTTTATCTCAGCCGCATTGAGAACTAGCGAAAAACTTTAAATAAAAAAGTTGTAAGCTTTAAAAAGTTCTGTCCGAAAAAAATTTTGTTTTTAATTTTTGGCGGGAAATTTAAATTTTAGAACGATATTAAAATTTTAAATGAGTATAAAAAAATAACTAAGACATTCGTTTTCACGAAAAAAATATTTAACGTGTACTTTTGCATAATGTTTCACCCTGAATTTTTTCAAATTTTTAAAATTGGTGAAACGCCCCTTTAAAAATAAAAAACCGCATTCTTTCGGTTTTTTTTTTCGTTTTTTGATATAATTTTATACATATTTTTCAAAAAGGGTAACACCGTCACTGGAGTAGGTAAAAAACTGAAAAATAATTGGGGTTTGCTTTATAAAAAATTTTTGTAACGCCATCCATTTTCAAGATACAGGACGTTGAAGAAATCAAAATTTTACACATTTTTTACGATTTTGCCGAAACTACTGGCAACATTGTAATAAAACTTGGCGGGTTGTAAGAGGTAGTTATTGTACATGTTTTTAAATACAATTAAGGATTTGATATTCATCATTGGCGCGCTTAGGGGTAACGGTCTGAACTTTTCAAATAAAAAAAGATAGTACGCCACTGACGTATTTCAAATTAGCAATCATTTTTGAATTCCTCGTTCAATTTGTGATAAAAAAACTATCTTTTCATTTTTTCATACGAGGCGCCGTTATGCTGCAAAAAATAAAATATCTTAACGCTTCCAAAGTATTCGAATTAGTTTTTTATATGTAGAAATTACTAATAGTAGTACAGTGGAACCTCGATAACTCGGAGTAATCGGGACCGCGGCCGATCCGGGTTATCGAAAATCCGGGTTAGCCGGAGAGCATTGTAAAAATTAATAAAATACGGTATACTTATAGATAAAGTCCGTTATAATTAAAATAACATGAAATATATATGCACAGTACACATCTAATTTACCTATTATAGTTGTATATTGTATAGAGTATAGTATAGACTATAGACAGTATAGATAGAGTATTGTTCATTTCTAGGTAAAAAAAACTCAGTCAGTTTCGGTTGTGTCAATTTCGTCTGCCATCGGAACGATGTTATGTTATTTAAGAACAGTGGCTCTTTCATTGTTTAAAGTTTAAAAGACCATTGTTCTAAAAATAATTTTTTAAAAGACAGTTGAAAATAAATAAAGGAATAAAAGGTGCCTGTTGTTTGCGATAGCCCGATAATGGATAATGAACGTCGCTCTGTCGCCGCTGCCGCCATGTGCCATGAGTCATTTTTACCATATAGTTCAAATTACACAAATACCCATTATCTCTCAAATATTATATTATGGTCGAAGCCAAGTTTTATCAATGAAACTCGATATTTTTAAGACATTCCAGAAGCGGCTACAGATAAAATGTTTTAACATAATACATACATTTTAATTGTTGAAATGTTTGTCTGATGAAAATCGGTCCGGGTTAGCCGGACTTCCGGGTTATCGGGGGCCGACTTATCGAGGTTCCACTGTATTTTATTTCATAGAAGTTCGAATACTTTGTAAGGGTTAAGATGTTTTATTTTTTGAATAAAAATGGAGCGTCGTATGAAAAAATAGAAAGACAGATTTTTTGTCACAAATTGAACGAGGAATTCAAAAACGATTGTTAATTTGAAATAAGCCAGTGGCGTACTATCTTTTTTCTTTAAAAAGTTCAGACTATTACCCCTATGCGCGCCAATGATAAATATAAAATTCTTAATTGTATGTCAAAGAATGTACAACTAACTCTCAAAACTCGCCAAATTTTATTACAATGTTGCCAGTAGTTTCGGCAAAATCGTAAAAAATGTGTAAAATGTTGTTTTCTTCAACGCCCTGTATCTTGAAAATGGATGGTGTTACAAAAAATTTTTATTAAGCAACCCCAATTATTTTTCAGTTTTTTACCTACTCCAGTGACGGTGTTACTTTTTTGAAAAATATGTATAAAGGTGTATCAAAAAAAACAAAAAAAAAACCAAAAAAATGCGGTTTTTTATTTTTAAAGGCACGTTTCACCAATTTTAAAAATTTGAAAAAATTCAGGGTTAAACATTATGCAAAAATACACGTTATATATTTTTTTCGTGAAAACGAATGTCTTAGTTATTTTTTTATACTCATTTAAAATTTTAAAATCGTTCTAAAATTTAAATTTCGCGCCAAAAATAAAAAACAAAATTTTTTTCGGACAGAACTTTTTAAATTTTACAACTTTTTTATTTAAAGTTTTTCGCTAGTTCTCGATGCGGCTGAGATAAAAAATAAAAACATAAAAACCCTAATTAGGCTCTAGGTGGGTCACATGAACACCTAGGGGGCTAAAAATGACAGAAAGTTAGTTTCACTATATATGCTAAACGGTGACCTATATGGAATTCGTATCGAGTTGGGGGCACTTTTCATCATCTTACCCGGCTAGGCCCTTTTCGCAGAAGGTAGGGAATAGTCCAAGGATCTCTTTCTATATCATGCCGCTGTAGGCTAAAACCTTGGGGGTGGTTACCACCCTATCTCCGGGGCGGGAATTTTTTATTACATTTTAACCATGTAAATCGATGTAAAAAGTAATTCTAAGAAAAAAATGTTTTTTACATTTTCTTCGTAAAACTAATATTTTTCGAGTTATTCGCGCTTGAAAGTAACAATTTTTCGATGAAAAAATCGACTTTTTTATAGAGTTTTTTGAGAATACCTTGAAAAATATGCATTTAATAAAAAAAACTGTAGATATCAAAATTGTATCTTTTAGTAACACAAACCAAATTCTTTTTCTGTAATATCTTTAAAACCAATAGAAACCGAGATACGGCATGTTAAAAGTTAGCTTTTTTCGTCAAATGCATAATTTGAAATATTCAAAGTAAAATAACGGAAAAACTTTGCATTTTTCGAAGAAAACTTAAATAATCGTTTTTCAAGTATACAGCTAGACCTCTCAAAAACAATAATAAAAAGTTTCTATCCTGAAAATTAAGCGACTTATGATCAAAAAAAGGTCGGTTCCTGCTTTTCTCTATAAAAAAATCAGTTAAAACAACCCCCTAACTACCCTCCTAATTAAAAATTGGTCTTCACCTTTCTGTAGTTTCTTTTATATTTATATTATCAATACACTCAAGAAGTTTGACCTATTTATAAGGCCCAATTTTAGAAAAATTGGAGTTTAAAGAAAAATTAATTTTTTGGAATTTCCCATTTTTCACCTTTTACTTCAAGATATCTCCAAAAATACTGGAGATGCGAAAAAAATGATAAACTACTAAATTGTATCATTTTTAATAGCTAAAATTACATTGTGCATAGATTTTCATTACAGTGAACAGTTAGCGAGATATAGCTGTTTAAAACCTCTATTTACGAGCAAACACCCCCTTATTCGAGCCCTTTAAACCCACCTTAATTAAAAACTAAGGGACCTTACAGAATTTAGTTTACACAGTCTTATAACTCTTTAAAAATCCTACAAAGTTATTTTTGAAAAACTTTTTATCGCCAAAACTGAAGGAGCTATCTTTATAAAACCAATTTTTTTTTAGAAAAATTCGGATAGTCCGCTTATGGATAATTTTCAATGTATGTATAATATCACAGAACCAGTTCGTATACTGGAATATGACTAAAAAACTATTTGTATTTGTATTTGTACATATTTTTAAATTCGTATTTTTGTGTAAATAAATGTTTTTGTAATTTTTTAATTCTACTTTTTTTCTGTATAGATCTATTAAAATATCTACTTATAAAAACTGTAATGTTATTAAGGGTGGTTTTAAGGGTTGAAATATTATGTATTATACCTAAAGTATAAATCAATCGTTATTTTAACCAATAAAAACCAAATTTTACCCATATTAACGTTTACAATGTTTTTATATAATTTTTGACAATAAGGGGTAGTTTACACCCCTAAAAATAATCAACGCCCTTAAGCATGATATATAATATTAAGTACAGGGTGAGATGATCCTAATCCCAAATCTTTATGTAAATCGATGCAAGCCGAAATTATTCTTTTAGGATAAGTAAATTTTTTATATATAGCTCCTACATGGGTGGTTTTAAGGGTTGAAATATTATGATAGTGTATCTTAAAGCATAAAACAATCATTATGTAACTAATAGGAACCAAATGTTGACAATATTAAAGTTTAAAATGTTATTTTATAATTTTTTGCAATTAGAGTAGCTTTCACCCTTAAAAAAACCAAAAGCGTACAACGGCTCAATATAGAAAATGAACTAGAGGGTGGACGATGTTGGATGGAAATCGATGCTGGACGAAAAAATTGCGAGGTTTTGCCATTTTTTCAGCTTCATTTCCTCGACTAATATGTTTCCTGCAGCCGATTTTGACGATATACGTAGTTATAAACAAATGAAGATCAAAAAACGGTAAATTTTCGCTTTTTTCGTCTACAACCAAAAAGTTAAGTATTTTAAACAAATTTGAGAGTGAGAAACTCATAAATCGTATAAAAAACTTCAATATGGCGTTCGCTGAATATGTCTATCCTTATTGGTTGCTTAGAAAATTGCAAAATAAATCATAAATTTTTACTTTTTATAAATACTCATAACTTATGTAAAAATTAACTTAGAACGTTCTTATTGCACGAAATTCTGAGACTTCTGGTGCTTAAATCATACCCTAAATTTCAAAGCAATTGGTCAAATAGTTTAAAAGGTATTTAATTTGTTTATCCCAAATTAATTTTTTTTCAACGCTATAAGTCGGAAAATGATCAAGTTACAGTAATATTTTGGATAATTTATGAAAGAAGAAGATTTATACTATCAATTTAATTAAAAAAAAAATGACAAAAAATAATTCTAAATACTGCAAAATTATTTTGCAAAAACATGTGAATTAAAAAAAGGGGGGCTAACTTCGTCCCTAATTGTCCTAGGACAATTATTGTTTTTCTTTCTAAGTGTGTATAAAAATTCAGTCTTTCCAAATATGAAAAAAAAATTTCTACTGGTAACGGTTAAAAAGTTATTCTTATTGTTTATAAGTAAACAAAAAATCGACGTGTTTTTGCAAAATAATTTTACACTGTTTAAAATTACTTTTTGTCATTTATTTTTAATTAAGGTAATAGTATAAATGTTCTTTTTTCATAAACTGTCCGAAGTATTATTGTAACCTCATAATTTTCTGACTTATAGTGTTGCAAAAAAAATGAATTGGGGATAAACAAATTAAATAACTTTTAAACTATTTGACCAGTTGCTTTGAAATTTAAAATATAATTTAAGCACCAGAAGTCTAAACAATTCGTGTAATAAGAAGGTTGTAAGTTAAATTTTACATAAGTTATGAATATTTATAAAAACTCAAAACATATGATTTATTTTGCAATTTTCTAAGCCACCAATAAGGGTAGACTTATTCAGCGAACGCCTTATTGAAATTTTTAGACGATTTATGAGTTTCTTACTCTCAAATTTGTTTAAAATGCTTAACTTTTTGGTTATAGATGAAAAAAGCGAAAATTTACCGTTTTTTGATTTTTATTTGTTTATAACTATGTATATCATCACAATCGGCTGCAGAAAACATAAAGGTTATTAATATAGATGTCCATACTACTCAAAAAATTTAGTTTCGGCCTGGAGGGGGATGTGTCAGGAGAAAAATCTTATTCCTTTGGACTGTGTTTATCGAATACACGTTAAGCTTTATAAATAGTATCGCTTGTAGGGATATTATGCGCCACTGGCGAGAACTGCCGTTCTCTGGTAATAGGTTTTTAACGTACCTACACCATAGAAAAAAACACCGTTAACTTACATTATTATGCTTCCAATTGGATTTTTCCATTTTTTTTTTCAAAAAAATTTATTGGTTTTTTAACCATAACTTTTTTATTATTTATATTAGAAATTTTGTTAAAAAAATATTTTGTAGGTTTTTAAGAGAGAACGGCAGTTCTCACCAGTGGCGCACAACACCCCTACATGCGACACTATATATACACGAAATTTTCGATTTTCTAAACCTGACTGAATTAAAAATTGGGCCAAATCCCATAAGATCTATAAGATTATTAATATTAAATACTTTTAAAATCCTCAGTCGCAAAAAGAGGTGACTTTGAAAGGGTTTTTAAAGGCGGTTTTTGCATGGTATTACAAATTATAATTATTGTCTGTAGCTCACTCAATTTTTGTCGTAGAAAAAATTTTCGTAAACCAAATTTCTAAGAATTAAACAAGCTACATTTTCATATGTAAACATTTTTCGCATCTCTGATGGTAAAGAATGAAGAAAAGGCATGTTTTACCAAACTACAAAAATTCGTCATTTGCTTTTAACTCCAGTTTTTTAAAAAATAATTGCTTTAAGCCGGTCAAACTTCTGTAAACTATTAAAAATACATAAACAAAAAATACGGAATAAGGTCGATGACTAATTTTAATTAGGGTGGTAATTAAGGACTGACATTCTTTTCATTATACTTCACTTAATTTTTAAGCTACAGACTTTATTTTTTATTTTTGAAGATAGATCTTTTTAAATACTTAAAATTAGTTTCTATAAGTTATCCTCGAAAATGCATAGTTTTTCGGTCTTTTAACTTTGAAACGATAATCTTTAGTATTTGACGAAGAAAAGCTAACATACTACAATAAAGTACAGCTCGATTGCTATTGGTCTTAAAGAAAATTAAAAAAAAAACACTTTGTTTCTTTTTTTAAAAGGTATATATATTTTCGTTAAGTAAAGTTGTTATAATAAAAAATTTCCACGAGATGGGGTGGCAACCACCCCATGGTAAAAACCTCTTTCGGCATCATATAGATTTTGGTCCTTTTACTATCCACTACTTATTGTCAAATTTTCAAGCAAATCGGTCCATTTAGTATCGTATAGTTAGACCCAAACCCAGACATCCAAAGTGAAAGTTATCCTCCAACACCAAATTTTTCTATTTGGTCCATATAATGTGCAGAAAAAAGTCACACCATTTTGAGCGTCGGGTTTGGGGGGGAGAGGGGGAGAAATCTGTAAATTCGTAGTTTTTTACGTTTTTCGTCAATATTTCTAAAACTATGCGGTTTAGCATGAACAACCTTCTATACAAAATTGTTCTACATTAAATTTGAAATAAAAAAGGCTCTATGCATAACCCTTCTAAAATGAACGGTTCCTTCTAAAGTAAAGTTACGGAGGTAGTATAGTATAATTGGTCCAAAAAAGGCCTAGCCCAGACATCCAAAGTAAAAGTTTTCCTTCAACACTAAATTATTCTATATGGTCCACATGTTTAGTAAAAAGTTACACCATTTTGAGCTTCCGGTTTGGGGGGGAGATGGGGGAGAAGTCGGTAAATTAGTAATTTTTTTAAGTTTTTCGTCAATATTTCTAAAACTATGCTTTAGCATAAAGAATGTTCCATAGAAAAATGTTCTACATAAAATTTAAAACAAAAAAGGTTTTACACATAATTCTTATAAAATCAACGGTTCCAGAGTTACGGAGAGTGAAAATCGGAGGTTTTCGATACTTTTTATATTTACCGATTTCTCTCCCCTCTCCCCCCAAACCCGACGCCCAAAATGGTGTGATTTTTTTCTGAACATTATGTGGACCATATAGAACAATTTGGTGTTGGAGGATAACTTTCACTTTGGATGTCTGGGTTTTTGGTATAGTTATACCATACATTGTCCAAAAAATATAAAAAGTATCGAAAACCTCGACTTTTCACCCTCCGTATCCATTTTTGTATATAACATTGTTTACGCTAAAGCATAGTTTTAGAAATATTAACGAAAAACGTAAAAAAACTACTAATTTACCGACTTCTCCCCCATGTGCCCCCCAAACCGGACGCTCAAAATGGTGCAACTTTTTACTGAACAATATGTGGACCATACAGAACAATTTGGTGTTGGAGAAAACTTTTACTTTGGATGTTTGGGTTAGGCCTTTTTTTGGACCAGTTATACTATACTACCTCCGTAACTTTGGAACATAGGGCCTTTTTTATTTAAAATTTAATGTAGAACAATTTTGTATAGAGGGTTGTCCATGCTAAACCGCATAGTTTTAGAAATATTGACGAAAAACCTAAAAAACTACGAATTTACCGATTTTTCCCCCCTCTCCCCCCAAACCCGACGCTCAAAATGGTGTGACTTTTTTCTGGACATTGTGTGGACCATATAGAACAATTTGGTGCTGAAGGATAACTTTCACTTTGGATGTCTGGGTTGTGCCATCTTTTGGATCAACTATACTATACTAATTCTGTAAAAATTGCGAAGTGAAAAGTTTCAGTTCCTGGACTAATTATACTTTTCGAGCTCTGTAACTTCTGAACGGCTTAACTGATTTTGATCAATAAACATGAGTTTGAAACGCACTGACAAGTAGTATCTGATACATCCAAGATCAAGTATGATAACTGAACGTATTACAGGAATTATTGAGCTTGAAAAACCGTTTTTCCCATAAGAAATAGATTTGATCATACTTATGAAGCCTATAACTTAAAAATTCGAATTTTCCCAGATATGCGGCATACACCGTTAGACGCGACTAGAGACCTCCTACAAACGCTCAGTTATTGGCGCAATTCGTAGGTTGAAATTTTGAGTACTAAAATTGTCGAAAAACCAAAATTTTCAAAGTTTAATTTTTTAGTTTTTCAGCTATGGTGAGCAGTTTATATGTCTCAGCTTGATAGCTCAGGCACCATTTAAAAGTTTAACTTAACCCTATTTATTTGGTGTACCTGCGGTTTTCCTGGCTCTCCTTGAACCTAAGATATATACGCCCAAAAAATATGCTATTTTGTATCTCCCTAGCCCTATAGCTGGCTTACGGGTAGTCAGAAGTCAAAAATTACACCGGTTTTGAATCGGCCCTCACACCCACTTGTAACACAGAAAAAAATTCAGATCAGTGTAACTTTTCCACACACATACATACATACAAACTTATCCACAAACATTTTCCCCTTTTTAAATAAAAATTGAGTCATACTTCTGAGCTCGGTAACTTTTGAATGGTATAATCGATTTTCAAAATTAGACAATCGTTGGAAAGGTAATGATCAGTATTATCAGAAGCCGTAAAGGTCGGTCTTAAAGGACCTCGCACAAACCTTATGGAAAATAGGTCCCAGTGGATTTCGTTCATACTTTGGGAAAATACTCTTTGAAGCATCCTGATAAAAAGTTCTCATGGGCACAACTCAATCGTATGAAGGATTTTCAAGATATAGAGGCCCAAACTCGGAAAATTAGAAGATTTACGGGGTATTCCAATTCCGTGAGTTACTGGTTATTTGGCAACATGTAGAAGTTTGGATCAAGGAAAAGTACTAGTAGTCTAGCATTTTTTTCCTGGCTATCCAATGGCGACCTTTACTTTGACCTTGACCTTCAACGGAGGTCATCTTCTAGAGTTTCGAGGGTTTTCGGCATTCAATTGATATAAACAGATTACTCGTGGGTTTTTGGGATCGCTTAACACGAATATGCCATCAGAATTGTCCTCCGGATGACGTGGTGGCCAGGGCCTCTGCAGGGGACGCCATCTTCTAGAGTTTCGATGGTTTTCGGCATTTAATTGATGCAAATGAATTACTGGAGTGTTTTTTGAGGTCGCTATACACGAATATGCCACCAGAACCGACTCTCGAAGCACCTGATTTCCAAGGTCAATGAAAGGGGCTCCTGGAGTTTCGAGGGTCTTTGGTACTACATTAATGCAAACGGATTAGTTATAGGTTTTTGGGGTTGCTGAACACGAATACGTGATCAGCACAGACAAAGGAGAACCTGGTGCCTAAGACAGGTTAACTTCTGGAGTTTCAGAGGAATCAAATGGATTACTCTTAGGTTTTTGGGGTTGCCGAACATGCATACATGCATACTGCCGAACATGCACTATGGCACGTCATATTCTGGAGTTTCGAGGGTTTTCAGCATTAAATTGATGAAAACGGATTACTCATGGCTTTTTGGGGTCGCTGAAAGCTAATACGCCATCAGATTCGACCCAAGTGTTTTTAACAAGTGTTTTAATAAGTGTCATATTTGCACAAAGGCCTTGGAAACCAGGTGTTCCGGGAGTCCGTTCTGGTGGCATATTCGTATTTAGCGACCTCAAAGATTCCTCCAATAATTCATTTGCATCAATTAAATGCCGAAAACTATCGAAACTCTAGAAGATGACGTCCCTTGCAGTGGCCCTGACCACCACGTGCTCCGGAGGTCAATTCTTATGGCATATTTGTGTTTAGCGATTAGTTTTTAGCGATCCCAAAAACCCATGGCTATGTTTATATCAATTTTATGCCAAAAACCCTCGTAACTCTAGAAGATGACGTCCGTTGAAGGTCAAGGTCAAAGTAAAGGTCGCCATTGGATAGCCAGCAAAAAATCCTAGACTACTAGTACTTTTATTTAATCCAAACTTCTACATGTTGCCAGATAACCAGTAACTCAGGGAATTGGAATACCCCGTAAATCTTATAGGTAATTTTCCCAGTTTGGGCCTCTATATCTTGAAAATCCTTCATACGATTGAGTTGTGCCCATGAGAACTTTTTATCAGGATGCTTCAAAGAGTATTTTCCCAAAGTATGAACGAAATCCACTGGGACCTATTTTCCATAAGGTTTGTGCGGGGTCCTTTTTGAAATTTTTGGCAGTTTTGGGGACGAGAACGAAAAACAGACGCTAAATGGGAAGAGCCGTAAAATCCACACCCTTGGACCAAAATGGAGAGTTGACATATGGATGGTTGAGTCTTTTCCTAAACTTTAAGATGGGATTTCATCCCCACCTTATTTGGATCATTGGATCAAGTTAGGGATTGGTTAATGCATATATCAAAAAAAAATAGGTCGCTATGCACTTCTTGGCGAGACCATTAGCTAATCTCCGAAAAGATAATCTCCGATGATAAAACTATCGACTGCCAATTCTTAATGTCATTGTATATTTTTTGTTTACGGGGGATTTTTGCGCTGAAGTTTGACTAATGACATGACGTTAAATTTCACGAGTACTAATGTAAAGATATTCAGTAGTAGCTAAGAGTACCAATATTATGTTCCTTTTCTTCACTTATAATAGTTTTTTCTTCTTAAATTTCTTTTTCATATGCAACTGACCCATTGTGAACAAAACGATCCATTCATTATTCAAAAATGTTTATGTTTGGATTCCTCCGATGGGTATATTACTGTGGATCTATTCTGGATATAAGTAGGCAATTTCTCAATCTTTCTCCTAATACCAATAAAAATTGGCAACACTGTTCCTAAAGTCCACTTAATACTAATTATTTTATCAGAAGTACAAGAAATCATTTAGAAAACAATTATTAAGGCATTCATTTTTGAAATATTGTGTCCAATATATCGATTTAGGAAAACCCATTTAGGAAAATCTCCATTGTGAAATAATAATTATATTTTTATTATGGTAAATATTCATATACGTAGGTATTATAACAAAACCCATTTAAAAGACTTTAAAATTTAATTCTTTTTTAATAATTACATGTCTTTATTTCTTCTAATCGAACAACTTCTATGCCTAGAAATTATGTCTAGAAAGTAATAGGATCATTTTAAAATAGGAGGCTGGCGGATAAGGTTTTCAAGAGTAGTAGCGGAATTAGTAAAACACTCGATAGTTATTCCATCTCTCTCTCTCTCTCTCTATCTCTCTCTCTCTCTCTCTCTCTCTCTCTCTCTCTCTCTCTCTCTCTCTCTCTCTCTCTCTCTCTCTCTCTCTCTCTCTCTCTCTCTCTCTCTCTCTCTCTCTCGCTTTTTTACTCTTCTCGTATACAATCGTCTTTTTTTGTTCTACTGAGAAATTTGACTTTTTGCAGTTACGTCATTCTTGTTCCGGACCGGATGTAGGTCATCCGATATTTCGGACTGGAGTGGGAGAATATATTGGTGTTCATCAAACTATAGGCCAGGATCCCGCGTACCAGAAAAAGGTTATTAATAGCAAGCTGAAAATTTGTTAACAGCTTAACGGTGTCTAGTGGACAAACTTTGATGTACGGAAATGCTGGAACAGGGCACGTTTTAATTATGGAAAGTGATTTTAATTGTGGAACGTGTCATCCTGACAAGATTACAGTGGCGTACTGAGCATGGTTCCGCGGATTCCTCGGAACCAGGGCCCGCTCTAAGGCGCTCTTTGCTTTTTTTCTAACTTGATGGGGACATTTTACACTACACAAATACACAATAGAAAATTTAACCTCTTAAGGTGATACAGTAGCGATCAACAGGTAGCAAAAACGCGTTCCAAGATTGCGGCTGTAATTTTGAATATTTTTTCGAGATATTTGGCACACTTATTCGTAATATAATAAAGAATGGCGGTACAGAGCCCAATTTGAAAAATATATTAATATGTGGAAATTACTCTGTAATTAAATACAATATTAAAAAAACGAGCCTCTACCGCCATTAAGAAGAACAAAAAAATACACTTTCTTCAAATAAACTTTTTTATCTGATGCCTAGATTTTGTGTCATTTTGGAACTACTAAAATTTTTTATTCCATTAGTAGTTCCAAAATGACACAAAATCTAGGCACCGGATAAAAAAGTTTATTTGAAGAAAGTGTATTTTTTTGTTCTCCTTAATGGCGGTACAGGCTCGTTTTTTTAATATTGTATTTAATTACAGAGTAATTTCCACATATTAACATATTTTTCAAATTTGGCTCTGTACCGCCATTCCTTATTATATTACGAATACGTGTGCCAAATATCTCGAAAAAATATTCAAAATTACAGCTGCAATCTTGGAACGCGTTTTCGCTACCTGTTGATCGCTACTGTTTCCTCTTAATAAATTTTTATTTTTGTGTAGGTACTTATAAATAAAAACGAAGAATACCTATTTATCAAAAAATTTGAAAACAAAATTTATTAATAGACATAAGGAAATTTTTTGTAAGGTTCTGTACTTGTTTTAGTTGCTAAAACCGAAGCCCTGGTTTTAACACATGTAAAGAATTACCGCCTGTACCTTCTAACTCAAAAACTTATATTTATATCAGCACTTTTCATGGATCAGTTGTAAACTAGAAAGTTGACACAGTCATTCCAAGTTTTATACTTACGAAGTGTTATAAAAATAATTCCAAGACAATAAACTCACGACCGACGGTTATACGGTAACCACTTTGGTTTTGAACACCTTGATATTAAAATTATAATACCAATATTTATTTAAATTTTACTCTGATCATTGATACAATGTTCATGTTTTACACGTTTGCTTCCGAACAGAGATATTATTTACAGCATTCCAAATTCTTTTGTGTTTGCACCAGCTTCATGGATTTTATTTTGATATAAGTCGTTATTGATTTTTTTTTTAACAAACTATTAAGCTTATTTCTATACGTTTTGTTATCAACATTAAGAGCTTAGGAGCAATAAGGAGCAAATATTTTACGAATATCCCTTCTTTTTCTTTTTTTACACAGCAAATAATTATGTGTAGTAAGACTCTCGCTAGTATGGACTCTCGCTAGTATGGAGACGTACACATTGGTTGACAACGTAGGGGAGATACAAGAAAGGAATAAAGAACAACAAGTGGAATCCATAACAAGAGAGGAATTAGAGAAAGCAATAGAAAGAGTAAAATTGGGCAAAGCACATGGCAAGGACAATATCACCCAGGAAATGATAAAATTCATGGGGACAGAGGGAATGGATAGCATGAAAGAACTAATAGGTCTGGATCCCGCGTATGAAAAAAAAGTTGATTAATAGCAAGCTGAAAATTTGTTAATAGCTTAAGAGTATCTAGTCGGACAAACTTTGATATATAGGAACACTGGAACAGGGGAAGTTTTAATTGTGGAACAGGTTAAAAATTTGGAACGGTCAGACCACGAAAACGGCACATGTATTTTGTCTGACAGAACAGACTTAAACTCTCCGAACAGAGATTAAACGCTCATGCAAAAATCAGACTGCTATTTATCACCAAATGGGCGTTTTAATAAGTGGAACATGTAGAATATGTCAAATGACAGGAATTATGATAGGTGATAAATAGCAGTCTGATTTTTGCATGAGAGTTTAATCTCTGTTCGGAGAGTTTAAGTCTATTCTGTCGGACAAAATAAATGTGCCGTTTTCGTGGTCTGACCGTTCCAAATTTTTAACCTGTTCAACAATTAAAACTGCCCCTGTTCCAGTGTTCCCATATATCAAAGTTTATCCGACTAGACATCCTTTAGCTATTAACAAATTTTCAGCTTGCTATTAATCAACTTTTTGTTCATACGCGGGATCCAGACCTATAATGAATGATATCATAAATAGAGCAGAATTACCAAAGGACTGGAAGAAAGACATTATATTACCACTACACAAAAAAGGGAGACAAGAGAAACTGTAATAATTACCGAGGTATCACCACATTAAGTATCCCTGGGAAGGTATTTGCGAGAATAATAGAGACAAGAATAAAAACCCAAATAGAAACAACTATGGAAGACATACAGTGTGGATTCAGGAAGGACAGAAGCACGCAAGACCTAATATTCACATTAAGACAAGTAAGTGAGAAGGTAATCAAGAAAAATAGAGAGATACATATGTGCTTCATTGACCTGGAAAAGGCGTTTGACAGAATTCGAAGAAAGGACGTATGGAAGACACTAAAAGAAAGGGGAGTCGACAGACACATAATAGAAGTAATAAAGGATATGTACGAAAATAATACAAATACAGTAAGAACAAATAACGAGGAATCCAGAGAATTTACTACAAGTCAAGGCGCCAAACAGGGATGCGTGCTGAGCGTGCTGTGCTATTCTCAGTGGTACTGGATGAAGCGATAAAGAAAGCCAAGAGAAGAATGAGAAAACTAACATTAGGGTATTGGCAAATGAAACGGACTTAACTATCGGAGCTACTATTTGCAGACGACATGGTATTGATAGCAGAAAACAGAGAAGACTTACAGAACAATCTTGAAATCCTAGTAGAAGAACTATCAAACATAAATATGAAAATTAATACAGTGAAAACAAAAACAATGATAATTTCAAATACTAGAAAGACACACGCAATAGAATTAGACGGAAAACAACTAGAGCAAGTGGAATATTTTAAATACCTAGGAGTAATAATCGAATCAAATGGTAAACAAGACATGGAAATAAACGAGAGAATGGGATGAACAGGAAGCTTATTTAACGCTATGAAAACAACATTTTTGGGGAAAAAAGATATACCGGAGAAAGTAAAAACGGCAGTCGTTAAATCAGTAGTTAGACCAACAATCATGTATAGCAGCGAGACATGAACATTGACGGGGAGACAAAATTCCAGAGTCAATGCTATGGAAATGAGGTTCCTGAGGAAAATAGCAAACAGAAAGAGGACAGACAAAATACGAAACGAAACAATTAGACAAAACCTAAAACTCGAACCAATCAATTAAAAAATAGTAGAGGGACACCTTAGATGGTTCGGGCACGTGTGTAGAATGTCGAATGAGAGGCTAACAAAACGAGTATTCGCAACAAGAGTGCAGGGGAAAAACAAAAGAGGAAGACCAAGAGTTATGTGGGTAGATGAAATCAGAAAAGAAGTCGAGAAGAAGGGATTGACAGTGGAAAGTGCAAGAAACCTAAAGCAAGATCGGAAAGCATGGAGACTACAATGTCAAACTCAACTCCACCAGCCTTACACCTAAAGGTAGAAAGGCTTAGGACTAAGTTAGTAAGTATAAAGCGAAATTTTGTTGCGAAAGTATCTCTGTTTTGAAAAAACTCTACACAATATTTATTAATCATCTATGTCTTGGTAATATCATTATTATAGTTGCTTAATTGTAAACAAGAAGAATCGATTCACAATAGTCTTTACAGCAAATCAATTATTATTAACACAGCAACTCATGTACAATGAGTGCACTTTGTCGTATAATTGCTTATCTTAAAATCTTTCACCTCAGTTTTTACTTTTTATGCTACTTCAAATCGGATAGTTCAAAGTTTCGTCTATCAATAGCTATACAGTGATAAGCGCGCTAATAACCGGCAAAATAGCTCAAAAGACGGAAAATGTATTAAGTTGAGAGATAAAAAGAAATGCAACTAGTGGAGGTGGGATTTTACCGGTATTAACTTATAATTTACATTATCATTATGAATAGTTTCCAACTTTATACCTCCAAACGTCAGCTAGTTAACTTCGGTCATAATTCTACGTCTGACGTTCTTTCAAACCTAGTTTTAATAAGTTATGTATGTCTTCTTCTTCTTTTGTTTATTGGCCTCTACCTGCATGAATATTTGACTAGTCCATCGTCTTGGAATAAAGGAATAATCCCTTATTCACCTACAATTTAGAGTTGATATCGGACAATTACAACAAAGGTAAACACTTTTCTCTTACAGGGATAACTGCCGACCATTATACAATCTGCTTCTACTTCTTCTCGTCCTTTAGTTAATTGGCAATTTTGAATTGTCATGGCACAAATACAACAAAGGCAAAAACCTTTCTAGCTCAGAGATAACTGCCTATCATTAAAATATTTCCCTGGTGTAAGCTGGGCGAATTATCCCGAGGGATGTAACCCAATAAAGGAAGAAGAAGAAGATCATTACAAAATTGCGTAATGTGGCCTCGGTTAGTTGAAGTAAAGAACCCAGATGATTACAGACTGTTATTATTACAAAAGATTGTATTGTTATTTTACCCAGATTTGAATTATTAAGGGCCGGTTTCTACAACGACAAATAGAAGTTTATTCTATGATTAAAGTTACTCGACCATTAAACTGAGATTTCTCCATTTTACTAATGTCAAGTAAGACTTATTTTATTAATTTATCAAAAAAAATACTTACTCTTCTAGTAAATTGGCAAATTAATATGGCTGTAAATATTTAGAATATTATTTCATTCATATGAGATTCTGACCAATAGAAAGCTACAGAAATGCAAATTAAGGTGATAATTTTTGATAATATCTCTTCGGCAAGTATATTAGGTCAGATGCCCTTCGTTGCTACGAAAAAATACATTCAGTGACATTAATGACAATTAATGTTTTAAAAGTTATAAAAGTGATGACTTTCAACCGTAAAATATTTTATATCAACTGCGTGTTTAACAGTACATACTAATTTGTACTTACATAAATGAATTACAATAAAATTTTGGATTTGAACAGTTTTATTCATGAAATAATCGCAACAAATTGCACTCGATCTCTAAAATTAATATAGAATTTTTGCCCTCGTGACACTTTGATATAATTTCACTCGCCTTCGGCTCATGGAATTAAAACTGTCAAAGTGTCACTCGGCAAAAATTCAATAATTTTAGAGCTCTTGTGCAATTACTACTGATTATTTCATTCATAGGAGATTCTAACCAATAGAAAGCTAAATAAATCTGAATTAAATCGATAATTTTTGATACTTGCCCGTCGTTAAGTATATTACGTCAGATGCCTTTCGTTGCTACGAAAAAATAAAAAATACATTCAGTGACAATAATAACAATTAATGTTTTAAAAATTATAAAAGTGATGACTTTCAATCGTCAAATATTTATAAAAACTTTGTGTTTAATTGTACTAATTTGTACTCACATAAATAAATTACAATAAAATTTTGATTTTGAACAGTTTTATTCATGAAATAATCGCAACAAATTGCACTCGAACTCTAAAATTAATATAGAATTTTACAGCTCTTGTGCAGTTTTTTGTTTCTCAGCTTTGGTTTAGAACTAGATCCTTTAGCCACGTAATTGTATAACTTATCACTAAGTCAGGGGAGTAATGTGTAGTGTGTGTGTTGAGTAAGTGTCTTGTTACTTTGCAAAGTCGACGTCATTGTCTTTGCAAAGAGACGCTAATTGTTTCCGAACGTCTGCGGTCCCTCCGGTGAGTACCGATCCCACAAGGACAGAAACTATTTTTCATTTATTAATTTATAATAAATGAAAAATGTCTGCCCCTGGTAGGATTCGAACTCCCGACCTTTCGTTTCAAAGGTAGGCGCTCTTACCACTGCGCCACAGAGTTTAACAAATTCGCGAGTTTAACTTTAAATTATTAAAATTATATTGAAACAAAATATAAACTTAAACGTCTAATAAATTTTATTCGATGAATATTCATTGGTTTATTTGTTGTTGGTGACACCGGACCTTAGTCATATATAATTTGTGACAAATTGTTCAAATTATTTATTATTTTATCCATTCATTTTCAATATTTTGCTTTCCTTATAACTACGTATGACGTTAACACGACATTAACATTTTTTTGATTTCGCATATAGTAAAAATCAATTGAAAACAATAAAGCAAAATGAAAACAGTTTAATTAGTAGTAACTTTTTATTCTAAAATTAACTTAATTTCTACCATGATTTTAGACGTCTCGCATTCACTCATGTCACTACCGAATTGTCGAGGTTTGTTTCAAATCCCACATTTGTGACTTTTTTGCAATAATTAAATATTAAAATTTGAAATTATTGAGTTATTAACTTTAAATTGTAGATGATTAAGGGATTTTTGCTTTATTGTAGGATGAGCTGGCCAAAATACCCATGCAGGTAGAGGCGAAGGTAGAGGCCCCGTGTGGAGGCGGGCCTCTCAAGTAGAATACCTCCACAGCTTCTCCTGCTCATCGTAAAAGGCGACAATTTGGAGCAGCTGACCGCTGTCCTTCAACCCAGCTCCTAACCTGTCCCTGTGTGATAGTTATTACCCCCCAACTATCATATGACACCCACCCCTACCATCAAACACGTCCTGATACCCAAACCTATACCCGAGGAGAAAACCTCCACGAATTTAAAAACCAGTGGAGGAAACCACTGAAAACAAACGGATATGCATAGGGATTGCGGCTATGCACCATCCTAGTATACCGCCACCCCAACCTCAAGGTGTAACACCATCGTGCCGAAGGGGTGCATGGCCCAGGGGTAACGTAGTGGGCTACAAGCGATGCCTAAGGGAGATGGCGAACCCGAGGGGAAAACAGCCTTGGCGGGGCAAGGGCGCACTGCCCCACTGGACAGATCAACACGACCCAACTCGTGGGAAGGAAGATGGGACAAAAAAAGAAAAACAAAAAAGGCGGAAGAGAGAGCAGCGGGGGCGAAAAAGAAAACAGAAGAGGCGGGGAAAAAGAAAGGGACGAGAATCAAGGGGAGAAAAGATGGAGAAGAGAAGTGGAAGAAAAGGAAGACCCCGGATCTAGAACCAGCGCAAACAGAAGCAAGGGAAAAGAAAGAGAAGGTAAGAGGGAAACAAGGGAAGTAAGAGGGGAACTGCAAACCAAGAGAGAAGAAGAAAGAAAGAGAATAGGAAGAGAAAAAGAGGGAGAAGAGAACAGACAGAAGGACGAAAAAAATAAAGCGAAGAGTCAAAGGAAAGAAAACGCAAGGGAAGAAGGGGAATCGACCAGCTCTGACAGCAGTTCCGATGATGAATCGGAGGAAGAGGAGCAAACACCCAACTGTAATGCAAGAACAAAGTTGGAACGCCTCCAGGATAGTGTAGCGGCCCTTGAAAAACTCATGGTTGAGGTGCCAAATACAAGGGTTGTCATAAAGCAGGAGGTCGACAACCTGAGAAACCGGTTGTTCGATTATACCGAGGAACTGGAGGAAAGCAAGAAGAAAGAAGAGGTTCCAAGGAAGTCTGTTTGCACGACATCCAGAGGTGTGCAGACGAACATGGAGCCCTTGAAAGTCAAGAAAATGGCGACAATGGGTGTTCAAGTGGACCTAGAGAACCCAGAAGCCATTAAAAGGAGGGTGGACGCCATCACGGAAAAAATGGCAATATGCGAGTACGAGGAAATAACAGAGTTCTTAAATGAGGACTGGCCGGAGGAAGTCTTCCAAAGAACTGAAGTGAAAGAGGGGGACATCTCTGATATAGCAGCAGACGTGGCAGTATTTGTTACCAACAACGACGAGGACAAAAAAGCCATGGAAACGGTGAAAGGTATGTTTCCTGACCTACCAGGTGTTCCAGCGGAGGTAGATGAGGATGGAGGCCTGGGAACTGTGAGAGTCACGATGTCTGCTCATGTAGATGGAACGTGGATTGACAAGGAGAAATATGGATTCAAACTTCTCCCAAACAAGAAGGAAGAACTCGAGTCGGTGAAGTTCCTCAAGACATGCAGGAAACTGGTACAGAAGATGGAGGAGCTAGGAAGAGAAAGAGTGGGAATCCACACGCCAACATCGCTAGGAGTTGAGACATCGAGGAGAATCCTGGAGTGGGCAGCAAGAGGAAGGGGTGTGACGATCACGCTCCTAGGCAAAAAATCCAGAAGAGGGTGGGCAAACATTAACACCAAGCCCAGAGAACAATGTGGAGTAGTACTTATCAGCAAAAACAAGGAAAAATCATTTGCGGACCTTATGACAGAAGTGAAAAGTAACCTCACAGGAAGAAAATCCATCGACATAAAAAGGATCAGACAGACCAGAAATCAAGGAATATCACTGGAACTGGGAGGAGGAAGGGAAATGGCGGAGGAAGTGAAGAAACTCCTCTCTGGTAGCACATGTGTGTCGAGAGCAGTGGCAAAAGGGGGCGTCGTAAAGAGAAGAATCTTGATGCAAGAAATCCCACCCAACACAACGGAGGATGTGATCCAAAAGGCCACAGAGGAAGCAGCAGGTAAAGAGTGGGCATGTGACATAATAAAAACCTGGACCGAGACACGGGGTGGAGAAAGAGGGATGATGAGTGCAGTGATGGATGTCGACGAAGACGCGGCCGAAAAGATCCTAAGAATGAGAAGAATTAGGGTAGAGTATACCTCCTGTCGGGTCATAGAAGCAAGGACAGAAATACCAAGATGCTTGAGATGCCTAGCCTTTGGACACAAGCAATGGAACTGTAAAGGGCAGAACAGAAGAGGATGTTGCTTCCGATGCGGCAAAGAGGGTCACATAGCGTCGGAATGCAAGACAGAAACAATCAGATGTCTCAACTGCGATGTGACCGGGCATGTGGCGAATTCAAGAAGATGTCCAAAGTTCAACCGACTGGTTGAAAGTAGGGACCACTAAGGACTAGTCCCAGGAAGAGCGCGCGAGTGGAAACAGTATGAAAGAGAGCGTGAAAGGAGTCCGAGTCTAAGAAATGGCGAACACAGGAAATAAGATCCGAGAGCTGAGAGTACTACAAACGAACGTGGGAACGGCGAGATTAGCACATGATCTCGCCGAGGCTGCCGCCGTAGAAAAGAATATCGACGTGCTGGTGACGGCGGAGCCAAACCCAACAGCGGCTAAGAAAAGAGGATGGTTTGTGGATACGACTGGAAGGGCCGCTGTACGAATCTACAATAGAAAGCTGCGAGTGTATGAAATTAAACCGAAGGAAGGATACGTGATCGTCCGGATGGAGAAGATGCAGCTGGTCTGCTGTTATGTTTCTCCGAACATAACAGTGGGTGAGTATGAGAGGAAGATGGACGAGATCATGCAGGAAGTGGGGAATACAGGAGAAGAATGCGTAGTGCTGGGAGACTTTAATGCAAAAGCAGCGGAGTGGGGATCTCCTATCACCGACACTCGCGGCAGGATACTAACCGACTGGGTGGGTACTCTGGATCTAGTAGTACTGAACACAGGTCTGGCGCCTACGTTTGTTAGGAGAGGTACAGGTACGTACATCGACGTGACTATGGCGACACAAGGAATAGCGGCGAAAGCAAGAGGCTGGAAGGTTTTACCAGACTACACCGGAACGGAGCATCAGTACATCGGATTCTCGATAGTCGGGGCGGGAACTACTAACGCAGTCCGCGCGTCTGGTACGTCGGGAGGCGGATGCGGCGATGGAAATGACTGGAAAGTATACGAGGAGCTGATCAAATGGAGAGTTAGCATGATGCAGGGTCAATCACCGACAGTCGAAAACCTGGAGAGGGTAATTAAAGAAGCGATGGAGGGAAGCAGGAGGGGTCGCCGAGATATAAACAAGATGCCCTACTGGTGGAACGCGGACATCGAGACACAAAGAAATGAATGTATAGTCATGAGAAGAAGGCTAACGAGAGCAAGGGGCAGAGCAGGAGTCGATCCTGATGTCATCGAGGAGATCGAGGAGGAGTACCGCCTACGGAAGAGGGAACTCTACAGGAAAATTCGTGCAGAAAAGAGAAGGCACTGGAGAGAACTGTGTGAAAAACTGGATGAGGACGTCTGGGGTCAAGGATACAGGATCGCCATGAAAAAGTTCCATGCGTACCCCTCGTATGAAATGCCTATGGATAAGAAGCTCGAGGTAACACGAGAGCTCTTTCCCGCGGGCAGGTGGCATGGTGTACGGAGAGACGAGGAAGCTGAGCGGGCTGTACCCTTTACCATGGATGAACTTGTCGAGGCATTGGGCGCACTTAAGACGCGCAGGTCCCCCGGTTTGGATCAGATATCACCTGAGGCGGTGAGGTGTCTAGGACGGGCGGAGCCCGCGTGGCTTCTGGAGCACATGAATGCACTGCTGGAAGCACAGACCTTTCCTGAGCCTTGGAGGACATCGAAGTTGGTACTGCTTCCCAAAGCTGGGGAAAAGTATCGACCCATCTGCCTTCTTCCGTGCGTCGGTAAGCTGTATGAAAGAATGCTGCGGGGACGTATCGATGGCATGATTGAGAGGTCGGGAGGCTTGTCCCCGAGGCAGTTTGGTTTCTGTAAAGGGAGAAGCACGATTGATGCAATCGTGAGTGTATTCGACGCATTGCGCAATAGAGGGGATGAACACCGTTGGGCGGCCCTGTTGTTGTTCGATGTTAGTAATGCATTCAATACGCTGCAGTGGAACGAGGTAATGAAGGCAATGGAGAAGAGAGAGTGTCCTGGATACCTGATGAACGTGGTAGCGGAATATCTGTCTGAAAGAAGAATTATGGTGGAGAAAGGCACGATCGTGGATGTGACGGCAGGTGTTCCCCAGGGATCTGTCTTGGGCCCGACGCTATGTAATCTAGCATATGACGGGATTCTGAACTGTGAATATGGAGAGGGTACGTCTCCCTTCGCATTTGCAGACGATCTCGCTGTGCTGGTAGTGGCGCGGGACGAGCCAGATCTTAAATACCGGGTACGGAAAGCAGGCGGCGTCGTGAAGAAATGGATGATACAGCATGGACTGAAACTCGCGGCAGAGAAGACCGAGGCCATCATTCTGAAGGGGAAAAGGAACAGGCAAAGTGTGGAGCTACAATGTGCAGGAGCGTGTCTAACACCCAAGAAACACGTAAAGTACCTAGGAGTGACGATACACCAGAATGGAAAATGGGGGGAGCACGTGCAGGTGGTGACCCGAAAGGCTGCAAACAGTGCGGCTGCGTTGGGGAGGGTGATGCCCAACATTGGAGGACCCAAATCCGAAAGGAGGAGGGCCTTGCACGGTGTTGTTCAGTCGATCGTCCTCTATGCAGCCCCAGTCTGGAGTGAGGCGGTAGGGATACAGGCCTACAGGGGGCTCATTACACGAGTGGACAGAACAAGTCTGCTGCGAGTGGCATGCGCCTACAGGACTGTGTCTGCCGCAGCCTTGTGGGCCATCACTGGATGTGTTCCGCTGCATGTGTTGGTAGTAGAAAGAAAAGAACTGTATGAGAGAAGAGACCTTGAGCTTACTATGGCCGAGAGAAGACAGGAAAGAGAAAGGTCAATTGAAAGATGGCAGCAAGAATGGAACAACATGGAGCATGTGGCACAGTGGACAAAGATGCTGCTTCCTAACTTAAAGGATTGGATGGACTGTGGTCACAGGCGACTGGACTATTTCCTGACGCAGGTGCTCACAGGACACGGGTGTTTTAGAGCCTACCTCTCTAGGTTTGGAAAGGCTGACACTGACGAATGTCTATACTGCAGACACCCGGACACTGTTACACATACCATGCTAGAGTGCAACAGATGGATAGTAGAAAGAAATAGAATGGAAAGAGAGACAGGTGTGAATTTTTTGACAGTGCGAGAAATGATTGAGAGAATGATTGAAAATAAAACTGGTTGGACTAGCATACACAACTATATCCGTGTAGTGATCAAGAAGAAAGAAGAGGAGGAAAAACAGCTGTACCAACGATACGGGTGAAATATATGGCGAGTAGAAGGCAGAGGGAATAAGTTTTGACGAGAGGCGAATAAGTGAGATATATTGTATGAGACAGATTGTGGGAAAGAAGCTCAAAAAAAAAAAAAAACCCAATCTTGGGACCAAAAAAGGGGGAACGGGGAAAATGAAGGGCCTCCTTGCTTACAGTCTGTGGATAAATGAAGGTAAAGTGCTTCGGAAGCGATGTCGACCTTGCAGCGGCCATTCCGTTTTCGGAGCGCTGGATGACAGAGGAGGGTCTGGTTTAGCAGGTAGGCATTCGGCGTAGCCTCGGCGACGAGAGAGCGTTTTAAAGCACCTCGGGAACTATCGCTGGTACTACGAAGAATGAATCCTGCACTAAGGTCAGTGAGGCGGCGTTCTGGACTGAGGTGTCTTTTGAAGATTCCAGACCCCCCCTCTTTAAAGACGAAAAAAAAAAAAAAAAAAAAAAAAAAAAAAAAAGGTAGAGGCGAATAAACCAAAAAAGAAGAAGATATACATAACCTGATAAAAATGAGTTTGAAGGAACGTCATACGTAGAATTAGAATTATGACCGAAGTTAACTAGCTGATGGTTTTTGAGTTGGTTGAAAACGTCACAGTTGACAGTTTTTAATTTTTGCTAAAAAAAACCTCATCAAACCTAATTTAGTGTGAAAACAGTTGTTAATTCTTGTTAATTTTTTATTTATCGTTGATAAGAAGTCGAGGTCCGCTGGGATGAACAGCCTCGGCTTCTTTTCGCAGTGAATATCTGTTGTGAATTTTGTTGTGTTTGACATTTGATTTTTTGGAAGAAAACTTAAAATAGACAAATCTGTGATTATCGTTCGAGGTGAACGGACGACTCATCCAAAGGGTAAGGGCCAAAACTATCTATATTTCCCTGTTAATTTCTAATTTGCATCGACTGGCATAGATTTTAAATTCGTCAATCTGCCGCATAAGATGGAGGAAGAAGTTCCTCCCGATCCTCCTCCACCACCTGACCCTCCTAATAAAATCAACCAACATGAATGTCAATCTCAACCTCCAATTATTCAGAAAAGTCTTAAAGGAAAAAAACAAATACTATTTTCGGAGACCGACATATGTCCTTATGAAGTATTTGTCCAGGGTCAGGATAAAAATATTGGAGATTACCACGTGTTAAGTATAGCTAAATCTATTTCTGTTTTAAAAATTAAAGACATCACGAAAATCAGTAGAAAAGGTAAAAACAGGATAGGGGTATTATTTGCCACTAGAAAAGCAGCCAACGATTTCGTTGTGAGGAAAGATTGGGAAGCCCTAGGGTATGACGTGTTCATTCCATTTCATCAGATTTCTTGTAAGGGTATAGTAAGGGGAGTTAATAAAAGATTCACAGAGGAAGAAATAAAGGAGGCATCAGAAACCAACTTGGCTTTATGTAAGATATTAAGTGTAAAGCGAATGAACCGGAGAGTACAAGTGGATTCAAAGGTTGAATTTGTCTCCACGGGAACTATTAGCATAACTTTTTCAGGAAAAACTATTCCTAAAGAAATTTCCATATATCAACTACCAATGAGGGTCACACCATTCATCAGCCCTGTTCTTCAATGTGGAAATTGCTTACTTTATGGCCATTCTACGAACCAATGTAGAGGAAAAAAGAAATGTGCTAGATGCGGAACTTCTCATGAGGATTCTTCATCTAATACATGTACAAAATATTGCATTTTCTGCAAATCTTCTGACCATGAATCAAATAGTCGTAATTGTAGAGAGAGAGTCAGACAAAAAGATATTAAGGATCTAATGTCCTTTTCTAATCTATCTTTCTATGAGGCAAGTCAGCAGGTTCCTAGGATCCATAATATTTCATCTTTAAACATAAACGATTTCCCACCCTTACATAGCGATCAGAATAATTCTAATGGCATCTTACCACAGGAGAGGAAGTCTGCAGCCTCAGCTCAATATTCAAAACCTTTTAGTCAAGTCACTCAATCTCCACCAAAAAGAAGAAGACCTTCAATACAAGAAAATACAGGTTATGATAAAATCTCCCACCAAAGACTACTTATTAATCCATCAGGTAGAAGAATAAATGAGCCTTCGACTTCAAAATTCAATCCTGCTCACTCTGATTCTCAAATCACTAACTCACAATCTTTATCCCAACTTCATTTGGATTTTAATCAGGCCATGTCTATGCTGAACCAATCTCACAGGGAGCTCGTCATGACCTTCATTGGGGACTTAATAAACTCAAAATCATACTCCATTCCTTACAATATGGCAGATCTAAAGACTAGCATAAACAAAAGTGTATCACCTTTCAATACAAATGTAAACCAGGGTCGGAGGGGAATAGAGGATCTCGAGCCTGAGGATTCGAGATCTTTTGACTCCTTGGTCTAGCAAACATACTCTTTAGAATGAATCCTAACACTCCGATAACTATTATTCAGTGGAATATACGTTCGTATAACACTAATTCTGACAATCTAAAAATCCTTATAAAAAACCTTAACCCAGATATAATCCTTATTAGCGAATCTTGGCTCTCAAACCAACATGTTATAAGATGTAGAGGGTATCAAATAATCAGAAAAGATCGAGAGGATGGCTATGGCGGATTAATTACTCTTATCAAAAATAATATTGATTATAGGGAAATTCAAATTGCCAATCCAGGCTTCAATCATGATGTCCAATTCCAACTCACATTTCTCCCTAACTTTAATTTGAATATTCTTAATATATACTGTCCACAAGACAACTCTATCTCCAAATCCAACTGGTTTTCCCTTGTTAAATTACTTAATAAGCCATTTTTAATCATGGGTGATCTAAATTGTAATCATAAGGCATGGGGTAGTTCTAGAGACAGTCACAATGGTAGGATTATTTTTGATTCTTTGGAGGAACTTGAGCTAGTATTTCTCAATGATGGGTCCCCAACTAGACTGGTGGCCCCAGGAGGCAGTAAGTCGGTAGTAGATCTAACAATGGCATCAGTCGATGTGGCAGCCAGTGTGGGCAAGTGGTCCACTATTTCAGATACTGGAACTAGTGACCACTTCCCCATAATATGTCAGATAGGTGTATGTCCTCAATCTCCCCCGCATTCATGTAAAAGAAGAAATCTAAAGAAAGCTGATTGGTCTACTTATGATAACAATTTAAACAGCATTTTCTTAGCTTCTCCCAGGGAAGATTACGAATTTTTTACTAACTCCATATCATCGGTAGCTGATGAAACAATACCTTGGCTTCACCCTCCTAATAATTCCAAATACCACATTCCATGGTGGGATGACTCATGTGCTGAAGTCGTCTCTGCGAGAGTGTCTGCCTTAAAAAAATTTAAAAATATCCCCTCAATGGAAAACTATATCGAGGCTAAAAAGAATATAGCCAAATCAAGAAAATTCCTAAAATCAAAACGTAAAAATAGTTTCAGACTATTTTGCAGTAAATTAAATAGAAACACTCCTCTAAAAGTTGTGTGGGAGAAAATTAATAAGGTATCGGCTTCGAAACCTTCAATATATACACAATTGCCCTCTACTCCTATATCCCACGAAATTCTATGTTGCTTAACCCCCCTTTCCGCTGTCAATAAAGTATTGGTTAGATCTCCTCAAGCCCTAGAACCGCCATTTGCTCTCGACGAGTATCAGAACTCCCTCTTAATTAAATCTGACTCGGCTCCTGGTTTGGATCAGATTTCCTACTCAATGTTAAAAAATCTTCCCGTTGTTGGATCTTTGTTATTAATTCAACTTTTCAATGAAAGTCTTAGAACGGGTATAGTTCCTGTTCAGTGGAAACAATCAGTAATTTTACCTATAATCAAAAAAGATAAAGATTGTAATAATCCGTTAAACTTTAGACCAATAGCTCTTTCTTCATGTGTAGGCAAAATGCTCGAAACTCTTATAAAGAATAGAATAGAGTGGATTGTGGAACATAATAAGATTTTTAATCCACTACAACTAGGATTTAGAAGGGGTAGAGGTTGTACGGAATGCCTTACATACCTCACCTCAACAATTCAAATAGGCTTCGCTCAAAATCAATACACTGTTGGCATATTTCTAGATATCTCTTCTGCTTATGATAATGTCAATATATCACTCTTGTATTCCAAATTATTAAAGTATAACATTCCAACCCAACTGGCTAATTTGATTTTCTGCCTTCTAAATGATAGAGAGCTATTTGTCAAAGACAAACTGGGACAAACCCATGGCCCAAGAAAATCAGGTCTGGGACTACCCCAAGGTTCCCCATTAAGCCCTATCCTCTTCAACCTATATTGTCTTTCCCTGTATAATTTAATCCCCTCTTCATGCAAACTAATTCAGTATGCAGACGATTTGGTTCTTCTGATTAGAGGGAGTGATATTAATGAATTGGTAATTAATGTAAATAAATTATTGATTCAGATGGAATCATGGTTGCTAGACCACAATTTAAATCTGTCTAAGAACAAATCTTCTGCAATATTATTTAAAAAGGAAACACGAAAATCTCTCCCCCTAACGTAATATTTTGTAACCAGAATATTGGTTGGGTGGATTCAGTCAAATACCTGGGGGTAAATATTCAAAAAAACTTAAAGTGGAATTCATATGTAAACTCAATAGAACTAAAAGTAAATCGTGGCCTGAATGTGATGAGAGCTCTTTGTGGGACTTATTGGGGAAGTGATCCAAAAACCTTACAAATTGTACACAATGGTCTGATTCAGAGCCATCTGGACTTTGGCTGCCAGGTAATTTTCGATTGTCCAACTTCCTTAATTAAAAGATTGGAGAAACTAAAATACAAAAGTATCCGAATTATAACTGGATGCATGAAATCTACCCCAATTCATGCTCTCTTAAGTGAAAGTGGTCAGATCTCGCTTAAATCTAGATGGGAATGGCTTAGCTCTAAATTTATATTAAAAAATTTAATGTTAATTGGCAACCCAATTATTTCCGCTCTCGACCTGTTAGACTTGGCAATTCAAAGGAACCAAAATCATTGGAAAAACAGAAGTATTCCATTTCTAGTGCTTTTAAAAAACAAATTTAAAAGTACTTATCCCAACTTATATTTAAGTGACTTATACCCATGCCATAACTTTGAACTAGACCATCAATTATCAACAATTCCAATCATAAATATCCAATCTAATCGTTCAGATGAACTTGCCTCAGTTCAACTCCAAAAAATAATTAATTATTTATATGGGAAATAAGCCACAATTAAAATGAAAAAAATAATTTTATTAACGTTTCGACGCCCAAATCGGGTGCCGTTGTCAAAATACAAAATATTACTAAAATAAACTAAAGTGTTGTTGCTAAGCAAAAAAAAAATTCTTCTAATAATTTATTTAATCTCACTCATTTATATTGGCAATTCAGACATATATTATACATTTTAAAGTAGAAGACTTTAAAATGATATTGCCAATATTTATGAGTTGCGTTCCTGGGACGACTTACTGAAAGATAGTTCATTCGATTACATGAAATTAAATTAAATTTTAGGAAATTGGAAACCTTCTACGAGAAACTGGCACATTGTCAAAATTCAATAAAATTTTTAAGAAGATGTAGAAATAACAACATAATACCAAAGGGCTTGAGGTTACGGCCAGCATACTCAAGCAGAAGACTCCAAAATATTCTACATAGAGCCAGTTTGTCGATGATCCGGGAAAGGTTGCAATTTCACAGGTCAAATTTATTTTTTATCGAACAAGACATCGTAAGTATTGAAGATTTACTTTTCGGAATGATATCAAGTTCTGATTTTGATCGAATTATTTTTAGTTTACACATAATTTATGAAAATTCATATCAGAAACAAAGAAATATACATTTAAATAAATTTAATAATCTTTTAGAACAAAATAGTTTACATACTTTTGATAACCTAAATAGAAATAATGACATATTAACGACAGTTGTCAATCTATCAAATAGACATTTAAATGCAACGGAAAATTTGTTATTGTCAAAAGGTTTAAACTATGCTGTTACTCATCCATCTATTCCAAAATTAGACATAATCAGCTCAGTGGAGAAAATATCCCAGTGTCTACCAACTCATGAAAAAGAACAATATAGGGTACTATGTAAACTTGAATTGGAAAAGTCTAATCAAATTGAACACAACATCAGCAAAGAGGAAATGAAGGCTTTAAAAACTTTAAGAAATGATGACTCCATAACAATCCTACCAGCGGATAAAGGCAATGCAACTGTAATAATGAATAAAATACAATATGAGGACAAAATTACAGATCTAATTACAAATGGACCTTATAGCAAATTAACGAAGGATCCAACGAAGACACTGGAAAACAAAATATATAGAGCTTTATTCAAATTTAAAAATGATCTAACATACTATCAAAGAAAATTAATGACACCTCACTACAGTAAGACACCACATTTTTATGGAGTGCCGAAAATTCATAAAGCGAACATACCACTTAGACCCATTTGTAGTACCATCAATTCTCCTTGTAGTGAACTATCAAAATTCTTATTAAACATTCTAAAACCATTTGCTAATAATGATGACACTTTTATACAAAATACAAAACATTTTTTAAACAAATTATCAACTATTGAATTTAATCCAAATAATATTTTAGTAAGTTTTGACATAAACAGTTTATTTACAAATGTACCATTAGATAAAACTTTAAACATAATCAAAACGAAATTAGAGAATGATAATACATTGGCAACTAGGACAAGACTAAATGTATCAGCTATAATGGAGTTATTGACATTATGTACCCATAATACCTATTTTCAACTAAACAATGAATTCTATAAACAAAATTTTGGTCTAGCAATGGGCTCTTCTTTATCTCCATTATTGGCTAATATATTTATGGAGGATTTCGAAACTAATATTATTTCTAAACAAAATTTAAAACCCACAGTATGGTGGAGATATGTAGATGATGTGTTTTCAATATGACCTCATGGATCAGAATTGTTGGATACATTCCTGAATATTATAAACGATCAAGAAGAGACAATAAAATTTACAATGGAAAAGGAATACAATAACAGCCTACCTTTCCTCGATGTTTTGATCTCAAAGAAGGATATTGGATATGAGACTCAAGTGTATAAAAAACCAACACACACCAACAGATATCTCAATTACAAGTCAAATCACAACATCAACGTTAAAAAGGGAATCATTAAATCCTTATATGATAGAGCCAAAATTACTTGTTCTAACGAAAATTCCTTTTTAGCAGAAAAACAATTGTTAACAGCTGTTTTATTAAAAAATGATTATCCTTTATCGTTTATAAATAAGGAATTGTCAAGATTGGATCGAATGGAACAGAACAACTTAGAACGGGATCCTACAACATTCACCAGAAATAATACGAGGAAAATATCAATACCATATATAAAAGGACTATCCGAGAAACTTAAAACAATAGGAAATAAATTCAACATTTCAACAACATTCAAAACAACAAACACATTGAGATCTATTCTATCTAAAACTAAACCTAACAATGATCAAGAAAGAACAAAAAATTGCATTTATAAAATACCTTGTGAATGCGAACAATTTTATTTAGGTGAGACATCAAGACCATTAGACGTTAGAATAAGTGAACATCAATCTTATATTAAAAATAGAGAATTTGAGAGATCTCAAATATGTCAACACGCATGGGATAATGAACATAGAGTTCAGTGGAGAGATTCAAGTATAGTCCTGAAAGAATCAGATAGTAAAAAGAGAAAAATCAAAGAAGCGGCTCTAATTATGCTAAATGAAACCAATTGTGTCGCAAATTCCTCGGTAGAATGCAGTAGGATGTGGTTACCCATACTGAAAGAGGAAGTCAATAGAAAGAAAATACCAAGATTAGTAAGTCAATAATATCGAGCTAGTACATATTTTATATTTTAGTATTACTTATATATTATCTAGTATTATTAATAATATTTATAATTTAAACATGTTACAAGTCAGAATTTGGTATTATTTTTTGAGAGTAAATTAATGTAAGACCAAATACTTACGATGTCGGGATAGTATCACAGGTTTTTTCCTGGTTTTCCCTTGTGATTTACTATGAAGTCTCTAACGCGAGAATTTTACTGTCGTTGCATTTGGTTGTCTTTTTAAAGACATATCACATGCTATAATTTTTTATGACGGATATTCTTGAGTTGGGGTTAATTTCATGTAATCGAATGAACTATCTTTCAGTAAGTCGTCCCAGGAACGCAACTCATAAATATTGGCAATATCATTTTAAAGTCTTCTACTTTAAAATGTATAATATATGTCTGAATTGCCAATATAAATGAGTGAGATTAAATAAATTATTAGAAGAATTTTTTTTTTTTTTTGCTTAGCAACAACACTTTAGTTTATTTTAGTAATATTTTGTATTTTGACAACGGCACCCGATTTGGGCGTCGAAACGTTAATAAAATTATTTTTTTCATTTTAATTGTGGCTTATTTCCCATATAAATAATTAATCATAAAAATGCCACAAGGAAATAGCTTCAGAACAACATTAAGAAACCGGTATGGGCCTATCGTGTGTCAAAATTTTAGGAAATTGGAAACCTTCTACGAGAAACTGGCACATTGTCAAAATTCAATAAAATTTTTAAGAAGATGTAGAAATAACAACATAATACCAAAGGGCTTGAGGTTACGGCCAGCATACTCAAGCAGAAGACTCCAAAATATTCTACATAGAGCCAGTTTGTCGATGATCCGGGAAAGGTTGCAATTTCACAGGTCAAATTTATTTTTTATCGAACAAGACATCGTAAGTATTGAAGATTTACTTTTCGGAATGATATCAAGTTCTGATTTTGATCGAATTATTTTTAGTTTACACATAATTTATGAAAATTCATATCAGAAACAAAGAAATATACATTTAAATAAATTTAATAATCTTTTAGAACAAAATAGTTTACATACTTTTGATAACCTAAATAGAAATAATGACATATTAACGACAGTTGTCAATCTATCAAATAGACATTTAAATGCAACGGAAAATTTGTTATTGTCAAAAGGTTTAAACTATGCTGTTACTCATCCATCTATTCCAAAATTAGACATAATCAGCTCAGTGGAGAAAATATCCCAGTGTCTACCAACTCATGAAAAAGAACAATATAGGGTACTATGTAAACTTGAATTGGAAAAGTCTAATCAAATTGAACACAACATCAGCAAAGAGGAAATGAAGGCTTTAAAAAACTTTAAGAAATGATGACTCCATAACAATCCTACCAGCGGATAAAGGCAATGCAACTGTAATAATGAATAAAATACAATATGAGGACAAAATTACAGATCTAATTACAAATGGACCTTATAGCAAATTAACGAAGGATCCAACGAAGACACTGGAAAACAAAATATATAGAGCTTTATTCAAATTTAAAAATGATCTAACATACTATCAAAGAAAATTAATGACACCTCACTACAGTAAGACACCACATTTTTATGGAGTGCCGAAAATTCATAAAGCGAACATACCACTTAGACCCATTTGTAGTACCATCAATTCTCCTTGTAGTGAACTATCAAAATTCTTATTAAACATTCTAAAACCATTTGCTAATAATGATGACACTTTTATACAAAATACAAAACATTTTTTAAACAAATTATCAACTATTGAATTTAATCCAAATAATATTTTAGTAAGTTTTGACATAAACAGTTTATTTACAAATGTACCATTAGATAAAACTTTAAACATAATCAAAACGAAATTAGAGAATGATAATACATTGGCAACTAGGACAAGACTAAATGTATCAGCTATAATGGAGTTATTGACATTATGTACCCATAATACCTATTTTCAACTAAACAATGAATTCTATAAACAAAATTTTGGTCTAGCAATGGGCTCTTCTTTATCTCCATTATTGGCTAATATATTTATGGAGGATTTCGAAACTAATATTATTTCTAAACAAAATTTAAAACCCACAGTATGGTGGAGATATGTAGATGATGTGTTTTCAATATGGCCTCATGGATCAGAATTGTTGGATACATTCCTGAATATTATAAACGATCAAGAAGAGACAATAAAATTTACAATGGAAAAGGAATACAATAACAGCCTACCTTTCCTCGATGTTTTGATCTCAAAGAAGGATATTGGATATGAGACTCAAGTGTATAGAAAACCAACACACACCAACAGATATCTCAATTACAAGTCAAATCACAACATCAACGTTAAAAAGGGAATCATTAAATCCTTATATGATAGAGCCAAAATTACTTGTTCTAACGAAAATTCCTTTTTAGCAGAAAAACAATTGTTAACAGCTGTTTTATTAAAAAATGATTATCCTTTATCGTTTATAAATAAGGAATTGTCAAGATTGGATCGAATGGAACAGAACAACTTAGAACGGGATCCTACAACATTCACCAGAAATAATACGAGGAAAATATCAATACCATATATAAAAGGACTATCCGAGAAACTTAAAACAATAGGAAATAAATTCAACATTTCAACAACATTCAAAACAACAAACACATTGAGATCTATTCTATCTAAAACTAAACCTAACAATGATCAAGAAAGAACAAAAAATTGCATTTATAAAATACCTTGTGAATGCGAACAATTTTATTTAGGTGAGACATCAAGACCATTAGACGTTAGAATAAGTGAACATCAATCTTATATTAAAAATAGAGAATTTGAGAGATCTCAAATATGTCAACACGCATGGGATAATGAACATAGAGTTCAGTGGAGAGATTCAAGTATAGTCCTGAAAGAATCAGATAGTAAAAAGAGAAAAATCAAAGAAGCGGCTCTAATTATGCTAAATGAAACCAATTGTGTCGCAAATTCCTCGGTAGAATGCAGTAGGATGTGGTTACCCATACTGAAAGAGGAAGTCAATAGAAAGAAAATACCAAGATTAGTAAGTCAATAATATCGAGCTAGTACATATTTTATATTTTAGTATTACTTATATATTATCTAGTATTATTAATAATATTTATAATTTAAACATGTTACAAGTCAGAATTTGGTATTATTTTTTGAGAGTAAATTAATGTAAGACCAAATACTTACGATGTCGGGATAGTATCACAGGTTTTTTCCTGGTTTTCCCTTGTGATTTACTATGAAGTCTCTAACGCGAGAATTTTACTGTCGTTGCATTTGGTTGTCTTTTTAAAGACATATCACATGCTATAATTTTTTATGACGGATATTCTTGAGTTGGGGTTAATTTCATGTAATCGAATGAACTATCTTTCAGTAAGTCGTCCCAGGAACGCAACTCATAAATATTGGCAATATCATTTTAAAGTCTTCTACTTTAAAATGTATAATATATGTCTGAATTGCCAATATAAATGAGTGAGATTAAATAAATTATTAGAAGAATTTTTTTTTGCTTAGCAACAACACTTTAGTTTATTTTAGTAATATTTTGTATTTTGACAACGGCACCCGATTTGGGCGTCGAAACGTTAATAAAATTATTTTTTTCATTTTAATTGTGGCTTATTTCCCATATAAATAATTAATCATAAAAATGCCACAAGGAAATAGCTTCAGAACAACATTAAGAAACCGGTATGGGCCTATCGTGTGTCAAAATTTTAGGAAATTGGAAACCTTCTACGAGAAACTGGCACATTGTCAAAATTCAATAAAATTTTTAAGAAGATGTAGAAATAACAACATAATACCAAAGGGCTTGAGGTTACGGCCAGCATACTCAAGCAGAAGACTCCAAAATATTCTACATAGAGCCAGTTTGTCGATGATCCGGGAAAGGTTGCAATTTCACAGGTCAAATTTATTTTTTATCGAACAAGACATCGTAAGTATTGAAGATTTACTTTTCGGAATGATATCAAGTTCTGATTTTGATCGAATTATTTTTAGTTTACACATAATTTATGAAAATTCATATCAGAAACAAAGAAATATACATTTAAATAAATTTAATAATCTTTTAGAACAAAATAGTTTACATACTTTTGATAACCTAAATAGAAATAATGACATATTAACGACAGTTGTCAATCTATCAAATAGACATTTAAATGCAACGGAAAATTTGTTATTGTCAAAAGGTTTAAACTATGCTGTTACTCATCCATCTATTCCAAAATTAGACATAATCAGCTCAGTGGAGAAAATATCCCAGTGTCTACCAACTCATGAAAAAGAACAATATAGGGTACTATGTAAACTTGAATTGGAAAAGTCTAATCAAATTGAACACAACATCAGCAAAGAGGAAATGAAGGCTTTAAAAACTTTAAGAAATGATGACTCCATAACAATCCTACCAGCGGATAAAGGCAATGCAACTGTAATAATGAATAAAATACAATATGAGGACAAAATTACAGATCTAATTACAAATGGACCTTATAGCAAATTAACGAAGGATCCAACGAAGACACTGGAAAACAAAATATATAGAGCTTTATTCAAATTTAAAAATGATCTAACATACTATCAAAGAAAATTAATGACACCTCACTACAGTAAGACACCACATTTTTATGGAGTGCCGAAAATTCATAAAGCGAACATACCACTTAGACCCATTTGTAGTACCATCAATTCTCCTTGTAGTGAACTATCAAAATTCTTATTAAACATTCTAAAACCATTTGCTAATAATGATGACACTTTTATACAAAATACAAAACATTTTTTAAACAAATTATCAACTATTGAATTTAATCCAAATAATATTTTAGTAAGTTTTGACATAAACAGTTTATTTACAAATGTACCATTAGATAAAACTTTAAACATAATCAAAACGAAATTAGAGAATGATAATACATTGGCAACTAGGACAAGACTAAATGTATCAGCTATAATGGAGTTATTGACATTATGTACCCATAATACCTATTTTCAACTAAACAATGAATTCTATAAACAAAATTTTGGTCTAGCAATGGGCTCTTCTTTATCTCCATTATTGGCTAATATATTTATGGAGGATTTCGAAACTAATATTATTTCTAAACAAAATTTAAAACCCACAGTATGGTGGAGATATGTAGATGATGTGTTTTCAATATGGCCTCATGGATCAGAATTGTTGGATACATTCCTGAATATTATAAACGATCAAGAAGAGACAATAAAATTTACAATGGAAAAGGAATACAATAACAGCCTACCTTTCCTCGATGTTTTGATCTCAAAGAAGGATATTGGATATGAGACTCAAGTGTATAGAAAACCAACACACACCAACAGATATCTCAATTACAAGTCAAATCACAACATCAACGTTAAAAAGGGAATCATTAAATCCTTATATGATAGAGCCAAAATTACTTGTTCTAACGAAAATTCCTTTTTAGCAGAAAAACAATTGTTAACAGCTGTTTTATTAAAAAATGATTATCCTTTATCGTTTATAAATAAGGAATTGTCAAGATTGGATCGAATGGAACAGAACAACTTAGAACGGGATCCTACAACATTCACCAGAAATAATACGAGGAAAATATCAATACCATATATAAAAGGACTATCCGAGAAACTTAAAACAATAGGAAATAAATTCAACATTTCAACAACATTCAAAACAACAAACACATTGAGATCTATTCTATCTAAAACTAAACCTAACAATGATCAAGAAAGAACAAAAAATTGCATTTATAAAATACCTTGTGAATGCGAACAATTTTATTTAGGTGAGACATCAAGACCATTAGACGTTAGAATAAGTGAACATCAATCTTATATTAAAAATAGAGAATTTGAGAGATCTCAAATATGTCAACACGCATGGGATAATGAACATAGAGTTCAGTGGAGAGATTCAAGTATAGTCCTGAAAGAATCAGATAGTAAAAAGAGAAAAATCAAAGAAGCGGCTCTAATTATGCTAAATGAAACCAATTGTGTCGCAAATTCCTCGGTAGAATGCAGTAGGATGTGGTTACCCATACTGAAAGAGGAAGTCAATAGAAAGAAAATACCAAGATTAGTAAGTCAATAATATCGAGCTAGTACATATTTTATATTTTAGTATTACTTATATATTATCTAGTATTATTAATAATATTTATAATTTAAACATGTTACAAGTCAGAATTTGGTATTATTTTTTGAGAGTAAATTAATGTAAGACCAAATACTTACGATGTCGGGATAGTATCACAGGTTTTTTCCTGGTTTTCCCTTGTGATTTACTATGAAGTCTCTAACGCGAGAATTTTACTGTCGTTGCATTTGGTTGTCTTTTTAAAGACATATCACATGCTATAATTTTTTATGACGGATATTCTTGAGTTGGGGTTAATTTCATGTAATCGAATGAACTATCTTTCAGTAAGTCGTCCCAGGAACGCAACTCATAAATATTGGCAATATCATTTTAAAGTCTTCTACTTTAAAATGTATAATATATGTCTGAATTGCCAATATAAATGAGTGAGATTAAATAAATTATTAGAAGAATTTTTTTTGCTTAGCAACAACACTTTAGTTTATTTTAGTAATATTTTGTATTTTGACAACGGCACCCGATTTGGGCGTCGAAACGTTAATAAAATTATTTTTTTCATTTTAATTGTGGCTTATTTCCCATATAAATAATTAATCATAAAAATGCCACAAGGAAATAGCTTCAGAACAACATCCAAAAAATAATTCTAAATAAACCTAGTCACACCAAATTCTTCACGGACGGCTCGGTTGATGATGAATGATCAGCAGGCTTTGGTGTCTTTAGCCGAGAGATCAACTATTCTTATACCAGTAAACTACCTAAGTATACCCAAATATGTACGGCTGAGATTGTCGCAATTAATCATGCCCTCCAAATTATTTTGAAAAATGGGATTAAACAAGCAATCATCTGCTCGGACTCTAAAAGTGCCTTACAGAAAATAGGCAGATCAACCTATTCTATGGAAACAGAACATTCATCGTTCATGACCAAGAGAGGCATCATTGAAGCGAAAGAAAATAACGTTAATATTAGTCTGGCATGGATTCCAGGACACTCGAATATTAAAGGGAACATGGTGGCTGATAAACTAGCTAATATAGGTAGAACCTTAAATGTAGCTGCTGGTATCACTCTTCACTATTCCAACTTTCTACCAGACATCAAGCATTCCATCTGGAATCGGTGGAAGCAAGAATGGCAGGGGAAAAATCGAAATAATTCATTTTACTCTAAAATTGTAGGTCAGATAGATAAACTCCCCTGGTACCACAATTTTGCATACCAAGACAGAAGACATATAACCACCATTATTAGAATGAGGACAGGTCATTGTGCTACTCCAGTTCACCTATTCAGGATAGGAGTAAAAGATGACCCATATTGTGACTGGCCGAGTTGGGTCCTTAAATCATCTGATTTTTGAGTGCCCTATAAATATGTCACCCAATTTTGACCTATATAAAGAATTAGCCAAGACAAATATCCCTACTCCCATTGAAATTTGCTTACTTATGTCCAACCTTAATCCACGTAGGATTAACCTGATCCTTAAATTCCTTAACTTAGCCAAACTTAATTTATAAATTAATCAATTCCCAAATTTGAATTAAAAAAATTAAGAAGATAAAGATATAAAAAGATATTGGACCTCCAAATGATAAAAGCCTTAACCCTTATGGTATAATATTGCCTTTCCTGTAGGGACTGTCTGGTCCTATACGAAGATGTTCCTGCTAATATATATTTAAAAAAAAAATTGAGGCTTTAACATATATATTTGGAAATATTCGACTGCCCAGAGCAAGACAAGAGTATTTCCCTGGTGTAAGCTGGGCGAATTATCCCGAGGGATATAACCCAATAAAGGAAGAAGAAGAAGAAGAAGAAGTTAACTAGCTGACCTTTAAAGGTATAAGGGTGGAAACTATCCATAATAGTAATGTAAATTATAAGTTAATATGTATCGATAAAATCCCACTTCCAGTAGTATCATTTCTTTTTATCTCACAACTTGATACATTTTCCATCTTTTGAGCTATTTTGCAGGTTATTAGCGCGCTCATCACTGTACATACAGATGCGTCTAAATCTTTAGATGGAACTGGATGTGCATTATTTTTATACCATCGGGACATATAGAAAAGAAATTTAAACTGAAACCGGAGAAGACTAAGTTTTCAATCTAATGGCATATAAAACAACATAATGTTGCTCTACATCCCACCGGACTGAAAACAATGGGAACCTTCTCTGGTTACACCTTCGAGGCTTCTACAATTTGCAAGCCATAACGGATGTTGAGACTAAGAAAGATGGGGGAATTTTACAATTTATAATTCACGTCCCATCTGCTCAGCGCGGTAAAGTTCCAACGAGAATGGTTCCCTTCATACTCCAATAAGAGTAAACAGGTAAATCAAAAATGAATAACCATTTTCAATTTCGTTGCAAAACGAAAATACATCCGCATCATATTTCAGTCCAATCAGAGAGTGCAGCAAGCACCTCTACCGGTTTCGAAACTCATTAGTCTCTCATCAAGAGGCACATATGCTGCTCTCTCCGATCCAACCAAAACAAACCCCGGCGTGCAGTCACGGATTGCAACGAACGAAACGGCATAGATGCCCTAGCGGCAACTGCTAGCAAAAGACTAAGTTTTCAATCTAATGGCATATAAAACAACATAATGTTGTTCTACATCCCACCGGACTGAAAACAATGGGAACCTTCTCTGGTTACACCTCCGAGGCTTCTACAATTTGCAAGCCATAACGGATGCTGAGACTAAGGAAGATGAGGGAATTTTACAATTTATAATTCACGTCCCATCTGCTCAGCGTGGTAAAGTTCCAACGAGAATGGTTCCCTTCCCTTTACCGCGCTGAGCAGATGGGACGTGAATTATAAATTGTAAAATTCCCTCATCTTCCTTAGTCTCAGCATCCGTTATGGCTTGCAAATTGTAGAAGCCTCGGAGGTGTAACCAGAGAAGGTTCCCATTGTTTTCAGTCCGGTGGGATATAGAGCAACATTATGTTGTTTTATATGCCATTAGATTGAAAACTTAGTCTTTTGCTAGCAGTTACCGCTAGGGCATCTATGCCGTTTCGTTCGTTGCAATCCGTGACTGCACGCCGGGGTTTGTTTTGGTTGGATCGGAGAGAGCAGCATATGTGCCTCCTGATGAGAGACTAATGAGTTTCGAAACCGGTAGAGGTGCTTGCTGCACTCTCTGATTGGACTGAAATATGATGCGGATGTATGTATTTTCGTTTTGCAACGAAATTGAAAATGGTTATTCATTTTTGATGAAACCGGAGACTTCGATTTATACAGCAGAATCTATTGCAATATATGAAGCTTTACTATACATAGCTGAATTTGATTTCGCCCATATTATAAGTTTGTCTGACTTCTTAGCAGTGTTAAAATCTATTTGTAATTATGGACCCGAAACATCCAAGACTGCCCATTTATAGAAATAAACATATTAAGAGGCTACAGTAGCGATCAACAGGTAGCAACAAACGCGTTCCAAGAATGCGGCTCTATAATTTTCAATATTTTGTCGAGATATTTGGCACACATATTCGTAATATAATAAAGAATGGCGGTACAGAGCCCAATTTCAGAAATATATTAGTACGTGGAAATTACTCTATAACTAAATAAAATATTGAAAAAAGGAGCCTGTACCGCCATTAAGAAGAAAAAAAATCTTTCTTCAAATAGACTTTTTTATCCCATGCCTAGATTTTGTGTAATCTTGGAACTACTAAAATTTTTTATATCTAACAAGAAATCGAACATATTATAACTAAATAACTATTTAGGCAACATAGAGAAATGATCACTGTCATTTTGACAAACCTGCGTCAGATTTTCTCTAATCTGTTCTGTCATCTTTATCGATATCTGTTCAGTGTAGGAGTGTATTAATTTAAGAATTCGTTTTTGTTGTTTCATAGGAAAGTAGTGTTTATTGATAGTTAATTTATTATATATTTGTTGTTGATGTATAAGTTGTTGGCCTCTTTGAAAGAATAGATTGTTGTTAATTGTGAGTTTTAGTTATATGTAGGTAGGTAAGTATATTTTACGTAAAAATATTTCGAATTCTAATGCGAGTATATAAAGTTTTAGGATGATTTTTTATTCTAAAAATATTATCAATAGTTTAACAAAATGGAAAAAGTAAATCAAACGAAAAATAAAGTGAAACCTTCCAAGAAAAAGTCCATTAAAAACCGTGTCAAAATTATGCGAAAATTGAAATTTTTTCGCTTCACAACAAAAAATTATTATTTATTATTGTTTTATTATTAGATATTTCATGCAAATACCTTTCTAAATACCTATCTTAACATAAAATTTTCACCCATTTTGGTTTATTTTTATAAATATCTATTTATTAATAATAAAATCGTTTTCTATTACTTCCATTTAGCGCGACTACGATATTGTCAAAATACAGATTTATTATTGTCAAAATACAAACTATGATATTGTCAAAATATTGTCAAAAAAATGTATTAATCTTAGATAATGTGAAAGATTACCACTGTTGCCAAAGTTTATGATACTATCTCCCGAAGTTATATTTTGTTGCTATTTACCTCTTGATCGCAACTGTTTATAGTACTCTTAAACAAATTCTTTTAAGGCCATGGGTACATAATTCGAAAATATTTTACGGCTATCCCTACCTTTTCTGTCTTTACATGGCAAATTACGTGTAGTAAAATTCACACTGGTATGGATATGTACATATTACTAGAATGTCATTCTACTTGACAATGTCATAACTAGCTTAAAGAGATGGCTTTTGAATGTTCTTGGATAACTGTTATTTCTTGTATAATTGCAAATTATTAATTCAGTTAATAAATGTGATAATTTTTTCACTAGCTATGTATTCAGTGATTGTAATAATTTATATGTACTTACAACAAAAACTAATACTCAATCGAGAAAAGAGGAAAAGTGTTAAAGTGATTTTTTAATAAACGGAATAACTTTTAACATTTAACGGAAACTTTTTTAATAAATGGAACGCTTACAATTTTGAACATCTTTAACAACAAAATACTTGGATCACAGAATATATCTTGATGTATTCTCTGCTTCTATCATCCATAAATAATACACAATAAATAACTTTTTATAAAGTTCACCTTTTAAATCAATTATTTATCAAATACACTATGGGCCGGTTGTTCGAACGCTATTCAACAATGATCATTATTAAATATTTAATTACTGTCACCAAAACTGTCAATGTCAACTTTGTTTGGGTTGCTGAAAACATAATTAATTACAATTATGAGATTTATTATTAATTATGTTAATAATTATTGTTATATTAATTGATTATAGTCTCAGAATTGTAATTAATTATGTTTTGACAACCCAAACAAAGTTGACATTGACAGTAATTAATTATTTGATAATGATCATTGTTGATTAGCGTTCGAACAACCGGCCCTATATATCAATATTATTTAATCAACAATTCAAAATATTCCCGAGTCATGTCAAATAATTATTTAAAATTGTCACTGATTGTCAGTGTCTGACTGACAATATTCTATTCGACTGAGTGCGTTGTATGACAAAGATAGATTTGGAAAATTACCACGGACATTGTGTTAATTTTTTTCGAATCCTGAAAAAACCAATAAATATTTTTGAAAAATCTAAACGCAGAATGAAAGACTAAATTATTAACGAGGACCGAAAGTCCCGTAGAATAAATAAAAAGTTTATTTTGAATGGGATATTTGAAATTAAAAATAACACTAAATTATCTCTTAGTTTTTCACCCCTGTAACTTATTAAAATAAACATTATACAAGTTCTCAGGGACTTTCGGCCCTCACTAATAACGCAATCTTTCATTCTGGGTTTAAATTTTTTTAAAATACTTATTAGTTTTCTCAGGATTCGAAAAAAAAATGAATCCCCATTTGAATAGCATTGCAGCCGAAAAAGCGTACCGATCCTCTTAACCAAAGGGATCGATGTACATTTTATCTGGATTAAAGCACACGCAGGATTTGAACATAATGAATATGTCGACTTATTAGCCAAAGAAATAAAAGCGTTTCAACCGATTTACTGATAGTATAATCCACGTATAATCTCTTTCAAGTCATCACTACTTCGGGAGTGGAGTTACCAGTAGAAGTACTCTTTTGTGAATCAAAATAGCTACTCGTTAATTCAGCCCGATATTCCCAAATTTCCTTGGTACAAGTAGTCTTGTAGAGCTTCTAGGAAGTACATAACTTCTATTATTTTAGTACGATTCGGACACGCATGTTATCCAAAGCATTTATTTGAAATACAGGTTTTGGAAATGACAAATGTGAGCATCCAGATGAAACTTACGAACATTTAGTAATAATTGTAGATAATCATGTCTCTGTCTTGTATCTCTTCTACATCTTATTTTGATATTGTTCTGAATGTATTTTCTTGTGGCATCTTATGGAATTTACTATTTTATGTGGGAATAAGTCACAATGTGTGAGTCAATTTGACAAACATAAAAATATCTCTAAAATATTTCAAACATAATATTATGGTGTTGATTTTGAGAGTAAACTAAATAAGACCAAATGTTTACCATGGCGGCATTGTACAGTAATGCCCAAAATAAACAGTACTGAAACTGAAACACAGATGTCCCTTTGTGCGCGCTGTCATATTCAAATTAACTAGTATGGACCTGTCAAGTAATCCTTAAACAATTAATTATTAAGGCTTAATTGTTAAAAATGGTGTTAAGTACAGAGGCGAAAGTGTTTCTTGTGGAGCATTATTTTCTCTGATACGGAATCGGCCGACGTAATAGTGCAAGTCTGCAATAAGTGTGTGATCAATTCACACAACGGTTTAATAGTCCATGTGGTGAGACCGCTCCCGTCTGAAAAAATTTCTGATTCGGTTTCTTTGTGGATACCTATTCAAAAATGTCCCCTTTAAACAAATCTGAAGGGTGCCGGGCGGAATTTTTGGGCAGAAATTGTTTAAACAATTTTTTTATACAAATACAAAAGATCACGTTTTTTTGCTCTGGAACATTTATATGAGAAAATATTAACCTTGAACTAGCTTAAGTTCGCCGACTTCATATTTCATCATACCATTCCCACAGAAACCGCTGAGCAAGCAGCAGAAGAACTTTGTGTCGAACAGTTGGCCAATATTCATGGGAACAGCGATTCAGCACTTCATACCAAACCTATAAATTGCCATTTTCAGATGCCGGGACTTCTCTTAGCTGCAACTTCGACCAGTCCAGTTATTGTAGTCATTTTAAATTAATTTATTTTGTACTATTGTTTGAATATTTAATGTGTAACAAATAAAGTTCTTCTTTAAAAAGTCACATACGTGATTAGTGATCTAACATATATTTTTAGGTTTCTTCGGTCATTCTAACCAGGAAAGGTATCTTGTAATTTTTCTTAAAAATTGATAGTTTTCGAGTTATAGGCGATTTAAAATCTGAAAAATGCGAATATACGCATTTTCGAGACTTAAAAACTCATATTCAAATTAGTATTTTTGATGTTGCAAGATACTTCAATTAAAGATTAAACATTCAGCTTCAAGATTCTGAAGAGTGATCGTGTCTAACCTTAATTTATACCGTTGTGTTTTAATTGTTAAATATGCGTGTTTATCCGATTTTTTTGCCGGTGCGGCGAGCTCTATTTCAAAAATCTCCCATTTTCCTCGGAAAAATATTTTTTCTAGATTCTTTGGGATATTCAAAATAAAATAAGTTTTTTGACATTTTTCTCAAAAGTTAACAGTTTTAAAGTTATAACCGATTTAAAATCCGAAAAATGCCAAAAAACGCATTTTTGGATTTTAAATCGTTAAAATTTTCCAAAGAAAACTATATTTCTGAAACTAATTAAATAACGCCTCCTAGCTTGAATATTACTTATTAGGCCATTTCGAAAACAAGACACTTATATTGACGAAAAAGAGCTGTTTTCAACAAGACCAAGTATGCAAAATTCGATTTAGCGGAACCGGACTTACAGCCATTTTTTCATAAGAAGGTTCCCACTCACCCCAGCTCTTATTTGCAAAGGTAGACTTAAACTTGTGAAATCAAATATGCGCAGAATTTTATGAAGAATACGATGATTGGATTTCCAGTGCCCTTTCATTAGGTAAATTTTGTAAAATTTAGATTTTTTAATTTTTGATATTTAATTACGCCCTCTAGCGGTGGACCTACAATTATAAAAATAATTTCTAGGCTTTTCTCGAGGCAACTTTGGTTATAAATATTTGTTTCTCAAAGTTGGACTATAAACGGTTCCTGAAATATGGCCGAGAGCCATTCTTATTGGGACACCCGGTACTATGGGATTACTATGGCAACTTCACTGTAATCATTGCATGTGGTCTTTAACTATAACCATTCAGACATAAGTTGTTATTTAAAATAGTCCTTATTTTGAAGATCCTACATTAAGGATTTCCCACGGTAAGCATCAATAAGTTTGAATAAGTTTGATAATTTATATATTTCCTTCCGACCACTCCATTACTACCAAATATTCAACTCAGGCGCGCCAAAACCGGCAAACCTTTCACAAACCCGTCCAAATACGTATTGCGCACTATCAAAGGATTCGTTGAAAATCCGACAAAAGTTGGATCGTCGTGCGCCGTGTGCGCGTCGTTTGTGCGCCCCTTGAAAACACGTACTAATCTAACAAACATGCTGCGCGCGAGCGGCGGGCCGCATATTTACACATGCTAGCGTGTGTAGACACCAGGGTGTTGAAATCAGTTAGGGTTTGGAAAAACAGTACATTTACAGATGCTAGCGCGTGTTGACACCACGGTGTGCCGCGGTGTTGAAATCAGTTAGGGTTTGGAGAAACAGTACGTTTACAGATGCTAGCGTGTGTTGACACTATGGTGCTGAAATCAGTTAGGGTTTGGAAAAACGGTACATTTACAAATACTAACAGATATGGACACCAGAGTGTTGAAACCAGCTAGCTTTTTTAGTGGGCATACATGCATAGATGCTAACGGCTATTGACATTGAATTTATATACCTACTGGTGTGGAAAAATATTTAAGTGATTTAGGTATTAATAAATAATTAAACGTTGTTGGGATATAAGCAATAATAAATTAACACAGAAGAACATCATAAAAAATAATGCTGTTCTGAAGCTATTTCCTTGTGGCATTTTTATAATTAACTATTTACATAGATGGGAAATAACCCACAATTAAATTGAAAAAAAAATTTTGTTAACGTTTCGACGCCCAAATCGGGTGTCGTTGTCAAAATACAAAATACTACTAAATTAAACAAAAATTTCGTTACTTAGTAAAAATCTAATAATGTATTTAATCTGACTCATTTATATCGGCAATTCAGACATATATTATACATTTTAAAGTATTTTTACTAAGCAACTTCAATTTTCTTTTAATTTAGTAGTATTTTGTATTTTGACAACGACAAATATTATTAGATTAATGAGCAGATCCATGCCCTTTAGCGTTAGGTTGGTTCTCTGTGATGTTTCTCATCGGGTTTCTGCTTCTTTTTTTCCCTTTTGTTGCCTCGGTTTTGGAAAAATAGTTCGTTTACAGATGCTAGAGCGTGTGTTCACACTAGGGCACTAGGGTGTTGAAATCAGTTAGGGTTTGGAAAAACAGTACATTTACAAATACTAACAGATTTGGACACCAGAGTGTTGAAACCAGCTAGCTTTTTTAGTGGTTATACATGCATAGATGCTAACGGCTATTGACATTGATTTTATATACCTACTGCTGTGGAAAAATATTTGAGTGATTTAGGTATTAATAAATAATTAAACGTTGTTGGGATATAAACATTAAGGTGAAACAGTAGCGATCAACAGGTAGCCAAAACGCGTTCCAAGATTGCGGCTGTAATTTTGAATATTTTTTGTAGATATTTGGCACACGTATTCGTAATATAATAAAGAATGACGGTACAGAGCCCAATTTGAAAAATATGTTAATATGTGGAAATTACTCTGTAATTAAATACAATATTAAAAAAACGAGCCTGTACCGCCATTAAGAAGAACAAAAAAATACAGTTTTTTCAAATAAACTTTTTTATCCGATGCCTAGATTTTGTGTCATTTTGGAACTACTAATGAAATAAAAAATTTTAGTAGTTCCAAAATGACACAAAATCTAGGCATCGGATAAAAAAGTTTATTTGAAGAAAGTGTATTTTTTTGTTTATCTTAATGGCGGTACAGGCTCGTTTTTTTAATATTGTATTTAATTACAGAGTAATTTCCACATATTAATATATTTTTCAAATTGGGCTCTGTACCGCCATTATTTAGTATATTACGAATACGTGTGCCAAATATCTCGAAAAAATATTCAAAATTACAGCCGCAATCTTGGAACGCGTTTTTGCTACCTGTTGATCGCTACTGTTTCCTCTTAATATATTAGCATAACACAAAAGAACAACATAAAAAATAATGTTGTTCTGAGGCTATTTCCTTGTGGCATTTTTATAATAATTAACTATTTAGATGGGAAATATGAATAGATAATAACGGTTTACTGTAAAGAGACCGAAATCATTAGACCGAAAGCAGTAGACCGAACTCATTAGACCGAAAAGCATTTTACCGAAACCTCACTAGACCGAACAGCAGAAGACCGAAAAGTAGTTATTTTTATTTGTCGCAGTAAAAGAGATAAGACTAATGTAATTACAACTAAATGTTATTTGGATGGTTATTATAAACTTTTAAAATGGTGTTAACGTCACTCTACCCTTAATTTATTTTTACCTTCACTAATTTGTTTTACAGATGAAAATTATTTACAGAGTAACAATTTACACAGTCTATACAGAGTGTAACAAAAATACAGGTCATAAATTTAATCACATATCCTGGGACCAAAAATAGTTCGATTGAACTTAACTTACCTAAGTAGAAATGTGCACATAAAAAAGTTACAGCCCTTTGAAGTTACAAAATGAAAATCGATTTTTTCCAATATATCGAAAACTATTAGAGATCTTTTATTGAAAATAGACATGTGGCATTCTTATTGCAGTACTATTTTAAGAAAAAATTATAGTGAAATTTGGACACCCCATAAAGATTTTATGGGTGTTTTGTTCCTTTAAACCCCCCCCCAAACTTTTGTGTACGTTCCAATTTAATTATTATTGTAGTACCATTACTTAAACACAATATTTTAAAAACTTTTTTGTCCCTTAGTACTTTTTCGAAAAGTCAGTTTTTATCGAGATATTTTGAATATTTGTCAAATCCACCAAATATTTGTATATGACTAAGTACGATTATGGAGACTTGGTAATAATATGAAAATTTATTTATGATTTACATTTTTAGGTATATTTTGAACCATATTAAAAAAGAAATAATATCTCGATAAAAAGTGCCTTCTCGAAAAAATACAAAGAGGCAAAAAAGTTTTAAAAACACTGTGTTTACCTAATGGTACCGCAGTAAAAGTTTAATTGGAATGTACACAAACATTTGGGGGGTTTAAAGGAACAAAACCCCCATAAAATTTTTATGTAAACATTAAAAAAGAAGCCGCAACTCGATAAAAACTGCCTTATCGAAAAAATAATTAGAGGCAAAAAAGTTTTAGAAATATCGAATTTAACTAATAGTATCACAATAATAATTTAATTGGAACGTACACAAAAGTTTGGGACGTTTAAGGGAACAAAATCCCCATAAAATTTTTATGGGGTGCACAAATTTCACTATAATTCTTTTTTAAGATGTTCCTACCATAAGAATGCCACATGTCCATTTTGAATAAAAAATCTCTAATAGTTTTCGATATATTTGAAAAAATCAATTTTCATTTTGTAACTTCAACGGGCTGTAACTTTTTTTATGTGCATATTTGTACTAAGGTAAATTAGGTTCATTCGAACTATTTTTGGTCTCAGAATATGTGATTTAATTTATGACCTGTATTTTCTTTACACCCTGTATATAAAATAATACAAAAAAATACAATAAACAAAAAGACAGATATACAAAATCTTAGCATAATTTACTGCAAACTTTTTAAATTTATTTACCATTTCGGTCTAATGCTGTTCGGTCTAGTGAGGTTTCGGCAAAGTGCTTTTCGGTCTAATGAGTTCGGTCTACTGCTTTCGGTCTAATGATTTCGGTCTAATTGTCGTGTACCGATAATAACACCCAAGACTTTACCCGTGAGGACTACTTCATTACTAACAGGCTGAAGTAAGGTTCAAGTAGTGCATGCCACTTTTAGTATATTAGTTGTATATAAACCGCAGATAACCGTTGTATATAAACCGCAGAAACCGCATTGGTCTAATGCTGTTCGGTCTAGTGAGGTTTCGGTAAAGTGCTTTTCGGTCTAATGAGTTCGGTCTACTGCTTTCGGTCTAATGATTTCGGTCTAATTGTCGTGTACCGATAATAACACCCAAGACTTTACCCGTGAGGACTACTTCATTACTCACAGGCTGAAGTAAGGTTCAAGTAGTGCATGCCACTTTTAGTATATTAGTTGTATATAAACCGCAGATAATAGTATATTATTCAACGAGCTTCATCATGTAATGATGGCTATTACTCACGATGATGAAGTTTGCGACACGAGCCGAAGACGAGTGTCGTAATTCATCAGAGTGAATAATAGCCATTACGTTCGAGTATAATCCTATACTTTTTCTACGACCTTTTTTTATTTTAATTAGTAAAAACATGATTATCAACTACTCGAGATCAAAATTTATACAGAATTATAAAAAATGTAACAATGGTTGAGTATACTTTACATATTGGCTAATAGCCATTTCTTATTTATTACATTGACAATAGGTACAAAGTGCTTAAAATTTTCGTAAACGAATAGAACTTGAATTGACTATTTCTTGTTGTATTTTTACAATACATAAGACAGTATTTGCCGTTTTTTTTTTAATTTTATAAAGCAACATTTATTTTTGTATATTATAATTTTAATCTCGAGTACCTAGCTGACAATCTTATTTTTTTTTTACTAATTAAAATAAAAAAGGTCGTAGAAAAAGTATAGTATTCTACTCTCATGTAATGGCAATTACTCACTTTGATGAATTACGACACTCGCCTTTGGCTCGTACCGAAAACTTCATCGAAAGTAGTAGCTGCCTATCAATGCATGCTCGTTGAATAATATACTATGAAGACCTAAGTGGAAGAAGGGGGTATGTAACATTTTCTAAAATTTTGAGTTTCTTAGTGAATGAAGGTGGTATGTAACTTCACTATCATATGACACTTATACTGTATCTCTAAAAAGCTTAATAAGAGATATTCTAGTGGACGAAGGAGGTATGTAACATTTAAAATACGATTCTTGAATAGAAGAAGGAGGTATGAAATATGTTTCGTCTTTTTCAGGTTTAAATTGTTTATAACTCAAAAATATTAACTTTAGAGAAAAATTACAAAAGACCTTTTTTGTTTCCAATGATCAAAAGAACCCAAAATAATGTACCTGGGTTGAAAAAATTGATTTTTTTTATTTGTTAAAATATTTTTTTATTAAATGTAGCTAAATAACTACGAAATTATGGTATTTAGATATAGGGAATATAACACGAAAAATAATCAGCATTTCTTAAGGACTTCAAAACGCAAAAATATACAGGGTGTTCCATTTTAAAAAAGAAAATTCATTAGATTTACAGAAAAACTGAAGTTCTGACAACAATGTAATTGTCACTATTATATCGGCCGCATTAGAAAACCATTTGTCACCAAAATCTATAAAAAATCGTGCATGCCGTTTCCGAGATAATTGAGGCTTTCCATATATAAAACTCAGTCTGTGTAATATACTCCATTTAATAATACAAGGCAAGGTATACGGAAGAAGAAAGGCCAGGTCGAATAAGACCGTCATGGCTTAGACACCTGTGAGAATGGTTTAACAGATCCTCCGCATCCCTTTACCGAGCTGCCATTAACAAAATTACTATAGCCTTGCCAATATAAATGAGTCAGATTAAATAAATTATTACAAGAATTTTTTACTAAGCAACAACATTTTTGTTTAATTTAGTAGTATTTTGTATTTTGACAACGACACCCGATTTGGGCATCGAAACGTTAATAAAATTATTTTTTTCAATTTAATTGTGGCTTATTTCCTAGTTTTTCCTATCTAAATAATTAATTATAAAAATGCCACAATGAAATAGCCTAAGAACAACATTATTTTGTATGTTGTTCTTTTGTGTTAATATATTATTTTTTATATCCCAATAACGTTTAATTATTTATTAATACCTAAATCACTTAAATATTTTTCCACAGCAGTAGGTATATAAAATCAGTGTCAATAGCCGTTAGCATATATGTATGTATAACCACAAAAAAAGCTAGCTGCTTTCAACACTCTGGTGTACAAATTTGTTAGTATTTGTAAATGTACTGTTTTTCCAAACCCTAACTGATTTCAACACCCTAGTGTCAACACACGCTAGCATCTGTAAACGTACTGTTTTTCCAAACCCTAACTGATTTCAACACCGCGGCACACCGTGGTGTCAACACGCGCTAGCATCTGTAAATGTACTGTTTTTCCAAACCCTAGCTGATTTCAACACCCTGGTGTCTACACACGCTAGCATCTGTAAATATGCCGGCGAGCCTATGTATAATGTATACATACCTATATGGAGAGGAGAGTGATTTAGATCATATATTTTTGGTTGTTCTAAAAATACAGTTTGCTCATCTAAATTAATAAATGATCTATTAAAATGTAAAGTAGCAGCTCCTTGAAATATACTATATTTATTATCACTTTGCTCTGTACATGTACCTATACGACTCTTTGATTAAATTTTTAAAAGACAGCAAATTATCAGTAGTAATTGCACAAGAGTTCTAAAATTGGGCAAAAACTCGATAAGAATTTTAGAGATCGAGTGCAATTTGTTGCGATTTTTTCATGAATATAACTGTTCAAAACCAAAATTTTATTGTAATTTATTTATGTAAGTACAAATTAGTACAATTAAACACACAGTTGTTATAAATATTTGACGATTGAAAGTCATCACTTTTATAATTTTTAAAACTTTAATTGTCATTAATGTCACTGAATGTATTTTTTCGTAGCAACGAAGAGCATCTGACGTAATATACTTGATGACGGGATATTATCAAAAATTATCAGTTTAATTTTTATTTCTGTAGCTTTCTATTGGTCAGAATCTCCTATGAATGAAATAATCAGTAGTAATTGCACAGGAGCACTAAAATTATCGAATTTTTCCCGAGTGACACTTTGACAGTTTTAATTTCACAACCCGAAGGGGAGTGAAATTATGTCAAAGTGGTACGAGGGAAACAATTCGATAATAATTTTAGAGATCGAGTGCAATTTGCTGCGATTATTTCATGAATAAAAGTGTTCAAAACCAAAATTTAATTGTAATTTATTTATCTAAGTACAAATTACTACGGTTATAACACAGTTGTTATAAATATTTGACGGTTGAAAGTGATCACTTTTATAACTTTTAAAACAGTAATTGTCATTAATGTCACTGAATGTATTTTTTCGTAGCAACGAAGGACATCTGACGTAATATACTTGACGACGGGATATTATCAAAAAGTATCACTTTAATTTTTTATTTATGTAGCTTTCTATTGGTCAGAATCTCCTATAAATGAAATAATCAGTAGTAATTGCACAAGAGCTCTAAAATTCTATATTCATTTTAGAGATCGAGTGCAATTTGTTGCGATTATTTCATGAATAAAACTGTTCAAAACCAAAATTTTATTGTAATTTATTTATGTAAGTACAAATTAGTACAATTAAACAAACAGTTGCTATAAATATTTTACGGTTGAAAGTCATCACATTTATAATTTTTAAAACATTAATTGTCATTAATGTCACTGAATGTATTTTTTCGTAGCAACGAAGGGCATCTGACGTAATATACTTGACGACGGGAAATTATCAAAAATTATCGATTTAACTTAGATTTCTGTAGCTTTCTATTGGTCAGAATCTCCTATGAATGAAATAATCATTATAATTCCCTTAAACATTTTTAGTTAATACCTTTGGTAGTTAGTTGTTTTAGCTGTTTAATTTAGTGTTACTTAATTTAATACCTTTTAGTTGTTACCTTTGTTTTAGATCTGTTTTGTATAACTTTTATTTCTTGTGTGTCTGGCAGTACGATGGTGAGTTTAAGCCAAAAATTAAAAAAAAATGTTTCGTCTAGGCAATCTTATTCATAATTAAATTGTGTTTCTTTCAATATGTTCTATTAGGCGAGGAAATAAAGCATTAGGTACAGCTCTAACTCTTTTAAAGTAAGACGGATCGTTACGAAACCTTTTGCATTCGATTCGGGAGAGCTTCAGGAATATTCTTGAACACTTGGCATGAGGGACAAATGAAAATTGCATAGTTGTAGGCAAAATATGCATTTTCCAATGAACATCTCAAACTGTTCAAAAAATCAAAAAAATTAACCACTCGGAAACAATATTCATGGAACTGAGTTCAATTTTCACACTCGGGGGGTTTTTTATGTCGCTGAACAGGAATATCGGATGGGCGGAACTGTAAGGGGTACTTGGTGCGCGGTATCCGTCTCCTGGAGTTTTATTGAAACTCATTATGAAAATCGTTGAAACTTGTTATCCCGAGGTTTTTGAGGTCAATGAACATGAATATTGCTTTGGTGATCCTGCAAAAGGTTCCTGGCTCCTGGTACCTACGCCATCTTCTGGAGTTTCATGAAAATGCGTTATAAAAATAGTCATAATTTATTATTTCGGGGATTTTGTAGTCGCTGTACACGAATATTGCATCGAAGATGCTGTAGGAGGTACCTGGTGCCCGAAATCTACGTTATCTCCCGAAATTTTATGAAAATTCGTTATGAAAATAGTTGGAAATTTATTACTTCGGGAGTTTGAGGTCGCTGAACACTAATATTGTATGGAAGATGCTGGACGAGGTACCTGGTACCTGGTACCCGGTATGTACGTCACCTTCTGGAGTTTTATGGAAATTCGTTATAAAATTCCACAGTGAGTAGGGGAGAGTCGGCTAATTGTGGGCGTCGGGTAATTGTAAGCATCAATGTTTCTAATCTCCTATTTAATAGAATTGTAAAAACTATATTGTCGGGCCATCTAGTAGCAACTGCCATATCTATCCGACACAAAGGAACGTCGGGAGATACTTTAACGGTTGGCAGTTATCGTTTACATGTTTTCGCTTGATATGATATTGTTTGTGTGTCTGAGAAAATAAGCGATAACTTTTTTTCTTGACAGAAATATAGTTCAAATAGTACTTATATCCTTTATTTATTTACCATTTTAAACACTGATATAGTTAGGTTTGCTCGATTCTTCTTTGTTTTTATCAAATTTTGTGTTATGTGGTGAAGTGTAACGTCGTCTAATGGTGCGCATTGCGTACCATTAGCCGGCAAGGTACATAAAGGCATTTTTTACGTTTTGTGACTGCGCCATAAAACGTAAACAAGCGTTAAACAACCGTCAAAGTAGAGAAAGGGACAAAGAGAAATCCACGTAATTGAAGGTACAAAAAGGAAAATTTTGGAACACAACAGCTTCGAAGTTATTTCAGAAAGTGAACTGTGCCATGATGATGAGTTGGACGATCTCGTGTCAGATCAAAATGACTTCTGTGTATTGCGGTGATGGTAGCAGAAAAGACAAGGTATGGTGCAAGTGTTCGATATATTGTCAATGGTCTCATACCATGTGTATACGACAGGATAGTTCAGAAGGATATATTTGTGACTTCTGCAATACTTAGATTTTTTTTTAAATATCTGTAACTTGGTTTCTTATTGTTTTCAGTATATTTGTTTGTCCCTTTAATATTTATGTTCAATAAGCTACATTTTAGAAGGTCATTTTTAAGTTCTATTATTGCGTACAGTTATCCGACATATACGCACCATTAGCCGAATAGGGCGGGTAATTGTGTGCATTACACTAATCGGAAATTTCGCCTCTCACTCGTCTACTGTTCAACCATTCATTAAATGAGGTCCCTTCCAATATACCTAAGCCTTTGAAGTATACCTATCTTCAAAAAAATTGGAAACTGAAATGTTTCAAGTTTGTGAAATATCCTGAATTAGCCTTAAGCAAGAAACCCATTATGAACGGCCAGCACGGCACAGCCCGGCACGGCACAGCACAGGCCGGCCCGTCCAAAAACCCATTTGTAACGGCCAGCGCGGCACGGCACCGGAAAAATGATCATTTGCCATAATATAAATTATAATGTATTTTTATTAATAAAATATATACAGAGAGGGGCTAAATTATCGAATAAATTCATTTTCTCTAAAATGGACGGATTTGGAAGAAAATACCAAAACAGGTCGATTTTTACTTTTAAATTACAATTTTTTGGCATATACAGTGGAACCTCGATTATCCGTCACCTCTGTTAACCGTCAGGGTCCATTAAGTTATATTGTATACACAAGTAAAAATTGAGTCATCAATTCATTTTGTGTGAGCATTGCGATAAGCCAAACGAAATTCATTGAAATGTACACGTGCAGTTATGCCATCACCGCATTTTTTTATGTAAATAATTTTTGTTCTTATTCAGGGCTCTGGATTAAATTTCAATTTAAATAGGTAATGATAAATGATACCATACTTTTAGAGTTCTATTTTTAGAATCGCAAGCCGAAAATAAAAATGTACATCACACAAATTATTAGTTAACATCTGTGTGTCACCATAACAGTATGATTTTTATTTTTTTAATGTTCTGTTAACCGTCTTCTCGATTATCCGTCATACCCTTGGTCCGGTGCCCTGACGGATAATCGAGGTTCCACTGTATTTCATACTAGAGACGTCATTCATCTGAGCTTAATGATGTAATCGATGATTTTTTTTAAATGGGAATAGGGGTTGTGTGGCATCTCATTTGAAAGGGTGTTCAATCCTCTATTCAGTAATATAAACAATAATATCATTATTTATACAGGGTGGCCAAAACAATAATTTTTAAATTACATTAATTGACGCAAAAAGAAGAATGTATGTAATTTATTTAACTCAAAATACATTGTACTGCTGTCAGTAAATAGAAAAAAATGTTTATTTCACAAATAAACATTTCGTTTCACTTAAATTAAATCACAAACAGCCTCCCACCTACCTCTTGACAGTTTGAACATTTAATTTAAGCGAAAAGCAATGTTTTTTTGCCAAATAAACATTTTTTTCTATTTTCTGACATCATTAGAAAGTATTTTGAGTTAAATAAATTGCATACATTCTTCTTTTTTCGTCAATTAATTTAATTAAAAAAGTATTTTTTGGCCACAAATGAGATGCCACACGACCCATATTCCCATTTAAAATAATCATAGATTACGTCATCACGCTCAGATGGATAACGTCACTAGTATGAAATATGTGCCAAAAAATTGTAATTTAAAAATAAAAATCGACGTGTTTCGGGATTTTTCTCCAAAGCCGTCCATTTTAGAGAAAATGAATTTATTCCATAATTTAGCCCATCTCTATATAGGAGAAAAATGTTATGTATTGTTTTAATTTTATTTTAGAAACGCATCATGTCATCTATAATATATTTTAAAAACTATCGTAAAATAAAAGTTTTTAAAAGACAAACTACACAATTTTAATGAATATGCATCATGTTAAAAAAATGAATTCATGGTTAAAAGATAATGTACGTACCTGTCCATTGATCAAAATGTTCGGATATTTGTACCCATGCATTGTCCTTTTTCTTGCTATCGTGATAACCTGGGTCCGATGCATCATACAAAAATGGGTATTCTCTGACACTCTCAATTAAAAGTTCGTCCATATTATTTCAAAAGAAACAACGCGCTTTCAATTAAAAAATCAACAATATAATATTTTATAACAATTATGACACACTGGCGCCGACTGGCCGGTCGACTCCAACGGATTTTATTCTACTCGGAGAATTTCGGCCGTTCCGTTTGCGTGCTGGCCTGTGCCGGGTAGTGATGTTGATTATAGTTACTTTCGAGTATTCGTTACAAATCGTTACTTTTGTATAAAGTAATCATTTACAGTATTCGTTACTTTGATTACTATGATTACTTTTGTTACTTTTGTATTTGAGTACCGGTAATCATAACGAGAATCGTATTTCTCAGCAGGTAGGTATTTTGTATAGGTATTCCGATATAATAACGACCTTTACGAAGTACGAAGTAATCAGAGTAATCGAAGTAATCAAAGTAGATACAATAGTCGTTACTCGCTCTGATACGATTGGTACGAAGTAACGAAGTAATCAGAGTAATCAAAGTAACGATTTGCCTTTCTGTGTAGTAATCGTTACTTTCGGTATTCGTAAGTAACGAGTACTTTCTAACGAATAGTTACTTTTTCAACATCACTAGTGCCGGGTCGGGCTGGCTGCTCATAATGGGTTACGTTGCATTTAAAACTATACAAATGAATTTGGACTGTCCTGTGCCGGACTGTGCCGTGCTGCCTGTTCATAATGGGTTTCTTGCTTTAGGTGCGTACCAATAGCCGACTCTCCCCTAACAATAACAGTAAAATTCAAAGCACAAATTATAAAAAAAAATTCAATTTTTTTTAGTATAAATAATAATTTTTTGGATATTAAGATGTCAGAATCTCGAGTATATGATCCTCCATTCGAAATGTCATTTGCAGATTTTCTATTTTAGAGATATAGGTAAGGATATTTATTTCTTTAACCCAAAACTAAAGGTGAGCAGAGCATAGGTATTTTAAAGGCAGAAAATAAATAGTTGTAAATTTAACCCTAGCAGGACCACTTTTTAGTAGAAACAGCGAGGACCAAGGAGGGTCAAGAAATACCACAGCCTCCTACATTTACAAGCCATGAAGTAGAAATTTGGCAACGTCAAATGGTAGTCCTATTCGAATGTGGAAAGCTAATTGCAGTGCATTGTAAATGTGTGCCATGTGTGGCAGCTATTTGTAAATTGTAAGGGGAATATTTGTTCCCTGGGTTCGAATTTACCAAAACTGTGAAAATCAAACAACATTTAAACTATTTTATTCGAGAAAATCGTAAAAGCGTTACAACGTGTACAAAAGTAGGTTAAGAATCATATATTCATATTTCAACTGTCTAAAGTCAACGGTCACTCTTCTCTCAGGCTGGCCTCTGGTAGTCAGAGCTATGCAGCCCAATATGGTGATATTAGGTGGGTGTTACATCCTCCCCCTTTGCACCGCACTGGCGTCTCGCGTGTGGGGCAAGAGTGGTGATGGAATCTGAACAACAAGAACACGACTTCTTGGTTCGTATTCGTTGACGTCTGCTAGCAGCATCTGGAGACGGTAGGTCAACAGCTAAGCTAACAGATGGAGGTTCCTCTTCGGGATACTCATCGACGGTGATTTCCACAGGAGCGGGAGTAAGATCTACAGGAGCCATCTTCGGTGGACGACCTCTCTTACGGATCGCATGCACTGGTTGTGGTGTGGGGTCACTGACCTCCAAACGGTAAGGAGTCAGGGCTGACACGTGATATTTTCCAACAAAAGTCTCTAAGTTGTCAGCAGGTGAAACTTGGTAAGTAGTAGGAGAGATAACCTTCGTAATCACATAAGGCCCGTCGCGTCGGGGCGCAAACTTTGAAGTAACCGACTTGGCCGAATCACTAAGGGTGTGACTGTCTATTAGCACTTTATCTCCGACAACGAAAGTTGCACAACGGCGATGAGAGTCTTTATAGATATTTCGCCTATCCTGGCATAGTTCATGTCTTTCGCGCGCGGCACTTAAAACGTCACTTATAGTTTGTAAGTAAGGCGTGATTTGAGTTACGAAATTTTCGTTTGTTATTATTGCTCGAAAGTCTCTGTTAACATCGTCTGGAGTTCGCAGTTCTCTTCCGAACGTAAGATATGCGGGGGTAAAACTAGTCGAATCACACATCACGGTGTTCATCGCGAAACGCACACTAGGTAATTTGTCCGCCCACGACGTATGATCAGACTTCGTGAGAATAGCTAACTGAGTCTTAATGTCTCTGTTTTTCCTTTCGACCGGGTTGGATTCCGGGTGATACACAGGGATAAGGTTTTGTTGAAAACCCAGGCAATGTGCTACCTGTTGCATAACCGCACTTACGAATTGGGTTCCGTTATCGCTAACAACTCGACGTGGAACTCCATAGCGTAAAATTACTTCATCAATTAAATGCTTTGCGCAGGCAAGAGCAGTGGCAGACTCTAAGGGAAACAGCTCTACCCAACGAGTGGCTGTGTCTTCTATGACAAAAATCCAGGTATAACCCTGAGGAGTGGGGGGCAAAGGCCCAAACAAATCAATGGAGAGGACTTCAAATCTTTGAGAGTATGCAGGGGTTTGAAGACAACCTGCGGGCTTAAGATTTGAGACTTTGTACCTTTGACATTCAATACAATTGCGTGTATGATCGGTGATGGTTCGTCTCATACCAACCCAAAAATAGCGTCGGGCTATTCGTTGGTAGGTTTTCTCAATACCATAATGTCCTGCCGTTTCCGAGTCATGGTGTTCATGCAAGATGTGTGGTATCCGAGATTTGGCTACAACTAACTGAGGTTCGTCCTCATCGATTTCAGGAGCATATCTATATAAAATTCCATTTACCATTAGAAAACCTCTTTCAGTCCATTTCTGAAAATCTACACTTGCTTCTGAGGGATTTTCTAAACTATTTATGATCTTGGCAAGATCGGGTTCTTCTAATTGTTCAGCTCGTACTTCAGCTATGCTAAGTGTCGGAAAATCTATAGTGACATAGTTAATTTCTGAGGCCATTAGTGAATCGTCACGAGATGGTCTTGATAATGTGTCAGCAATGACATTCTTCTTGCCTTTAATGTATTCGATCTTTAAATCAAATGGCATTAACTCTAGGGCCCATCTGGCCAATCTACCTGTAGGTGACTTCAAAGACATTAACCATTTTAATGCTTGATGGTCACTTTGTACGGTGCAAGTAGCGCCTTCTAGATAACCTCTAAATCGTTTGACAGCCCAAACAACCGCAAGAGCCTCACGCTTGGTGGTGCTGTAATTTTGTTCGGCGGGTGTCAGTAGTCTAGAAGCGTACTCGACAGGTCTCTCGTCTTCACTCTCCCCCTGTAGTAAACATGCCCCCAGAGCATAACTGCTCGAATCAGTTCGAAGGACATAGGGAAGGCTACTATCAGCCTGTCTTAGAATGGGAGCGGAACAGAGCAAGGATTTTAGGAGATCGAAAGCCTCGGTTTGCTCTTGTCCCCAATTCCATTTTGTTTTCTTTTTAGTCAGATTTGATAATGGTTTGGCAACATGGGAAAAGTTCTCAATGAAGCGGCGAAACCATGAGCAGGTTTGGAGAAATCTAAGAAGTTGGGTCACATTGGTAGGAGGAGGCATCTGTAGTATGGCTGAAACTTTATCGTCGTTTGGGCGAATACCTTGAGATGAAATTATGTGACCTAAGTAATGCACTTCTTGACATGCGAATGAGCAGTTCTCACGATTTAAAAATAACTTGAAGAGCCTTAATCTATCGAATACTTGAAGTAAGTCTTTTAGATGGTCTTCAAAAGCAGAGGAAAGGATGATTATGTCATCCAGATAAGCATGAATATTTAGGTTCTGCAAGCCAGAACGGAACTTGTCTATGAGCCTTTGGAAAGTAGAGGGGCTATTACAGAGACCAAATGGCATTTTGGTATATCGGAAAGTGCCAAAAGGACAGACAAAAGCAGTTTTGTCACGATCAGAAGGGCGCATCGATACTTGATGGTAACCAGATTTTAGATCCAAGGTACTCATGAATTTGGTTTCTTTGGATGCATGTAAAATATCTTCGATTCGGGGAAGAGGGTACTTATCAGCTCGGGTTACAGCGTTTAAACGTCGATAATCTACTGTCAGTCTAACACCGCCGTTCTTTTTGGGCACCAAAACAACAGGAGCCGCGTATGGGGACTCGCATTCCTCTATCGTACAATCTGCTAATAGCTGGTCTAATTCATGACGTAGTTGTTCCTTTTTAATATCCGACATTCTGTATGGTGGAACAGCTATGGGATTATCATCTGTGAGGGTGATCGTATGTTCAGCAAATGGGGTAGATTCAAGACTTCGTTCGAATACATCCGCATTTTCTTTGAGGAACATATTAAGTGTATTCTTTTCGGGAGGAGAAAGAGAAATTCCTTCATCATCTCTAATTTCTAAGTGAGCCATAGTAATAGTGTTAAGTGTACAAGTATTACCTTGAAGGGGGTCACATGAGAAAGGATAACGAGACTCTGATATATCACCGTAAGACCAAGAGTCACGTGGTATGTCTAAAATTATGTTTGCTTTCTTTAGAAAGTCGGCACCTAGCAATGTTCTACTTTGAATGTGTTCAGGTACAGAAATCAATGTGATAGCATGTGATCTATTTTGTAATAAAATGGAAACGTTAAATAAAAGAACATTAACTGAATTTGTTCGACCATCCGCAAGAGTCATTTGCATTGCTCTCATGGTGAAAGGCGTTTTATCTTCTAAAAGAATGTCTCTTAGCATCGAACCTGCAATACTACATTGAGCTCCAGAATCTAAATAACAATGACCATGATGGCCTTCAACATTAATCTGAACTATAGGTTTGGAGTGTGAAGGTTGAACACTCAAGACATGATTGTCATTGTCAATTTCGGCTAATAGAAACTCAGATGTGTTAGAAGAAGAAAAGGAGGTTGATTGAGCATTTTTAGAACACTTAGGACAGTTGCATACAACGTATCCTGGGGTTTTACATCGATAGCATGCAATAGAGTTCTGCGTCGGTGCATTAGCAGACTGAGATTTTGTAAAATTTGAACTTTGTGACGTTTTTGGCGAGTTAGCTTTGTCGGAATCGGTTTCTTTTGCTTTTACCGCAGCTAATTTTCTACAATCGTCTTTTACGTGACCGATGTTTTTACAAAAAGCACATCGAACTTTCTTAGTATCTTTAATTTGTTTAGACTCGGTGTCATAATCAAAAGTTTCTTCGAGTAACCGTGTTTGAGTTAGAAGTTCGTTAAAAGTTTTTACTTTGTCACGAGGGACTTTTTAACGAATTCTTTTATGAAGTAGACCGTAAACCATGTCTAGTTGCACAGGTTCTGTTAGCGTATTTTCAGGTAGTTGTGCTAGAATAGCGCGAGCTTTACAAATAAATATATCGCTAGCAGTACGTGAGTCTTGCTCATTCTCAAAAAGTTCTTTATACGCGCGATATGCGGGCTTTTGTGGACCGAATGTAGTACGTAGAAGTTACACGATTTCATCCCACGACTTAACCGTAGTTTTAACGCCTTGGTACCAGTTTGCAGCAAAACCGTCTAACAACATTGGGATTCCTTTCAACGCATTTTCATCCGATACCTGCGAACAGTCTTTAAAGATAGTGACCGCGTCTAGAAAAGCGTTTACGTCCGAATTTTTAGATCCATCGAATCGCGAACAACATTTTGATAAGTTGCCGGCTTGATGCACGGGCGGTGGTTGAGTAGTCACTGCCAATTTTCGCAATAATTCTTGGAATTGATCGTTTGTAAGTGTAACTGATGCCATCTCCGCTGTAGAATTGTCTTCTGTAGGGCTAGTAGCTGCTTTTGGGTACTTTGACCGAAGGGGATATGTATGCATAAAAGTGTACTTACAGTTTTTTGATTAGCCTATACTTAATTCCGTCTTGACTGCAATATCCGGAAGACACACTGTTTCCACGATGTAAGATTGCACAAGATAAACGATTTGCACAAAAGACACGATCTTGACTTGCAATATGTGGAAGACACGACGTTCCCACGACGTAATATTGCACAAGAGTCATGCACGAATTGTCGAATTAGTCCTATTTTGAAGTCATTTCACACGTTAAGGTTCCACAGTGGGCGCCAATGTAAGGGGAATATTTGTTCCCTGGGTTCGAATTTACCAAAACTGTGAAAATCAAACAACATTTAAACTATTTTATTCGAGAAAATCGTAAAAGCGTTACAACGTGTACAAAAGTAGGTTAAGAATCATATATTCATATTTCAACCATAGATTTATAATACTCTAGATTGCGCCTTACGATCTTAAAATGGGTGACGGTTGCGACAGAGATAAATGCGCCTATTTGGTCGGTAGTCTCTTTCTAATTCAAGGGGAGTATCGACGACGTCACTATCCTACTCTGTCATCGAGTATTTTAGATGGTTTGACAGTTCGAGCGGATGGCGACGAGAACTGGTCGTTTGTCTTCGGACGTGGATAATCCTGGTTCGAATCCCCAATCTTTACTTTTTTTATTTTATCAATATTGCGTTTATTAGATATTATTACATCTCTAAAATAAATCTATGCAAAGAAATATATAACAAATAAGAAAAACTGTGTAGGTACCTATAGATTTTTAAAAATATAAAAGCCAATGTTATTTTTTTTTAATAAGTTAATGGTAGAATAGTATAAAGTAATTAAAAATATTTGTAAAAAATTACCATTAATTAATATCAACATAATGTACCATCGATTTATTAATTGAATCGGTCATTTCAAAAACAACACGAGTCACATATTCCTAATTTTACAGAAGAGCAAAGAAAACTTAACTATATAGTCGAAAGATGGATGAAATGGATGACATCAAAATTCAGAGTTATATTGTAGTTTTGTTCCTAATGTTTTTACTGGACTGGTGTCGTTTTTGCACACAACGTTTATCTTAAAGGAGTCTATTCCTATCAAAAAGTTAGTTTCTCAAAATTGTGGACTTTGCTGTTTTTGAAATGACCGATTCAATTATAAGTAATTAGACATTTATTTATGAAACTATTGTTACAATTTTTAAAAAAAGTAGAAGCAAAACAAATATTATTCACATCATTCGAATAAGGACGAATTTATATTAATAACGAATGACTTTTATTTTACTATGCAGTTCACAAATTATGTATTCCAATATTAACTTACTATACATAGGTACATTTATTATCTGCTAGATTTATTTAGGTCCATTTTTTCAGATGTAAAAATATCTAATAAACGCAATATTGATTAAATAAAAATAAAAAAGGAAAAGTTGGTATGGGATTCGAACCACGATTATCCACGTCCGAAGACCAAAGAACATTTCTCGTCACCACCCGCTCCAACTGTCAACACATATTACTCGATAAAGTGGGATAGTCACGTCGTCGATATTCCCCTTAAATTAAAAAGAGATTACCGACCAAATAGGCTCATTTATCTCTGTCGCAACCGTCACCCATTTTAAGATCGCAGGGCGCAATCTAGAGTATTATATATCTATGATTTCAACTGTCTAAAGTCAACGGTCACTCTTCTCTCAGGCTGGCCTCTGGTAGTCAGAGCTATGCAGCCCAATATGGTGATATTAGGTGGGTGTTACAAAATTATATTTTTGTACTTATAATATTAGGTGTTAATATTACTTAATATATTATTTAATATTAAGTATTTATTGTTAGGAAAAGTTCAAACAGACGTCATTGAAAAAAGGTTTGGTCAATATAGATACTTATCATGGTGTAATTATAGTGTATCATATACCCAAATTCTAGAATCTGAAAAAAAAAATTGGAATTCACAACATTTTAAATAAAAATATGGCAGACTTAAAATCTTGTAACAAAAATCCATCTAATGAGGACATATTTATTAAATGATACCAATGTTGACATATCACAATTCCTTCATATTTTTGATTCAAATTATTTACAAAATTATAAATTGGATGAGTCAACCCAAACATATGTGTGTGGTTATGTAGCGCATAACATTTATAAAAATAAGTATATAATATGTGCTGCATGTAAAAACTTCGTTGTACAGAGTGTGGGTACTACTGTTGGAGACAATTACTTTGATTATTTACAAAGGGGGGCTTATGTGTAGCTACGGATGAAATCAAATTTTTATACTTTCAAATATGTGCACTTTTTGAATACATAATTGATAATAAAGAAATCAATATAAACTTTATTAAACAGATAGATGATAAAACATTGCTAGCATTACTAGCTATGGCAAGTCTTGAAAGTGATCAGTATTATGTAAACTTTACAAGAAAATGTATTTGTGAACAAAGCTTAAAATATATTTATCTTGTTACATCAAAAGTCTTAACCAATATAATTTTAAATAATTTTACTATAAATGAAAATAATAGTGAACATGCAAAAAAGCAGATAAACGTAAAAATAAAAAAATAAAAGGAACTGTTGAAACTGTGTCCAAAAAAAGAAAATTATCAACATTAACAAAATAATAGTAATTTTTAGTCAAGTCCAACTTAAGTGGCGTTTAGACTGATTGTAATCTCTCAATATAATGTTTCAAATCAGTATCGTTAACGGTGTAAAATTTACACAAGAATCTACAGGTCGAGCAAGTCTCGTAAATTTCACGATTGCGAGCGACGCTTCACGCAACCGTGTTTGCGTACTTGTGTTTCGAGTTGCGTGGTCGTGCGGAGTTATATTTACCAAATTTAAAAATACATAATATAATCGTTTCTACTGCTGGCTGATTCATAACAATATGTAGGTATACTATTCTCAATATGGCTATTGGGTGTAAAAGATAAATCTTATTCTATCTGTTCTTCATGAGTTTTAGATAATTTTAGTTGTATTTCTTTGTAATTTTGTGTTGTACAAAGATTAATTTAACATTTTCTCTGGAAGTATTAATTTAGAAAGATAATATGCTTCATTGGTGTTGTGTTTTGAAGTGTGAAATGCAAAGTAATTGTGATAAAGTCAAGATAAACTTCACTTTTAAACTGAACTAAATAAGGTATCTGAGAGACAACAATGGTTAAATGCAATACAATGTGCAGGTTTTACTAGCGAAATGAAAATTTTCCTGTCCTGTCTGCTGTAATCATTTTATATCTGGTAAGTTACAATTACAATAGTAACGATTTTTGAAGATGTTAACATTTTAATCTTATAGGAAAATAGGAAAACCAGCCGACTTAATCGATAATAACAATCTCCAGATTGGGTTCCTTCAATAAATATGGGCTATAAACACAATGAAATAAGTTCCCCAAAATCTAAAATGGAGTGGTATCAAAGGAGAATTAAAGGAAAAAATATTCATATTGAAATTATTTATAAGGCACTGGACTGTCTTAAATTCTACAATAATACTAGGTGGGTAAATGATTTTAGACATTTTTCATTAAGAGTAGATTTTCATTCAGTAGATTTAAGACTTGTTTACAGGGGTAGAGTAATGATGCAAGTACTTGATAGAGTAGAGTAACTCTACCTGTAAAAATGCTCAGCACAGTAGAATAGCTGGTAGAGTGTATAGTTGGAGTTAAAGTAGAGTGACTAGCAACCTATGGCAAAGTAACTACTCTATGACCACCACTACTGCCAAAATGTCTACTCGGCTGCACACTTTACCCATGGAACACGCTCAATTATGGCAGAATAGAGTAGGTAGGAGAGTACATGGGGGCGCTGTCATTCTGGCTGGAATTGTGTTTTGTGTAAATAGTGAAAATGAAGTTCACCGAAGATGAAACTTTAAAACTTGTAGAGCTATAATGGCGAATACCAGTGTTTATGGAATTTAGGTAGTGTATACTACAGAAATAAAAGTTTGCAGCAAGCTGCGGAGGATGAAATCGTCGAAAGAATGGCAAAGGGGGCTTTAGAGTAAACGAGCTTAAGCAAAAAATTAAGAATTTAAGGTGCACTTATAATCAAGAGTGTTTAAAAATACAAAAATCGGTTTCACTACACTAGCATCAGTACTATACTTGTACTCTCCTCATGTGAATGGTATCAAGCCATTTTTGGTAGAGTACTACCGCTACTCTACTCTCCTCAAAACTCTACCCATGTAAACAAGTCTTTAGAAACAGTGGAAAATGAGGTAGCTAGTAGAGTAGTAGTAGAGTAAAATATACTGGTTTAGCAAATTACAATGTTTTAAGTTAATACAGTAGCGATCAACAGGTAGCCAAAACGTGTTCCAAGATTGCCACTGTAATTTTGAATATTTTTTCGAGGTATTTGGCACACGTATTCGTAAAATAATAAAGAATGGCGGTACAGAGCCCAATTTGAAAAATATATTAATATGTGGAAATTACTCTGTAATTATACAATATTTAAAAAACGAGCCTGTACCGCCACTAAGAAGAACAAAAAAATACACTTTCTTCAAATAAACTTTTTTATCCGATGCCTAGATTTTTGTGTAATTTTGGAACTACTAATGAAATAAAAAATTTTAGTAGTTCCAAAATAACACAAAATCGGATAAAAAAGTTGTATTTGAAGAAAGTGTATTTTTTTGTTCTTCTTAATGGCGGTACAAGCTCGTTTTTTTATATTGTATTTAATTACAGAGTAATTTCCACATATTAATATATTTTTCAAATTGGGCTCTGTACCGCCATTCTTTATTATATTAAGAATATGTGTGCCAAATATCTCGAAAAAATATTCAAAATTACAGCCGCAATCTTGGAACACATTTTCGCTACCTGTTGATCGATACTGTTTCCTCTTAAGATAGTTTTAATAGTTATTTATGATATAAGTATTAAAAGTACAATTTTAAGACGCGCATGTGAAAGTTAACTTGAAAAAATAATTTTATTAATGTTTTGACTTCCACATCAGATGTCATTGTCAAAATACAAAATATTCATTATTATTAGGTTTATTCTAGCAAACAGTCAAACTAGTCAAAAACCGTCAGCAAACAGTTGGTCAGTAAAAGAACATAATACAGTCACCAGTGCGATCCCCTTTACTCGCGCTGGTCCACTATTCGCTGATGGTTTCAAACTGTTTGAAACTGATGCTAGAACAAACCTATTATTATTATGCATGCATATCATTATCTGTAAATAATATTTCTTCTGATTGTTAATTGTAAAGGATAGAAAAATTACCATTTATTTTATTTTTTTTTAGAATCAGCTGAGAGAAGTGGTCTACAAAAAACCAGGAAGGAAACGGAATATGTGGCTACGAAAGGCAAAAGAAAGGTTTACAAAGCAAATGTGACACATTTTTTTGAAATATTTAGGAATATCAGTAAATTGCATTAAAAAAATGTATGAAAAGATTTTGTTCAATAAAAATGTTTATATTTATCAAGGATGTATTATTTGGTATGGCCACATATCGTCAGTGATGTAATAATACATCCTATCTGTTTTTTTTTCATGAGTTTTGTAAGAGAGACTAAAAAGTTGTCTTAGGGTCACCTATTGTTTTCATATGATATTTTTTGACTTGTTTTGTAGTAAATTAAACTATCTATGAACTACAAAACAAGTCAAAACTTACATATGAACACAGGAGGTGACCTTAAAACATGTTTTTCCATCTCTCATACAAAACTCATGAAAAAACAGATAGGAGGTATTGTCACATCAGCAAGGATGTACAGTGATGAGTGCCCTAATAACCGGCAAAATATGGGCAACATATTTAGTTGTGAGATAAAAAGAAATGAAACTAGTCGAGCTGGGAAATTTAGCGAAATTAACCTTTAAATTTACGTTATATTGATCCCACCTTTACACATATCGGAGGAGTATGTCAACTAAAACTGTCACTGTGACAGTGGTAGTTTCCAAACTCGTCTGATACGTCTGAAGGTGGTACACAATCAATACAATCTAAATGTATAAGTTAATATCCCTAAAATTTCCCAGCTCGACTAGTTTCATGTCTTTTTATCTCACTACTTAATACATCTTTTGTGCTATTTTGCCGGTTATTAGAGCGCTCATCACTGTATTTCTGGTATATCCAGGGAATGTCTACAAAATATATTTTGAATGTCCAGAGAACATTCGTGGACATTCATGGAATGTTCCAATAAGACATTCAGGTAATGTTTAAAATGCTGACACAGGATTTTCCTGGGATGTTCAGGGAACATGTTTTCGGGGATAGTCCAGGAATTTTTCAATGTCTGTGTACCTTCTATGGACCTATATGGAATATTTTGGTGTTATTACCGCCGCACTCCACTTGCGATTTGTAATCAGGAAGATTGAACACATTGTTTCAAATACAAGTCAATCCATTTGTGACTAAATAATCATGGATTGACTTCTATTTGAAAGAATGTGTTCAATCTTCACAACTACAAATCGCAAGTGGAGTCCGGCGCTTAGGGCTACTTCCTCTTTGGTATTATGTATTATACTACAGAAATCAGGAACTTTCCTTCTAAATATATGTATGCATCTTGGCCATCAAACATATTCTTCGAAACATTTTTTTAAGGGGTTACATAGGTCTTGTGGGTAAAAAAAGTGACTTTTTAAAAAAATTATATCTCGAAAACTAAAATTTATTTTTATTTATAATTGGAACATGTAAAAGTATAGTACTTAAGGTAGTTTCAAAAAAAGTTTCAGCCAAAAATATTCATTTTTGTAGAGTTTAAGTTTTTTTTGCGTTGGCAGCATAACTAAGTCCAGTCTCATCTGAAATCAAAAAGTTTCTTGTAGTTTATACCTCTGGCTAGAATATGAATGAAGGAATTAAAAAAAAATGAAATTTGAAGATTTTACATAAGTTTAAACACATTTATTGACCCCAATTTTTCTCATTTTTAAAGTAGTTTTTTTTTATAAAACAAAAATGACCTCATCTAATAAAAAATCCTTTGTTCATTCACTAGCCAGAGGTATAAACTACAAGAAACTTTGATTTCAGATGAGACTGGACTTGTTATGCTGCTCACCGCAAAAAAGGGCTGTTGTCGAAAAATTGCAGTCAACTCTACAAAAATGAATATTTTTGGCTGAAATTTTTTTGAGAGTACTATACTTTTACATGTTTCAATTATAAATAAAAATAATTTTTAGTTTCCAAGATATAATTTTTTTAAAAAGTCACTTTTTTTACCTGCAAGACAACAACTTGTTGATTTCAAATTGTAACAGTTGTTTTGCAAAGTATGCTGCCCTCTTGTATTTTCTGTGTTATCTTCATCATACAATTACTTCATCTAAAAATTTTCTGCGAAAAAAAAAATAAAACAAAAGTTTAACCACCTTCTTGTAAAATTTACTAGGTATCCTTATCGACAGTAATCGTAAATGGTCCTTGCATACTGATTCCCTAGAAAGAAACTAACCTCAGTAACTAGCCTTCCTTAAGTAAGAAACTTGCTTTGCAATAATATCTGTTTCAAAGGAACAACAATTTAACATTTGCAAAAATGACATAGGTATTCATCATTGTTTAAGTATCATCTTCGATATGGGCATCATTTTTGGGGTTCTAGTGCAGCTGCACAATTTGGTACTATGTATCCCACATAACAATGATGTTCGCATCATGTTCTAAGCATATCCCACCAACATTCGTCGAAGTATATCCTTTTTAGTATATGCGTAGTACAAGCATAGCATGTACCATAAAAAACATTCTAAATGTCATGTTCTTTGCATGTGCCTCAAAGAATATTCTTGCACCGAATATACTGAGCACATTCGGGTACGTAGTACTCGGAATGTTCGTAAAAGTTTATTCTTAGAATATACCTTAATCGAATATTCTTAGTATATGCGTAAGTATATGCAAAAGTATATACTTAACACATACCTACTTGTATATACTTTTAAAATATCTAAAAAATAATATACTGTATGTACGTACGTACCTATAGGAAGAAGAATAATGTGAGCCTATAGATTATCAACTTCGCGTTAAGAATAATTAATAAAATTTATGTATTTTAGTAGGTAGGTACTAGAATAGATACTACTGAACTATCTAATTCATTTTTTTTAAACCGTTTTAATTGTATGGTAAAAAGTTTAAAACTTAATTCTATTGCGAAGAAAAATGAGAAATTCTCGTTTCGTTTTCAGTTGAAATGAATATACCATTTTGATTTGAGTTTATACCATAAGTAAAATAATTTTCGGGAATCCGGAAACGGCCATTCATTGTCATTCTGACCCTTGCATTGCATTTTATACCTGCACAAGGGAAGGGGGTAGGTAACAAAAGAGCAAAATATGAAAATAGTTTCCAGTTCCAGTACCAGTACAGTTATGCATTTATGTCTACGCTGTTAGGTAGGACCAAGTATTTCTAGCTACAAGGACTAAAACATTTTTAAGAACATAAAAAGCAGTTTGAAAATAATAAATTCATATTGGTACTTCACTATTTCCTAAATACCTAGTAAGTAAAAGTATGTATAATGTATATAGATACCTATAAATTTTAGTAATTTACATACATATTATAATATATTTGGCTATTATATAATTATATAAGCAGCATTTTTATTTTGATGTGCACATAATAACTAAATATATTACTTATATTTTATATATAGGCTACTTACCCATATAATATTTATTATACATAGGTACCTATATAACTAACTAAAGTTTATATATTTTATACTTACTTTTTACGTAATATTGTAGAATGTAATAACTACATTCTCATATGCAATTAGAATATGTAAATATAATATATGTATTAGTAGAACCAAAGAATACTAACACACCCTGTGGGTGTGTTAGTATTCTTTGGTAGAACCTATAGGATGAGATTGGGTGTAATGTTATAATGTAACACGTGGTAGGGTTCCTAGGTTAACTTTGGAGGATAGGTTATAATGAAACAACTTGTATCTATCGTGTCTAGATTTAGAATGGTTTTATTTCCGTTTCACTGTCCTTGTCACTGTCACGTCACTCTTACAATATTACCAACTTGAGTGCGTTCCGAATACTACCTATTTACATACATCACATCCCCCTCTTTTTATAATGACAAAATAAACATAACTTTCTTTAACAAATCTTTAAATAAACATTTATAAATTTCCACAATTGTTTCATTCACCCTTTACCCCCTTTTATTTTATAATAAAATTACTTATAAATCTAGTCTATCAGGTTTTTTAACAATTCGACCTGAAGAGGTTTGTGGAGGTAAGTTTATTGGAGAGTGATGATCAGAATGGTTATCAGAGACACTTTCAAAATTTTGTGACTCACTAGTTTCAGATTCGTTATCTGAATGTTCATCGTCAGAAGTTGCAGGAATGCGAACTAAAAATTGTCTATTTCTTGCAATTTCTGACCCAGAATCTCTTAATTTAATCGAGTAGGTTTTATCTCTTAATTTATGTGTGATAAGACCTTCTCTCAATTTGTTTTTATCTTTAATATAAACTTTTTCATTATTTTTAAGCGGTTTTAAATTTATTGTCCCTCTATCATAATAAGCTTTTTGACTGTTTTGTCTTTTCTGAAAATCGCTGATTACTATTTTAGAATTACATAATTTTGGTTTTAGAATTTTGTCAGTGGTGGGAATCTGAGTTCTAAGTACTCGTGACATTAAAAGTTGAGATGGTGATGGTAAATTTGAATCAATTGGTGTATTTCTAAGTTGTAGCAATGTTAAATATGTATCTTTACCATCTCTAAGAGATTTTCTTAGCGCTTTTTTGTAGGTTTGAATATATCTTTCACTTAGACCATTAGATCTATGATTTTCTGGGCTTGACTTTATGCTTTTAAATTCCCATTCTTGACAAAATTTAACAAATTCATTGGCTGTGTATTGTGGTCCACCATCAGAGTAAAATATTTTTGGTATTCCATGACGAGCAAATATCGATTTTAAATGTGTAATTATAGTTGAACTGGTTGTATCGTTCAACAGACAAATTTCTGGATATTTACTGTAATAATCTACCACCATTAAATAACTTTTTTGACCTATGTAAAATATATCAGAGCCAACTTCCTCCCAGGGGAGTTCTGGGATATTGTGTGGAGTCAAAGGTTCTCTCTTTGCATTTTCAAATTGTGGGCAAATTGGACAACCTTTAACTTCATTCTCAATGTCAACTGTCATGGAAGGCCAATATAATGATTGTCTAGCTAACATTTTACATTTATTTATTCCTTGATGGCCATAGTGAATTCTTTTTAACATTTCTTTTCTCATTACATGAGGAATTATAATTTGACTATTCCTCATCAACAAACTATCAAAGAAGGTTATTTCATCTTTAATCTTAAAAAATGCTTTTAAATCTTTATGTACATTATTTAATTCTTTTGGCCAACCTTTTTTTATGAAAGTCTTTAGATCAATTAAAGTTTTGTCTTTGCTAGTCTCTTCTTTGATTTTTTGCAGTTGATTGTTTGAAACATTAATGTTTAATCTTACTAAACAAATCTGTGATTCTAGTTCAATATCTAAATCATTCTTTATTACAGGCAATTCCGAACAACATCTCGATAGCGTATCAGCTATATATAGTTCTTTACCTTTTTTATACATCAGATTATAGTCATACCTCTGCAATTTAAATAACATTCTTTGAAGTCGTGGTGGCGCATTCATTAAGGGTTTCTTTACTATGGATATCAATGGTTTGTGATCAGTTTCTATATCAAACTTGGAAGCATATATATAATTATGAAATTTCTCACATGCCACCAGAACTCCAAGAAGTTCTTTTTCAATTTGTGCATAATTTTGTTGTGTTAAAGTTAAAGCCTTTGATATGTAAGCTACTGGTTGACCTTTTTGTAAGAGTACAGCTCCTATTGAGTCTTTTGAACAGTCAACCGATATTAAACACTTTTCATTTATATCAAAATGTCTTAATACTGGGCTTTTTGAAATTATTTCCTTAATTTTACTAAAACATTCATCATGTTTATGTGACCAATGCCATTCTACATTTTCTTTAATTAATTCCCTAAGAGGTGCGGTTAAGTCTGACAAATTTTTTATGTGTTTAGACAAATACGTTATCATTCCTAATAATCTCTGTATGTCTTTTTTATTTTCTGGCTTTTTCATATCTTGAATGGCTTTAATTTTATCACTATCAACACTTTGACCATCTTTATTGTAATTAAATCCTAAAAATTTTACATTTTTTACACCAAAACTACATTTTTCATAATTAAAATTGACATTATTTATCCTAGCTCTTTCTAAAACTTGATATAAACATTTATCATGTTGTTGTTTTGATGAGCCATAAGCAATTAAATCATCAATATATGTTTCTACACCCTCCATATTAAATATTTTACTGAATCTTTTGTGAAACACTTCACTTTCTGAACTAATGCCATAAGGCAGTCTTAAAAATTTATATCTACCATAGCAAGTGTTAAAAGTACATAATTTACTACTTTCTTCATCAAGCTTTATGCTCCAAAATGCTTTTGAGGCATCAAGCTTGCTGAAATAAACGTTACCTTTTAAATTTGCAGCTATTTCATCAATCGTAGGGAGTTGAAAGTGCTCTCTTTTGATAGCTTTATTCAAGTCTCTAGGATCTATACAAACTCTTATGGAATTACTTTTTGGTTTTCTTACCAAGACTATCGAGTTGACCCAATCTGTAGGTTCATCAACCTTCTCAATTATTCCATTTTTCTCCATTTCAGCTAATTCAAGTTTTAGTTTCTCCTTTAATTGTAGTGGAATCTTTCTTGGAGGATGTATAACTGGTTGTGCAGTTTCATTTAGCATGATTTTGTATGGCTCATCCAAGCAGCCTATACCTGAAAAAACTTCTTTAAATATTTTTTTCACATCAGAGTAATCATTTTTAAATGTAACTTCTCTAGAATTCAAATTATTTTCAATTTTTTCTATAGTATTGATTCTTTTTAAAATATTTAAAGCTTTACATGTAGGAAGACCTAATACCGTTGGTGAATTAATTTCTACCACATAAAACATTATGTTGTACATGTTATCTTTATACTTGCATTCTAAACTACATTTTCCAATGACCCTAAGTGTTTCATCCGAAAATGTCGTTAACCTGCAGTTTGTTTTCTGTAGTTCAACATTAACTTCTAGAGAATTTAACTTATTTATTGATATTACGTTTGCCATTGCCCCTGTATCTAATCTACAGCTTAATTTACGCTTGTTAACTTCAAAATTTATCATGAAATCATCATCAAAACTGCTATTTTTAGTATTTACCAAGCCTATAAACAAATCATCTGATTCTGAATCATCTACATCTACATACTTAATTTGTTTTTGAAAACATTTTTTTGCATAATGCCCTATTTTATTACATAAATTACACTTAGCTTTATATGCTTTGCATGGTTGGCCTCTGTGCTCCATTCCGCACCTACTGCACCCTGAACTGCTTCCAGATTTACCATTGAACTGGCCGTCTTGGGACTTTGAATGAGTTGGATTCACTCTTCTGTCTTCCCACTGTTCTCTATTTACATATTTCTTATTGAAGTTTCTTTTCTTTATGTAGTGCACCTTCCTCTGACTTCATTTTTTCAGACTGGATTTTCGAACTTTCTATACTTTTACACAGATTGATTGCTTTTTCCAAGCTCATCTCATCTTCTTCTAATAGTCTCTGTCTCATCGTTTCATCTGCTACCCCACAAGTTATGCAAGTCTTAATCAGACTGTCCTCCAAATTCTCTAGCTCACAATTTTTTGCCTTGTTTATAATATCTGTTATAAATTTGTCTACTGACTCACCTTCTTCTTGTTTTCTGGTGAACAGGCAATACCTTGCATTTGACACGTTGCTTTTTGGCTTGAAATGTGCTTCAAATTTTTTTATTAACAGTTCTAACTTGTCTTTTTCTTCTGTTGAGAACTTAAACGTGTTATATATTTTGAACCCTTCGTCCCCTATTAACTGTAATAGCTGTGCACACTGGGTTATTTCAGGTTTCTTTGTTAATTCTGTAGCTTGTAAATAGTTTTTGAATCTTTGTATGAAGAATTTCCAATTTTCATACAAGTTACCTGACATTTGCATCGAGTTTATAGCTGCCTTGAATTCCATTGCACTTATATCTTTTCTTAACGTATTCGATCTTGTTCGGCACCATGTAATGTTATAATGTAACACGTGGTAGGGTTCCTAGGTTAACTTTGGAGGATAGGTTATAATGAAACAACTTGTATCTATCGTGTCTAGATTCAGAATGGTTTTATTTCCGTTTCACTGTCCTTGTCACTGTCACGTCACTCTTACAATATTACCAACTTGAGTGCGTTCCGAATACTACCTATTTACATACATCACATTGGGTGATGTTGATTACATACTTCTGAGAAATACAGCACATCCTTGGAATATTCTTCCCATATACTAAAAATATGTGCGATAGTAGATATTGGTACTTCAATATTTCCTAAATACCTAGTAAGTAAAAGTATGTATAATGTATATAGATACCTATAAATTTTAGTAATTTACATACATATTATAATATATTTGGCTATTATATAATTATATAAGCAGCATTTTTATTTTGATGTGCACATAATAACTAAATATATTACTTATATTTTATATATAGGCTACTTACCCATATAATATTTATTATACATAGGTACCTATATAACTAACTAAAGTTTATATATTTTATACTTACTTTTTACGTAATATTGTAGAATGTAATAACTACATTCTCATATGCAATTAGAATATGTAAATATAATATATGTATTAGTAGAACCAAAGAATACTAACACACCCTGTGGGTGTGTTAGTATTCTTTGGTAGAACCTATAGGATGAGATTGGGTGTAATGTTATAATGTAACACGTGGTAGGGTTCCTAGGTTAACTTTGGAGGATAGGTTATAATGAAACAACTTGTATCTATCGTGTCTAGATTCAGAATGGTTTTATTTCCGTTTCACTGTCCTTGTCACTGTCACGTCACTCTTACAATATTACCAACTTGAGTGCGTTCCGAATACTACCTATTTACATACATCACATTGGGTGATGTTGATTACATACTTCTGAGAAATACAGCACATCCTTGGAATATTCTTCCCATATACTAAAAATATGTGCGATAGTACATTCTAAGTATATACATAGAAGGTATATAGCACTTCCTTGGAATATTCTTCCCATATACTAAAAATATGTGCGATAGTACATTCTAAGTATATAACTAGAAGGTATATAGCACTTCCTTGGAATATTCTTCCCATATACTAAAATATGTGCGATAGTACATTCTAAGTATATAAATAGAAGGTTTATAGCACCTCCTTAGAATCTTCTAAAAAGTATGTTCTTGGTATATACTGAAAAGAAGTGCGGTAGTACATTCTAAGTATATACATAGAACGTTTAAGTACTGTAATGTGTAGTATATACTCAGTATATGCTCTGCACATTCGCAATGGTAATTACGCATATTCTAAGTATATACTTTTTCTGAAAAGTATGTTCTATGAATGTACTAAGAACATGAAATTGTTATGTGGGATGTACATACTTTTAAATTACAATAAAGAGCAATTCGTTATCTATTTGATATCAAAAAACAACTCATTGCAAGACCTACTTAAAAATATGGCAGACTTAAAATCTTGTAACAAAAATCCATCTAATGAGGACATATTTATTAAATGATACCAATGTTGACATATCACAATTCCTTCATATTTTTGATTCAAATTATTTACAAAATTATAAATTGGATGAGTCAACCCAAACATATGTGTGTGGTTATGTAGCGCATAACATTTATAAAAATAAGCATATAATATGTGCTGCATGTAAAAACTTCGTTGTACAGAATGTGGGTACTACTGTTGGAGACAATTACTTTGATTATTTACAAAGGGGGGGCTTATGTGTAGCTACGGATGAAATCAAATTTTTATACTTTCAAATATGTGCACTTTTTGAATACATAATTAATAATAAAGAAATCAATATAAACTTTATTAAACAGATAGATGATAAAACATTGCTAGCATTACTAGCTATGGCAAGTCTTGAAAGTGATCAGTATTATGTAAACTTTACAAGAAAATGTATTTGTGAACAAAGCTTAAAATATATTTATCTTGTTACATCAAACGTCTTAACCAATATAATTTTAAATAATTTTACTATAAATGAAAATAATAGTGAACGTGCAAAAAAGCAGATAAACGTAAAAATAAAAGTGCCGGAATTTTGAAGCTTTCCTCTATATATATTTTATAAACTGGTTGTTGGATTCACGAGCATCTAAACATTTTCCTGAAAGACCTGATCATGGCTACACTTTTTAATTTTACTAATTTAAGATTGTTTTTTTCTGTTGGTTTATATTTTTATAATATTTCACTTTTTTGTTAGATTTGTCCATAAAATTGTACAATTTTCAGTGACAATAGTGATTACAGTGTTAATTTAAGTTAGAATGTAAGCCCTCCGTTTGTTACTGTAATAATAATAAAATTAATAACACATATAAGTTGTGCACTGAGCTAGAAAAGTATCTAATCAAAAGTGTTTTTTTTTATACTTTAAAGAATATTGTAATCCATAATGTTTGAGTTACGACTCCCTGTGTGCGTTTTTATGGCTTTTATACTGAGTACCTACATACCCGTATTTTCTCTTAAGAGTAAACAGTAGCGATCAACAGGTAGCAACAAAATATAACTTCGGGAGATAGTATCATAAACTTTGGCAACAGTGGTAATCTTTGACATTACCTAAGATTAATATTTTGACAATATCATAGTTGCTCTAAATGGAAGTACAGTGGAACCCCAATAAGTCGACCCCGATAACCCGGATGTCCTGCTAACCCGGACCGATTTTCATCAGACAAACATTTCAACAATAAAAATATATATAATATAATATTTGAGAGATAATGGGTATAGTCGGTTCGCTAAACTCAGACACAACTAGCTTTTAGTAGATATTTTTTTTGGTTTTTGGTCAATTTTGCCAAAATTGGTAAAATTACTAACTATTTAGTATTTATTAACTATTTAGAAATTATTTTTTTGTCAATTTTAGCAAATTTGCAAAATTACTTAATAAAATAACTAGCCAGCTGTCTCTGAGTTTAGCGAACAGACTATATTTGTGTAATTTGAACTATACGATAGTAAAAATGACTCATGGCACACGGCGGCAGAGCGACGTTCATTATTTCAGATTATCGGAAACAACAGGTAACTGTATAGGCAACTGTATTCCTTTATTTATTTCAAACTATCTTAGCATTGTTCAAAAAAGACTAAAAGACTATTAACAGTGGTCTTAGTCTCCACTGTTCTTAAATAACGTAACATTGTACCGATTGTGACCGTATTGTACGTAGTACAGTCGTATTTTTCGCTTCCGTTCTGTAATCGTCCTTCAGATAGGTTTGTGTTTGCGTGTTTTTTGTCTACGCATGAGTATTTTACCAAGAAATGAACAATACTCTATACTTTATACAACTATACGTAATTTAGATGTGTACTGTGCATATATATTTCATGTTATTTCAATTATGACGGAGTTTATCTGTAAGTATACCGTATTTTATTAATTTTTACCATATTCTCCGGCTAACACAGATTTTCGATAACCCGGATCGGCCGTGGTCCCGATTAATCCGAGTTATCGAGGTTCCACTGTAATAGAAAACGATTTTATTATTAATAAATAGATATTTATAAAAATAAACCAAAATGGGTGAAAATCTTATGTTAAGATAAGTATTTAGAAAGGTATTTGCATGAAATATCTAATAATAAAACAATAATAAATAATCATTTTTTGTTGTGAAGCGAAACAAACTTCGATTTTCGAATAATTTTGGCACGGTTTTTAATGGACTTTTTCTTGGTTTCTAAGGTTTCATTTTATTTTTCGTTTGATTTACTTTTTCCATTTTGTTAAACTATTGATAATATTTTTGGAATAAAAAATCCTCCTAAAACTTTATCTACTCGCATTAGAATTCGAAATATTTTTACGTAAAATATACTTACCTACCTACATATAACTAAAACTCACAATTAACAACAATCTATTCTTTCAAAGAGGCCAACAACTTATACAACAACAACAAATATATAATAAATTAACTATCAATAAACACTACTTTCCTATGAAACAACAAAAACGAATTCTTAAATTAACACACTACTGCAGTGAACAGATATCTATAAAGATGACAGAACAGAATAGAGAAAATCTGACGCAGGTTTGTCAAAATGACAGTGATAATTTCTCTATGTTGCCTAATTAGTTATTTATTTATTGTTTGAAATAAAAAATTTTAGTTGTTCCAAGATTACACAAAATCTAGGAATGGGATAAAAAAGTTTATTTGAAGAAAGTTTTTTTTTCTTCTTAATGGCGGTACAGGCTCCTTTTTTCAATATTTTATTTAGTTATAGAGTAATTTCCACGTACTAACATATTTCTGAAATTGGGCCCTGTACCGCCATTCTTTATTATATTACGAATATGTGTGCCAAATATCTCGACAAAATATTCAAAATTAGAGCCGCAATCTTGGAACGCGTTTGTTGCGACCTGTTGATCGCTACTGTAGCCTCTTAATTTGCTAGGTATAGTCGGTTCGCTAAACTCAGACACAACTGGCTAGTGATTTTAATTGGTAATTTTTTTGTTTTTTGCCAATTTTGAGAAAATTGGCAACATTACTAACTATTTAGTAATTATTAATTATTTAGTAATTATTTTTTTGCCAATTTTACCAAATTGGAAAAATTACTTACTAAAATCACTAGCCAGTTGTGTCTGAGTTTAGCGAACCGACTATACTACACATTATTAATTATTAAAACACTAGATTTTAAAAATTAAAAATATTAACTATTCCTACACATTTCTAACATTTGTATGAAAAATAAATATTACTACTAACAAGTTTAACTTATTTATTTCATACTTTCCTTTTTAAATTTCAATTTAATTAAAATTTCTCTTATTTGTGCAATTTTAAAAAGAGATTCATGCATTTTATTTAAAATATTCCGTTATGAAATGGACCACCAATTCTCCTTCATAGGACTACCTAAATCACATGTTGCGACGTTGCCTTTTTTACTTCATGGCTTGTAAATGTAGGAGGCTATCGAAATACACATAAATTAATCAAAAAATGTGCTTCTTTATTTTTTAAACTAATTTAAAAATAACACTTTTATATTATTCCTAGACGTTAATGGAACAGTTAAAAGATACGAATTTATGATTAACCCGGAGTCTTCGGCTTCAGTGGAATTGGCATCATAGTAGGATACAGAAACATTATTGATTTCTTGCTGTGCTTACCGCATACATACTTGCATTTTGAACAAAGTATGGTTCTTTTTGCCCACTTATTGGCCTTTTTTCTTTTAGATTTTGCTAAATTGACACATGAATAATATCGTCCCTTTTCAGTTTGGGATGGTGTTAAAGGTATTCAAGGGGATTATTTATAGTCCACTGTCAAGTTTTGATAAAAGTATAAGGAAATGAATTAAATTATAGAAATGCTAATTATGCCATCTAATTGGGCAGTAGTACGCCGACAACTACTAATTATTTGAAATTTTTAGTATTTAGGGCAGCCCATGAGGGTATTTGGCTCCGAATTCCATCCTGCTACGTCGATTTACTTGATATTTTCACAGTAAGTAGGGAATAGCTCAAGAAACAAAGTCTACCCTATGCCGATTTGAGATTTTATTTTGGGGGTGGTACCCACCCCTTCTCGGGGGTGAAAAATGTTTTGGTTAAAATAGCCACGGAAAAGGCTAGAGAACCTAATTTTAAGCAAAAACTATTCTATGATTATTTTTTGAAAACTCAATACTTTTTGAGTTATTCGTGGTTGAAAATTGGCCATTTTCATTGAAAATTGACCTTTTCGGACGGATTTTTGCGAATACCTTAAAAACTATGCATCTAACAAAAAAACTATATAAAATATTTCTGTAGGTTATAAAGGAACAAAGACATTCGTTTCTTCAAAAATCTTCTAGTTAAAATAGAAAGAGGGATATGGTAGGTAAGAAGAGTTTTTTTTTTTTTTGCTGCATGCTCAAATCGGTGTATTCAAATTCAAATAACAGAGAAACTGTCGATTTTAGGTGTATAATGATACTAATAACTTTTGTAGTGCTTGAAAGGGCCTTTAAAATGAGCAATACTAATTGTCGAATTCATGCAAACTAAGCGAGATATTATGCAAAAAAGTTAATGACTAATGTATTTTAAGAAGAAATGAGAAGTATATTTAACCCCTCATGCATCAGAATTTAAATACATCGTTTTCCTTCTACAATACTTTTTGCTATAGTGTTATTTCTGTGTTTGGCCTGGATTGAAATGAATGGTTTTTGAAAAAAATAAGATCAAATTATAGAGCGCATTTTTAAATTTTCTTAAAAATCTTCATTTTCCTCCATGTAACTCGAAAAAGATAAGAGATACGAAAAAAAGATACCACACAAAAATGTAGGGCTTTTTCAGATAAAAACTTCCTTTTTATTTTTCATTACTGTATTTTTTTATATCATTTTCATGTTACATGGAGAAAAAGGAAGATTTTTCAGAAGATTTAAGAATGCGCTCTATAATTTGATCTTTTCTTCAAAAACCATTCATTTTAAACCCATCCAACTTTTTGAATATAGAAATAACACTATAATAAAAGGTATTGTAGAAGGAAAACCATGCATTTACATTTTGGTGGATGGCGGTTAAAATTACTTCTCATTTTTCCTTAAAATACATTAGTTATCAATTTTTTGCAGCATATCTCGCTTAGTTTTAATGTAAAGGACCTTTCATATAGCTCATTTTAAAGGTATTTTCAAGCACTACAAAAGGTATTAGTAGCATTATACACCTAAAATCGACCGTTTCTGTTATTTCAAGTTGAATACACCAATTTGAGAATGTACCAAAAAACAAACTATTTTCACCTACCATATCTCGTTTTGTATTATAACTAGAAGATTTTTGAAGACAAGTGTTTCTTTGTCTTTTTATAACCTACAAAAATGTTTAAAATAATTTTTTAGTTAGATGCATAGTTTTTAAGGCATTCGCAAAAAACCGTTCGAAAAGGTATTATGTTTCAATGAAAATGGCCAATTTTCAACTAAGAATATCTCAAAAAGTATTGTTTTCAAAAAAAATTATCTTCTTCTTCTTATGGTGCCTATCCGGTACGAATGTTGGATGGCTATTCTGACTTTGTTGACTGCTGCCCTGAAAAGTCCGGTAGTGGTTAAGTTAAACCATTTTCGCAGGTTATGCAGCCAGAATATTCTTCTTCGTCCTGGACCTCTTTTCCCATGCACTTTACCTTGAAGTATGGTCCGAAGTAGGTCAAATTGTTGTTCATTGCGCATAATGTGGCTCAGGTATTCCAGTTTGCAACGTTTTATGGTTACGCGCTCTTTACCCATTCTATGTAGAACTTCTTCGTTGGTAACTCTGTCTATCCAGGAAATCCTCACCATGCGTCTATAGCGCCACATCTCAAATGCTTCAAGTCTCTTCAGTGATGCTTTGGTTAAGGTCCATGACTCCACGCCATATAAAAGAAGGAAGAATACGTAGCATTTTAGTAAACGAACTTTTATTTCCAATTTTATATCGTGGCTGTTAAACATTTTTTTCATTTTGACGAAAGCTTATCTTGCCTTCTCGATCCCTATCTTAATTTCCGTCGATTGGTCCCACTGTTCATTTAAGTTTGCACCTAAATAATAAAAGTTGGTGATTTGTGTTATAGGTTGTTGGTTAACTAGTAATTGACCAGGTGGTATCCTATTTTTGCTTATAACCATATATTTGGTTTTTTTGATGTTAAAATCCAGCCCAAACCTGTTACTTACTTGTGCCACCCTGGAGACAACTGTCTGCAGACCTTCAAGACTGTCTGCAAAAATGACAGTATCATCAGCGTATCTTAAGTTGTTCAATCGTTCTCCGTTTATAAGTATTTCCTCGTCTATGTCCGTTAGCGCTAGGTTCATAATGTGCTCTGAATATGTATTGAACAATAATGGGGACAATATACATCCCTCTCGCACACCTCTTTTTATCTTTATGTCGTCTGTTAACTGATCCCCTACTCTAACAGGTGCAGTTTGTTCGTAATAGATATTGTTTATTATACGGCGATCTCTGAGAGTCTAGACCAATTGAATTTAATATTTTCATCAGTTCGTCAACAGTTTTCAAAAAAATTATAGAACAGTTTTTCCTTAGAATTAGGTTCTCTAGAGAATTACGTGGTAATTTTAACCAACAAACTTTCCACTCCTAAGAAGGGGTGGGAACCACCCCCAAGATAAAAGCACACATCGGCATAGGGTAGACTTTGAATTAGGAGATAAGTAGAGGCTAGGCCCAAAATTTCATTAAAATCCATGCAGTAGGATAGAATTCGGAGGTAATATCCTCTTCTCGCTCCTATTCACTGGCGTAATTTAGAAAATCGGATGTAATGCAATGTTGTGAATACTTTTTAACCCCCCTTGGTCCTTATAGGGTTAAATGTAAATGAGAAAATCCTGCGGATATGAATATTTTTTAAAAGGTTGACTATTCATATTTTAGGTATAGGGACATACAGTATGTATGTATACGTGTAATACGTTGTCCATTAATAATCATTACCAGCAGATACAACTTTCAAACTCTTTCAAAGTGCACTTCAATACTATTATGGTGGTATAAATTTTAACCAAAATAATTAGACTCAGAGCTAGTATAGGTGAAATTTGCAGATCATTTTGGGCACGATAAAATAGCCTATAACTTAAATAGTAGAACCTAAAAGAAAACGTATGAACTTTCCACTTATCGACAGAATAAATAAATTCAAAGGTACCAGCCCTCACACTCGGAATTTTTTTATTTTTAAGTTCTATGTGATTAAAAAAAGACTCAGCGTAATTTTATTCCACCACCTCTTCCTTCTTAACTCACCATAAAAAACTTCATTTTTCGTTTTTATTTTTTTAGGTCGGATGTGATCAATTTTAAAATTTCAATAAATTCACACGCATAGATGGCTGTAGGTCTAATTTATTTTGATCTTGTGTGTTTTATCAAATTTATGGTTTTTCAGATTTTTCCGTAAGGTTCGTCACCTTCAAAAAGCCAAAAAACTGTGTTTTTGGGGTTTTTGAGGGTTTGAACGTGTTTCTCCCATTTTTAAATGTTCTGAAGGACTCAGTTACTTCAATTTACCTATAAATTATAAAAAAAACATTGATTTGATCTATTTTGAAGTCTACGAACTAGGGAAAATACCCAATAACTCCCTAAGAAAACAGTTTTTCGGATTTTTTAAGATGGCGAACCTTACGTATCGTATTGTGCCTAAATTAATTAGCAAATTTTACCTATGGTAATGGTCTATATTTATGATAAACTCTTGCAAGTTGAATAAGGAGAAATTTGTACTGTTTTTTAAGGTAATAAAACAATCAAAAATATATAATAATAAAGAATTTACTAATGCAATACAAAAATAATAATTAGTGACTATATCTTCAATAAAATAAAAAGAATAAAACGGGATAATACCCGAAGATTGGCTGTATACCATCTAGTTAAATAAAATTAACATGAAGTAAAACTCCCTAGTGCAGTTGGTATATTTAATAAAGATTCTAAAAATTTTTTAAAAATCCAAACGGATTACGTTCAAAACGTTTTCGGACTTATCAGTCCATCATCAGTGAACTCTCTGTCCTTGCTAAATAGCCACAATGCCAAACACTGGTCCAGATGTATATTCTACATGGTGAAATTTGTTAAATAATTTGGCTTATATTGGATGCCAACGGATTAGTACTAGGTACATGATGCTCTACTCCATTAATTAAGAGATTTTTTTATTATGAATAGGTCTACATTGAACTACGTTTAGTCTGTAAACGTAGTTCAATGTAGACCTATTCATAATAAAACAATCTCTTAATTAATGGAGTAGAGCATCATGTACCTAGTATCTACTAATCCGTTAGTCTGTAAACGTAGTTCAATGTAGACCTATTCATAATAAAAAAATCTCTCAATTAATGGAGTAGAGCATCATGTACCTAGTACTAATCCGTTGGCATCCAATGTAAGCCAAATTATTTAACAAAGGACATCGCACACATCTTATGGAAAATATAATGTCACTCAAATTCAATAAAATTTATATGAATATATTCGTTTCAATTTAACGATCAATTCTTATCATTGCGCCAACTCTTAATTTTCAATAATAAGAGCAGAAATTGATATAAATCAATTTGAAATCAAATGGGTAGGTACATAAGTTAGAGAGAGAAAAAATATTTTAAAATACCCAAATTATAGTTAGTTCATAAATCTTCTCGAGCTCTTAAGCATCTTATTATAATAGTTTCACTAATCCGCTTAGGCCCAGCGGGGTTTAAGCTGTTTTGAATAGCACCCAGAGCAATAGTGATTATAACTGACACGTTTATAGACTCCAAAAATGTGATTTCGATAAACTTTAATTGCAATTTGCGCTGTAATTAATCATAATTAAAAGTTGGCGCAATGATAAGAATTGACAGTTAATTTAAAATGAATCTATTCGTATAAATTTTATTGAATTTGAGTGACATTATATTTTCCATAAGATGTGTGCGATGTCCTTTCACCATGTAGTTAGAATATACATCTTGACCAGTGTTTGGCATTGTGGCTATTTAGCAAGGACAGAGTCACTGATGATGGACTGATAAGTCCGAAAATGTTTTGAACGTAATCCGTTTGGATTTTAAAAAATTTTTTAGAATTTTTATTAAATATACCAACTACACTAGGGAGTTTTACTTCATGTTAATTTTAAAATAAAAAGAAATTGTTAGTATTACAATGTATTAAACTGTTAATCATATTTCTGCTGGCATGGATATTCATTCGCTTTAAGATTATCTTGGATATATTTTTTAACTAATGGATACGGGGTACATTCCTTATCCAGAATATCAGTCATACACTTCACGGCTGGTAAAGCTCGCCTAAAAGATAAAAATGAGTTAATTGAATTAGTTTGAATGAAGTTTATAATTATATGTCCGATTGTAAATTTAAATACATTGAACAAACTCTTAGAGTTTCATAGAAATATTTCTTCGTTTCCTTCTATCTCCCCTCTCCCCTTCCTTTTACCCTATCAGGGTGCCGGATTTGGGTTAGGTATTTTAATTTCCATTCATACATCTCTTCTATTCTTTTCTATTTCCTGCCATTGTTTTCAATTCCTTGAGTTGATTTTTTTAGATATTTTAGCTTCTGTTACTTGCTGTATCCATTTTTTATCTGCCTTTTTCCGTTTGCGATGTTCTTTGCTTCGTAGACTTTCCTTGCAATTCTGTTGGTTTGCATCCTCATCAAATGCATATACCAGTTCATTCGTCCCTTTGCTATTTTATTCATTATTGGTTCTTGGTTGGCAATTCTTCTAATAGTCTCCTATCCTTCTTAGGTATCTTAACTCCATTGCATTTATCCTGCTCTTATTTTTTTCCAGAATAGTCTAGTTTTCACTCGAATAGAGCACAGTCGGTATCACTATTGTGTTGTATATTTTTGTCCCTGTCTCTCTTGTAAGTTCTCTTTTGCAAGTATTAAGGCTAACGCATAGTATAACATTTTTGATTTCTTTGCTCTATTTGTTACTTCCCACTCTATTTTTCCGTCGCTAGTAATTATACTTCCCGAATATTCGTAAGTTATAATTATTTACAGTTCTGAGGTTTTACATTTTATCGTTTTCATTATCCTCCTGATCTTCTTTGCCGTTAATTATCATTATATTACTTTTTTCACCGTTTATTTCCATTTTTAGTTCAACTTTTTGCTTTACCCATATATCCATTAGTTTGTGCATTTAATCGATAGTATCGGAATCTGCTATTAGTAGATACCTACTATGTCGTTCACATACAGTAAGGACTCTATTGTTAACAGTTGTAATTTAGGGAATACCATTATTTTCTGTAGTTGGTTGGTTCTTACTCTAGTATTTCTTATCAGTTTGTTTACTATTGTGAATAGTAAAGGGCTGAGACTATTATCTCCTTGATTAATACCTCTTTTCCAATTAAATTCTTCCAATCTTTCCCCTGTTATTTGTACTCTTGCTTTTACCTCTTTGTAAGTACTTTCTATAATTTTTGCCAGCGTATAGTCTATTGTCTTTCTAACGTGCCGAATGCTGCTCTTAGGTCTATGAATGCTAATACCAGTTCCCCCGTTACTATCTGTTCTTCCTTCCATTACGTTCCTAATGATATATAGACATATATGTAGTTATTTGTATTATGTTATATGTACTAATTCAATTTTTACTTCTTATCTTAGTTTCCTCTCTATTACATATTTTCGTATAAATTTTAAAACATACCGATGACAGACCTGTAGCTCTATAGTTCTCGCAGTTTATTTATTACATTTTCTTCCTTTATTAATTCGGTATGAAATTTTTTCTCATAATATTATTTCCATACTCTAATATGCCTATGTATTCGGGGTTTATTTTGATTTGTGTTGATGTACCTCTTACTGCGTTTATTTCCTTTCGCTTTTCTCTCTTCAGGTGTCGTATTGTTTTTTTTTTACAAATCGTCTTTGCCTGTGATATTCTTCTTTATCTTCTTCTGATCCGGTTTCGACGTATTTTTTCACGCTAATTTCTTATTTTTTATTTCTGCCATTACTTCTTTGTTTCACTACCTTGTCGCTCTCAATTGTTTATTATATTTAATGATTCGACACACTTCAGCTACTGTTTTCTTTAATATTTCACTGTAAGTATTCCATTTTTCTTCCGTTGTCCATGTTTCTTTGTGGCCCTCTATGTGTCTCAATATTTTATTAGTTTCCTTCTTGTAAACTTCTCGCGTCTCGCACACTTTCTATCTTGAATTTGTTTACCTTTACTTTCTTGTATTCTTTTATTTCCACCTCTTCTTTCATCTTTCAGTTTTGCAGTGACCATCTTGTGTTGTATTTCTTGTATATATATATATATATATATATATATATATATATATATATTCACAATTTTTTTGGGTATTGAAGTCAAATTGGGGCTTTAAAGTATACTATTGTCTAATATTCGAGCTTTCGGAAATGTTTATTTCCTTTTTCAAGAATGTCTACAATGCAATAAGATAAAAAAATATTAGAATATGTATCAGAGAACAAATAGTAATGAGTAACTTACCAGAATTTAGATTATAAAAAAGTGTTGGTTACTATACATAAGATTAAAAATATTAATGGTAAACGGCTGTTGTACATTTTGAATAACATAAATAACAATAAAAATTCTTAGCAAAAACACTTAACAAAGGATAAAAATTGGTTAAATTTTGAAGTAATGATCTAAATTTAATTTAAATGATCTGGTAAGTTACTCATTACTATTTGTTCTCTGATACATATTCTAATATTTTTTTTATCTTATTGCATTGTAGACATTCTTGAAAAAGGAAATAAACATTTTCGAAAGCTCGAATATTAGACAATAGTATACTTTAAAGCCCCAATTTGACTTCAATACCCAAAAAAATTGTGAAATTCGTATTTCCAATCAAGTGAATCAAAATACTACTTGTATATATATATATATATATATATATATATATATATATATATATATATATATATATATATATATATATATATATATATAATCAATTAAGCTTTTTATATTTCTCTCTTTAGCCACAAATGTATATTTGTCTTCAAATTTTTGTTCACTGAATATATTTCCTATTATCAGGTCATTCGTTTGGCAGAATTCTAGCTCTAGCTAGCATTTTAATTCCATTTCTATTGAATGTTTCTTCCTCATATTGTCCAATACATTCTAATCCCCTATTAACGTCCTTACCTGCTCTTGAATTTCAATCTTTTAAGATTATTATTTTTCTTTTTTTCTCTCTTAATTTTGTCTAATGTATTTTGGAGTTCATTGTAGAATTCTATCATTGTAACTTCTTCATTACCTTCTGTTGATCCGTACGTTTGTATTATCCCTATCTTGTCTTTTAATTCTATTTGGGCCGTAATTATTCTAGATTATACTGCTTCGTAGTTTGCTCTCTTTGATTCTATTCTTTCATTCACTTATGACACAGTCCGTCTTTTGCGCTGTGCCCTACAGTACCCCGGAATAGTAGGTATACGCTATATTTCTCGTTGATATTGAGCCAATAATATTAGTAAAATAATAAACAAACCAAGAAACTGAAATGGAGACTATACAAAAAACAAATGCCTCCATTTTAAATTTTTTAATTTATGATGTTGTGTATCACGTTAACACAAGATTTGACTTAGATATAAGCCAAAAGAAAAACTTCAGGTTCAAGAAAACTTATCGAGGTTCTGAAACTGTTTTCTTGTTAAGTTAAATATTTTATTTAAATAGGATTAAGCCACAATACACTGCAATGAAAATTACAATTTCCACTCCGAAAATCGTTTTCAAAATGTCATTTTTAAATTATCTTTTTTGAAAACAAACTGAAACCGAAACGTCAAATTTTTAGTCAAAAATTTAATTTTTCTACAGCCGTGCTAAAAGAGCCACTTTCACGCACGCATTTCGTTTCCGAAAGTTGCACTTTCTCGCACGGCGTGCCTGAAAGTAAAATACCTTGTAATATGGCATTATAATATATTATAATACATGCAATAAACTAATATTTAGATGTATAAACATTCTCAATTTCTTTGCAAAACGAAAATGCAGCAGCTGCATAATACTCTGGTTAAAGCGGAGAGTGCAGGAAGAGTCTATACCGGTTTCGGAGATCTTTTTCACCTCATCAGTAAACCCATATCCTCTTCTCTCCGCTTTAACCATTTACCATAGCTTAGGGCCTTCCCGAATTGCAAAGAAAGAAATGTCACGGATGAACTAGGGCCATCTGCCGGAAAACAAACTAAGTTATCAATCGAAGCAGCGTAGAAAACGACAATAAATATCGCCTCCGTACCACCAGATTGACAACAGGTGGAATACTTTCTTTGGTTACACCTCCTGAGACTTTTACAATTTATAAGTCATACAGGTGCCGAGAAAATTAAGATGAGAGAATTTTAAATAATTCACAACTCATCTACTCAGCATGGTAAAGCTCCAACAAGAAAGATTCCTTAATACTCAAAAGAGTAAATGAATTAAAAATGTATAAACATTCTCAATTTCTTTGCAAAACGAAAATGCAGCAGCTGCATAATACTCTGGTTAAAGCTGAGAGTGCAGGAAGAGTCTATACCGGTTTCGGAGATCTTTTTCCCCTCATCAGTAAACCCATATCCTCTTCTCTCCGCTTTAACCATTTACCATAGCTTAGGGCCTTCCCGAATTGCAAAGAAAGAAATGTCACGGATGAACTAGGGCCATCTACCGGAAAACAAACTAAGTTATCAATCGAAGCAGCGTAGAAAACGACAATAAATATCGCCTCCGTACCACCAGATTGACAACAGGTGGAATACTTTCTTTGGTTACACCTCCTGAGACTTTTACAATTTATAAGTCATACAGGTGCCGAGAAAATTAAGATGAGAGAATTTTAAATAATTCACAACTCATCTACTCAGCATGGTAAAGCTCCAACAAGAAAGATTCCTTAATACTCAAAAGAGTAAATGAATTAAAAATGTATAAACATTCTCAATTTCTTTGCAAAACGAAAATGCAGCAGCTGCATAATACTCTGGTTAAAGCGGAGAGTGCAGGAAGAGTCTATACCGGTTTCGGAGATCTTTTTCCCCTCATCAGTAAACCCATATCCTCTTCTCTCCGCTTTAACCATTTACCATAGCTTAGGGCCTTCCCGAATTGCAAAGAAAGAAATGTCACGGATGAACTAGGGCCATCTACCGGAAAACAAACTAAGTTATCAATCGAAGCAGCGTAGAAAACGACAATAAATATCGCCTCCGTACCACCAGATTGACAACAGGTGGACCAGAGTATTATGCAGCTGCTGCATTTTCGTTTTGCAAAGAAATTGAGAATGTTTATACATTTTTAATTCATTTACTCTTTTGAGTATTAAGGAATCTTTCTTGTTGGAGCTTTACCATGCTGAGTAGATGAGTTGTGAATTATTTAAAATTCTCTCATCCTAATTTTCTCGGCACCTGTATGACTTATAAATTGTAAAAGTCTCAGGAGGTGTAACCAAAGAAAATATTCCACCTGTTGTCAATCTGGTGGTACGGAGGCGATATTTATTGTCGTTTTCTACGCTGCTTCGATTGATAACTTAGTTTGTTAATATTTAGATGTTATTTACTAATTTATTTCAAACTTATCTTACTGTGTTTATGTTTTAATGAAATTAGCGCGATTATTTCATTCATAGGAGATTCTGACCAATAGAAAACTACAGAAATCTGAATTAAATCGATAATTTTTGATTATCTCCCGTCGTTAAGTATATTACGTCAGATGCCCTTCGTTGCTACGAAAAAATACATTCAGTGACGTTAATGACAATTAATGTTTTAAAAATTATAAAAGTGATGACTTTCAATCGTCAAATATTTATAAAAACTGTGTGTTTAATGGTAATTACATAAATAAACTACAATAAAATTTTGGTTTTGAACAGTTTTATTCATGAAATAATCGCAACAAATTGCACTCGACCTCTGAAATTAATATAGAATTTTTGCTCTCGTGACACTTTGACATAATTTCACTCGCCTTCGGCTCGTGAAATTAAAACTGTCAAAGTGTCACTCGGGAAAAATTCAATAACTTCAGAGCTCTTGTGCAATTACTACTGATTATTTCATTCATAGGAGATTCTGACCAATAGAAAGCTACAGAAATCTGAATTAAATCGATAATTTTTGATAATCTCCCATCGTTAAGTATATTACGTCAGATGCCCTTCGTTGCTAAGAAAAAATACATTCAGTGACATTAATGACAATTAATGTTTTAAAAATTATAAAAGTGATGACTTTCAATCGTCAAATATTTATAAAAACTGTGTGTTTTAATGGTACTTACATAAATAAATTATAATAAAATTTTGGGTTTGAACAGTTTTATTTATGAAATAATCGCAACAAATTGCACTCGACCTCTTAAATTAATATAGAATTTTTGCTCTCGTGAAACTTTGACAGAGCTCTTTGACAGAATTTCAGAGCTCTTGTGCAATTACTACTGATAATTCTATGAAATAAAATTATTTTGACATAATATTTAAAAGTCAAATCAGTAGGCAATTATAATGGTTTTGAATCGTCGTCATGGAAACCCATTATATTGAAAGTTTGGTTTTGACAACCTTGTCAAAGAAATAATTTGTGTATTTTCACTTCTAAATAAAATTGATATTAGTCCGTTCTTTAACGGTAAAATATTGCAAAACCTCTAAATTTTAAAGAACCGCTTGGATTGGCATGAAATTTGGCATACACATAGCTAACAAGTCAAAGAAAAAAAGTGATATTGTGCCGATATGTGCTTTTGCCCTGGGGGTGGTTTTCACCCCTTCTTGAGGGTGAAAAAATATTCGTCCAAAGCAAGTCAGGAAATGGATAAACTGGCTAATTTTAAGTAAATTTTGTTCTATAGAGTTTTTTCACTAAGTCAATACTTTTCGAGTTATTTGGCAGTGAATGTGTTCAGTTTTTCAATAAAATAACTGCGCTTTCAGACGGTTTTTCGCAAATAACTCAAACAGTAAGTATTTTGTCGAAAAAACATTTTTAAGAAAAATATAGCCTGTAAAAAACTTAAAAAACGGTGTATACATCACGTCTCTACACCTAGTAGAAGCAGAGTTATAGCTAATGAAAAATAGGTTTATATTCGTCAAATTCCAAATGGAATACTTTAACGTGAAATAACCAAAAATGAAGCACATTTCGGGGAAAACTCATTACAACTTATTTAAAGTGTTTAAAAAACGCTTCATTTTTGTTTTATAAAAAAAATTTCTAGCATCAAAATTAAACAACTTTTTACAACAAACAAACAACAAAATTAAACAACAAAATTAAACAACGCTCAAAATAAAGTTAGTCCCTTTTGGTTTTGGTAAAAAAAATTGAGAAAATCACCCCAATTAGTATCTTAAATAAACTTAATCGTTACGACTTCACGAGTTTCTTGACTCGTGTATATATTGTTTATACGATCTGTAAGTTTCATCGGTTTAAAGTCCTTATTATTGAAAGGGCTGTAGTTAAAAGGGGTTGAACGAGTCACTGATCACGAATGTATGCAAATTTAGAAACACCAAATCTTAATCAATTTTTGTCTAACAGAAAAACAAAAATAATACATGATATTCAGAAAAGCAAATCTGACTTTTTTTGAATTTGGCGATTTTTGGTATCTCTTAACAATTTTTAAGTTATTTTGAAAAAAAGCATATTTTTCAAAATTTAAATTTTTAAAAATTTTACTTTGAAACCAATTTTTTTTTTTAAATAAGCACTTTGAATCGATGAAACTTACAGATCATATAAACACAACATAAGTAAAATAATCTGTGAAGCGGTAACGATTAATTTCATTTAAGTTGCTAATTAGGGGTTGGTCTTCCCGATTTTTTTTGTGCAACAACAAAAGGGGCCAACTTTATTTTGAGCGTAACTTGCTTAAATTTAATGCTAGGTACTTTTTGTAAAAACAGCAATAAAGCTTTTTTAAACACTTTAAAAAGGTTATAATGGGTTTTCCCCAAAAAGTGCTTAATTTTTTGGATATTTCACGTCGAAATATTTAATTTGAAATTTGGTGAATATGAATCTATTTTTCATTGGCTATAACTCTGGTTCTACGAGATCCAGAGACCCAACGCGTACACCATTTTTTTTTTACTTTTTTATAGGCTATATTGTTGCTAAGAACGTGTTTTCGACAAAAAACTTACTTTTTGAGTTATTTGCGAAAAACCGTCTAAAAATGTGGTTATTTGGTTGAAAAATGAACATAACACTCGAAAAGTGTTAACTTGGCGAAAAAGCTCTATAGAACAAAAGTTACTTAAAATTAGCCAGTTTACTCATTTCCGGACTTATTTTGGACATATATTTTTTCACCCCCAAAAGGGGGTGAGAGTCACCCCCAGGGCAAAAGCACACATCGGCACAATATCACTTTTTTTCTTTGACATGTAAGCTATACGCACGCCAAATTTCATGTCAATCCAAGCGGTTCTTTAAAATTTAGAACAAAAACCGTGAAAGAATGGACTATATCTCTATTTTTTGTGGCTTTTTTCCAAACGTACGGCCCTAGATAAAATATTGTTCCTAACTCATGCGGAAAGTGTCTTCTTCGCCTGCTTGCCCCAACTCCGCTATCGCGTCGTTCGGGTCAACGGCAGTCTCGTGCGTGAAAGTATCACTTTCCGCACTAGTTAGGAAAATAACTATTTCCACCTACCTCTACCGAAAGTATACTTTTCCGGACCTGATTGTAGGGAGCAAAGTTGTACTTTTCCTCCCTAGGGAGGAAAATATTTTTCCTCTCTAGGGAGGAAAATATGTTTCCTCCCTAGGGAGGAAAAGTAAAAGTGACGTCATGGTATTTCATTCATGAAATGTAACTTATTGACGCCCTGTACAATATCTATTTTCTATTACGTAAGTTTCTGTACATTTTAACGTTTATTTATAAAACATTCTGTATTTTGCAGAATGGTAAAAAACAGTAAATTGTTATTTTGATTTAACAATGTTTACATTATTAATTTGACTTATATTTGACAGTTGACAGTTATATTGTACGTACTTGTTAGTTTTAGTTCTAACAAATTTTGTTGGTTAGTTACATAAATAATTAAGTAAAAATGAAAAACGCTGGACGGAAGGGCCGCCCGAGAACTTTATCGTACCGATCTATTATCGTTATGGTACTAGATACTGGCATTCTATAAAAATAACAAAGTTACTCGTTATTTTGATATTTTAGAAACACCTACTGTACTTAAAAGTATTTTATGGTTATACGCATCATTAATTCCTGCATTTGAGAAAATGCTCGATGCCATATTTCGGGGACACACTATAGATGTGTAGATTATTGCATAAATCAATAGAATATTATAGTCATACTTTCATTTCAAATAAGTTCATTTTTCTGAGAAATTAATAGTTTACAATATTTGAATTTCATTCTATTTCGATTACGCCAGTCAATGCGCGAGATTAAGAACAAGATATTATCTCCAAATTCTATCCTACTGCATGGATTTTAATGAAATTTTGGGAGTAGCCTAATCTCCTAATTTAAAGTCTATCCTATATACTATGGCGCTTTTATCATGGGGGAAGTTCCCACCTCTCCTCAGGGGTGAAATATTTTTATTTTCGAATTACATGGAGAAAAAGGAAGAATTTTAAGAAAATTTAAAAATTCATTCTATAATTTGATCACATTTTTTACAAAAACCATTCATTTTAAACCCGTTCAACTTTTTGAAAGTAGAAATAACACTGTATTAAAAGGTATTGTAGAAGGAAAACAATGCATTTAAATTATGGTGGATGGGGAGTCAAATGTGTATATGTTACAGTTCAAGTTGATTCTCAGTTAGTTGGAGTCAACTAGTTGGAGTCAACTCCAACTGAAACGAGCAGTAAAAGTTGATTTTGAAAATTTAAATCAACTTTTACTAGTTGGAGTTGACTCTTCCTGGATCGATTCAGTAAATGTTGATTATACGAGAATCTCAAGTGCATTTTTGATGAGTGTGCGTTTCTTTGTTTTGACCGTTTCAACTACTTATTAGTATAGTCTGTAACGTCGCCCCGGTTAGGTAAATTATTCTGATTCGATTTTTTGCACAAACTTACTCAAAGAAATACATCCGTATAACAATCCATATAACAAATACACAGGGTGTCACGCGGTACCGTGGTCGAAAAATTGTTTAACCAATTTTTGTTAACCAAATTCACAAAAATAATTTTAATCTACTCTATCTCATATTATGTAAAAATGTAAAGGTTTTATTGTGTGAAAATTGTAAATATAGATAGCAGTACATGAAGAGTTTAAAAGTGTGTCTAGAGTAACAATGTATTTTAAATGGGTTTTACTTTTTCGCACTGTTTTTTAGCACACTTTCATATAATTAAACATCCTTAACTTTCGCCTTCGGGAGGAAATCAGACACGCCCTTACAACGGCAACTGAAATGCTCACAAAACAGCGACCACGGAAGCAAAGATGGATGACAGAGGAAATATTGGATTTAATGGATGAAAGAAGAAAATGCAAACAGCACAAAGCAATGTACAAAGCATTAAATAGAACCATTAAACAAAAAATAAAAATTGCAAAAGAAAAATGGATAACAGAACAATGTGAAGAAATCGAAAACTTATATAAAAAACATGATGACTTCCATCTGTATAAGAAACTCAAGGAATTCACAGGCACGACATACTCACAAGGACCAAATAATCTAATCAACGCGGAAGGCAAACTGATTGCAAGCCCTGAAGGACAAATAAACATGTGGGAAGACTATATAAAGGAACTCTTCTATGACATGAGAGAACCTCCTACATTAAATACCGAAAACGACGAAGGTCTTCCAGTACTAAAGTCCGAACTGGAATATGCTCTACGTCAACTAAAAAACAACAAATCTGTAGGAAAAGATGAAATACCAGCTGAGCTATTGAAGTTAATCAACGACGAAAACTTAGACCTTCTTCTTGGACTATTTAATAATGTTTACAATACAGGGACTATCCCTAAAATATGGCTTGAATCAGTCTTCATACCACTGCCTAAAAAGAAGAACGCCAAATTATGCCAGGACTTCCGCCTTATAAGTCTATTAAATAACATTCTGAAGCTTTTCTTGCGTATCATACAGAACAGAATATATTATAAAAAATGTGATGAGGTCACCGGTCAAGAACAATTTGGCTTCAGGAAAGGTATGGGGACACGAGAATCAATATTCTGTCTTCAAACTCTGACACAAAGATACAAAGATCAGCAAGCAGACCTTTTTATCTGTTTCATAGATTTTGAAAAAGCGTTCGATAGGAAAGATTGAATGACATCGGAGTCTACAAAAGAGATTCTAAAATTATAGAGGCTATTTATTGGGATCAGACAGCAATCATAAAGACCAATGGTAATACGTCAAGGCCAATTGAAATACAACGAGGTGTTAGACAGGGTTGTGTGCTATCACCCATACTTTTAACGTTTACTCTGAGGTAATATTTGCGAACTCTTTAACGCACCCTTCAGAAGGAATCAGGATAAACGGTCAGAGAGTAAATAACATCCGCTATGCAGATGACACAGTATTAATGACTGATTCGGACCATAGTCTGCAGATACTGTTGGATAGGGATACTGAGAGTTGTAAAAAAATGGGGATGAAGATCAATACTGTGAGAACCAAAGTTATAAGAATATCAAGAAAGAAAAATTTACCTCTTCCAATAAATATGTGAAACACCAACAGCTTGAATACGTAAGCCAGTACAAATATCTTGGTTGCTGGTTCAACAATCAACTTGATTATAAACAAGAAGTCAAGAGCGAGAATAGAGGTAGCCCGACAGGGGTTCATCAAAATGAAAAGCTTATTTTGTAACAGTAGCATTAATATCAGCCTTAGATGTCATTTTCTGCATTGCTATGTGTGGTCAATACTTTTGTATGGAACGGAGGCCTGGACACAACACAACACTGATGAACAAGTTGGACGCCTTTGAACTCTGGCTTTATAGAAGAGACTTGAAAATATCTTGGACAACTCACACCACCAACGAATATGTTCTGAGGAGAATAAGTACAGATAGGGAACTGCTAAAAATCATTAAAGTCAGAAAAGTTAGCTACCTGGGACACATAATGAGAAACGAAAAGTACCGCCTCACGCAACTGATCATCCAGGGTAAGAGTGAAGGAAAACGAGGTCCTGGTAGGCGCCAGATTTCATGGTTTAGAAATATCAGAAACTGGACCGGCCTTGATTCAACATCTTTGTTTAGAGCCGCATTGGACAGAGACAGATTTGCCAGTGTAGTCGCTAACCTCCACTAAAGGAGAAAACACCACAAGAAGAAGAACTTTCGACTTGTCATGGTGATGACATGTGAGCTATAAATTACAAAAAAAGTTTTGACAGTTTTGTGGTTTGACAGAAGTTTGAATTTTTAAATGTCAAAATGGTGCAATGGTGCATCTCACTCGCACTCACATTACCGCTTAGTAATAAAATAATAACAAAAATTTCTTCAGTATCTTGTAGGGGGGTCGTTAAAATTTGATTTGGTGACTTTCGGACTTTCATATTAATAATTTTTAACTGAGTTATTAAGCCTTGAAAATGGTCATTTTCGTATTTTGAAAATTTTAAATCGCGTATAACTCGAGAACAACAAAATTTTACAGAAAAATCACAAAAACCTCTTTTGCTCCGAATGACCCAAATGATGTAAAGAAAATTGTCCTAAATAAATTTTTTTTGTGAGTTTGTTTAAAAAAATTGTTTAAACAATTATTCGACCACAGTACCATCTGACACCCTGTAGATTCGTTATTTGGTCGAAGAGGACCTCTTTTTTAGTAAGTTTGTGCAAAAAGAATCGAACTGGAATAATTTACCTAACGGGAGCGACGATACAGCCTAGACTAATTTGAACATATTCAGTAACATTTCATTTCTAGAATCGGCTGTTTGTGTGAATCAGAATCAACTTTTACTAAATGGCATTGGGAAGAGTATACTTTTCCTAGTTGGAGTCTACTTTTACTAGTAAATGTTGAATATAAATCTTCATTTTATATTTTTAATCAACTTTTACTGAAACCAGCCGTTAGAGTCAACTCCAACTAGTTGGAGTCAACTCCAACTGGATAATCAACTTGAACTGTAACATATATACTTTTCATTTTTCCTTAAAGTACATTAGACATATATTTTTTGCACCATATCTCGCTTAGTTTGTAAGTAACCGACATTTAACGGTGCTCGTTTTAAAGGCCTTTTCAAACACTACAAAAGGTGTTAGTAGCATTATACACCTAAAACCTACCGTTCCTCTGTTATTTCAAGTTGAATACACCAATTTGAGCATGCACCAAAAAACAAACTATTTTCACCTACCATATCTCTTTTTGTATTATAAATAGGACATTTACGAAGGAACGAATCTCTTTATTATTTATAATCTAAAAAATGTTTTATATCGTGTTTTTAGTACGATGCATAGTTTTTACAAAAAATCCGTCCGACAAGGTGTCATTTTTCAATGAAAATAGCCAATTTTCAACTACGCATAACTCAAAAAGTATTGAGTTCTCAAAAAAAAGTATAGACCAGTTTTTGCTTAGAAATAGGTTATTTAGCCACTTCCGTGCTTATTTTGACCAACAAATTTTCCACCCCCTTGAAGAAGTGGGAACCGCCCCAAGATAAAAACGCCATAGTATATAGGGTAGATTTTGTTTCTTGAGCTATTCCCTACTTACTGTAAAAATATCAAGAACATCAATGTAGTAGGATGAAATTCGGAACCAAATACCCTCATTGACTGCCCTACAATAATGCTCTGCTATCAACGCGTGAGAGAGGACACACAAAAGATTATAGCAAAATTTCTATTTACTGTAACTTTTTGAGTTTTTGTCATTGGAAAGGTAATTTTGCATTCTTTCAAAATATGTTAAAATATACAGGGCGTATTTAAAAAAATTAAGATTTTTTATTCATTTCCGGTTCAACCGGAAGCCATATTTTTGGTAAAATTTATTGTGATAATAGATAATAAAGTACCATATATGTCTGCAAAATTTGAAATTTTAGTTTCTATTAAGACGGAAGTTACGGGCACTCGAATATTTTTTTATAAAAAATGCATAACTCCCCTCCTATGGGGAGTTAAGATATATGACTAATGTCATTCAATTTACTGATAGGATATCAAAAATATATCAAAAAATAAACAACTTCCTTGGAGCCATTTTTGAGAAAATTTAGTTCAAATTTATGTCAAAATTTGACCCCTTAAATATAGGCAACCCGTAACTTTTTCTGAAAAACGATAACATCCTTCTTATAGCCCCATCTTTAGGCTATATAACGACTTTTTCAAATTAAACTTATCTTAAACAAGTTTTTAGATAGATAGGGAAATGTGTCGGGTGGGCGGTCGGCCATGTTGGCCGCCATTTTGAATTTGGAAATGTCAAATTCCGTATTTTTATTTACCTATCAATGAGCTTACTTTGAGTTGAATTTCATTCATTTCGGTCAAAATTTGCAAAAATGGGCCCTAAATAACCCCCCTATTTCGGCCCCCCTTTGAGAGGTTTTTTTTTAAAGCTTAGTTTCTCGACAAAATTCGCTAAAACTTACTCATACCGAATTTCTTCAAAATCGGTCCAGTAGTTTTTGCTGGGCGGTGGCGACATACGTACGTACGTACCTACATACTTCCGACATGTTTTTACTTTATCGTACTACATACGCAGTATGAGTATAATAGATAAAGTTATAGGATCGTGCAAAAAAATTTTTTTCAGATTTCACTTTTTTTCGACGTTTTGAGTCCCCCTGAGTCTAAAAAGCAAATAAAAAAAGCATGTCGGAAGTATGTACGTATGTACGTACGTATGTCGCCACCGCCCAGCAAAAACTACTGGACCGATTTCGATGAAATTCGTTATGAGTAAGTTTAAGAGAATTTTGTCGAGAAACTAAGCTTTTGAAAAAACCCCTCAAAGGGGGGCCGAAATAGGGGGGTTATTTGGGGCCCATTTTTGCAAATTTTGACCGAAACGAATGAAATTTAACTTAAAGTTAGCTCATCGATAGGTAAATAGAAATACGGAATTTGACATTTCCAAATCCCAAATGGCGGCCAGCATGGCCGACCGCCCACCCGATACATTTCCCTACCAATCTAAAAACTTGTTTAAGATAAATTTAATTTGAAAAAACATTTATATAGCCTAAAGATGGGTCTATAACAACAATATTATCGTTTTTCAGAAAAAGTTATGGGTTGCCTATATTTAAGGGGTCAAAATTTGACATAAATTTGAACTAAATTTTCTCAAAAATGACTCCAAGGAATTTGTTTATTTTTTGAAATATTTTTGACATCCTATTGGTAAATTGAATAACATTGGTCAGATTTCTTAACTCCTCATAGGAGGGGAGTTATGAATTTTTTATAAAAAAATATTCGAGTGCCCGTAACTACCTCTGTAATAGAAACTAAAATTTGAAATTTGGCAGACATAAATTTTACCTACAATATGGCTTCCGGTTTAACCGGAAATGAAAAAAAAATCTTAATTTTTTACATATTTGTATATATTATATTCAATGTTTTTACATATTTTGAAAGAATGTAAAATTATCTTTCCAACGACATAAAACTCGTTGCTGTAACTCAAAAACTCGAAAAGTTACAGAAAATTGAAATTTTGCTAGAATCTTGTGTGTGTCCCCTCTCACGCGATCATAGCAGAGCATTATTATAGGGCAGTCAATGAGGGTACTTGGCTCCGAATTCCATCCTACTACATCGATGTACTTGATATTTTCACAGTAAGTAGGGAATAGCTGAAACAAAATCTACCCTATATACTATGGCGCTTTTATCTTGGGGCAATTCCCACCCCTTCAAGGGGGTGGAAAATTTATTGGTCAAAATAAGCATGGAAGTGACTAGAGGACCTATTTTTAAGCAAAAACTGATCTATACTTTTTTTTGAGAACTCCATACTTTTTAAGTTATGCGTAGTTGAAAATTGGCCATTTTCATTTAAAAATGACACGTTTTCGGACGGTCTTTTGTGAATACCTTAAAAACTATGCATCGAACTAAAAACACTATATAAAATTTTTTTTAATTATAAATAACAAAGAGATTCGTTCCTTCGTAAATTTTCTATTTATAATACAAAAAGAGATATGGTAGGTAAAAAGAGTTTATTTTTTGGTGCATGCTCAAAGTGCTCATGCTTTTGTAGTGTTTGAAAAGGCCTTTAAAACGAGCACCGTTAAATGTCGGTTACATTCAAACTAAGCGAGATATGGTGCAAAAAAATATATGACTAATGTACGTTAAGGAAAAATGAGAAGTACCTACATTTAACCCCTCATTCACCAGAATTTAAATGCATTGTTTTTCTTTTGCAATACCTCTTAATATAGTGTTATTTCTACTTTCAAAAAGTTGGACGGGTGAAAAAATACGATCAAATTATAGAGCGCATTTTTAAATTTTCTTAAAATTCTTCATTTTGCTCCATGCAATTCGAAAATAAAAATGTTCAATCCCCGAGAAGTGGTGAGAACCGCCCCCATGATAAAAGCGCCATAGTATATAGGATAGACTTTGAATTAGGAGATTGGGCTTTGGGCTACTCCCAAAATTTCATTACAATCCATGCAGTAAAATGCAAATATTGTAGATTATTAATTTCTCAGAAAAATGGACTAATTTGAAATGAAATTATGACTAATATTCTATTGATTTATGCAATAAATCTATAGTGTGTCCCCGAACATTTTCTCAAATGCGGGAATTAATGATGCGTAGAACCATAAAATATTTTCAAGTATACAAGGTGTTTCTAAAATATCAAAATAACGAGTAAATTTCTTATTTTTATAGAATGCCAGTATCTAGTACGATAACGATAATAGATCGGTACGATAAAGTTCTCGGGCGGCCCTTCCGTCCAGCGTTTTTTTATTTGCTTTTTAGACTCAGGGGGACTCAAAACATCGAAAAAAAGTGAAATCTGAAAAAAAAATTTTTGCACGATCCTATAACTTTATCTATTATACTATACTACGTATAGAGTACGATAAAGTAAAAATGACTTGTTATTTGAGGAAGGTGGAAAAACCATATGTATAACATGGGAGTAAAGTGCCTTTTCCTCCCTTGAATGATTACTACCCTCCGCTACGCGTCGAGCAGTAAACTTCATTCTCGGGAGGAAAAGTAGCACTTTCCTCCCTTGTTATACAAATAGCTATTACATTAAAATAAATTATGGCTCAATCCCATAGAAACACAATAAACAATAACTTTGTTTACATTGAATATTTGTAGATACTTACGAACACATTATTTCCACGGTGTCGGGAATTCTAGCGGTATCATTTGTTCTTTTAGCAGTATCTGATAAACATGTTAAGTAACTGGAAGCCACATCAGCATTTTCAAAAATCTTCATACAAGGAGTCAAGTCAGCTACAAATATAATACAGAAATAAATAAATGTTGAACATTAAATCTATAAAAATATATTATAATTAAACTCATGTGATCATATCATGATAATATAAATAATATAAAAATAGAAGATTGCGTTTTGATTAAATCCAAGCTGATTATCCTTTCGATTAAGCTGATTACTAAATTACTTAAGCTACAGGAAAATGTATCGATACGTGAGTCAAAAATCAAATCTGAGCCTGGAGAACAAACTTCTGATTTATAAATGTATTTTAAAACTGGTATGGCTTTATGCAGCAAAAATATGGGGAACAACAAGCAACACCAACATTCAAAAACTTGAACGATTCCAATCAAAGGTATTGCGCCAGATCTGCAATGCCCCTTTACACTGGGCTAATTAGCAAAATACAAGGAAAAGTTATTTACCAGCAATTTTATTGCTGCAATCGAATCTTATTATTGTATGTATTAATAATATAGGTATGCAAAGTCCGCAGATAGTGTGCTACTTTTTTTATAAACAAAATGGCGCCCTAAAATCGTGTTTTTTTCAATTTTTGCTCTATAACTCCAAAGATTTTAACTTTACACCAAAAACATCCAAATAAAAATTGACCGCAATTAAATTCTGCACAGAGGCGTGTTTTTCCCGATTCAGTTCGATGAAAACTTTCCCCGGAAAAAGCGGGTTTTTCTAACAAAATCTTTAATTTTCAACTAAAATTTTAGAAAAGTAATTGTTAATCAATTTTTAAATAACTTGGTAATGTAAAAGCCCTTTTCGTATAGATTATAATTCCAGAAGCCCATGAAAATTGAATAAACAGTTTAGCAACAATTGAATTGTTAATTAAAAATTTACGGTCGCTATAATAACGACAATAATTATGATGCATAAGAATAACTATCATTTTTTCATAAAAAGACACTATACCCATCTAATGTAGTTTATAGAATTAAAATTGGACTATTTAAGCGGCCTCAGGAATATTTTAAACTTATAAACAATTTTGTGGCTTATAAACAAATAGAATATCTCGGAAAATATTAAACTAAGTTAAATTGTGAAAATGGTATTCGAAAGACAGCGGCAGGACGCTTCTTTTAAAAGAAAAAACGTTTAATTATGACGAGTGGTTCCTGAGATACAGTCAGTCAAATTTGACCGGAATTTACGGCAAGGATATAAATAATAGGATCATAATTTTCAAACCATCACCTTTTTATTTTTGTTCTCTTTCTCCACACCAATTTTCATATCTTTAAAATACTCATAACATATATTATTATAATAAAAACTATCGATAATACGTGTGAAAATTACCAAAAATAGCAAAATTCTAATCAAAAATTAGGTTGGAGAAAATGTAACCCTCAAAGTTCAAAATCGGTATACGTTAAAGAATGCATTTTCTCGGCTTCCCATGGAGCAATTTCCTTCATTATTTTTTTGTTCCATAATAACTCGAGTAGAGCCATCGAACTAACTCATTATTAAATGTCAAACTTGCTTTTGTTTTGTTATAATAGATTAATTTATTTATAAGAACAGAAAACTACATATTTTTACCAGTTGAAGGCTTTTTTTTAGATAAACTTACTACAAGTGTACCTTTTAAAGTTAAAAACATAAATATTCTCATTTAGAAGCTGTATAATTATTTAAACAATTTTTATTTAAACAAATTAAAATTTTGTGTTATAATAAATAAATTAATTTATTATAACAAAACAAAAGCAAGTTTGACATTTAATAATGCGTTAGTTCGATGGCTCTACTCGAATTACTTGGGAACAAAAAAAGAATGAAAGAAATTGCTCCATGAGAAGCCGAGAAAATGCATTTTTATAACGTATACCGATTTTGAACTTTGAGGGTTACATTTTCTCCAACCTAATTTTTGATTGGAATTTTGCTATTTTTGGCAATTTTCACACGTATTATCGATAGTTTTTATTATAATAATATATGTTATGAGTAATTTAAGGATATGAAAATTGGTGTGGAGAAAGACGACAAAAATAAAAAGGTGGTGGTTTGAAAATTATGATCCTAATGTTTATATCTTTTCCGTAAATTCCGGTCAATTTTGACCGGTTGTATCTCAGGAACTCTTTTAAAAGAAGCGTAGTGCCGCTGTTTATTATTTCCCGAGATATTCTATTTGTTTATGAGCCAAAAAATTGTTTATAAATTTAAAATATTCCTGAGGCCGCTTAAATAGTCCAATTTCAATTCCGTAAAGTACTTTAGATAGGTATAGTGTCTTTTATGAAAAAATCATAGTTATTCTTATGCATCATAATTATTGTCGTTATTATAGCGACCGTAAATTTTTAATTAACAATTCAATTGTTGCTAAACTGTTCGTTCAATTTCCATTGGCTTGTGGAATTATAATCTATACGAAAAGGGCTTTTACATTACCAACCTATTTAATTATTGATTAACAATTACTTATCTGAAAGTTTAGTTGAAAATTAAAGATTTTGTTGAAAAAAGCCAATTTCCATTGGCTTGTGGAATTATAATCTATACGAAAAGGGCTTTACATTACCAAGCTATTTAATTATTGATTAACAATTACTTATCTAAAAGTTTAGTTGAAAATTAAAGATTTTGTTGGTAAATCGGAAAAACACATCTCTATGCAGAATTTAATTGCGGTGCATTTTTATTTAAGTGTTTTTGGTGTAAAGTTAAAATCTTTGGAGTTCTAGAGCAAAAATTGAAAAAAACACGATTTTCGGGCGCCATTTTGTTTATAAGAAAGTAGCACACTATCTGTGGACTTTGCATACCTATATTATTAATATATACAATCATAAGATTCGATTCCAGCAATAAAATTGCTGGTAAATAACTTTTCCCAAAAATGGCCTATTCTCCGATAATCAGCCCAGACTACTTGGTATGTTACGAACCACAGATTACACCACGATCTATAGCTACCAACTGTTAGCAAAGCAATATATCTGCTGTAAACTCTACATATAAGAACAGAGTATCTTGCCATCCAAATCCGCTCGCCTTGATCTGCTCAATATCTCACATGAAAAAAGACTAAAGAGACCTGACCCTTTGGGCCTCTAGTACATATCTGGAGAAACATAGTGTAGTGTCATAGTGCGGTAAAATAATCAAATGTTAGATTCAGTTATTTTTACTTTTAGACTTTTAATAATCATATTATTGCCTGAGCTGTCTACTGTACTAAATTTTATCTATTTGTTCCAAGTACTTGTTGTTATATATTTAGACCGGGCAGTATCGTCGCCCCCGCTAGCGAAATTATTCCGATTCGATTTTTTTGCTCAAACTTACTTAAAAAGAGGTCCTTATAACATATCCACAGGGTGCCGGGCGGTGCCGTGGTCGAAAAATTGTTTAAACAATTTTTTTAAACAAATTCACGAAAATAATTTTTTTTATTTCAAACAATTTTTTTTGATAATTTGGGTCATTCTGAGCAAAAATGGGCTCTTGTCATTTTTCTCTAAAATTGATTGTTGTCGAGTTATATGCAATTAAAAATTTGAAAAATGCGAAAATGGCCATTTTCATGGCTTAATAACTCGATTAAAAATTATTATTATAAAATTCAAAAAGTAACGAAATCAAGTTTCAAACCCCTTATTTATGGTTCTGAAGAGATTTTGGTCATTATTTTATTACACAGCTATTATTTTTAATTATTATCAATTAGCGCTATAGTCCTGGATTTATCGTCACCCCCGTTAGTGAAATTATTCCGATTTGATTTTTTTGCACAAACTTACTCAAAAAGAGGTTCTTATAACATATCCACTGGGTGCTGGGCGGTGCCGTGGTCGAAAAATAATTTTTTAAACAAATTCACAAAAATAATTTTTTAACTTCGAACAATTTTTTTAATATAATTTGGGACATTCTGAGCAAAAATGGTCTCTTGTGATTTTTCTCTAAAATTGATTGTTGTCGAGTTATACGCGATTTAAAATTTGAAAAATGCGAAAATGGCCATATAACTCGACAACAATCAATTTTAGAGAAAAATCACAAGATACCTTTTTTGCTCAGAATAATCCAAATTATCTAAAAAAAATCGTTCGCAATGAAAAAATTATTTTTGTGAATTTGTTTAAAAAAATTGTTTAAACAATTTTTCGACCATGACACCTCCCGGCACCCTGCGGATGTGTTATAAGGACCTCTTTTTGAGTAAGATTGTGCAAAAAAATCTAATCGAAATAGTTTCGCTAACGGGGGCGACGATACAGTTGAACTATAGCGCTAACTGTTAATAATTAAAAATAGCAGCTTTGTAATAAAATAATGAAAAAAATCTCTTCAGGACCTTGAAGAACGGGTTTGAAACTTGATTTGGTCACTTTTTGTATTTCATAATAACAATTTTTGATCGAGTTATTAGGACTTGAAAATGGCCGTTTTCGCATTTTTTAAATTTATAATCGCATATAACTCGACAACAATCAATTTTAGAGAAAAATGACAAGAGACCTTTTTTGCTCATAATGACCCAAATTATCTGCAAAATATTGTTCGAAATGAAAAAATAATTTTTGTGAATTTGTTTAAAAAAATTGTTTGAATCATTTTTCGACCACGGCACCGCCCGGCACCCAGTGGATATGTTATAAGGATCTCTTTTTGAGTAAGTTTGTGCAAAAAAATCGAATCGGAATAATTTCGCTAGAGGGGGCGACGATACTGCCCGGTCTAATTTTTAAATTATAATTTTATATGTCGTACTGGGTGCTCGCCACTGGGCGGCGTCCCACTATGTTATTGCACAATAATTATACATATTGCTTCTTGTTAGTAATGACACGTATTACATTAAATATTGGATGTTAAATAAAAAAAATGTTTTCTTGTTCCCCAGTGCATTTGCCTTTATTCAATAGCCTCCTTGTTTCTTTTCTTAGTTTTTAAGTTTTCTGCTTCAAAAAGGCGTTTTATATTATGCACCTTAGTTTTGATTGGGCAGTTGTCCTGATGCTATATAATAATTGCTTCCTTGACATGATCATTAGATTAAATTAGTTTCACATTCTGATAAAGAATTTAACAGAAGATTAAAGATTTAAAAAAAAGACTAAGTTTTCACTCTAATGGCATATAACATATCCCACCAGAATGAAAACAATGGGAACCTTCTCTGGTTACACCTCCGAGGCTTCTACAATTTGCAAGCCATACGGATGCTGAGACTAAGGAAGATGAGGGAATTCTACAATTTACAATTCACGTCACATCTGCTCAGCGCGGTAAAGTTCCAACGAGACTGGTTCCCTTCATACTCCACACAGAGTAAATGTAAATAAAAAATGAATAACCATTTTCAATTTCGTTGCAAAACGAAAATACAGCCGAACCATATTCCAGTCCAATCAAAGAGTGCTGCAAGCACCTCTACCGGTTTCGAAACTTATTAGTCTCTCATCAGGAGAGAGGTGCTTGCAGCACTCTCTGATTGGACTGGAATATGGTTCGGCTGTATTTTCGTTTTGCAACGAAATTGAAAATGGTTATTCATTTTTTATTTACATTTACTCTGTGTGGAGTATGAAGGGAACCAGTCTCGTTGGAACTTTACCGCGCTGAGCAGATGTGACGTGAATTGTAAATTGTAGAATTCCCTCATCTTCCTTAGTCTCAGCATCCGTATGGCTTGCAAATTGTAGAAGCCTCGGAGGTGTAACCAGAGAAGGTTCCCATTGTTTTCATTCTGGTGGGATATGTTATATGCCATTAGAGTGAAAACTTAGTCTTTTGCTAGCAGTTGCCGCTAGGGCATCTATGCCATTTCGTTCGTTGCAATTCGGGACTGCACGCTGGGGTTTGTTTTGGTTTGATCAGGGAGAGCAGCATATGTGCCTCCTGATGAGAGACTAATAAGTTTCTAAACCGGTAGAGGTGCTTGCAGCACTCTCTGATTGGACTGGAATATGGTTCGGCTGTATTTTCGTTTTGCAACGAAATTGAAAATGGTTATTCATTTTTTATTTTTTATTAAAGATTTAATTCAAGAAGAAAATTGGTAATCAGAAATGGATGTTAACAAGAAAGGAGGAAGATCACAAGAGATATGCAGCATTAAATCGAGATGTGAAAAGAGAAGTAGTAAAAAGTAAAAATGTGAAAACGGATCTAGGACCGAAAATGCGCAGAAGTGGATAGGTATATGGATGGAATAAGAGTTGGGCAAGCGTGGAAGGTGATAAAGTCTCACCGGAGGAAAGGAAAGGAAAAATCTAACATAAAGTTAATAGATCTGAAACACCATTATGAGATTTTACAGATAGAAGATAGATGTAAATTCTAAGAGATCGAAATGGAAGAATTATCCGAACGTACACAAATAGTTGAGATAGCAACCGGAGAGTTAAGCGATGCCCTCAAAAGATCTTAAAACGGTAAAGCAGCAAGACCTGGAGACATCCCAATTATTGAGTTGGTAAAGTACGGACCAAACATATTACATGAGATGTTGGTTCAACTATTTAATAAATGCTTAAAAGCACAAAATATTCCTGATGATTGGAATGTTAAATACATATCAGCTCAGTATACAAGAAAGGGGATAAACGCATATGCTCTAATTATAGAGGAATAACTGTTACCAGCTCAGAAGTGAGGTTGTACGGTCGAATAATAAAAAAAAGAATAGAATCAGAATACGAAGACATGGAAGAACAAAGTGCAGGAAGATCGTGCACTGATAATATATTCGTTCTGCAGCAGGTACTAGAAAAACGGAAGGCAAGGAATCTATCTACCCACCTATTGTTTGTAGATTTGGAGAAGGCATACGATACGGTACCTTTGAAAAAACTGTTTCAAACATTGAGGAAGGTAGGTCTCAGTAGAGAGTATGTGGATGCTATCGCAAATATATACAAAAATGCAAGAAGTGTCGTTAAAGAAGGAAACTTTATATAAAATCAATGGAACAATTCTGATAGTTGGCTGTATAGCATAGTTTAAAAAAAGTTGGTCAGTTGGTCTGTGCCCATTGAACTGGCAAGTACCTAGTTTTTCGAGCAGAGAAGCATGTTGCCCTTTAAGCATGTACTGATTTTAATCTTGTAACATCGACTGGCATTCACCATATTTTTATCAAATCTAACATGTAAACCATATATTATGATATCACCACTTTAATTAGTGTGCTAGTTTCAACTACTTAGCAGAATGCACTGAAGGTGTTCTCAATTAGAACGAAAACATTTTGCACGACATTTTATGAAGTTTTTTAATAAACGATTTTATACCAGTATACAACTTGAAGTTTTTACTTCTGTAGAAACTTTATATCTGAATCATTCCCTATATCAAAGGGGCTTAAACAAGGATGTTGTCTGTCTCCGACTTTATTTAAATATATTCAATCATCACTAGAGTAGTGGAGGAAACAAGTATCCGGAATGGGAATAGATATAGGCAGTGGTAAATGTCTAACAACTTTGTTTTTTACAGATGATCAGGTAGTCGTAACGAATGATGAGGAAGACATAGACTACATGTTTAGAAAACTAAAGAAAGAATATGAAAAATGAGGCCTCAATATGAATATGTCAAAGACAGAGTATCTTGAAATAGGGGATGATGAAGAAGATCCAGAGTTAGAAATTAGAACCACAAAAACATGTAATGAATATAAATATCTCAGATCTATAATATCTAAAGAAGGCACTACCAAAAGAGACATCGAAAAGAGAACGCAGCAGGGCAAAAATGCGGTAAACGTTCTAAGCTCTCTACTGTGAGGAAGATATTAGAAGGAGGACACATACTGTATATTCCAGTGTAGATAGAATTGAAACTAGACAACTAGTGTGGTATGATCACGTGAAACGAATGAATGAAGATAGATGACCAAAGAAAGCTTTAAATTACATACCACACCAAAGAAGAAGAAGGGGAAGACCTTCAGTTGCCTGGGAAGAAAATGTACGGCACATCATGAAAGATAGAGCCATCAAAGAAGACGAATGGATTGACAGAAAACGATGGAAGTCGACATGCGAGAAGCGGCAGAGGCTGTAGGAACCTCGCTCATAGATAGAGATAGATTCTGATAAAGAAATTGTGGACATATTTAGACAGAAAATTCATAGCGTATAGTGTATTATATAAAACAGTTACTTACTTATTATTATGTCACGATCATCATAACCCAGCTCAACCTGTTTTCTTACCATATTTAAAAGATAGTCGGGAAAATAGCTTTGTTTCTTTGTCAGACAACTTTTGATTTTCTTAGTTGGTTCGACGCTGCACTCTTCAATATTTTTTAGATAGTTCTCCTTAGTATCCACGTACAATTTCATCTTTGCAGAACATACATCGAAGTCTGCAAATGTTTGCTAAAAAATACTTATACAGTACACTGGAATAAGTGTTACCCTCCTATTAACTTGTTTATTTTTAGCACATAAGCAAAACGCTCGAACATGTCGATTTTTAAAACGATCATAGTTTATTAAAGCATCAAAGTTTTGAACTTTTGCAATCCCTCTTCCGATGACAGGCATAACTTTGATTTTTTTACATAGCAAAGTACATCATGCGACACCTCATAGCTATTGAAATACTGATTACAAAAATGTATAATACTTTATTGTTTTTTAAGAGCGTAGGCGCAAAATTTCGGTCGAATTCTTTTTAAATGCATTAATTTTTTTCGAATCCTGAGAAAACTAATAGGTACGTATTTTTGAAAAATTTATACGCAGAATGAAATATTACAGTATTACCGAAGGTGGAAAGTTCCTGAGAACTTATATAATGTTTATTTTAATAAGTTAAAGGGGTGAAAAAAGAGACAATTGAGTGTGATTTTTAATTTCAAACATATCATTCAAAAGAAACTTTTTGTTTATTCTAAGGGACTTTCGGTAGTAACGTAATCTTTCATTCTGGAATCTTCTTCATTTTCTCAGGATTCATGCATTCATTTTCTGAAGAAAATGAATGCATTTAAAAAGAATTTGACCGAAATTTTGCGCCTACTTTTCCATTTAAAAAAAAATCAAAGGTATGCCGGTTCCTGAAGAGGGATTGCGTAGAGTTCGAAACATTGAGTTTTGCTTATCTGCTAAAAATAACTAAGTTAATAGGGGGAGGGGGAGGTAACACTTATTCCAGCGCACTGTATAAAGCAAAAATGAATAGTGCAAAAGGTGCAAAACTACTTAGCCACACCATGAAAATATGGAGAGAGTAATAATTGATAGACGGATACGTGAAGAAACTGAAATATCCGATAATCAATTATCAATTTGGCTTTATGCAGGGCAGATCAACAACAGATGCAATTTTAATGTTAAGGCAACTAATGGAAAAATACAGAAGTAAATAAACAAACGCTCATATGGTATTCATTGATCTTGAGAAAGAATATGATAGAGTTTCTCTAGAGATTCTGTGGTGGGAACTTAATAAAAAAGGAGTCCCTGGTGAATATGTAAAGATTGGGAGAGATAGGTATGAGGGAGTAACGACTAGTGTTAGGACAGGTGTGGGAGAGACTGATAAATTCCATGTGAAAGTAGAATTGCACCAAGACTCGGTGCTTAGTCCTTATTTATTCTCATTAGTTTTCGAGAAGATAACAGCGAAACTACAGGGTAACATTCCGTGGTGCTTAATGTATGCTGATGATGTAGTGTTAATAGGAAATAGTGAAAGAGACTTAGAACAAAAACTGGAACAGTGGAGAAAAGCTCTGGAAGAAAAAGATTTAAAATTAGTAGGACAAAAAGAAAGTATTTGGAATGTTCATTTAAAGATGGAGTTACTACAAATAAAATGGTATCTTTGGATGGTGAAATGATTGTGAAAAGCAATAGTTTTAAGTACTTAGGATCGGTAGGAGAAATAGATGGAGATGCATGCAGTAGAATTAGTAGGCCTAGATGGATGAAGGGCAAGGAAGCGAGTGGTGTGTTGTGTGACAGAAAAATTCCAATGAAGCTGTAAGAAAATTTCTAAAAAACAGCCACAAGACCGGCTATGATGTACGGAACTGAATGTTGGGCAGTGAAAAAGAAAGAGGAACAACAAATGCATGTGGCGGAAATGAGAATGCTTAGATGGATGAATGGAGTGACAAAAAAGGATAAAATGAGAAATAAGTATATTAGGGGAAGTCTAGGTGTGGCACCGATTGATGCCAAAATGAGAGAGCATAGGTTAAGATGGTTCGGTCATGTTCAACGTCGAGATGTTAAACACCCAATACGAAGCATAGCTGAAGTGCAGATTCCTGGAAGGAGTAGGAGAGTAGGAGAGTAGGAGACCAAAGAAGACCTGCGGGAGACGATAAGGCAGGACATGTTGGTAAAGGGTATTAACATTGATATGACTCAAGATAAAATTGTGTGGATAAATGCAATTAGGGAAGCCGATCCTGCATAGGGATATGGCAAAGTGAATGATGATGATGATGAATGAATAGCGCAAAAGTAATGAACTAAGACGTGTATTGTTTTTTTGATATATTATTCATATTGACAAGAGTCTACGCAATAGCTATATTTTCTATTTTACGACTTCAGCTGATTCATTGGTTTAAGTGAAACATAGTAAATAGACGAAGTTTTTTTTCTATAGTTTTAGCAGGAACAAGAGTATAGCATACTTATAAAGGAAAATAATAAATGATCTAACTAGTAAGTATCTACCTGCTTAACTATATATATATTGTCTAGAAGCCATCAAATAAAGAGGTATCAGATTTGGGTCTAACATTATACAGGGTGTCCCGAAAAGATTGGTCATAAATTATACGACAGATTATGGGGTCAAAAATAGATTGATTGAACCTCACTTACCTATATACAATAGTGCACACAAAAAAAGTTACAGCCCTTTGAAATTACAAAATGAAAATGGATTTTTTTTCATATATCGAAAACTCTCAGAGATTATTTCTTAAAAATGGACATGTGGCATTTTTATGGCAGCAACATCTTAAAAAAAAATTAAAGTGAAATTTGTGCACCCCATAAAAATTTTATGGGGGTTTTGTTCCCTTAAACCCCCCCAAACTTTTGTGTACGTTAAAATTAAATTATTATTGTGGCACCCTTAGTTAACCACAATGTTTTTAAAACTTTTTTGCCTCTTAGTACTTTTTCGATAAGCCAGTGCTTATCAAGATATTTTGAATATTTGTCGAATCCACCACATATTTGTATATGGTTAAGTAGGATTATAGAGACCTGTTAATAACCTGAAAATTTATTTGTAATTTACATTTTTAGGTATATTTTGAAAAAGAAGCTACATCTCGATAAAAGGTGACTTATGAAGAAAAGACTAGGAGGCAAAAGTTTTAAAAACACTGTGTTTAACTAATGGTACCACAATAATAGTTTAATTGGAACGTACACAAACATTTGGGGGGTTTAAAGGAACAAAACCCCCATAAAATTTTTACGTAAATATATTGAAAAAGAAGCCGCATCTCGATAAAAAATGGCTTATCGAAAAATACTAGGAGGCAAAAAAGTTTTAAAAACGTTGTGTTTAACTAATGGTACCACAATAATGAATTAATTGGAACGTACAAAAAAGTTTGGGGGGTTTAAGGGAACAAAATCCCCATAAAGTTTTTATGGGGTGGACAAATTTCACTATAATTTTGTTTTAAGATGTTCCTGCCATAAGAATGACACATGTCAATTTTCAATAAAAAATCTCTAATAGTTTTCGATATATTGAAAAAAAATAGATTTTCATTTTGTAACTTCAAAGGGCTGTAACTATTTTTATGAGCACATTTGTACTAAGGTAAGTTAGGTTCAATCGAACTATTTTTGACCCCAGAATGTGTGGTATAATTTATGACCAATCTTTTCCGGACACCCTGTACAAGTATGATTAATTGGAAATTATTAATAATTGCCGGCTACTATTAATACAAACCATAGAGCTAAGTAAAAGTAATAAATATGCGAGGATTAATCACATCGACCAGTAATTATTAATAAATTCCGGATTAGAACGGTAAATTTGATAAAATTCAATACCGTTAAGTGCGTAGAAGCTTGTGGAGTGTAGGGAGGTTAGTCACCGCGACATACCAGAGCTAAATACGGCGCATAGCGCATATCCACAGTGTTAGTCAATCTGTAGTTGGAAGCGGCTACTGTGATTAACAATTTATGCCTGGTTGCACCAACAGATCTTAAGCTCCAGCTCAGCTAAACTTAGCTTGTAAATAGGGCTATCGTAAGTATCACTTACGTTGCACCATAATTTTCGATTCTTACCTTATTATCCATTATATCTATTATTATATTAAAATATTCTTATTATATTTTATTCGGATTATATTATATTAATTCTTATCCTATTCTCGTCTTAAGCCTAAGATTTTTTGGTGCAACCAGGCGTTAGTGTATTAAAACATAAGGCTAAAGTAGGATTAAAAACATCCTTACCTCCTGGTACTTTATCCGAAATCAGAAGAAGATTTAGAAGCGATAAGAACCATTCTGATGACGCTGACGATGGAGCAAAGCACCGTGGTGATATGGAACTCAACAGTAAAACCGTGTATTCACAGTTAGCGAATATTGAAGATACAGGTAACACTAACAGCCCAATCGAATATATGGCGTGTGCGATAATTACTGTCAATGAGGAAGACAATGCCAGTATTGGCATTGGCAATGCCAGTATTGGTATGTATTAAAGAAAATGAGGGAGACGAAGAAAATGGCACTGTAATTGACAAAACTTCAAAAGAGAATTCAGAAGACTCGGAATCTTGCTAAACACTCACTTGTAAAAGAATCTGACAGAATGCTAAAGAATTCTAATGATAGGTTCTCTGTTGAAACAGTAGTAGCCTAATAAAATAATAAAAAGTCAAAATGTAAATTCGTACAGGTTAAAACAAATTTTATATCAAAGTTTAGGTGGGTACAAAAGATATTTTCAAGAAAGTTTCCAAATCATGCAAGGGGATCATTGTTTAAATAATTAAAAACGGGTAATTTTTTCAAAAAAAATTACTTTTTTAACTGCTGAGGTAATTCACTAATTAATGAAGGGCTATGGAATTTTTTTCTGCAAAGTTGAGGGGTAAATCTTTCACATAAGACTTACTATATTAAATTTGACCCCCTATTTATTTAAATAATTGTATATAAAACTTTAAAAACAAATTTACAAAAAATTATTTTTAGCGTTTTAAATAAGCACTATAAAATATCGTGTTTTACGGATTAAGTTGCGCTATGTTACCAGTATTAAGCAAAAAAAATTGGTCGGAAAATATTTAATATTTTTTGAGATATTGAATTTGTTTATTAAATGTTACTATATTTTCAGTTGCAAAAACGCTGTTGTTGCCAAAGAAATATTCACCTGCTTAAGATCTCATTATTTTTATTTTTATGTATATTTTCGATAAATGTATTGATACATTTAAATTTCAATTAAACTCCCCCCTAAAATGGCATTTGAAAATTATTCAAATTTGTTTATAATTTGTTTTTTTAATAACGTCGCGGGGATTAAGTATTTTGAAACTACGTTTCGATAATTGGGTTCCTGGGAATTTTTTACTAATTAACAAAATTTTTTTTTCGTTTTTTTTTCTTTTTTTTTTTTCTTGTAGTGATATTACTACGGGCCCTTTTAGGGCTAAATTTTATTAAGAGTATCGAATCTCTAAGTTGTAGATTCTAGACCTAAAAATATTAAGATTTAACTAAAATCTCTTAAACAAAATTTGGCTACTTACTGAGTTACAGGGTGTTTTATTTAAAAATTTAAAAATTATTGTTACCAAGTACTTTAAAACTATTTGACGTATCCTTATCATACTTGGCAGAAAGTGTGGATATTATCTTCTTCTTCTTTAAGTACCGTGCCCAAATTTTTAGGCGTAGGTAGCTTCCATAACAATTTGCCGATATCGTTCTCGATCTTGTGCGGCATGTAACAATTGATCTGCTGATAAGCCAGTCCATTGACGAAGGTTTCGGAGCCATGAATATTTCTTTCGACCAATTCCTCTTTTTCCGTCGATCTTTCCATTGAGTATTAACTGCAGCATCCTGTATCTGCTACCTCTCATTATATGCCCCAGATATTCAAGTTTTCTCTTTTTTATCATCTTCATTAAATCACCTTCGCCTTGACCTACTCTGTTTAAGACTTCTCTGTTTGAAATGCGTTGAACCCAAGATATTCTGAGCATTCTACGATACGACCACATCTCAAAGGCTTCTAATTTGTTCATCATGTTAACCTTCATGATGCAGGTTTCACATCCATATAGTAATACAGGATACACATAACATTTTAGGAACTTGATTCTTAGTTGTAAGTTCAGCTGAGAGTTGCTCAGAATAGATCTAAGTTTCATAAATGCTCCTCTTGCAATTTCTATACGAGTTTTAATTTCTTCATCCGGATTTAGTGTCTCGTTTATCCAACATCCTAGGTATTTAAAATGGTTAACTTTTGTTATTGATTCATCATTGACAATTAGTTGCATAGGGCCGACGTCTTGTTTACTAACCACAAGTAACTTTGTCTTTGTTGCATTTATGTTAAGTCCATTATTGGAGCATTCTCTAGTGACTCAATCTATAAGGAATTGAAGATCTTCGATATTTTCAGCGATGATCGCGGTGTCGTCTGCATATCTGATGTTGTTAATAGTTTTTCCCCCGATTCGAACTCCACATTGTCCTTCCAAGGCTTCATTAAAAATTATTTCTGAGTATACGTTAAACAAAGTTGGGGATAACACACAACCCTGTCTGACACCTCTTTGAATGCAAATTTTGTCTGTTTCTTTGCCGTCTACCAGAATAGAAGCTTCTTGATTCAAATATAGATGTTGTAAAAGTCTCAGATCTTTATCGTCTATTCCAATCATTTCTAGATATTCAAACAACCTATCATGTTGAACTCTATCAAACGCCTTCTCAAAATCTATAAAGCAGACGTAAATTGGTTTCTGTACTTCCCATGATCTTTGAAGTAATGTTAACATTGAGAACAAAGCTTCCCTTGTTCCCAATCCTTCTCTGAAACCGAATTGTTTGTTTCCCATTGTCTCTTCACATTTCTGCTTGATTCTATTAAGAATTATCTTAAGAAGTAGCTTGAGAGAGAGGCTCATGAGACTAATTAGTCTAAAGTCTTTACATGATGATGTATTAGGCTTTTTTGGGAGTGGAATAAATGTGGACTCTAACCATATCTGTGGCATCATGCCAGTCTCGTATATATAGTTATAAATGTTTGTTAGTTGTGAGACATTGTCGTCATCCAGAAGTTGACACCCTACTAAATTGTGATTAATAAACGTTTCTAGCTAGTTCCAGAGGCGTACGACAGGGGATAGTGAATGATTGAACCTTCCCAAATTCTACGCCACTGAGTGAATTACTATTTTAGCGAAATTTTTCGATTCTCCAATACTTTGTATGTAAATAGCTTTATTGGTATCGATAAAGCCATCAGTTTGAGAGATATTGGAAGTTTAAAATGAATGAATGAATGAATCAAAATAACTATGCCGTTTCATTTTTAACGTCCAATATCTCGAAAACTAATGACTTCAGCGTTACCAGTAAAGAGTATATTATTTACTTAGAAAGTATTGGAGAATCGAAATATTTCACTAAAATAGTAATTACCTCAGTGGCGTAGAATTTGAGAAGGGTCAACCATTAACTATCCCATGTCGTACGCCTCTGGTAGTAGCTAGAAACTTTTATTTATCACAATTTAGTAGACTGTATAGTATCCACACTTCTGCCAAGTATGATAAGGATAGGTCAAATAGTTTGAAAGTACTTGGTAAAAATAATTTTTAAATTTTTAAATAAAACACCCTGTAACTCAGTAAGTAGTCACATTTTATTTAAGTGATTTTAGACCAATCTTAATATTTTTAAGTCTAGAATCTACAACTTAGAGATTCGACATTTTTAATGAAACTTAACCCTAAAAGGGCCCATAGTAATATAACTACAAGAAAAAAAAGAAGAGGAAAAAAAGACAAAAAAGTTTGTTAATTAGTGAAAAATTTCCAGAAACCCAATTATCGAAACGGCATTTCCAAATATTTAATACCCGTGACGTTATTAAAAAAACAATTTATAAACAAATTTGAATAATTTTCAAATGCCATTTTAGGAGGAAGTTTAATTGAAATTTGAATTTATCAATACATTTATCGAAAATATACATAAGAATAAAAATAATAAGATTTAATACAGGTGAATATTTCTTTGGCAACAACCGCGTTTTTGCTATTGAAAATAGAGTAACGTTTGACAAACAAATTCCATATCTTAAAAAATATTAAATATTTTTGGACCATTTTTTTTATTAATACTGATAACATAGCGCAACTTGTCCTGTAAAATAAGATATTTTATAGTGCTTATTTAAAAGGCTAAAAATATTTTTTGCAAATTTGTTTTTAAAGTTTTGTGTATAATTATTTAAATAAATAGGGGGTCCAATTTAATTTAGTAAGTCTTATGTGACAGATTTACCCTTCAACTTTGCAGAAAATATTATAGACATTCATTAGTAATTGAATGACCTCAGTAGTTAAAAAAGTAATTTTTTTGCAAAAATGACCCCTTTTTAATTATTTAAACAATGATCCTCTTGTATGATTTGGATACTTTTTTGATAATATCTTTTGTACCCACCTAAACTTTGACATAAAATTTGTTTCAACGTGTACGAATTTACATTTTGATTTACATGTAGTGTAATTTTATTTTACTAGACTATAGGTCAAAGTGTTGAAGTGAGTGCGAATTTCAGAAGTTGATATTCCTAAAATTCCTAAAGCCGATAGCCAAAACATTATTTCCATTATTATTTCTGTTATAGATTAAAAGCTGTACAAGCTTTTACTGGGTGACAGTCACCCCTTCTCGGGGGTAAAAAAACATACGTTCAAGATAAGACCGGAAATGGATAAACTGACTGATTTTAAGCAACCTTTGTTCTATAAAGTTTTTTACGTTAGTCAAGTAAATATTTGATCAAAAAAAAAATATCCTTAGCAAAAGTGTAGCTTATAAAAAGCCGAAAAAAGTGGTGTATCGTTAAAGTCTATCAATAAAGTAAAAACAAAGTTGTAGCTCACAAAAAATACGTTCTTATTTCGTCTAATTCCAAATCACTTTTCGGGAAAAACATATTCAAATTTTTTTTAAAGTGTTCATAAAAAGCTTTATTTTAATTGTTTATAAAAGTTTCTAGCATTAAAAATAAGCGAGTTACGCTCAAAATAAAGTTGGCCCTCTTTTTTTTGCAAAAAAATCATGAAAATCTCCCCGTATGTCAAATGTTTTAGCAAATTTATTGTCATAGCCAACTAGGTAGAATCTTGTATGTTTTTATTCATATTTTACGAACCAACAATCTTACCTACGTAGGTATTTGGATATCTCATCCAATATTAATAAATTAAGGATCAGTCTACAGTAATATCTACTTTTTTTTTTTTAATTATTTTTGACTGAATATTTGCACAGCCACCTAATAAAATTTCACGTAATATTTGTTGCAATGAATGTTTGGATTGAAGAATCACGAATAACTCAAAAATTAAAGCACTTACGTATAGGAAATGCTTAAGAAATAAAAAAGTACCATAAAATATAATTTCATTAGAATACTAAAATATAGGGTGTTCCGTTTAAGAAAACTCATAAAATACTCATTCCGAGTTTTGACCAACCCTGTATATTAATATAAAACTTTTCGCTGTATTATTAATGTTTAACAATAGTAGACTATAATGAAAATCGTTTGAGAATAAATAGAAACTTTGATGTCAAATCACTACAATTCTACAGGGTGTGAATGTTGCTATGAAATTAAGAATAAAACGTAATTATCTTTTAATCTACCTCGTATAATATAACAAAACCCTATATTTTCAAAAAGAAAACATCGAGGAGAATCCAAAAATGTAAAAATATGTTCCATGTTTATATGTTCCATTTAAAAAAACATAAGTTTGTGTCACCCTGTCAATACGGCTGACCCTGTATATCTGAAAATATTTTTTGGTACTATCCGTGCCCCGACTTTTACCTAAATACCGTTTTTTGTATCTCTTACGACAAACGAGTAATTGAACTTTGTCACACTAAATGCCCCACCCTGTATATACAGGGTGTCTGCGTAACTTGGAACCATAATATGGGAAACTTTTTTAATATCAATTTTACGAAAAAAAGTCAATCTTTATAAAGTGCTCTGCATAGTCTAAAACCTAAGATGCAATCATCAAATATCCAATTTTGTCAACAGTATACGAGGTATGTCAAAAAATATGAATTTCGCTCAAGAGAAAACTACCTTTATATTTCAAAATATCAAAAAATTTTATTATGAAAAGTTATCTGTCATTAAAAACCATATTCAAATTTTCCTAAATTACCGATTCCGAACATCATTTTTATTTATTAGACATGTAATAACTCTTTTATTAATAATTTTAGGAAAAAAAGTTATTTTTCATAAAAATCTGTGCATGGTCTAAACCTCAAGATGCAACCATCAGTTATCTAAGTTTGTTAATTTTATACGAGGTGTGTCAAATAATATGAATTTAGAAAGAATTTCTAAATTTTTGATGAAGTCTACTTCAAGCAACAGCGAGAAGCGGAACTACCTGACTTGACAATGGCAAGTGAGATCTTGCCGAAACGTCGTCAAAATAATGGTTTTTCTCAAAACCAAAATTATTCAACGCGGAGTCAAACCCGGAAAACAACAGAAAGCACATATAGCTCCCGCGGAAACTTCAAGTGTAACATATATATATATATATATATATATATATATATATATATATATATATATATATATATATATATATATATATATATATATATATATATATATATACAGGGTGTTTCTAAATTCATGCGACAAACTTCAGGAAGTGATTGCTCGTATGAAATTAATATGGGTTCTTCCTATAACAAAATTTCCTCAGCCCAACCCTTAAGGGTGATATCACCCATAAAAGGTGGTAACTAAAATTGAGTTTTTATTTTTTTTTTTTAATTTCAGTAAAGCTAGAAACTTGAAATTCTGTAATTTTCGTGCACTCGCAAAGGACTAACCACGTGTATTTTTTCAATATTCCTGTTACATTATACGGGGGTGAAAGTAGCAACCCTTACTTTATTTCATATCAAAACTTTTTTTTCGAGACGAAGTTGTATGAAATAAAATTTAACTTAAAATCCTTGTTTTATTTAAAACTTTTTTTTATTCTTAAATTTTTTTCCCAAAACCAATAGCTGCAGAGAAAAAAAAATAAACATCATAATTTATAATTTTTTTAATAAATTGAGTGGAAAACAGTAAAGATGTAAAATGTGATACGATTCATAATAAATGCTGGAAATGACCACCTCTACCTTAATGTTTTTAATTACAAAGTTTTAGAATAGTAAGCTGCTGTCACTTCGACATTCACCGTGTTTACTTAATGTTTATTCAAATTTTAGTAGACTGATGTCAAACACTGTTGTTGGTAGTTACCAATCGAAGTTTACTTGTAAGTTTGTAGGTTGTTATTTTTGCATTATCTGTGTATTGTTTATTTTATAACATGTATACAAACGCTGAAATGGCCGACATGCATTTTGTGTATGGTATGGCAAATGGTAATTGTCGACAAGCTAGACGTCTTTATGCTGAAAAATATCCGCAACGAATAACGCCTCATCATTCCGTATTTGCACGTATTCACAACCGCTTATCCGAAACTGGAATGTTAAAAAGAAATTCAAACAGTACTGGTCGTTTCCGGACAGTTAGAAATGTAATGGTAGAACAAGCAATTTTAGATGAAATTGATGTACACCCGGAAACAAGCACTAGAATAATTGCCAACACCTTAAATATCAGCCATTCATCTGTGTTGCGAGTTTTAAAAGAGCAGCAGTTATATCCTTACCACATCCAACGGGTTCAAGCTCTTTTACCTAGAGGTTTTCCTCAACGAACTAGATTTTGTGAATGGTTAACACACGAAATGCGACAAAATCCTCAATTTTTAAATAATGTATTGTTTACGGACGAGGCACATTTTTCAAGAGTACCTATCATAAATTTTGACAATAATCACGTATGGGCAGACGAGAATCCCCATGAGATTATAGGGCACCATTTTCAAAATGTTTTTTTAGTGAACGTATGGATTGGTATAGTAGGGGATAACTTAATTGGGCCACATTTTCTGGCTCAGCCATTAAATGGAATTTCTTACACCAGTTTTCTACAAAATGATCTCCCTGAACTATTTGAAGACATCGCACTGAATATCAGACAAAACATGTGGTTCATGCACGATGGTGCTCCAGTACACTTCTGTCGGACTGCTAGGCAACATTTAGATGAAACATATCCCAACCGTTGGATTGGCCGAGGAGGGCCCCAACATTGGCCTCCTCGATCTCCAGAGTTAAATCCTTGTGATTTCTGTTTTTGGGGTTACCTTAAATCATTATAGTCTACACGACACCCATAGTTGATATCAACGATTTGAAGAATCGTATTCAAATAGCGTGTGACACCATAAGAAATACACCTCAAATCTTTGAATGTGTACGGCAATCCATGACACGTGGCTACGTTCATGTATTTTGGCTAGAGGTGGTCATTTCCAGCATTTATTATCAGAGCGTTTCACGTTAAGAACAGAACAGTGCGTAGGGCTACATATTTCTTGTGGGCAGTATAATCGCACCGGTGCCACGCGTGGCATCTGATTAGAATGAATCGTATATCGAAAGTCTAGGTGCCTAAGAGTTTTGGCAACACTGATCTGCATAAGTCAAACGTTCCGTTCTTAACGTGAAATAAAGTATAGTTAAATAATTTTTACAAAGTTTTATGGTTAATCTTCACATTTAGTTCAGAGAAATAAGGAAGAAAAATATCCTGTTGGTGACACAACCCCCTCCAGGCCGAAACCAAAATTTTTGAGTAGTATGGACATCTACATTAATAACCCACATGTTTCCTGCCGCCGATTTTGATGATATACATAGTTATAAACAAATTAAGATCAAAAAACGGTAAATTTTCGGTTTTTTTGCTATAACCAAAAAGTTAAGTATTTCAAACAAATTTGAGAGTAAGAAACTCATAAATCGTATAAAAAACTTCAATATGGCGTTCGTTGAATATGTCTATCCTTATTGGTTGCTTAGAAAATTGCAAAATAAATAATAAATTTTGAGTTTTTATAAACATTCATAACTTATGTAAAAATTAACTAAGGACGTTCTTATTACAGGGAATGCTGAGAATTCTGGTGCTTAAATCATCCCCTAAATTTCAAAGCAATTGGTCAAATAGTTTAAAAGGTATTTAATTTGTTTATCCAAAATTAATTTTTTTTGCAGCGCTAAAAGTCAGAAAATGATGAAGTAACACGAATACTTTGGATAGTTTATGAAAGAAGAAAATGTATACTATTAATTTAATTAAAAAAAATGACAAAAATAATTCTAAATACTGCAAAATTATTTTGCAAAAACATGTGAATTAAAAAAAGGGGGGCTAACTTCGCCCCTAATTATCCTAGGACAATTGTTTTTCTTTCTAAATGTGTATAAAAATTCAGTATTTCCAAATATGAAAAAATAATTTTTCTACGGGTAACGGCTAAAAAGTTATTCTAATTGTTTATAAAAAAGCAAAAAATCGACTTGTTTTTGCAAAATAATTTTTCACTGTTGAAAATTACTTTTTGTCATTTTTTTTAAATTAAGTCAATAGTATAAATGTTCTTCTTCCATAAACTGTCAGAAGTCTTACTGTAACCTCATAATTTTCTGACTTGTAGTGTTGCAAAAAAAATGAATCTGGGATAAACAAATTAAATAACTTTTAACTATTTGACCAATTGCTTTGAAATTTAAAATATAATTTAAGCACCAGAAGTCCTAGCTATTCGTTTAATAAGAAGGTTCTAAGTTAATTTTTGTATAAGTTATGAATATTTATAAAAACTCAAAATTTATGATTTATTTTGCAATTTTATAAGCAACCAATAAGGATAGATACATTCTGCTAACGCCATATTGAAATTTTTTAGACGATTTATGAGTTTCTTAATCTCAAATTTGTTTAAATGCTTAACTTTTTGGTTATAGACGAAAAAGCGAAAATTTACCGTTTTTTGATCTTCATTTATTTATAACTATGTATATCATCAAAGTCGGCTGCAGGAAATATAAAGGTTATTAATATAGATGTCCATACTACTCAAAAAATTTGGTTTCGGCCTGGAGGGGGATGTGTCACGAGAAAAATCTTATTTCTCTGGACTAATTAAATTTATTAAGTCATTATATTTAATATAAAATATTACAAAATTCCCAAGAAAAAAAAAAGGAAGATTGTAGCCGGTTGTATACCATCAATCACAAAAAATTTTTAATAAAAATTCTTCGTAGAAGGTAAAAAATTTTTTATTAGAAACACTAAGGGTAAATTACAGAACGTTTTAGATTTTTTTATAAATACATCGTGAGTGCTAAAAGTACAGTTTAGTTGCAAGCTGAGCCACCAAACAAATACCAGGGTGAAAGCCCTTTAAATGGTATATAATTATGTCTAAATCACATATTTGTTTAAAGTTCCATAAGATGGATGGTGTTTATAAAGAATTATATCCTTCGGCAAAGTATGACAATCCTTATCACATGGATTGCAAATCGAGTTGATGTATGTTTACATGACGACAGTTAGGTAGAAACTGACTCAGTTGTTACTCAGTTGCTACCTAACTGTCGTCACGTATTCATACATTAACTCGTTTTCCAAACTGATGTGATGGGGATTGTCATACTTTGCCGAAGGGCATAATTCTTTATAAATACCATCCACCTTATGGAATTTTAAACAAATATGTGATTGAGATATAATTATATACGATTTAAAGGGTTATCACACTGGTATTTCTGTAGTGGCTCAGCTTGCAACTAAACTGTACTTTTAGCACTGATGATGATCTTATAAAAAATCTAAAACGTTCTGTGATTTACCCATAACGGGTTTTTAATAAAAATTTTATACTTTTTACGAAAAATTTTTATAAAATATTACGTTGTTAACTTACCCGTAAATCGTCTTCAATACCTACAAATCCATTTTCAACACAATTGGCTATTATTAATGTTTTCATCTGTTCAGTAAAGCCATTATTAAGCTGTCCAAACGTACTCCTTACTACTCGTTTTAAAGCTAAAAAAACAAGAAATAAATTATTTTAACGTAAAAATTAAAATTTATAACTTTTTCCAACTATAAACTATCTTACCTGAGCGTTTTTCAAGTTCTGCTAAACTAGTGCCTAAAAACAAAAATATTATACAAAAATATAATACAAGCTAGGTACGTATTCTTAATAAAAGTGTTATTGTTTGGTTAATTAAGAAACCAAAGGATAAAAAATATAATATTGAGGTGTATGTAGGTATTACATAGGGGAGAGTTGGACAAAACGGGATACCATTCTTGTTAATTTTTACTGCGGAAAATGGGTTAAAGATCGATATTATCATATTATTATTTTTTTATAGGGATAACAGTTATGGAAACACACAAAAAACATATTTTTAGTTATTTTAATGACTGCAAAATAGTAAAAAAAATATTTAGATATTAAAGTCCTACACATCCCGTTTTAGCATACCACGGTTGGATAAAACGGGATAGTTTCACAATATTTAATTTTTTGAATAAAATTATCTAAAATAGTTATTTATGATATAAGTGTTAAAAGTACACGTTTAAGGTACGCATGTGAAAGTTTGCAGAATGAGCGAAGCGAGTTCTGCAATTCACATGAGTGCTTTAAAAATGTACTTTTTAACACGCATATCATACAATATTTTTTCTACAAACAATATTTTTCTACAGGACAATATCTACAAAAACTTTTACTTGAACTTGACTGACATTCCAGTTTTATATATTTTTGACATTACATCAAAATTGCCTAGACGGTCAATACGAACTGCAGTGCCATAAAAATTTTAAAGCACTAGTGCCTTAAAGTTAAAGTAGCATTTTTAACGCTCGTATGGGGTGCTAAAAATTGCATTTTTAACACGGTTGTAGAAAAGTACAATTAAGTAGGTAGACATAAAACTGCACAGCAAAATTTACTCTTGAAGGAACAATATCTTCAGTAGTCAGAAACTTAAAAGTAGGCATTTTTTATGTTTTATTGCAAAATTAGAAATAAGACCCTTTATTTAGGACTAGGTACGTATATCACAACAAAAATCATATAAAAATATGTTCTGGTTTTCTGCGATATGAGAACATGCTTCATATCGCTATTTAAAAAATTAATAGGCAAACAAATAAATAGGTGGATAAAATGGGACATAAGAAACTGTATCCCGTTTTATACAACTTATAAGTGTCCCGTTTTGTCCAACTCAGATATTTTTCAAAACAAAAATGGCTGCTGCCTAAATGTGAAAGTAAAATTAGATAGACTACACACGAGAATATTCGTTAATGAGTGCTTAATTAAATGTAATAGTCACCGGAATTAAATCTGTATTTATTATGTAGCCGGTATAATGTAGAAAACAACGCACTTAAAAGTAAAAAAGTACCAAAAAAATAGAGCCAAACAATTCTAAACATAACAACTTCTCATCAAATAGTGATATCGAGGTAAAACAAACTGAGAATTTTAAAATGAGAACAAGTTTCTGTCGTTTTCGGATTGATAGCAGCACTAGTTGGGTCTCTAGGCCAGGTATTCCGTTTTATCCGACTATCCTGTTTTATCCAACCCATTATTATGTTCTAATAATTTCGACTGTATCAAATGGTGTCATACTGTATCAAATCGCCATTTAATAAGGGTTATAAATTGATTGAGATGCAATCACGCCCTTACCCCGCTTCATATGTACAGTTTGGGCCTCACAGAGTCACCTAACTGTGACTGTGGAAAAGTAAGTTATCTACTACATATTCTCCTCGAATGTTCCCATCAATCAGTAAAAATATAAACAAATTTTGTACTAATCTTAATATATCAAAAATTCCACTTCCCGTCTAGTTGAACAATTTGATTTTTTCCGAAGATATTAATATACTAAACACAATTTACGAACATATCAAAAATTGTAAATATAAATTCTTCTTTCTTCTTGTAGTGTCTATCCGTTTCGGATATTGGCGACCATCATGGCAATCTATACTTTGCACACTCCTGCTCTAAAGAGATTTGTGGTTGTTGTGTTGAACCTCGTACGTAGATTTTTCAGCCAGTAAATCCTTCGCCTTCCTGGTCCTCGCTTTCCTTTTATTTTTCCTTGCAAGATTAGTTGTAGCAGTCCATATCTTTCACTGCTCGTCATGATGTGACCGAGGTATTCGGTTTTTGGCTGTTTTATTTGTGATTAACAGCTCTTTTTCGCATTCTCAGCAAAACACCTTGATGAAATATAAATTGTAGCGATAAAATTAAACCTGCATTTAATTTTGTTACAACAAAACAAACGTGTTTGTTTTATTGTTATTTTTTTTAACCCTGTGGATTTAAGTAATTATTGTAGGTATAGTATAATTGAAAAAAAAGGGGGAAACCAAAAAAAGCAAAAAAGAGGAATAAAAAAAAAGAAGCTGTAAACCTCCGAGATGTGGAATCGGGTTTATGTCTTAGCGTAGTAAAAAACAATTAACAAAAAATAATAATAAACAAAATTATAAAAAAGAGAAATTAAAATTATAATTAAATAAAACAAAAAAATACAATAAATATAAATACAATAAAATATATATACATACAACCAAAACAGTGTATTATTTAGATAATAATGATTAAAAAAATTTGTTTGTTTTTAAATGACAAAATGGCTGGCTAATTGCCTCAGTCAAGGCCATCAAATTCACACAAAAAGAAATAATTTCAACGAGGGAATATTCTTTGTCAAGCTCTTTTGATTCTAATAGTTGTTGGTTTTTGAAAATATGTAGTTGAAAATTTACCTATAGGTACAATTTTTTTAGAGTACATAATCTTTTGGAAGTTGTTTCTCCAGAAGTTTTTGTCTGTTTTTAAAGTTTTTTTCGGAAGCTGTCTTTATTGCAGTCCTATTGAAGTTTTGAAGCAGCCTATTTTGCAGTGGCGACGCGTGACTTTTTCTGAAGTGTTACCAAAACCAGATGCAAAAAATCTTATTTAAAAAAATCAAGATATGGCTAAATGTATATATACACTCACCGGCACAAAATTCCGCCACCCAAAATTTTTGATTAAGTTTGACAATCTATAACTTTATTATTTGTACTTCGATTTTAAAGATTCTTGCACGAGTTTGTAGGTACATGTATTGATGTCAATTGCTATTATTCCGGTAATAAATTTTTTTTTGCTTAGATGGCATTATACCAGTGGCGGATACAAGGGGGGGGGGTCACGGGGGTCATGACCCCCCCCCCAAACGAAAATAAATATCAATCGAATAATCCTAAAAAAATAGAAAAATCGAGAGCTGTCAAACACTGTTTTGGATTACCGCGACCACGAATATTTTAGTATAAGAAGTGTGTACAAAAGTAAATGGCTCTAATAATAATTATTCCAAATAAGCAACAATGTAATTTGCAATTTACTTTCGTTCTTCATATTTTGCACAGTCACAGTAAAATATTCGTTGTCGAGATAATCCAAAACAGTCGTATATTCCTGGAATATCTATTAAGTTTAAAATCTAATCTCCCAAAGATGTCACAGATGTTCTTCAGATATATTGAACATTCAGGTATCAGAACCAGTATTTTAGGCACATTTTTCTGACAATTCGACGATGGTTACACTAAATAACGTGAAATTCTGGTTGTGCAAACTCTAGATATTCATGTAATAAATCATCACATGGTTTGGAAATACCAATATTTTTACAGGGGGCCCTTAAATAAGGGTTTAGGTAAAAAAATTTATATTGACGGTACATTTAGAAATAACTTTGGTTGTAAAATTGAATCCCTGAACACGTTTTATTTTATTTTAAATATTTACAGGGTGGTACAAATAAAAATTTTAAAAATTGTAATATCTTTTAATACGTGGTAATACAAGTGTGGTTCGCAATAAATCGATGTATTTTTTTCATGGCATTTTTGTAATTTCCGTTTGCCTTTATTTGTTCTTTTTTTTATCACAGTCACATCTTGATATTTTCAAGATTCCAATGAATTTGAATCATTGTAATCAAACGTTAAAGGTAATATTGGAAAGGAGATTTTACAAAAATTTTAAAGCAAGCATGGAAAAAAGAGTGATTAACAGGTTCTTTCTGAAGTAGTTTAAGTACTACCTAGGTAAAACATTTTCCGAACTATTTAATTTAGACCAAAATATTATTGTAAATATGAAAAAAAATGTTTGAGGAATCTTATGATTATTGCTGATTGCCATCTGATCTTTACTACGATCAATAAGCAAGTTTGTACAAACAATTTGTTGTAAGTAGACAGAGTGGATTAGTTTACCATCAACCAGTACATCTTTCTGAAATTAATTTCTAATCCTTCCTTTTTTTCTTAATATGTATGCGCTTTCCAGCGTAGCTTTGAATCTAATGTCATACAAAATATTTTGCCGTACTTGCGTAAGCTACTTACTTGGTTTCTATTTATATATATAAGTAGTGGGGTTCCTACGGTCTCCTCCGCATCCCACATTTCGCTCGCCATCGTTTTCTATCCATCCATTCGTTTTCGTCAATAGCTCTATCTGCCATAGACTGTTCTATGCCTCTCTTCCATGTTTCTGTAGGCCTTCCTCTTCTTCTTCTATTTATGGGTGTGTAATTTAATGCTCTTTTTGGTCATTTTTTCTCTGACATCCTCATAACATGACCATACCATAGCAATTTCTTTGTTTCTATATGGTCAACCGTGGAATATAAACTCTTTGCCCGTCGTCTTATTTCCTCATTTGGTACGTGTTCTAATCTAGATACCCTGCATGCTCTACGTAAGTAATACATTTCCGCTACTTCTATATGTTTTCTATTTATACTGACTGGAATATGTTAATATTCTCTTTTGTTAGTAAGATTGACATGAACAGATTTTGTTTTATTCAGTTTGATATGCCATCGCCTAGTCCAGATATTAATTAGTGTCCAAACAGAATTTTGTAGCATGGTTGCTGTTTCCTCGTGGTTTTTTCCGACTGCTAAAATGCACGGGTCTGCAACTGTCGTAATTGTTAAGGTCTTCCTGGTTTTAGTGTCATTATGATTTTTGTCAGCTTCCATATCTTTGGTAGGTATATACCTCGAAACCGTACGTACCTCAAAAAAGCATTTAATGTGAACTTTTATTTACCACTCGTTGCCGGCTATTGCGCTGACAATTCGTAAGAAAAATTGCAATATTTACCTACCGAGTAAAAAAATATTTCACTCATTTGTAGCCTAATATTATGCCTTAGTTAAATAACCATTTTTTAATTTGCATTATGTTTTTTTGTTGAATAAATTAATTTAAATAAAATGCTTTCCGTACTGGTCCGTTCCGAACGTTGGCAATTAACATGGCTATTCTGACTTTGTTTACGTCAGATGACAATCCGAACCATTGCCGCAAATTTTGGAGCCACGAATGTTTCCACCTCCCTGGTCTCCTTCTGTTTATTTAGCTGTCATTTAAATGGCAACTGTGGTTTATACTTATTGATCCTTGCTTTGTTCTTGATTTTGTAGCCATAGGATAAGTGGGTTTAAATTAATTATCTTAAAATAGTTTTAATTGACCGTTTTTGATTTTTCAATATTTATATTAATTTAATAACTTTCCTTTGATTGTAGGTCCACTTGATTTTACTATCTCTTAAAATAATTATTATTGAGAAAATGGTTCCCTTACATGAGGGATAAACTACAGTAGACTCCCTCTATAAAGAGAACTGAATTGGCGGACTAATTACCTTGTTATAAGCGGATCTCGTTATATCAGACAACAATAATATTGTGCATACGACCACTATTGAAATGTTTTGATGCCTCTTACATAGTTTATTAGGTGTCGATGAACGACTTCAACAATAAACTTGGCCATCGTAAATTGTAAAATTCAATATTGGTTGATAGATAAATAGACAGGAAGAAGTTTATTACAGGCGGTGGAATTTATTACAGTACTGGTCTCGGTAAACACAAATATGTTGAGAAATCCTATATACACGCAGTTGGGGTATTTATTTATAGCCATCATCACGCCAAAAACAGGTAAAGAATCATCGTATTCTTCGATTTAATTTTTCCTCGTTAGGGGCCGTTCAAGTATTACGTAACGCAGGTTGGGAGGAGGGAGGGGTCAAATATCTTCAAAAAATTGCGTTACGTAATACTTGAACGCCCCATTACGGTGTGATACATAGGGGGAAGGGGGTCAAAAATCTTCAGAAATCGCGTTACGTAATACTTGAACGCCCCCTCATAACCAAATATGCCTCGTTATAGAGGTGCTATATTTCGATAGGAATTTCATGGGATATCTAGTGTACCTCGTTATAAGCGAAACCTCGTTATACCCGTGTTCGTTATAGAGAGAGTATTGTATATCAATCGTAAAGGTGCAAAAATCTAAATCCTATATTAAAATCACCCTCAACCACCCCATGACCCCCCCCGAAAAAAATTTCTGGATCCGCCACTGCATTATACGGGGGTGAATGTAAGCGTTGTTTTTTCTCCTAACTTTAAAAAATTCTGTGGAAAAATTGGAGGGCGAGTTTGTTTCATACTCCTTTTGTATTAGTCTGGAGGTATCACTAAGGTCTTGTTTTTTGAATTATCTGAATATCTCTTTTCTTGTAATAGGCCAATCAAGTTAGGGTTTTACTAGACATAACGGAAAAGACGAGGTTTGACAGTTGAAATGTGTAGTATGAGATATTACAAAAAGAAATCTTTGGATTCATCAATTTTTTAGTGGAACATTTTTTAAATAAAGAATCAAAACGTCAAACTTAGTTTCTTACTCATAACTTAAAAACTTGTTTATTTTACGTCCACAGGTAACTTTTTATAAAATTTTTTGAAAAACGAGCTAATTTCTGAGGCTTGTCCAGTTAATATGGCTGAATGTATCTCAATAATCCGGGGCTCATTTCCTTCGTTAAGATGTATACTAACAGCTTATGAAAAAAAAAAGTAAAAAAAAGTTACATATACGTACACAAAATTATTTGTTAATAAATAGCAGTTTTTAAGCTTATAAACAATTACAATAATTTCATAGAAATTAGATCAAATTAAATGGCAATAAAAAATACGGAAAGCTAATTAAAATACACAACTTTCAAAAAAAATTTTTAGGTCCTACGACCCTTGGGGTTTGAGATAGCCCCTTTTTTTGAAAAAATCACTGTTACGTTAATTAATAACACTAAGAGCTGAAATTAACCAATCTTTTATAAGAAAAGTCAAAGTTTTTAACAAAGTTTTTAGTAAGAAAAAATGTTAAAAATTGTTTAAATAGGAGTGTTATAAACACAGAGTATTTCGCGTTCCGACTAAAGTAAAAAATAGCGGGCGTAGTCGACTGACTGAATAGTGGGCGCGGTTGGTGACCGGCATGCGGCAGCAACTATTAAAATTACGTTATCCCGACCACAAAAATCCACTTTAAGGTGAATGACAAATTTTCGTCATTCCTTATGTTTTCGAGGTCCCTGAATCGGAATATGGAGTTAATTTTTTTTTAGAATTAACGGAACATGTTCAAAAATCAAATTTTATGCAAAAATGCGAAAAATAAATTTTGATAATTTTTCAATTTTAACGCACTGCATTTTTGGTCGCTGTAAATATTTCCTTTTGAAAATTTTACTGTGTTATCTTTGAAGCATTTAAATAACAATGAGATTTGTCCAAAATGACTCAACACGTTAAAAGAGAAGTTGTTAATTTTTAAACATTTTGTCGTCAGATTTCGTTAGTTTCATGTTTACTTAAAAAAGTTGAGTGACAAACTTTTTAGTTTATAATTTTAATTAACACAGAAATAAAATATAATCCATGAAGAAGTTTTCCAAAAAAATTTAATTTAAAATATGCAATAGGAAAAATGTTATGTGACTTTATAGACGAGCGGCACATCCCAAAAAAGCTTATTTCTCGAGATACTGATACTAATTTTGGTCATACTTTATATTTTTTATGGTGCTGAAAACTAAAATTAGGGTTGTTTTGAATTTTACGTGGGGAAACATAAAAAATAAATAAATAAAAATAAAAAAAATCACGTTTTTTTGAGTTTAATTTGCTACAACTCTGTTCCATTGTAATATTTTTCTCTGATATTTTTATAGTATATATTTCTCACCTTTCTGAAGACAATGGGACCTGCTTCAATATTTCTGTCTTGCCATAAAGAAAGTTATAAATTGTTTGAAGTAAGAGGTGCAGATTCTTGAATTGCAAAGTTTAATCGCAAAAGTTGAGTAACAAAATTTGAAATTTAGCTGTTTAATTACTTTTAAGTTAAAATCTAGAGTACAGAGAACAAAATGTTTTATAGAAAAAAGTGGTGTAACTTTTAATTTTAACAAAAACGTGATTTCATTTTTTTTATTTTTATGGTAAAATTGCGATTTTGACAATGTTTCCCCATCTAAAATTCAAAATAAAACTCATTTTCGTTTTCAGCACCATCAAAAGTATAAAGTAAGACCAAAATTAGCCTTTCACCACACCGTGGTTGATATCTCGAGAAATGAGCGTTTTTTTTTTGGAGAGTACCACTCGTCTATAAGGTCGCATAACTTTTTTTCTGTTGCATATTTTGACTTTGTGGCCTTTTTATTGTTATTTTTTAAATTTATTCATTTAAAATTTAATTTTATTAAATAAATGTGCAACATAATAATATTCATAAAATTCAAGTTTCTACCAAAATATATAAATATAATATTAAACTTCAAATCCGGTATACTGTCAATGTTAAAAAAATGGGCTGCAACGGTCTAGCGCTAGCGAATGCTAGTCCGCGAATTTATTCTCATTCGGCTGCGCCCATCATTTTTTTTTTACTTTAATCGGAACGCAAAATACTCTTTTTTTATAACAATACTGTTTAAACAATTTTTAACATTTTTTCTTGCAAAAAACTTTGTTAAAAACTTTGACTTTTGTTATAAAAGATTGGTTAATTTCAGATCTTAGTGTTGTTAATTAACGTAACAGTGATTTTTTCAAAAAAAGGGGCTATCTCAGACCCCAAGGGCTGTAGGACCTAAAAATTTTTTTTATAAGTTTTGTATTTTAACCAGTTTTCAGTATTTTTTATTGCCATTTAATTTGATCTAATTTCTACGAAATTATTGTAATTGTTTATAAGCTTAAAAACTGCTATTTATTAACAAATAATTTTGTGTACGTACATGTAATTTTTTTTACTTTTTATTCATAGGGTATTAGTATACATCTTAGCGAAGGAAATGAGTCCCTGATTATTGAGATACATTCAGCCATATTAACTGGACCAGCCTCAGAACTTAGCTCGTTTTTCAAAAAATTTTATAAACAAATTAAATTTTGCAAAAACTACTTAACAGATCTGGACCATTTTTTGCACATCATTCAAACACCATAATGCCCTCAAGTTTAGGTATATTTAAACATATTTTAATAAACAATAAAATTGATATTAACAACATTCAAAAACAGTGATTTTGTCGTTCGTTTTGCAATAACTTTTTTGTTTATTAACCGATTTTAATGTGGTGTATCTCATTCGATGTATCTTTTTTTCTGAAACAGTTACCTGTGGACGTAAAATTTCTAAATAAACAAGTTTTTAAGTTATGAACAAAAAACTAAGTTTGACGTTTTGATTGTTTATTTAAAAAATGTTCCACTAAAAAATTGATGAATCCAAAGATGGTAGCCTTTTTGTAATATCTCATACTACACATTTCAACTGTCAAACCTCGTCTTTTCAATTATGTCGAAAAACGGCTTATTTTTTACTAACTTGATTGGTCTATAAGAGCTGTAATTAAAAACACTGCTTTGAAGGTTTATTTAATTAAAAATATCAAACGCACTAAAATTAACAAAACAAAACAAATTTAACAACAAAACATAACAATTCAATAGCGGTTATGTCCACCTCTTGCAGCAACGATTCTGCCGTGGTTTGCTTAAAAGTGGTATCTGCCAGAATTATAAAACTGAGAAAAAGGGGTTTAAAGTTATAAGCACATTCCGACCCCATGTAAATTTATATTGTGTGATACTTTGATGCATTTTATTTAGTAATAGGTAGATTTAAACTTACTGAATAAAAAAAGTAGTTATCTTTGGTTTTTATTTAAAAAATGGTAGATACCACTTTCAAGTCAAGAATTATTTATATTATTAACAGTGGTATCGTACTGCCAGTGAAGATACCACTTTTAAGTTAAGAAAAATCATAATTGTTATATTTATAGATATAAAGCAGGAGGAGAAAAAAATGTAAACGGCTACATATAAATTGTTTATTCATGTTCATTAAAAAAAACATGTAGGTAATGTTAGTATACTAAAGAAATACATTTGAAAATAAAATTTTGCAAATAACCACGGATATTTTTTAATCTTCTACGTTGCTTAGCAAATCAGTGGCTTTGTTGTTAACTTGCAAATGTTCCCAAAATGTAAGCCTATTTGCTGGCATTAAGAAAGATAAGGTTTTAATAATATTGGCCTTTCTGTCTTCAGTGATACCTATTATTGGTTTATTCTTTTTGGTAAAAAAACCCTCCATTTTTCAAGTTCTCATTTTTCAAAAACAATTAGCTCAAGTTCTTCAACTTGAGTTATTTTCCTCTTATTGCTCGAATTTGCAGAATATTCTTTAGATTTTTAGATAAATGCGCGGTTGTTGTTTCTTTAATTTATACATTGAAGAATGATCATCCCACTCATAAATATTTTCAGGTGTAAAAACTTTTACTTTACTGGAATTAGCTTTTTTGGATAACATTAACAAAATCTTTAAAATCATGTATCCTTGGATTTTTTTAATAACAATCTCGTTAATAGAGACCTCTGGTGAGTTAACAATGTAAGTTAAGAAAGTAAATAGGTAACCTCCAATTTTAATTTGTTGACGAACAGTTGTCTACCCATAACACAACATGTTCATAATCTCTCATTTCTAAAAAGAAATTGCAATACATGGTCACCAAGTCTCCTTTTTGCCTTCCTGCGAGGCCTTCATGCCAAAGTAGGGTAATTGGTATAACTTTTTCTGTTTTGTGCCAACCGGAAGAAAACTCTGAATGAATATCATTCTTGGACAAAATATCACCTTTTTAAACATATCCAATCTGGGGAGTATGATAACTTTTTGAATATCTTCCGAAAAATAGGTACACAGTTTTGTCACTTAAATACTCTTTGTCCAGCTGGTAGGCTGAACGAGCTTCATTTGCCTTGAAGATATGGTTTTGCTACGTCTACACAAGGATTCTCTTTTGTATGTTCCGGATTATGTAGCAAAAACGTTTCACAGGCTTCACACTCTTCATGGTCGAGTTTTGTAAATGAAATATTCATTTCTTTACTTACTACCGTTCGATATATTTCGTAAGAACAAAGAAAATTGGGGTGTTTTTCTTTGAAATCTGAATACAAAAGCTGGATAAGTAAATCACTCGGTAGGTATAGTTTATTTGGGGCGTGTTCGCGGCGATAATGAGATACAGCAGGATTAAACTTTTCAACCTGAGCTCTTATCACATTTCTATCAATTTTGGGGGTCTTGGTATTATTACCTTGTTTACTAATACTGTGACAGATAATTTTTTCTGAGTTTCGAGAAAAGCAGTCTTGTAGTATTCGATCATTATTTTTACTGTATCCCAATGTCGATATAAAAAATTGTTTGCAAACTTGTACTTTTTCCACAGAACTACCCTTACCTAAACTTCTAGGTAAAAGCAAAATTATAATAAGCAAATTTACTAGGTAGAATGAAACACTAACACATTTGTTACTTTGGTTTAAATCAAATGAAAAGAAGCATTGCATTTTTAGGCGCCCATTCATAAGCCGGTGAATTACTTGTCTTAAAAGTGGTATGTACAGAATTTTGAGAACATACCACTTACTAGCTAAGGAATAGTAAATACCACGTTTAAGACTATTACTGCGCTGTTTTGTTGTACATACCACAATTTTTTTAACAATATATTTTTATTTTTATAAGCTCTTATAACTTTTAAGTTAAGAAAAATGATGTAGAATGTAAAGGTTTATATGTATAACATCATAACTCCATTTGACACAAAATTGGAGATACCACTTTTAAGCTAAGCAGGGCAGGATTGCTCGCAATCTGTTTAGCATCTAATAAAAATGTGTTTTACTTGCCTGGGGAATAGCCCGATATTCCTCTACCAGGGCCATAACTGTACCAAATTTTCTGGAGGCCTAGGATGACGGCAAATAGCTTTTTTTATTCATCCCATAAATGTTCAATATGATTGAGATCTAGGCTGCATGCGGGCCATTCTAATCTTTTCTATCCAACCTCAATTGTATAAGTCAATCAGTGTTTTTATTTACAAAAAATGGTACAGCTCTTACAAGAAAAAAGATATTCGGATAATAGTCCAGAAAGCCACTGCGCATCCGCTAGGAAAAATATTCTAATTCGGATTTTTTGCACAATCTTACTCAAAAAGGACTCCTTTTAACAAATTTGCATGTTGCCAGGACCAAAAGGTGGTCAAAAATTTTTTAAACGTTTTTTTTTTTGTTTTTTTCCTAAAATTATTTTTTTTGCATGGAACAAAGTTTTTTTAGGTTTTTTGGATCATTCTCTGATCATGACTTTTCTCTGAAAATTATAGTTTTTGACATATAAGCGATTAAAAACTGAAAAATTGCGAAATCGGCCATTTTTAACCCTCAAAAACTATGTGAAAAACGTAAAATTTGAATGTTGCCAAGGTAAGTAGATATTCTTTAAACATCGATTCATGAAATCCCGAAGAGTTTTTTGCAATACAATATTCAAAACTCCTTTGTTTTTTAATTGATAATCAAGCGTGCGCGACACTATTTTCCACCGACAGTATGGTGCAAATGAAAGGAATAAATTCGTTATTTCGTAAACTGGCGAATTTAAGGAAAAATCCCGAAACAGCTCGATTTGTATTTTTAAGTTATGATATTGTGGCATGTATGGTATACTAGTGACGTCATCCATCTGGGCGAGATGACGTAATCGATTATTTTTTTAAATGAGAATAGGGGTCGTGTGGTAGCTCATTTGAAAGGTTATTCAATTCGCTATTCAGTAATATAAACATTTACATAATTATTTATACAGGGTGCCCAAAAAATTTTTATTAAATTAAATTATTTGACAAATAAAGAAGTAGAACGACACCCTGTATAAATAATTATATAAATGTTTATATTACTGAATAGAGAATTGAAGAACCTTTCAAATGAGCTAGTACACGACCCCTATTCTCATTTAAAAAAAATCATCGATTACGTCATCACGCCCAGATGGATGACGTCACTAGTATACCATATATGCCATAATATCATAACTTAAAAATACAAATCGACCTGTTTCGGGATTTTTCCTTAAATTCGCCGGTTTACGAAATAACGAATTTATTCCTTTCATTTGCACCATACTGTCGGTGGAAAATAGTGTCGCACACGCTTGATTATCAATTAAAAAACAAAGGAGTTTTGAATATTGTATTGCAAAAAACTCTTCGGGATTTCATGAATCGATGTTTAAAGAATATCTACCTATCTTGAGAACATTCAAATTTTAAGTTTTTCACATAGTTTTTGAGGGTTAAAAATGGCCGATTTCCCAATTTTTCAATTTTTAAGCGCTTATATGTCAAAAACTATCATTTTTAGAGAAAAGTCACCAAAGACCTTTTCTGTTTGGAATGATCCAAAAAACCTAAAAAAACTATTTTCCATGCAAAAAAAATAATTTTAGGAAAAAAACAAAAAAAAACGTTTAAAAATTTTTGACCACCTTTTGGTCCTGGCAACATGCAAATTTTTTAAAAGGAGACCTTTTTGAGTAAGATTGTGCAAAAAATCCGAATTAGAATATTTTTCGTAGCGGATGCGCAGTGGCTTTCTGGACTATAATTCAAAAAACAAAATGTTGGTGATGCCTCCGGGAAAATATGACAGGACTACGAAACAAAATCAGCTATTCAATTTTTCCACAGAACTTTTTAAAATTAGGAGAAAATGCAACGCTTCCTTTCACCCCTGTACAATAACATACAAGCGAATTTTTTTTTACCGGAATAATACCAAACAATATGAATACATGTACCTACAAACTGGTGTAAGAATCTTGAAAATCGGAGTACAAATGATAAAGTTATAAATTGTCAAACTTAATCAAAAATTTTGGGTGGCGGAAGTGTGTACCGGTGAGTGTAGCTTCAATAATATCATTTTTATATCACTTGAAACTCTCGAAAAAACAGATGTTTCTAGATGTTGACAAAATTTTTGATCTTTTTTTGGCAATTAATGTTAACAATTCCCTGTAATTGCCTGGATTATCAGAGTCGTCGCACTCAAAATGACCACGAAACGCTAGTTCTTGTTTGGCCCAAAAACATACAGTATCTATTATAAGTGTGCTAAGGATATATCTATATATTTTTTTTAACAAACTCATTATGTTTAGCAATATTTGCTTTAAAAGCTTGGTTAAGAGAAATTTTGATTTTTGTTTTGCCAAACTGAATTAAATTGGGTATACAACCTACATGTAGGTAACGGAGAAATTTCATGTCTCCTTTTTAAAAATCTAACACTATTTAAATCGTGAACCTGGTCCACCCATTTTTCAGGAACTTTTAAAAATGAAAATAAGTGACCTGGATATTTTAGAAAATCGAATTATAATAGTGATTCCTGTCACAAAAACCTACTCTTCCAGTACATTTGTAATTACAAAATCGGAATGGATAAAAATAATAAAGCAATACTGTGACCTTCGTAATAACATTGACTCTGATAGTTTTTTTTTTACAAATAAAATTTGGTAAAATTACACGACAGCCTTTTGGGCATAATGCTATAGGAAGTTTTCCCAAAAAAATAGCAACTTATTTAAAGTTGGAAAATGTTAACACGTTTACAGGACATTGTTTTAGACGTAGTTTAGTAACATTATTAGCAAATACAGCTGGAGACATCCTACAGTTGAAAAAGTTGGGGGGTTGGAAATCCAACACCGTAGCAGAGGGATATGTGGAGAATTCATTACATGGACAAATAAAAATTGCTAATATGTTGTCTCATGTAGAAAACCCAGAAACGTCGGCGTCATCATCTATTTCTGAAACTCATACTTTTGAGCAACACGGTCTTACTTTAACCGTTAATAGTAATCATAATTCCAATGTAACTATTAATATTTATAATTCCAAATAGTTTTCTTTTTGTTATTGTTGTTGTTGTTTCTTAATTAAATAAATGTTGAGTGGATTCTATTCTTTCTAAACCATCTTTTAATCAAAAATGACATTGAAATTTGCAGGTAGAAAAGTGACAGATGCTAGCCGGGAAAGTACTTTCCCGGCTAGCTGGGAAAGTAAAGTAAGTAATAAGTCGCTTCCTGATTACTTCAAAGGTTAGAAATCCATAAATTACTAACCGATTGTGAGTAAACTTAATTATTTATTGTTATTGTAATGTTCCTTGTGTCAATGGCCGCAGCAGCCGAGACACGATAATTGAAATAAAAAAAAAATCATATGTACACGGCTTATTTGGTAAGTGAGTAATATATTACAATTAGCCCAGGCTGTGGGTGAAAAAACGTGATATAATTCAGGAATTTTTGAAACCTATCAGGTGTTGTAAAGGACGATGTCAGAAATAACTTCTACTAAAATGTGACCAAAAATATTGTGAGCTTTTTTTTATTGTGATTTTCATTTGGTAAATTTGCAATTTTTAAAGATTTTTAATTTTGCAGCTTAGGATATTGATTTTAGAGAAAAACTTTCTAATAGAACGTTGTAGTAAATTAAAAAACCTATAATTTGAGATATGATAAGTTTAATTTCACTTATTGGTAATTGCAAAACAGCCTGCGAAAAGTCCAAAATGGCCGTTTTTTACAATTGCGTTATTTATTGTACAAATAATTATTTTTTATTTTTTAAAGCTTTAAAATGAATATCTTTTAATTCCAAACATAAAAAAATTGTAAGGTTGGATTAACGAATTTGTTGCTTAGATATTATAAATTGTTTATCCCAAGAGGTCAAATGTCGAAGGCTATAACTTTTTGAAAAAAAATCGTAGAGAGTTGGTGAAACATCCACTCTTCTTCTAAAGAGTTATTTTTTCATATTCTGATGTAAATAAATGCGTAAAACATTTTTAAACCTCTAACTTTTGGGTTTGAAAATAAGGGGGCAAATTTCGTTATAAACATTTAGAGCTGAAGCGGCCCTGTACATCCTATGAGTTTTTAACTTACAGATTACTGTTGCTGAAGACGAAACGAAGATTTATAAAAAAATAGAAAATTTCTACGACCAACTGAAGCCGAGCTAAATGTTGGGTTTGAAAATAAGGGGGCAAATGTCGTTATAAACATTTAGAGCTGAAGCGGCCCTGTACATCCTATGAGTTTCTAACTTACAGAATATTGTTGCTGAAGACGAAACGAAGATTTATAAAAAATTAAAAAATTTTTACAACCAACTGAAGCCGAGATAATTGTTTCTTTTTTCTTAAATCGTAGTGTCTTTATTTATAACAATTAAGAAATTATTTTACAGTCATTGACTAAAGAAATACTTATATTATCTTAAAATAAAATTTTTTATAAAATATACTTACATTTAATTATTAAAAATTATTTTTAATATCGGTGCTTTTGCGAGCGGCCAAATTTTGCAAATCGCCCGGCTCGCTTCAAATCCGCGTTTGGAAAATTTTTATGTAACTTGTATTAAATTTTGACCGAAAACAATTTAATAATATTACCATTATAATATACAGTCTATTTACCACTGTATTTGTTTTTCTTGATAAACTTTTATATGTGAAATCTCATTTCTGAAGAAATAATATTACAAAAATGATATATACCTATATATAAACTATTTGTTATTTATATGTTAATTTTTTCATTGTTATAATATAAGTATAATAATAATAATGTTACTTCTTATTATACAATATGAAACTTTTTCTTCTTGTAGTGACTATCCGTTTTGGATGTTGGCGACCATCATAGCAATTTGGCAAACCCCATTTGGAAACTGAGAATCAGGAAGACGAAGGATTACCTTGCTAGATTTACGTACGTCGTTTAACACAACAACTACAAATCTTTTTAGAGCAGCAGTACCTATTTAGTGTGCAAGTAGAGATTGCCATGATGGTCGCCAACATCCAAAACGGATAGTCACTACAAGAAGAAAAAGTTTTATATTGTATAATAAGAAGTAACATTATTATTATTATATTTACATAACAATGAAAAAATTAAAAATATAGTTATATATTTCATATATATGTATCATTTTTGTAATATTATTTCTTCAGAAATGAGATTTCACCGATAAAAGTTTATCAAGAAAAACAAATACAGTGGTAAATAGATTGTATATTATAATGGTAATATTATTAAATTGTTTTCGGTCAAAATTTAATACAAGTTACGTAAAAATTTTCCGAGCGCGGATTTGAAGCGAGCCGGGCGATTTGCAAAATTCGACCGCTTGCAAAAGTACCAACTTAAAAATAATTTTTAATAATTAATTGTAACTATATTTTATAATAATTTTTATTTTAAGATAATATAAGTCTTTCTTTAGTCAATGATTAAAATAATTTCTTAATTGTTATAAATAAAGGCACTACGATTTAAGAAAAAGAAACAATTATCTCGGCTTCAGTTGGTTGTAAAATTTTTTTAATTTGTTATAAATCTTCGTTTCGTCTTCAGCAACAATAATCTGTAAGTTAGAAACTCATAGGATGTACAGGGCCGCTTCAGCTCTAAATGTTTATAGCGAAATTTACCCCCTTATTTTCGAACCCAACATTTAGCTCGGCTTCAGTTGGTCGTAGAAATTTTTTATTTTTTTATAAATCTTCGTTTCGTCTTCAGCAACAATAATCTGTAAGTTAAAAACTCATAGGATGTACAGGGCCACTTCAGCTCTAAATGTTTATAACGAAATTTGCCCCCTTATTTTCAAACCCAAAAATTAGAGGTTTAAAAATGTTTTACGCATTTATTTACATCAGAATATGAAAAAATAACTCTTAAGAAGGAGACTGGATGTTTCACCAACTCTCTACGATTTTTTTCAAAAAGTTATAGCCTTCGACATTTGATCTCTTGGGATAAACAATTTATAATATCTAAGCAACAAATTCGTTAATCCGGCCTTACAATTTTTTTTATGTTTTGAATTGAAAGATCTTCATTTTAGAGCTTTAACAAATAAAAAAAATTATTTGTACAATAAATAACGCAATTGTAAGAAACGGCCATTTTGGACCTTTCGCAGGCTGTTTTGCAATAACCAATAAACGAAATTAAAGTTACCATAGCTCAAATTGTAGATTTTTTAATTTACTACAACTTTCTATTAAAAAGTTTTTCTCTAGAATCAATATTCTAAGCTGCAAAATTAAAAATCTTTAAAAATTGCAAATTTAACAAATGAAAATCGCAATAAAAAAAAGCTCACAATATTTTTGGTCACATTTTAGTAGAAGTTATTCCCGGCATCGTCCTTTACAACACCTGATAGGTTTCAAAAATTCCTGAATTATATCCTGAAATCGACCTATTTTTCACCCACAGCCTGGAGTAAATTATATGATATTGAATATTTTTAATTTCCCTGTTCCATCCTGTAAGAAGTAAGAAACTAGAAATACTAGAAGCCACAAATCATAGGTATTGTATCAAATACAAAATTAGCCCTGAGAATAAAATTTATTGGAATATTTAAATCGAATTTATAATTAAGTATTTTCTATGGGAAATAAGCCACAATTTTACTAAAAAATGAATTTATTAACGTTTCGAAGCCCAAATCGGGTTTCGTTGTCAAAATACAAAATACTATTAAAATAAATAAAAATGTTGTTGCTAAGTAAAAAAATTCTTCTAATAATTTATTTAATCTGACTCATTTATATTGGCAATTCAGACGTATATTATACATTTTAAAGTAGAAGACTTTAAAATGATATCGCCAATATTTATGAGTTGCGTTCCTGGGACGACTTTACTAAAAGATAGTTCATTCGATTACATGAAATCATCCCAACTCAAGAATATCAGTCGCAAAAAAATCATAGCATGTGATCTGTCTTTAAAAAGACAACCAAATGCAACGATGACAGTAATTAGAAGAATTTTTTTACTTAGCATCAACATTTTTATTTATTTTAATAGTATTTTGTATTTTGACAACGAAACTCGATTTGGGCTTCGAAACGTTAATAAATTCATTTTTTAGTAAAATTGTGGCTTATTTCCCATAGAAAATACTTAATTATAAAAATGCCACAAGGAAATAGCTTCAGAACAAAATCGAATTTAGTTTTGTTTTACATAGGCAGTGATTAAACTAATTGAATAATTAGTTAAATTAAGAATTTGCTAATCAATCTAAATAAAGAGATAAAGTAGAGCATAACAGTATATATAAATTGTATAGAAATATTTAAATTTAAAATAAATGTATAACCTATTTTAGGATGGGGAAAAAATATTTATTTCGCGACCGTCATAGAGACCGCCATCTCTTCGACGAAATAAATTTTGTACGTATCTATATTATGTGTATATGTTACGGTCAATGTCATAAGTCCGGTCTGTATTAATAATAACTGGTCTGTATTAATAATAACCTTAGCAGTTGGTCAATGTGATTAATAATGCCTTTATAATTAGATAACCGGTTATTATTAATACTATCCTAACAGCTCTGGTAAATGTAATAAAAACGCATTTTGGGCTTCGCTACTGTTTATTTATGAAACTTGGTAATTAACACTTAAACAGAACTTATTAATCAAAAGCCTAACTAGACATGTAATAAGTAAAAACAGACTCGAATTTGGTAATAATGGTAGGGGAGCAAAGTATGCTAAATGTGCAGTCACTCGAGCGCTTTGGGGACCTATTGGGTTGTGAAGAGTAGGTCCTAAAACCAAAAAAAGTTAAGTAAAGTTTTCCATTTTAGTGGGCGCTTGCCATTTTTTAATTTAATTTTCCACTTCCAACAATCGTTTTTTCCGATTATAACGCCATCTATCCATAATTCGAAAAAATGTTTCGAATAAAAGTTACTTATTTCTACGTAAGGAATCCAAATCTGCAATAAAAAATGAGGGTTCCCATTTAAGATTTTAAAGTAACCCCCCACCCCACCTCCGTGGGGAGTCGTGTTTGATGCCATTCGATAGATTTTTCAAATATATTGAATAAGTGTATTTTACAGTTTTTCGATCTGATGTTCATTTCGCGAAATATCGTGGGATTCGTATTTAAAATATTAAATTTACCCCCCACCCCTCTCCGTGGGAAGACGTGTTTGGTATCATTCGATAGATTTTTAAAAAATATTGAGCACATATTTTTTAGTTTTTCGATCTGTCAATCATTTCGCGAAATATTCGCTTTTTTCTTGTGAAACTTTGGGACTCGCCCATTTCCATGCGCCCGGCTCAAATCGTCAGATTTTTGAAATATACACTCTTTTGCATGTACTTAACTTACCTTATCTTAATCTGACAATTTCGAGTTTTTTTAAGGATAGATTTTTTTTTCGGGCCCCCCTTAACGAACTCCCCTGTGTTAAGAGCCAATATATGGTAGAGGTGCATCTACAGGGTACCAGGTTTCTCCCCATATGATAATCTGACGCGCTCGAGTAACTGCAAAAATCCCCGCTTGGGCTCCCCTACCATAAAGTTAAACGCCTAAACATAATTTATCAATCAAAAAACCTAACTAGACTTATATTTGGTAACAAACAAGTAATAATAGACTTGTATTTGGTAACAAAATTAAAACACTTAAACAACATTTATCAACCAAAAAAACCTATTTAACTAGACTTGTATTTGGTAACAAAGTTAAAACACTTAAACAACATTTATCAATAAAAAAACCTAACTAGACATTTAATAAGTAAAAACAGTTAAACACTTAAGGAGAAAGGCGCAAAATGTAGCCTGTTAAATAGTGTTAAAATTTTCAATGTGTTTTAAATGTATTCATTTTTGTGGAATCAGAGATTCAGAGAAAAGTAATAAGTATTTTTAAAAAATTTAAACGCAGAATGAAAGATTACGTTATTGCCGAGGGCCTCAAGTCCATCAGAATAAAAAATTTCTTTTGAATGAAATATTTGCAATTAAAAATAACTGTAACTTATTAAAATAAACATTATAGAAGTTTTCAGGGACTTTCGGCCCTCGGTAATCATGAAGTCTTTCATTCTGCCTTTAAATTTTTCAAAAATATTTATTAGTTTTCTTAGGATTCGAAAAAAATAAATACATTTAAAGCACATTGAACATTTTGCCAGACGACATTTTGCGCCTATGCCCTTAAACAAAAGTATCAATCAAAAATCCTAACTAGACATGTAATAAGTATGTATTAACAAACTCGTACTTTGGCAATACATTTAGACAGTTAAACAGAACTTATCAATCAAAAAACCTAACTATACTAAATTTGCAATCAAGATGCAGTAGAAATTTACAAACCAAGACATGTTAAATACTACTAGGAGCACTCCCGAATCATAATTTACAATGTATAAACTTTGGAAATCATGATTTAGGATTTACAATGTATATGGGTGCATTGTAAATTATAATTCAGGAGTACTCCTAGTAGCATTTAACGTGTCTTGGTTTGTTTGTTTCTACTGCATCTTGATTGTAAATTTAGTATAGACATGTAATAAGTAAACCCTCCACCCCACAAGCTTCTACGAACTTATTGGTATTCAACATTTATCACATTTACCGTTTGAATACGGGATTTATTAATAATAACCGGTCAATGTGATTATTTCTGGTTTATTTATTACTTTTACCTAGCTATTCGGGTTGTATTAATAGTAACCGGTAATTATTAATAATTCCCATTTAATCACATTTACCGTAACATATACAGTGTGTCAATTTTCAAACTTACAATGGCTATATCTCACGAACAAAAGCTGATATCGAAAAATGCTTGAAACCGTTTCTAGGATAGTAAGGGGGAACTAAAATGACATGAAAGAGAACTCACCCCCATCAACCCCCTAGGCCCCACCCATCACAACCAAAAAAGTTTAAATTGCAAACCCCTACTTGTGATACATCATTGAAAAGGCTATAAAAATGCCATTCAATGGTATAAATAATAATTATACAGGGTGAAGCAATAATTGTGAAACTTTGGTTTAAATGAAAAATTTAATAAGGTTTTGTTGAATTACAAATTTATAAAAATGTCAATTAAGTATATAATTAATGTGAATTCCGTTGTTTGGTAAACAATAATACAGCCTGTTTTCAAATTCTGCACGAAATTTAGCAAATGTTCTAGTAATAGGGCGACATGCTTGAGTAATTCTTTCTCGCAATTCCCCAAGTGAAGCAAGTTGAGATTTATAAACAACTGATTTAGGGTAACCCCATAGAAAAAAGTAATATACTATCCTACTATGAAAAGTACTATTCAATGGTATAAATAATAATTATACAGGGTGTTAATATCAGCTGGCTTACTATGACTTTTGTATTTGTAATGCTATCTCCCGGACTATTATTTTAAATGGTAAGTGTCCGCTCGTACTTTTGTTTTAGTTAAAACTTAATTTGCCATTTTTCCTTAAATCAGCTGTTTATAAAACTTAACTTGCGTCACTTGGGAAATTGCGAGAAATAATTACTCAAGCATGTCGCCCTATTACTAGAAAAACATTTGTCAAATTTCGTGCATAATTTGAAAATAGACTGTATTATTGTTTACAAAACAACGGAACCCACTTTGAACATTTACTTAATTGACATTTTTATCAAATTTGTAGTTCAACAAAACCTCATTAAATTTTTCATTAAGCCAAAGTTTCATAATTATTGCTCCACCCTGTATAATTACTATTTATACCATTGGATAGCATTTTTTATAGCCTTTTCAATGATGTATCACAAGTAGGGGTTTGCAATTTAAACTTTTTTGGTGTGGTGGGTGGGGCCTAGGGGGTTGATGGGATGAGTTCTCTTTCATGTCATTTTAGTTCCCCCTTACTATCCTAGAAACGGTTTCAAGCATTTTTAGTTTTCAGCTCTTGTTCGTGAGATATAGCCATTGTAAGTTTTAAAATTGACACACTGTATATACATAAATTGTATAGAAGTATTTAAATTTAAAATAAATGTAAAACCTATTTTTCGATAGGAAAAAAGTATTTATTTCGCGACCGTCATCGCGACCGTCATCTCTTCGGCGAAATAAATTTTATACGTATATGTATTGAAGTGAAAACTTCGTTAGGGACGTTGTGCACTTTTTGGATGGAAAAAGTATTAAATTGGCGACCGTCATCCCTTTGCAGGAATAAATTTTTAAAGTGAAAACTTCTAGAGGATCGTTGTGCACTTTTTGGATGGGGAAAAAGTATGAAATTAGCGACCGTCATCGTTTCGACAAAATAAATTTTTGAAGTGAAAATTTCTTTAGGGACGTTGTGCACTTTTTAGATAGGGAAATAGTATTGAATTAGCGAACGTCATCGCGACCGTCATCACTTCGGTAAAATAAATTTACTTTCGGCAAGTTACTTTGCTTATTTATTCTTTATATGATCTGTAAGTCTCAGCGCCAGCGGTTAAAAGTGCTTGTTTTTGAAAATACTGTAGTTAAAATAGCTTGAACGAGTCACTAATCCCGAGTGTATGCAAACTTTGAACAGCCATAGCATAACCGATTTTTGTCTAACAGGAAAACAAAAGTCCAAAATATTCGGAAAAGTAAAACGTAAATTTTATTTCTTCTTGAGATTTTTGGTATTACTAATAATTTTTAAGTTATTTTGAAAAAGAACATTTTTTTCAAAATTAAAAATTTTATTGTAAAACCATTCTTTTTTTTCAAAAAAAAGCATGTTGAATCGATGAAACTTACAGATAATTATAGACACAACATAAATAAAGCGACATGTGAAGCGATAACAGTACTCTATTTAAGTTGTTAATTAGGGGGTGATTTTCCCGATTTTTTTATGCCAAATCAAAACGGACCAACTGTATTTTGAGCGTAACTTGCTCACATTAGATGCTAGAATATTTTTTTATAAAAATCGACATAAAGATTTTTAAACTCTTTAAAAAAGTTGTAATGAGTTTTTTCCAAAAAGATTCATTTTTTGGTTATTTCACGATGAAATATATTTATTTGTAGTTTGGCGAATATGAACTTATTTTTCTTTAGCTATAACTCTGCTTCTACTAAGTCTAGAGACTTCATGTAGACACCGTTTTTTTTTTCACTTTTTTACAAGCTATACTTTTGCTAACAATGATTTTTTCGATAAAATACTTACTTTTTGAATTATTTGCGAAAAATTGTCTAAAAACGTGTTTGTTTTGTTAAAAAATTAACATATTCACTCGTAAATAACTCAAAAAGTATTGACTTTCACGAGAGTAACTTTAAAGTGTTTATGAAAAATTGATAAGTAAAGTTTATCCATATATTCTTTTTAACATACAAAACAACTGCAGAAAAAATATTGTACGTAACACGATCCGAAAGTGATTTTACGAGACTCGCAGGATTCCAGGACTCGCCTACGGCTCGCCAAGGAAACTTTCTACTCGTCTCGTAAAATATCACTTTCGGAACTTTAGTCCAGGGTAATAAGGATTTTCTCGGGACACTCAAAGATTCAGGTAGCTGACTACTTTTTTAGTTATAGTAGACCTATAGGAAGAAAACCTACCTGTTTCCTGCCTACAGTTCGCGTCCGTTTTTTAATTATTAACAATTTAGTGCAAAAATCGCGATTTTTTGACTTTTTGCACCCATTTAAAAGCTAAATAGTTGACTTAAAATTACAAAATTCAATTTTTTAGAACATTGAAAAACTTTTAAAGTGCCGATTTTTGAAAGTTAAAAAGTTAATTTGTTGCTACGCAAACTGCAAAATAAGTGAAAATCGATATTTGTTAATAACTTTTACTAAAACTATCTTAGTAAAGAACTTTAGTGTTTCACCCAAAGTTGGGTATTGGGGTACTTAACAAACCTTTAAAATTTGAGACCGATCCATTAATTAGTTTAACAGTTATTCTATTTGTTTATCCCAGAGACCTTTATTTTGCAATAACATAAGACAGAAAATAATAAAGATATGGCAATTCTGAGTACGCCAAATAAAAGTAGAAGAGTGATAGTATCAAAATGTATTAAAACAAGATAAAAAAATTAATCAATATAATCAAAAATTCTAATGCCCAATTTTTGAAATTTTTTAGTTTATAAACATTTAGAATCACTTTCAGAAAAACAATCTTTTTATATTTCGAAAAGCTAGTATTTTAACACGAATTTTCCAATAAAAAAATTAGCCTGGGTTCATTAGGGACAAAGTTAGCCATTTCGTTTTTTTTTTTAATTCACAGCTAATTTGTTTATAATAATTAAGGAATTTCATTGATGCCATTTTAAATTATGGGATTTGTATTTTTTGTTAAAAAAGATTGGATAAACATTGTATCTTCACAGCACCCTCTACGATTTTTCGAAATTGTAGTTCAAACGGTTACTAGGGGGAACCTACGAATCCACCTATATAAATGTTGTTCTGAAGCTATTTCCTTGTTGCATTTTTATAATTAAGTATTTTCTACGGGAAATAAGCCACAATTTTACTAAAAAATGAATTTAATAACGTTTCGAAGCCCAAATCGGGTATCGTTGTCAAAATACAAAATACTATTAAAATAAACAAAAATGTTGTTGCTAAGTAAAAAAATTCTTCTAACAATTTATTTAATCTGACTCATTTATATATAAAATACCGAAAAAACAATTTCAAACTAATACAATTTTTTGTATGTCCAGATCAACTCAATGGATTTTTATCTTTCATTTTTTAATTTGTATGTAATTTCTACGTACATTACAAATATGCAATTTGTTTATAAATTTATTAATTAATAATCAGTCTAATTTGTTTAAACATAAACAATACTTGAAAAAATATTTTTTACAAAAATCTATTTTTTAATCGTATCATTAATGATCATACAAAAAGTTAAAGTTCACTTTAATAAATAAAATATTTTTATATACAGTAGGAAAAATGCAAGAATACCCATGAACGAACATATAAAACACGCTGTATTTTCCTGTCACCGTGTCATACAAAAAATTGGCCAGCGCAAGTACATGTAATAATTACTGTTACATGTACTTGCACTGGACAATTTTCTTTGTGACATGGTGACAGGAAAATACAGCGTGTTTTATATGTTTGTTCATGGGTATTCTTTCATTTTTCCGACTGTAATTATTTATTGAAGATAATTTATTTATTAAAGTATACCTTAACTTTTTATATGACTAATAATGATAGTCTGATTAAAAACATGGATTTTTGGAAAAAAATATATTTTCAAAAATTGTTTAAACAAATTAAACTTTTTAATAATTAATAAATGTCAAATTGCAAATAGACGCATTACATATTTGTAATTTACATAAAAATTACAAATTTAAAAAATAAAGATCAAAATATATTCAGCAGATCCCGCGATATAGAAAATGATAGTAGTTTTTAGTTTTTGAACTCGTGCATTTGTCGCCTCCCAGCTCCCCCTTCACTTACCACGACTAGTCACCAACTGAACATTTTTAAAAATTCGTGTAAAATACCAACTTTTCGAATATGTAAAATGATTTTTCTACGGACAATATTTTTAAAGTTGTTCTAAATGTTTATAAACTACAAAATTTCAAAAATATGGCATTAGTATTTTTGACTATATGAGATAATTTTTTTTATCTTTTTTTAGTACATTTTGATAGTATCACTGTTCTACTTTCATTTAACATACGCAGAATTGCCTTATCTTCATTGCTTTCTGTCTTATGTTATTGCAAAATAAAGGTCTCTGGGATAAACAAATAGAATAACTTTTAAACTAATTACTGGATCGGTCTCAAATTTTGAGGGTTTGTTAAGTACCTCAATACACAACTTTGGGTGAAACACTAAAATTCTAAAGTAGTTTTAGTAAAACTTATTAAAAAATAACGATTTTCACTTATTTTGCAGCTTGCGTAGCAACAAATTACCTTTTTAACTTTCAAAAATCGGCATGTTGAAGGTTTTTCAATGTTCTAAAAAAATTAAATTTTGTAGTTTTATGTCAACTGTTTAGCTTTTGAATGGGGTGCAAAAAATCAAAAAAATCGCGATTTTTGCACTAAATTGTTAATAATTAAAAAACGGACGCGAACTCTAGGCAGGAAACAGGTAGGCTTTCTTCCTATAGGTCTATAATAACTAAAAAAGTAGTCAGCTACCTGGATCTTTGAGTGTCCCGAACATGGTCTATTTCTAGCTTATTACCCTGGACTACTTGTTACGTAAATTACAGTTGAGTCCGGGAATCTTTACCCGTGCGTCATCATTTAAAGCATATGGAATAAGTCAATGATAAGTCGGAAAATGAAATTTAATAAACGCAACAGCAAGTCACTTACTGTTACTTGCTGTTGCGTTTAGTAAATTTCAATTTCCCACTTATCATCGACTTATTTCGTATGCTTTAAATGATGACGCACGGGTAAAGATTCACGGACTCAACTGTACTATTAAAGGTTTTTTACATACCTACCTAGTATTACCAAAAAACACGAAACTATAAAAAACTTCATTTTGATATTAGGCTTTACACAGCTTATTCCGGTGTCAAATACTAAATGAAGAAAATGTTTAATTTTGTGCTTACTTATATTGTTAATTTTATGATTGAAATACATTTGACAATGTTGCCACGTTATGTATTTTTAATTGTATCTATGTTGCCACGTAATGTATGTATTTTTAGCTATAAAGTTTTTAACAACGAAATCCATTGTATTTGACATTGCTTTTTTTATTGTTCCAAAAAGGTTTGTCGAGTTTCTCACCATCATTATCATATAGCCTGTAGCGTCCACTACTAAACTTAGACATCACTCACTGTCTTCAATGTTCCCGATTTGGTGCTGGGTTAATTCAGTTTAAGGTAATCCTCTTTATAATCCCTCCCACCTTTTTGGAGGATTTTTCTTGCATCGATATGTCTCAAATTGAGCTAATAGATCACTAGATCACTGTTGTGTAATACACGCTTCTACGTTGTACTAAATGGAAAGAAAAGCAGATGGAGAACTGAAAAAAATGGCCTCCCTCAAGGAAGCGTTCTAGCGCTGTCTCTCTTTAACATTTACGCCAACGACCAGCCAACGCACCCCAAAACTAAGAGTTTTATTTAAGCTGACGACCTTGGGTTTCCGTAAAAGGGAAAACCTTCACACACGAAGAGTCGACAATAAACATGATTTCATCGTACTACAAAGAAATATCATTAAAGCAAACCCTAATAAAACCTAAGTATGTGCAATACATCTCAACAACAAAATGGCACATGTAAAACTAAAAGTATCTTGGGAAGAACTATACTTGGAACACACTGTGTGTGAAAAACTGCAGAAAATATAAAAACTAACTCGAGAAAAAAAAATTGATTTTAAAATAATATGGTTCCAAAAGCTATGCGCAAAATTGCTTACCTCGAAATTGGTGTTCTTTAGGATTTGCTAAACTTGCAGACCCAAGGGTGACTACTTAATTCATCACCGCTCCTTTTTAATGGACTCCTTCCATGGAATTCGCGATGCACGTGGGACGGTACCGTCAAAAATAACGAAAGATTCGGAATTCGGAGTTGTTTCACCGTTGAAGCCCGGAAGCGAAGTCGTACCTTCTATCCTAAAGGTACTAAACGGAGCATGTCCATTTGTATATGATGGGCAAAGCGATTTTTATGCTTATGGATGCGTAAAAATTGATATTGAGCATTAATTTAAATTTGAAGACACACAAGGTTATTCTGCATCATTTTTAAAGGGGCAGACAAAAGTAACTAAATATAATTATTAAATTATCTAAAACTTATTCTACCCGAAATAAATTAAATATTAGAATGATAGTCAATATAAAATAAAGAAATAAGAACTGCCGAACATTCACCCCGCTAAAACGAATATTTCAAAGTAAGAGAGAAAGAAAAAAAATAAAACTAAAGTTAAACTTAATTTAGCTTAATTAAAAAAAAAGCAGTTACATTACCTAATTGCCTGCAAGAGGACAAATCTTGACCACCGGTCTTTTCATTGTACCGCGAGAAGTTTTGACTTCGACAACGCGAATTACATCATCCTGTCCCGGAAAGACGTTAACAATACGACCAAGTTCCCATTGCAAAAGAGCTTGCTGATCATTCTTAATAATTACCAGATCACCTATAGACTTTACTTTTTCGTATCTGGATCCGACTACAGTTTTTCTGCCAATATCGGGCTACGTCTACACCCTTTGTATTTGCAAGCCATAAATCATCGAGGGTGCACTGTGATGGGCAAAGTCTGCATACTCTCAGATGCTCCACGCTCTGTATTTCCCCACATTCACAAAGTGCGTCGTTATCTGTCTTGATGCCCCATTTAATAAGGTTCTGTTTTACAGGGGCAACACCTGTGTGTATTCGGTTGAGTGTCCGCCAGGTTCTCCAGTCCAGGTTCATTCCATTAGGTCGTTCTGGATGTAGGGGGAACAGTTCGGGTGGTTCGACGCTGACAATTCTCATAAACCTTTTCCTTGATTTAAGTCGGCTGATTCCTGGCGGTTCGTCAAACCCGTATAATTGGTACCTTTCATCGAAAGTTTGCCTGAACTTCTCCACATATTGTGAGGAGCATCTACGGTCGTCTGGTGATGCGAATCCAGCTGCCCGGTACAGTAATGGTAGAGGGGTAGGCTTCATACAACCGGTAATTATTCTACATGTTTCATTTAACGCCGTGGTGACTTGTTGAGCGTGTCTAGATCTACCCCAGATGGGACAAGCATATTCCCCTGTTGAGAAACATAAGGCCTCACCTGTTGACTTTAAGACCTGAAGGTTTGCACTCCACTTGCTCCCTACAAGTTTCCGGAGAAGGTTGTTTCTCGTAGAAACCTTTTGTCTTGTACTCTGACAGTGGAATTTATACGTTAGTGACCGGTCTAGTATCACTCCAAGATATTTGGGCCTATCAGTATGTTCCAAGCGTTGTCCCTCCCAAGAAACATTCAGTTTTACATGCGCCAGATGGTTGTTGAGGTGGAATGCACATACTTGAGTTTTAGTAGGGTTTGTCTTTAAGGAGTTTTGTTTATAGTAAGCTGACATCATGTTTAAAGCCTCTTCCATTGTCAACTCTACTTGTGTGAGAGTTTTCCCCTTTACGGCGGTACCAAGGTCGTCAGCGTACACAAAAGTCTCAGTTCGAGGGTGCATTGGTTGGTCATTGGTGTAGATGTTAAATAGGGAAGGCGCCAGAACGCTTTCTTGAGGTAGGCCTTTTTTTTGGTTTCTGCATCTGCTCTTCCTTCCATTTAGCACAACGTAGAAGCGTCTATTACACAACAATGATCTAATGATATTTACCAGGTCATAGTCAAGCACAGTGTTATAGATCTTAGCAAGATTCTGTGGTTTATCGTGTCGTAGGCCGCTGTGAGGTCTATCAAGGCTACTCCCACTATCTCTTTCCGTTCAAATCTCTCCTCTATGTACTCTGTTAGGTTCAGCACTTGGCCTGTGCATGATTTACCTGGTCTGAAGCCTGCTTGTTGTGGGATTAGTTTTGCATCTAATGTTTCCTGGATGCGGTTCAAAATGAGGCGTTCATACAACTTATATAAATGACATAGAAAAGATATCGGACGGTAGCTACTCGGTAGTTCAGGGTCTTTACCAGGTTTGAGAAGTACTTTTGACTTTTCGCCCGAAGTGTTTTATCTGCTCTGTTAGGATTTCGTCCACCCAAGGGGATTTTCCATTTTTCATACAGTCAATACCACTTTTAAGCTCTTTGATGGTAAATGGGTTTCGCAAGAGAGTTGTTTCCTGGTCTTGAGTTCTGATAATCTTTGGCGTTTTGCAACGATTGTTTGTTTTGCCATTCAGAAGCAGTTGGTGGGCTATCTGATTTGGCGTTATTACACATGGCTCTTTCACCTCTGTGGGATCACCATTAAGTTTTTTGATCATATTCCAAGCCTGCTTACTACTGTGCGTCATATCCATTTTACTTAAAGTCTCGCTCCACCGTTCTTGTCTGGAGGCGCTTAGTATTTGCTGCAGAGTCTCCGCTATCTCTGCCGTAACTTCGTTAAATGGGTCTTTACTATGTTCTTCGGTGTACTTTGTCATAATGTCTTTTGCTTCATCGTTTAGACCAGATATGTAATGTTGTTGACATCCTCTGGGTATGTGCTTACATGATGTTCGTTTTACAAGTTTGATGAACGCATCGTAGTTTTTGGGGATCGAGACTATATTTTTCACTTGTGTTTCCAATTCATCAGAATATTTTTCCCAGTTCGCCTTTTTGAAATTAATTGGAAAAGACTGCAAGACTTGTACACACTTCTGAATAGGTCAAAAACGGCAAACAGGTGTATGTTTTCAAAAAACTTTTGATAGTGTGTAAAAAATATATTTTATATCAGCTAAGTACTTTCAGCACATAACGTGCCATCATCAGAGCTTCCTAAAAGGACATATTTAAGATAAGATTTTTTTCATATAAAAAAATTAGTGAAAAACTTACGTCCTCTTAAAATACCTTCATAGAAGAGCAATTGCTTAACAACACAACAAAAAACATGAATACTGGGCAAAAGCCACAGATATAGGGTAATAACCCTTTACAGTGATTCTATTCAGTTTTCAATTTTGTCCAAATTTCGGTAATCTCGTCGGATAAGATTTCATCCCAAGGGACACTGAGCCCCCACAATCTTTATAGCAGACGTTTTGCAAGCAGAAGGTAGGGTGAAATAAATCGAGAGGATCAAAAATCCTACTAATTTCAGACAAAATGTGTCTCTTAGTACAAGAGCGATCAAAAAGGACATAGGAATAGGAAAATATGTCTGATGAAGGATCCCATTTTAATCCCAAAAGTTTGATGAATGAAGGTTCATCCAAAACTATAAGATAAGTTCTGACAATCGGAAGCAGAAATATGAGTAATTAGATCAAGGTGATTACTAGCCCATTTTTCAAGATAAAAACCTCCTCTTTTCACAACTGCGATTAAATCAGATTGAAAAGTCAAAGCTGAGTTTATATCATTAGCTCCCAGTAAACCATCGTCCATATAAAATTGAGTTCTTAATGCTTTAGCTACATGAGGAAAATTATGTTCTTCAGAAGCTGCGAGTTCATACAAGGTACGTAGTGCCAAAAATGGTAAAGAAGATATACCATATTATATCACAGCGCGTAAATGATACTCCTGAAGAGGTTCGGATAAGGAGAAACGCCATAGAATGCGTTGATAGTCCCAATAGTCTGATATTACATTAATTTGCGTGTACATTTACTTAATGTCACAAAAAAAGACATAGGCATGAAATCGAAATCTAAGTAAAAGACTAGCAATGTCCTAATGAAGTTTGGGACCTACAAGTAAGGTGTCATTTAGAGATACACCATTTATGTCACGCAAATTTGCATTAAAGACTACCCTTATTTTAGAGACAATCTCAGATTCGGAAATTTGTTCCTTAAATATAGCATGATGGGCTATAGCTATATAATAGGCCGAAGGAGAATGGTTATGCTCTGTAGGAACGAGATACATATGACCCTTATCTAAATAATCTTGCATAAAATCACAATATTTTGTGCGTAAATCAGGATTTTTTCTAAAACGATTTTCAAACATCGAAAAACGTCGATAGGCTTGAATAAGTATCAAGAAATTTAGGTTTTCTTGACGAAAAGGTAGCGGGACAAAAAATCGACCTGTAGAATCTCTGAGAGTTAAAGACTTATAAATTTATTTTGAGACATATGACAATAAACAAGAGTATTTATAGAAGAATCATTAGGGAGACAATTTACTTTACCTTGAAGAATGTATCCAAAAACAGTTTCTAATGCCACTGGTTGATTTGGATTTCCAAAAATTCTACCCGATTTTACAATAAACGTAGTGAGTTCTGCACCAACTAACATGTCTATAGGACCAGGTATGTGGAACTTAGGATCTGCAAATTTTAAAGTTTGAAGATGTGTCAACTCAAAAGGATTAATTAGGAATTTTTGCTGATTTGAACATACTTTAGGAAGAACAATGGCTTCAAATGAAAATGTTGTATCGATTTGTCCACACGGTTTCATTGTGCACTGCACTATACCACTATTTGCAGCCAATGATATCCCATTGAGACCTTCAACAGAAATCGAAAAATTTCTTTTTGAAAGTCGTAAGACGTTGAACACAAGATTCAGAAATAAAATTTGCCATAGAACCTGTATTTAATAGTTGATTGAAGAAGTGATAAGGTGCGTATTGTGGTAAAGTTACCTCGAATATTATTTAGTTCAGATTCACAGATTGACAATAAAATAGTTGATTGAAGAAGTGATAAGGTGCCTGTAATACAGTCAGAGTTGATGTAAGTATTTACAAGGGTATTGGTAATCGAAGAACTAGTAGACGGGTTGCAACCAACTGAACGTTTGAATTCTGCTCAGAGTATGGTTTGATTTTTTATCAAAGTGCAATGTAGTATGATGGGGGAATTTGCAAACACGACATTTATGAGATGACCCACAATTCCTCATAGAGTGTGGCAAAACTAAACAATTAACGCAAAGCCTGTGTTGTTTAGAAATAGAAAACCTCTCTTAAGGGGATCTAGAAAGAAATATTCCACACTTATATAAGGCATGAGGCGAAGAACATAAGATTCACTTAGACTGCTCAACTGAAATTGGGCTGGATTCCACCAGAAAACTAGATACGTGTTTTTTATTGTTCACCTTTGGATTGTGAGATGACGAAGCAGTATACTGAACAGACTCCAGTGCGATGAATTGCCTATCTAAAAACGACATTTATTGCCTATATGTTGGCAATTCCTGGCTAAGGCTATGTTCCAGTTCAAAATTGGTTCTGGTTTTTTAGTCTAATTTATTAAGGAGCATGTTAACCTTCCGATGACCAACCTTTTTTTGTTACACGGATAACCAAGGGGGGAAAATGACCCCAGGTCAAAAATGTCAAAAAAGATAATTTACAAAAAAATTAAGCTTTTTTTATGGCATGGACTTAATGTCATTCAGCCAGTCACAACCATGAGTATTAGTGTCATGTGTAGTGTGTATGTTGAGTAAGTGTCTTGTTACTTGCAAAATCGACGTTATTAGCGTAAAACTACTTGGAATTACACATAATAGACGGTATTTTACTAAACATCAACTTCAGAATATATTATTTTTTATTCGTAAAATATAGGGATTTTTTTTATTTCAAAATATGAGGATATCTAGAATGATATTAAAGTCAAATAAAACAAATGAGTTAAAAATTGAAAATACTTTTGAATTTATTAAAGAAAAACATACGCTGGGGTCACAATTTCCCCCGCTTGGTCATCCGAAGGTTAGGTACCAAAAAATCCCAATAATCTACACAGGCAACTTCATTACCATGAGAGCAGCAACATTTTCCGAAAAGATACTAATAATTTTCTTAGTTCAAAAGAATTTGCCTTTGAAATTGAGGGAGCATTAAAAATTTCATTATAAGTGGCTAGCTAAGATACGTTTATTTTGATATCTTTTTTCCAGCTTTTCGTATGCTACAGTATAATTGCCCTCAGTAAGAGGAATGCCTTTGATCAAAGCTAGGGGTTCATTGCCCAAAGAAGTAAGAAGGTACTGAAACTGTTCAACATTAGATATGTCAGGATTGTTGTTAATTAGACTGTTAAATATATCATAAAAAGTAGGAAAATCCTTATAAGAGTCTTCGAAACGAGGCAAGGAAAGTCTTTGTTTGAATTTCAAATGAGACAGTCGATATTACCAGTCTGCTGATCTTTAGTTAAATATAAATACAAAAATAAAAATCCAGTTTTTGTGGTGAAACAAATTAAACGATTGTTAATGGGACCCAAAAAACGAAAATGGATTCCGCTTCGACGGCGATAAATCAGAATATTCTGCAATCTAACGAACCTATGCAATGCGACGCAATGGGTAGTAGCCAGCAGCCAGTGGCGTACGCTCCAAAATACCAAATGTGCACTGATCAACAATTACAAGGTAATATGCAAATTTCTCAAAGCACATCTTACTCTCAACCCTAAAAGCAACCCCAATATACTAAACCACCTTCCACTTCATTAAATCAAACCGAATGGAAAACAGTCGAAAACTCCAACAAAAGACATCGAACTAGTCCAGACAAAAGAATTGTAAAGCAAACAAAAATAAACGATTACTGGCTGAACTCGCCGACTACCACTTCTAACAGATTCGAGGCACTAAATAGCGAGTCAAAAGATGATGAAATAAATGACAGTGAAAGCACAAGTGAAAAAGAGAAAATAACCAAAGCGCCTCCAATATTTATTAAGGGGGTTAAACACATACCCCCACTTATCGAATTACTAAACAAAATTGCTGAAAATAATTACGAATTAAAAGTTCTTAGCTCCGATCAAGTTCAGCCAAAATCTGCTGACTACTATAGTACAATAACAAAAGCACTATCGGAAAACGAGTTTCATACTTATCAAATAAAAAACTAGCGCAGTTTCAGGGTTGTTCTTAAGAACATGCATTACTCGATGGACAAAAAACTTATTAAAAAGGAAATAGAAGAGAAAGGCCACACTGTTAGAAACATTTGGAACATCAAACACCCTAAAACTAAAGATCAGCTATAACTATTTTTCTTCGACCTGGAACCTTCTGATAATAATAGAAATATATATGACATTGAGTTCCTATTAAACCATAAGATTAAAATTGAACCACCGTACCAAAAAAGAGAGATACCACAATGCTCTAGATGTCAACGATACGGACATACCAAGTCATACTGCCACCTTAGACCACGATGTGTAAAGTGCACAGGGGATCATGCAACAGAGCAATGCACTAATAAAGAAAGAAGTGCCAACGTCAAATGTGTACTCTGCGAGGGAGACCACCCAGCAAACTACAAAGGTTGCAGGGTATACAAGGAGCTACAAACGAAAAAATTCCCAACGATTAGACCCAGGCCTAGCATGCCAATTAATCATGCACATGTCCAAACAGGAGTTACCTACGCCCAAATCGTTAATAACTCACAACAAATTATGAATAGTAATACAAACCAAACAGAAGTAACTACTACCAATACTCCCGCCTCAAATGACATGGCTGAACTAAAGAATATGTTAAAAGTCCTGATGGAACAAATGGGTACACTGTTAAATCTTCTCACCACCGTCGTCACTAAACTAACAAAATGATCAAATTCTTAAATATAGCTATTTGGAATGCCAACGGGCTAACAAATCATGCTCAAGAGGTTAAAGCTTTTATACTAATACACAACATCGACATAATGTTAATATCTGAAACACACTTTACAAATAGAAGCTATCTGAGAATTCCCAACTATGCAATATATAACACCAAACATCCAGATGGCACTGCACATGGAGGAACTGCAATCATAATTCGTCATTGATAAAACACCACGAGTTAAATAAGTTTAAACGAGACTATATACAAGCAACAATTATTAGCATAGAAGACTGGAACGGTCCCTTAACAGTAACTGCAATATATAGTCCACCACGACATACTATAGCCAAAAATCAATACCAAGAATTCTTCAACACACTTGGAAACAGGTTTCTAGCAGGCGGCGATTATAACGCAAAACACACTCATTGGGAATCCAGGCTAATAACCCCGAAAGGTAGGCAATTATACATGGCAATGGAAACCAACAACCTTAAATACATATCTACTGGCGAACCCACATACTGGTCCAAGACACAAACAAAATTCCAGATTTGGTTGATTTCTGTGTGACGAAAGGAATACCACTTGAATCCCAGACAGCACAATCTTGTTTCGATCTTTCATCCGACCACTCTCCTGTCTTGGTCATGATATCCACAAATATCCTCGAAACAGAACCTCCACCATATCTAAGTAGTAAATATACCAATTGGATTAAATTCCGGGCTATCCTTGATAAGAGACTGGACCTAAACATCCCACTAAAATCGGATGGCGAAATTGACGAAGCAGTAAATCAATTAAATAGGATAATTCAGGAAGCTAGCTGACAGTCAACACCTACACAAGCAAGAACAATCATACACAAAGATTTACCCAACGAAATAAAAGAAAAAATCGCAGAAAAAAGAAGACTAAGGAAAGTATGGCAAAGAACCCGCGCACCCCAGGATAAAAATAGATTAAACCAATTTATTTATTTAGCGTATGGCTTAAGTATATCACAGAATATATTTAGATTTATGCATTATACAATGCATCACAAACAGATGTCCAATTTTTTTATATATTCGATTGACCCTTCGGTTGCCATTACAAAGTCTATAGGGTCGCCTGTGTATGCTCTGCGTGGGCAGTCCTGAACAATGTGACTGATCGTCTGTCTTGCAGCGCCGCAGTCACAAGAAGGCGAGGGGAGCTTACCCCATCTGTGGAGGGAGTCGGCGCATCTTCCACAGTTTGTTCGAATTCGATTAAGGGCTGCCCAAATCTTACGGGGACGTTCAAATTCGCCAGGTTTCCCTATGATGTCCGGTAGATTATGGTAATGCGGATCTGTCCTACTTTCCCAATCTTCTCTCCATCGGGTATTTAAGTCAAAGTTGGATTGCTGCAGCGCTTGAGCAGATTGTAGAGGGGGTAACCTGGATCGGAGACGGTTTCCAAGAATATCGGGGATGTCGTTGTGGACTAGAAGCTGGTGACTGTCCATTATTTTGTTATATTCTTTAACCAATGCATGTTCGCGGCGTAGGTTGGGTGGTGCTATATTACTAAGGGTAGGTAGCCACATTGTAGGGGTGGGCTTAATTGTGCCTGTTATCATACGCATAGTACGGTTTAGTTGGGTGTCGACCAGGTGGGTATGCCTGCTATTTAGCCACACTGGAGCACAGTATTCTGCCACCGGATATGTCAGGCCAAGAGCAGAGGATCTTAATGTTGATGCTGTGGACCCCCATGTAGTGCCGCAGAGTTTCTGTATTATATTGTTGCGTGTTTTCAATTTTGCTGCTGTTTTCGTCAGGTGTTCTCTGAATGTGAGCGTTCTGTCTAGAGTAACCCCAAGGTATTTCGGGTATTTATTGTGTTTTAACAGCTTGTTATTAAAATACACTCGCAATTCTCTGTTTGCCAACTTGTTGTTTAGATGAAAAGCTGATACTTCAGTTTTTGTAGTACTTGGCTGTAGTCTCCATTTCTTAAGGTATTCGCTGAGGATGGATAAGTCATTCGTGAGAGTGATTTCTGTAGTTTCTAAAGATTGGTGGCTTGTTGCAAGGGTCCAGTCGTCAGCATATCCAAACTTCCGAGATTCGGTTTCAGGCATGTCAGCAATATAGAGGCTGAAAAGTAAAGGGGCAAGGACAGAACCCTGTGGAAGACCATTGTTAAGTTTCATCTGTCTACTCGCCTCCTTTCCCATTATAACCTGGAAGGCTCTGTTGGTCAGCATGTTGTCAATGAGGTTAATTATCTTTCTGCAGGGGATAATGCGGGCCAGTTTATATATTAATCCCTGTCTCCAAACAGTATCATATGCTGCTGTTAGATCTATAAATACTGTTGCTGTCTTTTGTTTCTTTTGAAAACTAGCTTCTATAAAAGTTGTTAATGACAGCACTTGGTCCGTACAGCTTCGATGAGGGCGGAAGCCAGCTTGTTCAATGGGGACATTTTCTAGTATCCTGTGACTAATTCTGTTGAGGAGAAGCTTTTCTAATAGTTTATATACCATGCTGAGTAGAGCTATGGGGCGGTAGTTTTCTGGCTTATCGTTTGATTTGCCCGGTTTCGGAATTGCAATTATCTTTGTTCGCTTAAGTGAGAAAGGAACGTTACCTGACTGAAGTATATCATTAAAGAACATTGCAAGCCACTGTTTCGTGTATGCACCACTGTGTATCAAGAACTCTGGGTGGATACCATCAAAGCCAGGTGCTTTACCTGATTTCATTTCTTTCAGCGCATGTGTGATTTCAGAAATAAGTATTCTTGCTGAATATTCGGAGTTCGTTCTGTTCATTTGTTTTAATGCCCTTAAGTCTCTTTTCACGTTGGTAGTATGTGTTCGATCTCGTGGAGCTCTGGATAGAGATACTATATGGGAGGCAACCTTGTTAGGAGACATTTTAGACTCTCTGGATTCTAGCTGGTTAGCTCCTCCAATTTTCCGCAACAAGGACCATGCCTGCCGGCTTGATTTTTTGAAGTCAAGGTTTTCGACAATCTTTATCCATTTTTGGCGTCTAGCTGTATCGATGTTGTGTAAAAGCTCATCGGCTATTTCTCGGTCACCACTTTCGAGAAACTTCGTGTATAAGTCTTCACATGTTTCAGTCCATCCAGGCACATATTCTTTGCGATACCCCCTAGGGATGGTTTTCTTGGCAGTGCTTATTACTGCGCCTACAAACCTCTCACAATGTTTGCTGGTTGGAGTGACCCAGCTCAAGGTCCGGTCTAGTTGTTCAGAGAACTTCTTCCAGTTTGCTTTTCTAAGATTCCACCTGGGTCGAGGATATGATCTAATTATTGGAATTTATATTCCGATGGTGATAAGCACCGGACGATGTTGAGTATGTGGGAAGTCTGCAAGGACACTTCTCGCAGTTGTTAGTGGTCTGTCATTGGTATCTTTTGAGACAAAACATAGGTCTGGGTTATATTCTTTTCTCCATGCAGCTGATTTAAATGTTCCTCTGTCTTTGGCATCAAAAACTAGGTATGTGTTTTGCTCTTCGGACCATTCTACTAGTGCCTCCCCATTTTCATCATTCGTGGTGTACTTCCACATTTCGTGGTGGCTGTTGAAGTCGCCGATGTATATAGTAGGATGTGGATGAGTCTTTAGCACTTCTGGGTTCCATGTAGTGGCTGGAGGTTTGTATATGTTAACTACGGTAATATCTCCAATCTTGGTGACTACTTCATGTATATTATTTTCATTGGAAGCAGAAAGTAGGAAACCATTTTCTATATTGCAGCGAATGTAGGTTGCGACGCCGTAATGTTTATCATAGGTGGCTCCCAGTAAATCGTAGCCAGGTATCTTTCCCCTTAAATCAAGCTGGACTTTGTCTTCAGTATGGGTCTCTTGTATGGCAACCAGGTCAATGTCGTTATCGTGTAGGATTTTTTGCAACACTTGGCATTTTGCCTGGCTTATGCCCTCGATGTTAAGGTGACAGACTCGGATACACGGTCCGAGCTCTCTAGTCAGTTGGTTCTGAGAAGAACCTTTATTTGTTCCCATCGTATGTTTACGTATAGATAAGATTTCTGTTTGTGATCTGTGATGTTGGCAGGATATTGTTTTTTGTTTTTCGTTCGTCTGCCGCCAAATTTTTGCTAGTTCATTTAGCGTTACCCAGGGTGCACCACATGGAGGCGAACTAGCATTACACCCCGATTAAACCAAGCTACAGCGCGACTAAAAACTGTGTTAAACAACAATAAAACCAACGACATAAAAACGATATCTACAAAATCTATCTGCTACGGAAACCTCCGAATACTCTCTATGGAAGGCAACACGAAAAATTAATAGACCAAAACTCTCTAATCCCCCTATCCGGACCAGTAACGGACGATGGGCTAAAAGTAACAACGAAAAAGCTACAGTCTTTGCCAAATACCTGGAGGAAGTGTTCCAACCACATGCCCAAAACAACAACTCTGATGCAGAAGATAATATTCAATTGTATTTAGAATATCCATACCAACTAGAAGCACCGTTGGAGAAATTCACAGCCAAACAAGTTTTCAACAAAATCGAAACAGATATGAGTCCGAAAAAGTCCCCAGGGTTCGACTTAATCACTGCAAGAGTTTTAAAAGAACTTCCCAAAAAAGGCGTGCAATATTTGACACAGATTTTTAACGCAATCTTAACCCTGGAAGATCACACCTATTTTTTTTACATAAACCTCACACATGGGTGTCAGATACCCAATGATTTTTTGTGAAGAAATAAAAAAAAAGTAAATATTTTATGATTTCCAGAGACTCTCCAATCACTATTGAATACATACGAATAATTAAATCAATAATTTTATTTTCTCTCTCTTAATTGTCGTAACACAAAAGAACAAAATATTAAAAATACCTAAAAATAATTAAAAAACATTTTCTAAAAAACCGGAAACATAATGCAAATATTTTAATTTAATTTAACAACAAAATGGTCTTTCTAACTAAAATATAACACCCTTTGATTATAGAACTCATATTCATTCTTAGCCGGGTATTTCAGTTTCACTCATTTTAGTAACTACACTCATAAGACAGTGTGGCTCTATGATCCATGCATTGTGCTTTATAGCAAGCCGAGCATGCACGCTTTGCTTTTCCATCTTTGCCTTTGCAGAAATAACACCTAGTTTTCTTTACAAATTTCTGGAATGTTGTGTTGTTAGGTCATTAACTTGAACGCACACTTGATCGCAAACCTCACACATGGGTGCTACATAGCCTAGCCTGTATTCAATAAATTCTCGTGATTGGAAATATTGCTCAAATGAGACCGCAACTACACACCCGTCCTTGGCAGACTAGAGACTGAATTTACATAAAGCAGCATAACCATTGAAATGCAGCTGCGCAAGCTACATGCAGTTTAGTGTCGCGATGGGTATCTCACACCCAAGTGTGAGCTTCCATGGTTAAGAACTGGTTACTATCCCCTTTTGTGGAACGTGGCAGAAATCATCTTAATACCCAAATCAGGCAAGCCTGTAGAAGAAGTTAAGTCCTATAGACCTATCAGTCTACTTTCAGTGATGTCAAAGGTTTTTGAAAACTCTTACTAGACAGATTACAGCCAATCCTCGTGGAAAAGCAGCTAATACCCAACCACCAGTTTGGATTTAGACAACAACATGCTACCACCGAGCAAATTCATCGAGTCTGCAATTCCATAAACAAAGCCTTAGAAGAGAAGCAATACTGCTCTGCAGCCTTTTTGGATGTCTCGCAGGCTTTTGATAAAGTCTGGCACACTGGCTTGCTATACAAAATGAGAAAAGTCCTTCCTCTCAACTACTTTCTAATCCTCAAGTCCTATCTCTCCGACCGCCATTTCCTTGTAAAAGTTAAATATCGGTGCACTAACTTATATCCAATCAAAGCTGGAGTACCTCAGGGTAGTGTCCTTGGACCAGTTCTCTACCTACTCTACACAGCAGATCTTCCTATAAGCCAAAACATCATCACAGCCACATATGCAGATGACACAGCAATCATTGCAGCTCACTCAAACCCGTACATCGCCACGCAACCGCTCCAGACAAATCTCGACAGTATAAATATCTGGTTACAAACATGGCGAATTAAAGTAAACGAAAGCAAGTCAGTACGAAAAGTCAGTCAATCGAAAAGATACGTGCCCAACCGTCTCATTAAATAATCAAGTACTACAACAAAAGGATGATGTAAAATACCTAGGTATGCATTTGGACCGCAGATTAACGTGGAAGAAACACATATTCACGAAAAGAAAACAGTTGGGTCTGAAACTCAATAAAATGTACTGGCTGATAGGGAAAAGGTCACAACTGAGTTTGTACAACAAAATTTTAGTATACAAGGCAGTGATTAAGCCAATATGGAGCTATGGTATCCAACTGTGGCGATCTGCGTCGAGATCCAATATCGACATCCTGGAGAGATTCCAATCGAAAACCTTGCGCATTATCACAAATGCACCGTGGTACATGCCCAATGAACACATTAATCGTGATCTCCAAATGAAGACTGTCAAGAAGAAATTGCCAGTTACGCCCAAAAATACGACATCCGACTACAAAACCACCCCAACAGGCTAGCGAAGAACCTAATGAGACCCCAGCCAAACAGAAGGCTAAAGCGCCACACTCCAAGCGATCTACGAACAAGATTTTAAATTTTAAATTTTCAAAAATATTTTATTTATTAGAGTTTTATTTATAGGGTTTTATTTATTAGTCACAAATAATTTTGTTAAGTACTAAAATTATGATTTCATAGGTTATTGTCACTGGACAGTCTCCTGCAAGTCTCTTTTAATTGTTAAACAATTTACTTATTGTAATCATTATTACAGATTGTAAATAAAAGGGATGTTAAAAAAAATAGACGGTATTTTACTAAACATCAACTTCAGAATATATTTTTTATTCGTAAAATATAGGGATTTTTTTTTATTTCAAAATATGAGGATATCTAGAATGATATTAAAGTCAAATAAAACAAATGAGTTAAAAATTGAAAATACTTTTGAATTTATTAAAGAAAAACATACGCTGGGGTCACAATTTCCCCCGCTTGGTCATCCGAAGGTTAGGTACCAAAAAATCCCAATAATCTACAGGCAACTTCATTACCATGAGAGCAGCAACATTTTCCGAAAAGATACTAATAATTTTCTTAGTTCAAAAGAATTTGCCTTTGAAATTGAGGGAGCATTAAAAATTTCATTATAAGTGGCTAGCTAAGATACGTTTATTTTGATATTTTTTCCAGCTTTTCGTATGCTACAGTATAATTGCCCTCAGTAAGAGGAATGCCTTTGATCAAAGCTAGGGGTTCATTACCCAAAGAAGTAAGAAGGTACTGAAACTTTTCAACATTAGATATGTCAGGATTATTGTTAATTAGACTGTTAAGAGGATCGGTACGTATTTTAGACTGCAATGCTATTCAAATGGGGATTCATTTTTTTTCGAATCCTGAGAAAACTAATAAGTATTTTTGAAAAATTTAAACGCAGAATGAAAGATTACGTTATTAGCGAGGGCCGAAAGTCCCTGAGAACTTCTATAATGTTTATTTTAATAAGTTACAGGGGTGAAAAACTAAGAGAATATTTAGTGTGATTTTTAATTTCAAATATCTCATTCAAAATAAACTTTTTATTTATTCTAAGGGACTTTCTGCCCTCGGTAATAATTTAGTCTTTCATTCTGCGTTTAAATTTTTCCAAAATATTTATTGGTTTTTTCAGGATTCGAAAAAAAAAATGAAACACAATGCCGTGGTAATATTTTCCAAATCTATCTTTGTCTTACAACGCACTCAGCCGAATATAATCTTGTCAGCATATATTGTCAGTCAGACACTGACAATCAATGACAATTTTAAATATTTGACATTGCATCGGGAATATTTTGAGTCTTGATTAAATGTTATTGATATATAGTGTATTTGATAAATAATTGATTTAAGACGTGAACTTAATAAAAAGTTATTTATTGTGTATTATTTGTGGAATATCCAAGCAAAGAATACATCAGGATAATATATTCTGTGATTAAATAAATATTAAAGATGTTCAAAATTGTAAGCGTTCCATAACAATATATTATTAAAAAATCACTTTAACACTTTTCCTCTTTTCTCGATTGAGTATTAGTTTTTGTTGTACAAATAAATTATTACAATCACTGAATACATAGTTAGTGAAAAAATTATCACATTTATTAACTGAATTAATAATTTGCAATTATAAAAATAACAGTTATCCAAGAACATTTAAAACCCATCTCTTTAAATTAATGATGACATTTTCAAGTAGAATGACATTTTAGTAATGTTTACATATCCATACCAGTGTGAATTTTACTACACGTAATTTGCCGTGTAAAGACATAAAAAGTAGGGATACACGTAAAATATTTGCGAATTATGTACCCATAGCCTTAAATATATCATAAAAAGTAGGAAAATTCTTATAAGAGCCTTCGAAACGAGGCAAGGAAAGCTTTGGAAGGTTTACGATACTTCTACGGTTAAAATAATTAGAATTATCTACAGTAGACATGTTTGCCGATTGAGAAGATGAGTCATTCAACAAAAAATCATGTTTTAGTTATAAAAATTCACAAAAGGCTTTATCAGAATTTAATCTCATCTCATCATAGGAAGAAAATTCATCATCATTGATAATGAAATAACAGTATTATGATTACTTTGAAATTCATTGTAAGTGCCATCAATAGCATTGGCTCTAGCAAGAAATGCAGGCTTTAAAGACTCATCATTCGAAACCATAAGACCACATTCATAAGCTTCCTGTAAACGTTTAAAAGCGGTAGTTCGCTTTAAATTGGCTTTTGTTAATTTATCAGATATTTTATGAAGTTATTTTAATAAAATTTACTTAAATGTGATTGATTTGTATTATAAATAGCGAATAAAAAATAAAAAACCAAAGACACAAGTGGTTGAAATAATAAACGTCATTTAAATAATAATTGTTTTGTTATAATTAAGTGAATAACAGCAAGTAACTTTATTTATCAAAATCAAAATAAAAGTAAACAAGAAAACCTAATTAACGTGAACCCATCAAATTAACCGATAATAATAGTTAGCGACAGATTTAGGAAAGCAAAGAGAGACAGACCGCCGCATACGGTTAAATTTCTCGCTTCGAAAATATATATGAGAATTTACGTTCCACAATCGAATGGCTATCGTATAGTCCAGTTTTTAAAAGTTACAAAAAAGTGACTGATAATAAATAATATAATGGTTGTCGTCAAAAATGCATGAAAAACTGCAGAAAATATGAAAACTAACTTGAGAAAAAAAAATTGATTTTAAAATAATATGGTTCCACAAGCTATGCGCAAAATCGCTTACCTCGAAATTGGTGTTCTTTAGGATTTGGTAAACTTGCATACCCAAGGGTGACTACTTAATTCATCATGCTCCTTTTTAATGGACTCCTTCCATGGAATTCGCGATGCACGTGGGACGGTACCGTCAAAAATCACGAAAGTTTCGGAATTCGGAGTTGTTTCACGGTTGAAGCCCGGAAGTGAAGTCGTACCTTCTGTTCTAAAGGTACTCAACGAAGCATGTCCATTTGTATATGATGCGCAAAGCGATTTTGATGCTTGTGGATGCGAAAGAAATTATGTTGAGCATTTATTTAAATTTGAAGACACACAAGGTTATTCTGCATCATTTTTACAGGGGGCAGATAAAAGTAACTAAATATAATTACTTGACTCTATAATGACTTGCAGGATTATTACTTTCGAGTACTTTTGTACATATTTGCAGCGGCATAAAACTTTTGATTTACTTTCCCTTTCCATTTTCCTTGTTCGCCTTCTTTTTGCTCTGACGTTGTGTACATATTATTTGCAAAATTTTTAATTTTTTAATGTGTACTTAATAACTATAAAATTATATTAAGTAGTATAACTCACGCCATTTACTTGGTGTCTGTTTCTGTTTTTGTTTTGTTTGTAGTTTTTTATTATTTTTTGCTTTTTATTGTATTTTTTTTTTATTTTGTATAAGCTTTGTCCACAAATTGGTAAAATTTTTTGACAATAAAGCATACCTTACTTACTTACTTACTTACTTACTTACTTACTAATTATTAAATTATCTAAAACTTATTCTATCCGAAAGAAATTAAATATTAGAACGATAGTCAATATAAAATAAAGAAATAAGGATTCTCGAACACACTGATAGCCCTAAATATCTTGGAGTCATACTAGACCGGTCATTAACATATAAATTCCACTGTCAGAGTACAAGACAAAAGGTTACTTCTCCGGAAAGTTGAAGGGAGCAAATGGGGTGCAAACCTACAGGTCTTAAAATAAACAGCTGAGGACTTATGTTTCTAAGCAGGGGAATATGTTTGTCCCGTCTGGAGTAGACCTAGACACGCCCAACAAGTTACCACGGCATTATATGAAAAATGTAGGATAACTTCCGGCTATATGAAATATACGCCTTTATCTCTACTGTACTCCACTTTGTGGATATGGGGAAATACAGAATGTGGAGCACTTGAGACTATGCAGACTTTAGCATCGCAGTGCACCCTCGATGATTTATGACTCGCAGAAAAACTGTAGTCGGATCCAGACTTGAAAAAGTAAAGTAAGTTAGCACAATGTAGGAGATTGGGTAAAGTAGGGCAACCAGAGTCTGTGGTGGAATAGCGTATTCCTAGAGAAGGAATTTGGTCATCTTGGAGATAATGGCTTCCATAAATTTGCTAACCACTGGCAGCAAGCTAATTGAACAATAATTGCGGGGGTCGAGTTTGTTGCCTTTGCCATTTTTAATTATTCAGAAAATGTAATGTGTAATGTCCATGCACTTGGAAGCACAAAAACGTGCATGTAGATATTGGCAAAGAAAAGAAAATTATGAAAAAATAATGCAATTAATGGGAATAGAAATCAGAACAAAAAGACAATTAAAAGAAATATTAAATAGAAAATGGCAAAACGAATGGAATAATTCACCTAAAGCAAGACGTCTCTATAATTTCATTCCAAATTTAAATAATATACCAAATTATTTTAACCCAAAAAAAGGATTAATACATTTTCTTACAGGGCACGGTCCGTACCCTACATACCTACATAGATTTAACTTAAAAGACAATGAATATTGTGAATGTGGAGAAATAGGCACACCAGAACACATAGTATTTATTTGCGAAAGACAAACAAATACACAAGAACTACAAAGAATGAGAAGAGACCTTCTTGGCATAAATATAGAAAATATAATACAAAATGAAGAATTATTTAATACATTAAACAATTTAGCGGACATAATATCAAAGAAACAATTAGAATTATATAATATTAGACGAAGAAGAAATCAAGTAAATAATATCCAACCTCTTTGAATTTAAATAAGAAATTATACAAAAAAAAAAATTAAAATTACCTATAAAAATATAAAATAAAATATTGGAATAATTAAATAAATATTTATATAATAAAAAATTAAAAATTAATATCAAATATAAAATAAAATAAATCAAAAATAAAAAAAATTATTAATCAAACAAAAAAAAAATAAACTAAAAGCCTGAAATTTTAAAACTCAATGGTCTGAGGCTCACCGAAATACCATTAAGAATATCATAAAGTCGATTAGACCTGCACTTAAAATTATTCGTGACTATTTTTAGATGAAGAATGCTGGCATTTCTCATCTGAGAATGAGAAATGGGAGCACTTTTATAAAAATTATATGTTCAAAAAAAAAAAAAATTAATAATTTATATTTTGTTTATTGGTTTTTGTTTATTTGTTATTATTTGTTCATTAGAATTATTTATTAGAATTGTTTACAATTTGTAGTTTTCATAATTAGTAGTAGATTAGGGCTATTGTTAATTAGTTAAATATAGAAAATTCTTAAAATAATAATAATGTAAAGATAAACTACTGTAATCCCATCAGGAAACGACCTGGATTAGTCACAAGAGGCCAGGTCATTTGTATAGTACTATAAATAAATAAATATTCAGAAAATATTTATATATAGAATAAGTCACATAAAAACGGGACATACGCAGTAAATGCAACGTAACTGAACTATATTTGAAATAGTCGACCAATATAAAAGTTCGACACACATAAATCAGAGCAACATTAAGATCGGCATGTATAAAATATTGTTCAACTACCTCTCTCATTTTACGAGCGAACCGCGATCGGTTACACTCGGCTAGGCTCGCTTGTAAAAGGAGACAGATAGTTGAACAACATTTTATACATGCCGATCTTAACGTTGCTATGGACCACCTTATTTGGATAATTGGGTCAAATTAGGGATTGTTTAATGCATAATAACAAAAATTATGCCTATTCACTATTCTATTTTTGTGAAATGTCGCCCCATCTCCAAAAACCACATAATCGAAAAAAAAATAGGTCGCTATGCACTCCTTGGCGATACCATTAGATAATCTCCGAAAAGATAATCTCCGATGATAACAACTATCGACGTCCAATTCTTAATGTCATTGTATGTGGTAGGGATATATTTTTGAAGTTATACTTCTTTAGGCGCGATTGAGATTGAGGGTGAATTTATATTGATCTGCGCGCATACGCACACCGACAGTTTGGTATTAGTCTTTATAAGGGCTCTGATTGGGTGTTGAAATGATCTGTCAATAATTGTTCAATGTGGAGGTTATCGGTAAACAAAAATGTTGTATAATATATTAATTTTTATTGTTGTGAGGACAGAAATAAAATCCAATTTATAATTATAGTGACTTTTTAAATAGTTTTGAAAAGCCACAGGTACGTAATTCTAAATGTTTCAGTTGTATTCCAATAAAAAATTATCTTCATACCTATTTGGAAAATGTAAAAAAAATAATGTACTTACCTAGTACTTGCTATGCTATACCCCTAGTAGGCAATGCTTTAATTTACATAATCTGATTACGAACAAACTTTCTACAAATTTTCATCTAATGTATCGTTTTCTTACTCTATATATTGTTGTATTTTAATTCGACAAAAATCAAACTAATAAAAATTCATATAAACAGAATGTCAAAAAGTTGTTCAGTTTGTGTATATTCCCACATGACGTATACGCAAAGATGGTGCAGTTTGTGCAGTATTTAATTAAAATTTTTGGCAACAATTATTGTTCAGAAATCATTTGTGGCATTTTCAATGTGTTTGTGTGTGTTTTATTCTTTTATTTTTTTAATTTTTGGTATTGTTTTAATAAAAATTTTTGGAAAGTAGTAGAGAAACTGTTTAAAGTATATTGATTTCGTTGAAATCATATAATAGAAGTATAACTTCTTACGTGCGTACAAAGTACACACATTCTTTTTTGTTTAAGGAGGATTGTTTCGCTGAAGTTTGACTAATGTCATGACGTTAAATTTCACGAGTACTGATGTAAAGATATTCAGTAGTAGCTAAGAGTACCAACATTATGTTTTTTTTTTCACTTATAATAGTTTTTTTCTTCTTCAATTTTTTTTCATATTATGCAACTGATCCATTGTGAACAAAACGATTCATTCATTATTCAAAAATGTTTATGTTTGGCTTCCTCCGATCGGTATATTACTGTGGACCTATTCTGGATATAAGTAGTCAGTTTCTCAATCTTTCTCCTAATACCAATAAAAATTGGCAACACTGTTCCTAAAGTCTACTTAATACTAATTATTTTATCAAAAGTACTAGACATCATTTATTTATAGAAAACAATTAAAAAGCATCCATTTTTGAAATATTCTGTCCATTATATCGATTTAGGAAAACCCAAACTCGATTATGAAATAATTATATTTTGATTATGGAAAATATTCGTCATATGGAAAATATAACCAAATCCATTTAATAGATTTTACCATTTGATTCTTTTTTAATAACTACATTATTCCAGTTCGATTTTTTTGCACAAACTTACTCAAAAAGAGGTCGTTATAACGAATCCACAGGGTGTCAGGTGGTACCGTAATCGAAAAATTGTATAAACAATTTTTTTAAACAAATTCTCAAAAAAAAATTCACTTCGGACATTTTTTTTACATCATTAGTTTGGGTGATTCGGAGCAAAAGAGGTCTTTTGTGATTTTTCTGTAAAATTTATTGTTCTCGAGTTATACGCGATTTAAAATTTGAAAAATGCGAAAATGGCCATTTTCAAGGCTTAATAACTCAGTTAAAAATTATTATTATGAAAGTCAGAAAGTCACCAAATCAAATTTTAACGACCCCCTTACAAGGTACTGAAGAACTATTTGTCATTATTGTATTACTAAGCTGTTATTTTTTAATTATTAACAATGAGCGCTAGGAGCGTATTGAGGCGGCTGTCAATGTGAGTGCGACTGAGATGCATCATTGGACGGTCGGAATGGATGATCTTACTCGCACTCACATTGACGGTCGCGGCCGTCTCAATACGCTTTTAGCGCTCATTGTTGATAATTAAAAATAACAGCTTAGTAATAAAATAATGGCAAAAATTTCTTCAGGATCTTGTAAGGGGGGCTTTAAACTTTGATTAAGTGACTTTCTGACTTTCATAATAATAGTTTTTAATCGAGTTATTAAGCCTTAAAAATGGCCATTTCGCATTTTTCAAATTTTAATTCGCGTATAACTCAAAAACTATCAATTATAGAGAAAAATCACAAGAGACTTTTTTTGCTCCGAATGACCAAAATAATCTAAAAAAAATTGTCCGGAGTGAAATACTTAGTTATTTATAAAAAAGTTAGTGATTTATGCTTTTTGCGCACGCACGCGATGTTTAGAGCACGAGCGGACGAGTGCTATACAGCGCCCAAGTGCGCAAAAAGTACTTCACGCACAGTTTCATACAATATTTTATCTACCAAAAAACAAATAAAAAAACTGCAACTCTTCGTCACTGGAATACATTCCTATTTTAAAATTTTTTAGAACTTTGACATTTAAAAATTCAAACTTCTGTCAAACCACAAAACTGTCAAAACTTTTTTGTAATTTATTGCTCACTCACATGTCATCACCATGACAAGGCGAAAATTAAGGATATTTGATTATATGAAAGTGTGCTAAAAACAGTGCGAAAATGTAAATCCCATTTAAAATACATTATTACTTCAGGCACACTTTAAACCCTTCATGTACTGCTTATCTGTATTTACAATTTTCACACAATAAAAACTTATACGTAATATGAGGTAGTTGAAACGGTCAAAACAAAGAGACGCACATTCATCAAAAATGCACGTGAGATTATACTCGTATAAATTGTATACATAATCAACTTTTACTGCTCGTTTCAATTGGAGTTGACTCGAACTAGGAAAAGTCAACTCTAACTGAGAATCAACTTGAACTGTAACACAATGACATACATTTAAAATAGCAAGTCTCTCTCTCTCTCTCTCTCTCTCTCTCTCTCTCTCTCTCTCTCTCTGGTGTCTAGTCTCTTAACGGTGTCTAGTCGGACAAACTTTGATGTACGGGAATGCTGTAACAGGGGACGTTTTAATTGTGGAAAGTGATTTTTTTTGTGGAACGTGTTATCCGGACAAGCTTATGATTGTGAAAACTATCAGGTTGTTTTTAAGTTTATTCAATAGCCTAGCTTTATATAAAAAAACGTTTGTCCGACAAATATTTTGGGCATTTTAATAAGTGCGACACGTAGAATATGTCATACCCCAGATGTGGGTGAAAAAACGTGTTATAATTCAGGAAGTTTTGAAACCTATCAGGTGTAAAGGACAATGCCAGGAATAAATTTTACTAAAATGTAAATAAAAATTTTGTGCGTTTTTTTATTTATGACGTTTTTGATTTGTTTGCAATTTTTTAAGATTTCTAATTTAACTGCTTAGGATATTCATTTTAGAGAAAAACTTTTAAATAGAAAGTTGTAGTAAATTAAGAAACATACAATTTGAGCTATGGCAAGTTTAATTTCGTTAATTTGTTATTGCAAAACAGCCTGCGAAATATCCAAAATGGCCGTTTTTTGCAATTGCATTACTTATTGTAAAAATATAAATTCATAAATATTTAAGGCTTTAAAATGAAGACCTTTCAATAAGTATAAACAAAAAAAATTGAAAAGCCCGATTGGCGAACTTATTGCTTAGATATTATAAATTGTTTATCCTGAGAAGTCAAATGTCGAAGGCTATAACTTTTTGAAAAAAAAATCGTAGTTAATCCTAGATCCATTCTCCTTCTAAAGACTTATATTTTTATATTCTGATGTAAATAAATGCGTAAAACATTTTTCAACCTCTTATTTCGGGTTTGAAAATAAGGGAGCAAATTTCGTTATAAACATTTAGAACTGAAGCGGCCCTTATACATCCTATGAGTTTCTAACTTACAGATTATTGTTGCTGAAGACAAAACGAAGATTTAAAACAAAATAAAAGTTTTCTACGACCAACTGACGCCAAGATACTTTTTTTTGTTTTCTAAAACCGTAGTGACTTTATTTATAACAATTAAGAAATTACTTCACAGTCATTGACTAAGGAAATACTTATTTATCTTGAAATAAAAATTATTTTAAAAGAAAATTACATTTAATTATTAAAAATGATTTGTAAAGTGGAGTGGAGGTTTATTTTTCTTTACGATTGTGATTTATTGTGTCGGTTGCCCTTGTCCCGGTGATAGACTTACTAATTCTAAGCAGCCTTTGTTCTATATCATTTTATCACTAGGTTAATAGGCTTTCGAGTTATTTGCAAACTCGAAAAATATTGACTCAATGAAAAAACTCTATAGAACAAAAGTTACTTACAATTAGTCAATTTATCCATTTCCGGACTTACTTTGGTCGTATATTTTTTATTTTTCCGGACTTACCACCCACAGGGTAAAAGCACACATCAGCACAATATAACTTTGTTTCTTTGACTTGTTAGCTACGTGTATGCCAAATCTCACGTCAAACCAAGCGGTTCTTTAAAATTTAGAGGTTTTGCAATATTTTACCATTAAAGAACGTACTATGTGCCCATAATATTTGTGATTTTTTTATTGTACATTTTTCATATATTTGTAGGATGCATTTTGAATTTTTTATTGCTTCCAATACCATAGCTAAATAAACAAAACTACTCAAAAACACATAAAACTAATTGCAAAATACAAGATGTCCACAATAATTATAATGTAGGTAGCCATATAGTTTGCTGTAAAACCTGAAACCTAGTCAAACAGGCACAGGATAGGGATGAATTTAGAGAAGTCATCGCCATCTTCCATTAGACACGGACAGAAAAAAGTTCAGTGATGTTTCCTGTAAATGTTTTGGCTTGATTTTGATTATTCTCAAATCTCAGAATATTGGTGGATTTCCAATTCATTTTATTATTTCTGATAAATCATTTATATGTATGTTCTCTCTATTTCCCGTCTTGGGGCGTTTCAGGATCTTCCATCAAGTTTTGTTAACTGTTTTCTTCGATCTAATGGTTTTACTTGAAAATTAAATGAAATGAAAATTCCACAATGACAAGTCAATGGAAGTGATAAATCTCATGAGAATCGTAGAAAATGGCAAAAATCAGCAACGTTTATTTATTTAACAGCTTTGTCAAAATTTTGCGTCAAAATTCAAAAACGAATACGAAAGCTGCACTTTAATCCATTTTAAAGGTGAAGATTTTTGTTGATATAACTTTCTGATCAAAAGATATCGAGTTGATACAAATTATATTTAAAACATTTATTTCGCGAGCAAAACTCATTGTCAAAATCACCGTTCGCTTCAAGCGTTTTTCTGAGAGAATGGTTCATCCTACTCAAAAATTATCTTAGATACATTTCTTGTTTGAAACAGCAGTTTCTACAGCGTTAACATTTTTCTTCTTCTAAAGGTGCCTACCTTCTGGAGATGTTGGCGACCACATTGACCCATCTTAGAATGGGAGTATACTAGTTCTCTCCGGCGGTCAAATTTTAATACCCCACAGAAAAGGGGCATAGGTAAATTCGCTCCGGCCACTACTATCATTGTTTAAAAAGAATGAGTCATTTTTTAACAATGCATATAACACTACTTCTTACTTAAAAATATATTAAAATTATAAAGATAATATCACTAAAGTATTATGATGTTAGAGCTCATAGTTGCTGAAAAATAAACATTTTTGATGTTATTCAAATCAAACAAGTAGTGAAACAAGAAGTCAAACAAGTATTGACTTGGTTAAAAAACTCTATAGAACAAAAGTTACTTAGAAGTTGTCAATTTATCCATTTCTGGACTTATTTGAAACGTATCATTTTTCACCCTCGAGAAGGGGTGATTTATACCCTCAATTAAATGCAACCAACGGCACAAGTCCAACTTTGAAGTGGAGAATAGGTAGAATCTAAAACCAAATTTTCAAACAAATCCGTAGTAACGCCGAAAATTACACTCCAAAATGGTCCTTCATTGGGCTAAATTTAAATTATCTAATTTCACTGTCTCGTTATACAGTGATGAGCGCGCTAATAACCGGCATAATAACGCAAAACGATGGAAAACATATTAAGTTGTAAAATAAAAAGGGATGAAACTAATAGAGGTTGGAAATTTAGCGATAAGAACCTATAAATTTAGATTATATTGGTTGTTTCCCACCTTTAGCCGTATCACATGAGTATGTCAACTAAAACTGTCACTGTCACAGTGGTAGTTGCCAAACTCGTCCTATACGTCTAAAGCTGAGAAACAATCATTATAATGTAAATTTATAGGTTTCTATCGCTAAATTTCTCATCTCTACTAGTTTCACCCCTTTTATCTTACAACTTCATATGTTTTCCATCGTTTGCGTTACTTTGCCGGTTATTAGCGCGCTTATCGCTGTATTCATAAAAATATGTAACCACCTATAATTTTCCTGATATTAATTATACCAATTTTCCTGATATTAATTTTTCTAGAACTTAATAGATAAATACCTAATCCGCTTAACAATGGGAGCGAACTAGTATGTAATTAAGAGGGTTTTTTGACCTTGGGAGCGAACTAGTGTGCTCCGCTTAGAATAGAATAGAAATATGCTTTACTGTCATAAAAAATTGTACAATTTCATCGACAAAGCTTATAAAAAGTCAAGAAAACAAAACATTAACAATCCAATTTACTAAAATTACATAAATCGTCAATATTTACAATAATAATAATATCTAATAATGAAATTAAACAGAAATAATCAATTGCAAAATTTAAATAAATTGCAAATGCATAGTCTACCTAGTAATTAATAAGTTTAAAAGTTAAGCTGCTGCATATATGACACCCAAATATAGACAAAAAATAATAATAAAAATACTACTTGTGCAAAGGGTACTGTAATTTCTTAGTTGTAGATTAAGAAAATCTTCTACTGAATAATATGATCTTTCAGATAGGTAGGCTTTTGTCAGTTTACGGATTTTGGGGAAAAATGCTGCAGATTTCAGTTGTAGAGGGAGATGGTTGTAAAGTTTTTTTGCGGAATATAATATAAATTTCTTTACTAACTCAGAGGACGGGGTCGGCAAATAGACGTCAAACGTAGAATTCCTCGTGAAGTAGTCATGGTTAGGTCTTGGTGGAAAGACATGTAGATGTTTACGAAATAAGCAAACAGTTTCTAAAATATACAAAGATGGAAGGGTTAAAATTCCGTGATCTTTGAAGTAACTTCTGTAATGTGTTGTTCTTTTGAGGCCAAACAGATATCTTATTGCTCTTTTTTGTAATTTGAAAATAACATCGAAGTGGGCAGCTGTACCAGAACCCCAAAAAGGAAGACTATAACGAAGATGTGACTTGAACAAAGAAAAATATGATACTTTGGAAGATGCTAAATTGAGTTCATTCGAAACATATCTTATAGCATAGCAAGCTGAGGATAGTTTCTTCCTTAACAAATCGATATGGTGGGACCATTTAAGGTTGCTGTCTAAAAAAATACCAAGAAATTTTACAGAATCAACGGTACTGATCTGGCTGTTATTAAGAGGTAAGGGTTGAAGAGCTCCTTTATAAGACAATGCTACTGTTTTATCTACGTTAAACGAGAGTAAATTAGAGTCAGACCAGGTTTTTATTGTAAGTAGATCAGAAGTTATAGTAGCATGAAGAGTTACAATATTTGAGTTGCTCCAAGTGATACTGTTATCATCAGCAAAAAGAAAGATTTTTCCATCGATTTTTAAACTAGTGATGTCATTAATAAAGATAAGGAAAAGTAGAGGACCCAATACTGAACCTTGAGGTACCCCACATACAATGTTTTTGAGACTAGAGTCTGTATCATTTGCTCTAACCAGTTGTTTCCTGTCATCCAAGTAAGATTGGTAGACAAGGCGAAAACGGCGGGTTCGAAGGGAAAAATATTCCCATGAGATTTTTTTGTATAATCACATTCGTGAAACATCCCAGAATAAGGTTCAAGAAGTCGCCCACGTGAAAAGTGGGCCAATTTTTTTTAACAATTTTTTTTTAATCAAATTGCAAGAATCAATATTTTTGGCCCAAACAATTTTTTTTTAAATTTTTTGGACCATTTTGGACAAAAAAATCTCTTATAATTTTTCTCTAAAGTTGATCGTTTTCGACTTATAAGCAATTTAAAATTGAAAAAAACGAAAAATGGCGATTTTCAAGGCTTAATAACTCGGATAAAAGTTATTATTATGAAAGTCAATATATGACTAAATCAAAGATTAAAGCCCTCCCTACAAGATACTGAAGAAATTTTTGTCATTATTTTATTACTAAGCTGTTATTTTTAAGTAATATTAATTAGCGCCATGCACGTGTGCGGAGCTGTAAATGCTGAGTGCGAGAAAGAAGCCATACCAGCAGTCCAATAATAATTATGCATCTTACTCGCACTCACATTTACAGCAGCGTCAATACGATCTAACCACTCATTGTTATTAATTAAAAATAACAGCTGAGTAGTCAATTAATGACACAGATTTCTTCAGGATCATGGAACGGCGACTTTAAACTTTGATTTAGTCACTTTCTGACTTTCAAAATAATAATTTTGACTGATGATAATTTGAGTTATTAAGTCTTAAAAATGGCCATTTTCGCGTTTTTCAAATTTTAACTTGCTTATAACTCGAAAAAGATCAACTTTAGAGGAAAATTATAAGATAACTTTTTTGTTCAAAATCGTCCAAAAAACTTAAAAAAAATAGTCCGGGCCAAAAATATTGATTTTTGCAATATGATTAAAAAAAAATGTTAAAAAAAAATTGGCCCACTTTTCTCGTGGGCGACTTCTTGAACCTTATTCTGGGATGTCTCACGAATGTGATTATGCAAAAATATCTCATGGGAATATTTTTCCCAACGAACCCGCCGTTTCCGCCTTGTCTATGGAACCAATCTAAAGAAATACCTCGAATTCCGTAGAAATTTAGTTTTTTTATCAAAATGTTGTGATTTATGTACACAATCAAAAGCTTTGACGTAGTCACAAAAAAAGGTGGCAGTGTGAAGATTATTGTTCAGTGTTTGATAAACCTCATGCAGTACAGAAAACACGGCATCAGTGGTGCATTTATTATTTAAAAAGCCGAACTGATTTTGTGATAAAATGTTGTTTTCAACTAGAAAAGACATAAGTCGGGCTTTTATGAGTCTTTCAATAATTTTGGAGAGTACCGGTAGTAGTGCAATAATAGGTCTATAATTGCAGGTATTAGATATTTCACCACCCTTATGAAGAGGAATAATGATGGCTGTCTTCAGGCACTCTGGAAATTTACCTTTCTCAAAGGAATCATTAATTAGTGAGATGAGGACTTCTAACACATTTTCTGGAAGATTAGAAAAAATTTTTATCGATAGACCATCAGTACTACAGGAAGATTTGCTTTTGATACTATTGTTTGGATCAGTTCAGATTTACCGACTGGTTTTATAAAGAATAAATTCGAGACCTTTCTTGAGTTAGGGAGATAGGTAATGGGATGTTGTTGTGGCAAAATACTTGATGAAATATTTTTACTCACATTAACAAAGTATTCATTTAGATTTTCAGGGTCTGGAAGGGAAATTGTTTGAGCAGTGTGGGTTTTATTTCGAAGGTCGTTTATTACCTATGGACCAAGTTTCTTTTGCAACACTTTTTGAGCTTCCCAGACGGTTATGGTAGTAGTCTTTTTAGCTGATTTTATAAGTTTAAGATAGGTTGCCCTGTACTTGGTGATATATTCAGTGATAGAGACGTTGGTAGTAAATTTCTTGATATAGAGAAGAGAACGCATATTCTTGGAAGATATTCGGATACCTTTAGTAATCCAGGATTTGCGATGTTTTGGCTTAATTACAATTAAAGGAAATGCTTTATTGAAGACACAGACAAGCTTATCTAAAAAAGCACTGAAATTATTATCCACGTCAATAGCAGGAAAGCGCCACTCAAAGGTTAAGCATAAATTTTGGAAATTACGAAAGTTCCGGGTGGAAAAAACGTCGGGTTTTTGAGGAGGGTTTGCTTAAGATATTAAACTTCGTATAAACTGCTTCATGATCAGATAGTCCAGCATTAATAATTGTAGAGTGAACATCAAGGGGTGAGAAATCTGAGACAGTATAATCAATTATGGTAGATGAAATGTTTGTAATCCTTGTAGGAGAATTAACGTGCATTGTTAGACCATACGATTCAAATATATTGAACAAGGATATTTGTGTAGCACTAGCAGCAGCATAATCAATGTTAAAGTCCCCGCATAAAATTTTTCTACTTTTATGGGGCAGGTCATCTAACAAATTTAGCAGGTTCTGAAAAAATAGTTCCACGGAAGAGTTAGGTGATCTATAAATGCAAATAATATAAAGATTAAGATTCTTATTGTAAACTAAGGAAAACTCAAAGAAGGCTTCACTTAACAGAAGTGGCGGCTCGTGAGTTTTACAATAGGGGAGGCTCTAACTATAAAAAATCTAGACAAATTTGCACTAGCAAAAAAATGCACCAAAAAAAAGTAATTTAAGGCTCCATTTGTTTTTGACCATTTTTATTTACATTTCACCTTACGGAGACCCTCCCTCTTACCGCATGCTTGCATTGATAACTGAGATGTAGAATAGCTTTTGTAACTAATAATAATATTATTGTTACTAAAGAAACTTTATAAAAACAGGATTAAATCTAAAATTAACGAAATTTTTCGAATTTTGAGTCAGAATTACCCCACAACGATAGAAGTTCCTTGTAATTGCCACGATTAATGGAATAATCATCACTTTCATCGTGTCTGCGAAAAGCTAATTCTTGCGAAGCCAAATATAGTTTTATATCGATAAGCCATTTTAAATTCATCCTATTCTCCAAAACCTGATTACTGTAAGTAATTATGGCCTCTTTTTGAGCTGTATCTAAAGCAGTTACTATATTTTGTTTAGCAAAAAGTTTTAATTTACACAAAAAACTTTTTCCCTCTTAATAGACCCGGTTAACCAGTCCCATTTATTATACCAGTTAATATTAAATGCACGATTTTGACGATTACCTGAGGATTTAATAATAGTTAAATTTGGCTGTGGTCTTTCTAAGGTTTTAATAATATAAGCTTTATTATAATATACTTATATTAAAGTATTAAAATTATTCATTTATATACATTTTATACAAACAAACAACCGTACGTAAATTGTAAAAATAACCTTACCAAGCCAATAACAACACAAATAAAAATATATCAAATACAAAAATTCACCAAACACTAATTAAAAGAAATAAAATGATAAAATCACACCAAGAAATACCCTGACTATTAACTTCCTTATAGAATATAAGTAAAACCACAAGTGAGCCTAATTCTGGTTTTGCCTCCCTTAGAACTGCCTCCCTGGTAACTTAGAACTCAACGGAGTCGAGTCTGGCTTCTACCTCTCTTGGTAGGGATATGAGGAGCTGCTCACAGCATACAGGTGGGCATATTGATGCATTCCAGATGCGTTTAGTTACAAAAGTGTGCAATAATTTACACTTTCTATTAGTACGAGCGCTTGTTGTTTCTCGTGATTCAAAATAAACAAAACAGTGACATTTCATCAATAATTCTAGAAATATTATGTCCCAGATATGACATAAAATGTGTAAAACAATTATGGGGAGGCTAAGCCTCCGTTGCCTCCTCTGACGAGCCGCCACTGCTAACAGAAAGTCATATTTTGTTACCAAAGAAAAATCATTGCTCGTAGATAGAATTAGGGTGCATCCATAAGCTAAGCTTTTACGATCATACCTAGCAATTGTGGTGTATTTTTCTACAAAAAAGGCTCGTCGACTTCAAGCCAGTGCTCTGCAACCGCAACTACCGGAGGAAATCCTAATTCGTCTAGGAACAAAAATAATTCATCAGTTTTGTATCTTCTAGAACGAATATTAATCAGAACCATGCTAAAGTTGATATCACTAAAACAATTTGAGGATTCTAGTCCCTCAGAACACGTCGTGATGTTTAAAAATTTCGTTTTGAAAAGGCAGCGGAATAGTAATTTCGGTGACATTCCCTTGATTTTTGCAAGTGTATAATTCTTTCAGAAGTGAGAAAGGACCTATAAGCATCAAGATCAGCTTCCACCTCATCTGGACCAATCTCATACGCATTGTTAAATTCCAGCAGAATTCGTCGTAGATCTTCAGTCTTAATGGGAAGTCCGTCGAAAGCCAAAAAGAGTTTAACGCTTGTGTTGGTAAATCCATCGTAAAACACTTAAGCTGGTTGGTCGTGTAGATAAGCAAGATGAAGTTTAATGGCTTTTAAGATATCCGGTTCCCTTAATCTGGCTAGAAGATATCGACTATTCGAGTTATTGGTTAATCTAACTCTTGGTGGGGTCAAAGGATCCAGATTTATCGAAGGTTCTAAAGTATCCTTCTTAATGAAATTTATAGGCGAATGGAACGGATTCGTAGATTTACAAACTTCGATGGCCTGCTCGTCTGTACGTATGTTTGTGTTTTCTACTTCATCTTTGTTCTTCCGAGAATTGGTAATTGGATTTTACAAGGTGACAGGACTTCTGAGATTCTTCGGATTCTTATGTGACTCTGATGAAAGCGTTGGTTCGGAATAGGAAGATTCTATAGACCATTTAATGTTAACACCAGGTGGCCAAATTTCCTTATTAAATAATAAGTTAATCGATGTTTTAGATTTTATACCTATTTTGAATGAAGAGGCAGTTGTGTCAGCATCTTATTCTATTCATAGCAGCTCGAAATAGATCAGTTGACGTTAGACCAGTACACTTCCTAAGATTGGCCAGTCCGGATATACGTCTGTTGACGTATTGACAAGTGAGTGAGTGAGTTTGCTTGTAGATGGAATACTAAACGATACGTTGGCAAAAATAAACATTTTATTATTTTAACATAAATTCCTGATTACAATTTCTCTATGTTCTACTTGTTGACGTTGACAAATGAATCTGCTTATAGATGGAATGCTAAACGGTAGGTATACACTTCGCGTCATATAAAACTGGTACACTTTTTTTTTCCCAATGTAAACCTGTATTCAGACTGACAATTATTGTTCGTGAATCACTTCGTTGTTGCCATCACAGATAACGGAATTGCACTAAATCGTAATACAAAAAAATATCGTTTAAAATGTATATTTCGAATTGTCTTCTTCTTCTTCTTCCTCTTTATAAGCAATTCTGCTTGTTCATTGGCGGATTGATACCTCTATGGAAGGTTGTCACTCCATCTTTTGCGCGGTCGGCCGATACTTCTTCTACCGATGGGTGATTTATCCCGTGCTATTTTGACCACACGTGTCTCCCCCATTCTGGTTATGTGGTTGTTCCATTCTTTTTTTCTATTTAGTGTCCATTCGTTTATACACTGTACGTTACATTGTCTTCTAATATCTTCGCTCCTCTTTCGATCTCTCAGTGTATCTCCTGTAATTCTTCTCAGTACTCTCATCTCTGCCGTTTCCAGTAGTCTTTGTGTTGTGGCTGTATCGGGTCTTGTTTCTGATGCATAGGTATGTCATTATTGGTCTTACACTGGCTTTATAAATTCTTGACTTCATCTCAGTGTTAATATGTCGGTTTCGCCATATAGTGTTATTAACGTATTATGTATTTCGAATGGTGTATTTCAAATTGTAATACATCCCAGCAAACAGACCGACGTGTTAATTACGTGAATTTTGGGTACATTTGTCACTAATATACGTAAATTGCTTACGTGAATTTCACGTGAAAATTTGGTTGAAAATGTCACATTGAAAATACGTCTTTAAATTACGTAAATAACTCGTCTTCAATAGACGTGTTATTTACCTTAAATAGCAATAAAATGTTTCGGGAAATTCACGTTGAAAATACGTGTTGATTAACGTATTTTTTAGGGAATGTATATATTAGTATTCACGTGAAAGATACGTCCTCGGTTCACGTAAATAATTCGACCTTAATTAACTTATGAATCACGTAATTATTATCCTCATATGATATAAATAAGACAAGCATATAAAGTATTAACAATGTATTTATTTAGTAGAATTTAGAGACTTTGTCTCTAAAAGTTTAAAACATTTGTTTTGTATAATTATTATACAAGATAATGAACTAAAAATGGTACCGACCTGGTAAAGACACATTAAAAAATTAATTTTTAAAGACACATTAAAGCCTGGTAAAGAACACAACACAGGTCACTTTTTATTTCGAGGACACTTTCTCTTGTTTTTTCTAATTGCATCATCGGCACTTCAACACTCGAGCAGTGAGCTAAACATTAATACGAAAGACATAATTATAAATAAACCCGCTTAAGGCCGGCCGTTGTATGAAAGAGAGGTCCCCTACTTTCGGTGCAACAGAGAGAAAAGATTCTTTCCCGAGAGATGCTGCCTCTATCGGAGAAATAACGCAATAGATATCTAAGTGAGGCAGCATAGCCGGCCGATATATAGTTTAGTTTGGTTCTTAATCAGTACAGAGAGGTATGCAGGTGCGGCCTCGCTAAGACGACTCGAAATCGTTTTATATATCAGGTGCGAACTTTTAGTTTTCTAGGTGGTCTCGCTGAAAATTTTACTCGGATAAATACTGTGCTCGTATCTCGTGGTAAAATCTAAACCAAAAGTATTGGAGAAATCTATTTCGCATATTGGTTCATCATAGTTTGTTACCTACTTCTCATGTCCCAATATTATAAAATGATACCAGGGAAGAACAATTATATCACTCAAATATGTCTAATTGTCTATTTTAGAATTAAAATGTCTATGTATTTTAATGAAAGCTTATAACCAAGGGTGGTACTAAAGATGAGAAATTTGACCAAGGCTGTCTGTCCATCTGTCCGCCCAACCGCGAATGTAACTACTCCGTCATTATGCAAGGTAGAATGACAAATGAGGTGTCGAATGAATGGTTATAATCCAACGATGGTACTAAAGATAAGCAATTTGGTCCGTCGGTCTGCCTGACCGCGAATATAACTCCTCCGTCACTGTACCAGGTAGAATGACCAATGAGGTGTCGAATGAAAGCTTATAACCAAGGATGGTAGTAAAGATGAGAAATTTGACCAAGGCTGTCTGTCCATCTGTTCGTCCGACCGCGAATGTAACTACTCCGTCATTATGCCAGGTAAAATGACAAATGAGGTGTGGAATGAACGGTTATAATCCAACGATGGTACTAAAGATGAGCAATATTATGTTAAAATAATTTTATTTTATCGAATTATCGCGCTAATTTCATTAAAACATGAGCACAATAAGCTAATTTGAAATAAATTAGTAAATAATATCTAAATATTAGTTTATTGCATGTATTATAATATTTTATAATGCCATATGACAAGGTATTTTACTTTCCCGCACGCCGTGCGTGAAAGTGCAACTTTCGGAAACGAAATGCGTGCGTGAATCTTTAGTACCATCATTGGATTATAACCGTTCACTGTACACTCGTCACCTCATCTGTCATTCTGCCTGGCATAATGACGGAGTAGTTACATTCGCGGTCGGACGGACCGATGGACAGACAGCCTTGGACTAATTTCTCATCGTTAGTACCATCCTTGGATTATAAGCTTTCATTCGACACTTCATTTGTCATTCTACCTGGTACAGTGACGGAGGAGTTATATTCGCGGTCAGGCAGACCGAAGGACCAAATTGCTCATCTTTAGTACCATCGTTGGATTATTACCGTTCATTCGACACCTCATTTGCATTCTACCTGGCATATTAACGGAGTAGTTACATTCGCGGTCGGACGGACAGATAGATAGGCAGCCTTGGTTAAATTTCTCATCTTTAGTACCATCCCGAGTTATAAGCTTTCATTCGACACCTTATTTCTCATTCTACCTGGTACAGTGACGGAGGAGTTATATTCGAGGTCAAGCAGACCGACGTACCAAATTGCTCATCTTTAGGTACCATCGTTGGATTATAACCGATCATTCGACACCCCATTTGTCATTCTACCTTGCATAATGACGGAGTAGTTACATTCGCGGTCGGACGGACCGATGGACAGACAGCCTTCGTCTAATTTCTCATCTTTAGTACCATCCTTCGATTATAAGCTTTCATTCGACACCTCATTTGTCATTCTACCTGGTACAGTGACGGAGGAGTTATATTCGCGGTCAGGCAGACTGACGGACCAAATTGCTCATCTTTAGTACCATCGTTGGATTATAACCGTTCATTCGACACCTCATTTGTCATTCTACCTGGCATAATGACGGAGTGGTTACATTCGCGGTCGGACGGACAGATGAACAGACAGCATTGGTCAAATTTCTCATCTTTAGTACCATCCTTGGTTATAAGCTTTCATTCGACACCTTATTGGTCATTCTACCTGGTACAGTGACGGAGGAGTTATATTCGCGGTCAGGTAGACCGACGTATCAAATTGCTTATCTTTAGTACCATCCTTGGATTACAAGCTTTCATTCGACACCTCATTTGTCATTCTATCTGGTACAGTGACGGAGGAGTTATATTCGCGGTCAGGCAGACCGACGGACCAAATTGCTTATCTTTAGTACCATCGTTGGATTATAACCGTTCATTCGACACCTCATTTGTCATTCTACCTGGCATAATGACGAGTAGTTATATGCGCGGTCGGACGTACCGACGGCCAGACAGTATAAATTTCTCATCTTTAGTAGCACTCTTGGATTATAAGCATTCATTTGACAACTTTATTCGGCAAAAATATTTCTTGGGGATTTTTTGTCCGGGATTCGTTGCGGGGATATTTTGCCAAAAAAAATTGTGGGGATTATGTGTCCGGGATTTTTTGTGGGGATTATTTGTCCGGGGATTATTTGTGGGGATTTTTCGTGGGGATTTTTTGTCCGGTATAATTTGTGGGGATTTTTTGTCCGGGATTATATTTGTCCGGACCCCTAGTAAACTCATATTCGTCAAATACCGAAATTTCCAAAGGAAAGTTTCAAACGGGCCATTACGCTCCTGAATTTTTTAGGTTTTTATAATTTTTTTCGTAGCGCCACCTTATACATAATGGCTACATTAACACAGCTTAGATTCTTACAGATTCCTATACTCGTTTCGTATTATATGTCCAAGATTTACGTTTCACATGCCAATTTCTATTAATTGAAGAAATTTATTTTAAAAGTACACCACGCAAAAAGTACTTTATTACTTCACATTTTTTTAACGTTACTTCCTTCCATTACATAATTAGTGCTAGACGAAATTTTATCATGCAATTCATTTAAATACTTGAGTAATTTAAATATAAACGCCCTTATATTTATTGAGAAAAAAGCAAAATTTTCACATTTTTTTATAAACAGTACACAACAGGTAGGATAGCAAAAATATGGCTGTAATTAGCGAGATATATTGTTAGTAGGTTAAGCATTTTTGGTATACATATATGATCTAGATTATGAGTGGTGTACTTTATAAAGGTGATGGGATCGCCTATACTTACAACATTACCAATGGCCGGCCTTAAAATAAAAGAGGGAAATAAAGCTCTTCACTTTCACTTCACTTTTTGTTTTTGTTGTGAGAAATGTGAGTGTGAGAAGCTGATATTAGAGGTTATGATCATCGATTATAAAAATCTATTATTTTTAAATTACAGTTAAACCATTCTACTTACTTTAAATTAGTATTACGTATTTTCTTTTTGTTTTTAAATTTCTTCTACTATTACCCAGATAGCACAAGTACGTTTTATGGACATCCAATGGACGTACATCTGTGTACATTGGAACGTCCAATGGACGTCCCGCTAAGGTACAATGGACATCCGATGGACGTCCAACGAATGTCCAGAGTTCACAAAATTGGACGTCCATAGAACGTCCGCTACAAACGTACATTGTACGTTGTATTGGAGCTTTCAGTGTACACCTTATGTACATTCAATGTACGTCTTATGGACATTTGTAGGGCACTTTTCAGAAAGCAATCCAGTATCCATAATTTTGTGAATACATAGCAAAAAGCTTTTATAGGAAATAGTTCCTTATAATACTAAACTTATTGATACTTAAAAATATTACACAAAAGACCTTTTTTATTTCTCTTTACTATAACTTCATTATAATATATACTTTATTATAGGAACTAGGAACTTCATTAATGAACGACTGCACTTGCACGATAAACAGAAAACACAAATATATCACAGAATGTATTTTCATAAAGACGAGATTCAGATAATGACGCCCTAGGAAGCATGCACATTAAAAGAGGTTTAATCTCTGTTCTGTTTCTGTTCCAAACTATTTTTAGAGTCAGTACCGTTGTTGTATATTACAAGCGCGTTTGCCATTCTGTGAATTATCATAAATAAACCATCCTTCAGTATTCCACAACAATTAACAGCGATAATCCCCTAAAAGTACCTGCCTAATACTACACTTTTCACGACCGATAGCGCGAAGAGCGACAACGTTGTCAAGAAGATTCTCATTTAGTTTGTATTGGGACTTAATATAATAGTCGCGTTTTGTGTAAAATATCCATGGACCACAAATGGATGTCCAATGTACGTTGAAATCAAACGTCCAATGGACGTCCCGTAATGTACGTACATAGTACGTCCAGTTTTGGTCCATGGACGTTTGGACTTTAAATGTACGTTACATGGACGTACATCGGACGTTGTGTGCTATATGGGTAACTAATTGGTCTTACTAAAAATCTATTTCAATACCAGAATAATATAAAAAAAATAATCCTATCGAAACGTATCTATTATTCGATAAATCGATTAATTTAGTTTTCGAACCAACTATGTTAATCACGTACCGTGGTCACGTGATATTATTTAAAGGAGGAGAAAGGCTTGGTAGTACGTCATCACCGCGCTCGATTTGAAAATTAGACTCAACATCATTTTACCTCCTGTGATATTTTTAAAGAAAAAAATAGCAAAATTAGCTTCAAATCAAGGTTGGATTGAAAGAGTTATGCTAAATGATTTTAAAAGCGAAATCATAAACTTTTTGTTTAAATATTGGTACAATTTACATTAAACCAATCACATCTCTCGATTTGACATTAAACCTAATAATTTAAAGTCATGTCAAGATCTATTATCTATAATTAATTTTGAATTGAAATATTTTCATAAATTGACGGAAGATGACGGAAAATTACAATTGTTTTAGTTTTTAGTATATTAAAAAATGCGGTCTGTCGCACAGCCCCGTTTTTACCTAGTTTGATATATTTTCGTTGAACTGGAAACGTTGCCCTAGAAATTGGAATGACACTTGTGACAAGATCAACTTACACAACTTGAAAAACACGATTTTCGGTTATAAGAGTTGTACCAGTTTTTTTTTGACGCGAACTGTACTATGACAAAAATAAACGTTTTATTATTTTAACACAAATTCCTGATTACAATCTCTCTATGTTCTACTTGTTTGTTGACGTTGACAAATGAGTCTGCTTATGGATGGAATACTAAACGATACGTTGACAAAAATAAACGTTTTACTATTTTAACACAAATTGCTGATTACAATCTCTCTATGTTCTACTTGTCGATGTTGACAAATGAGTCTGCTTATAGATGGAATACTAAACGGTAGGTACTATGACAAAAATAAACGTTATTATTTTAACACAAATTTCTGAATACAATCTCTCTATGTTTTATTTGATGACGTTGACAAATAAGCCTGTTTATAGATGGAACACTAAACGATAGGTACCATGACAAAAATAAACCTTTTATTATTTAAACACAAACTCCTGATTACAATCTCTCTATGTTCTACTTGTTGACGTTGACAAGTGAGTGAGTAAGTCTGCTTGTAGATGGAATACTAAACGATACGTTGACAAAAATAAACGTTTCACTATTTTAACACAAATTGCTGATTACAATCTCTCTATGTTCTATTTTTTGACGTTGACAAATGAGTCTGCTTATAGATGGAATACTAAACGGTAGGTACTATCACAAAAATAAACGTTATTATTTTAACACAAATTTCTGATTACAATCTCTCTATGTTTTATTTGATGACGTTGACAAATAAGCCTGTTTATAGATGGAACACTACACGATAGGTACCATGACAAAAATAAACCTTTTATTATTTAAACACAAAGTCCTGATTACAATCTCTCTATGTTCTACTTGTTGACGTTGACAAGTGAGTGAGTAAGTCTGCTTATAGATGGAATACTAAACGATACGTTGACAAAAATAAACGTTTTACTATTTTAACACAAATTCCTGATTACAATCTCTCTATGTTCTACTTGTTGACGTTGACAAATGAGTCTGCTTATAGATGGAATACTAAACGGTAGGTACTATGACAAAAATAAACGTTTTATTATTTTAACACAAATTCCTGATTACAATCTCTCTATGTTCTACTTGTTGACGTTGACAAAGGAGCCTGCTTATGGATGGAATACTAAACGATACGTTGACAAAAATAAACGTTTTACTATTTTAACACAAATTGCTGATTACAATCCCAAGTAGCAATTTTTCGACGCATTGGTTGTCAGTACAAACAAATGCACTGTATACAACGTTGCCCAAGAGCATTTTCAGTTGTTTCGGCCAACGTCCCCTACCCCGACTGACATTAACGATGTTACAACGTTAAGTAATACCTTTAGTTTTAGTTATACGGGCAACTAATTTATTACCATTGTGACAACTACAATCACAGTTCAGTTTTTTCAACAATCTGAACGACTTAAAAATGTTATAACGCTAAACTAATTTACGCAATGGCCGACTCTGTAGTTGAGTAGTTGTCTGTCGCGTCACGACCCTAGGTGTTGTTCTAGAGGTGTGACACGTTTGCGGCAACTTCCAGAGGAGAAAAAGAATTTACTTTATAACCTTATTTTTTCTTATTATTATATATTTTATTTTGATGGAAATTTTCGATTTATTTAACAACCTGTTTATTTGTTTTTTTTTAATAGCTGGTTTCCATTCCATTGTTTTATCAGTAGATTTGAGATTTGATAACCTTAATCTTTATAACAGCTTTGGTCGACAGTGTTGCCAGGTCAGTTTTGGATGTATTAAAATGTATATATATTTAGATGTATCAAACAGAATTGCTGCCACAGAACGCAGGGTTCTGAGGAAGTGCCTGAGGAAGGGAAGGTTGTATCCGTCTGTACTAGTACATCCACTCGCTAAAGTCCCCAAAATAGTCGACAGAATCCGTTCTCTCGGCAGCAAGTATACAATGCGCGTCATCAACGGCTCTAACATTAGAGCCAAAAAATCTTAAAAACACCTTGCAATAGGCGCGGTTTTAGACTCACCGGGATTCCCAAAAATAAAGTTCCGTTCCCTCCGGCTAAACTTCTTCAATTAGCTAGAAACGAACTTCCCGATGAGTTCCACGAAATTTTAGAAAACACTCCCCTACTATATCGCAGATAACCAAACTGCATCCCAAAAGCTGAATCCAAGAGCCGTTCCACTAGTGACAGCTACCTTCGCTGCTTGGCGGGTATCTAATACAGAGATTAGCACAAAACAGAACATAGCATTTCTTCTCGCTCGCGCCAGCTAGCCCAGCACTTAGCAAAAATCACCGTCTAAACCCACACTTCTCAACAACACGCTTCTCCCTTTGGAAACAACCATGTTCCACACACTCCCGCAAAAAAAAGGGAGTTCCAGTACCCTGAAGAGGCTTAAGCCTAAACGGGGATTAAATAACATGTCTTGATTGAGGTCAGTTTTTACTCTTTCAGTAGTTTTTTTTTCACAAAGTCAGTAGATTCTTTTTAGGCCATGTAAATACAGTGATATGCACATCCATCCTAAATGTCCCAAGAGGAATTCCACAAAATTGGAAACCTCATTATTCCAAACCACCAACTGGTAATTACCATTTTTTAGCTAAAATCTACTAAATCAAAAACTGAAATATACTTAAGGATTTTTGGGATATATTTGGGATTTTTTATAATAAAAACAACAGCTAACTTAAGGGGATAGGCGCAAAATGTCGTATGTTAAAATGTTCAATGTATTTTAAATGTTTTCATTTTTTGCGAATCCTTAGAAAACTAATAAGTATTTTTGAAAAATTTAAACGCAGAAAGAAAGATTACGTTATTACCGAGGATCGAAAGTCCCTGAAAACTTCTATATTGTTTATTTTAATAAGTTACAGGGGTGAAAAAAGAAAAAAATTAGTGTGACTTTTAATTCCAAATATCTCGTTCAAAAGAAACGTTTTGGATTTTCTAAATAATGCAGTTTTTCATACTGCGTTTAAATTTTTCAAAAATACTTATTATAGTTTCCTCATGATTCGAAAAAAATGGATCAAATTCTGTTGAACTATACCAAAAATCTACTAAAAAATATTGCCTACTAGAATTTTTTAAAAAATATCAAAAATCTACCAAAAAGTAGAAATCTACTAAATGTGGCAACGCTGTTAAGGAGAATGATACACTTTTGACACTGGTCACATGACCTCTGTCACCCAATAAGAGGGTGCGTTCTAAAATGGTTTTGATAGTCGGCGCGGCCGGGTTTGGTTGGCGATTGGACTTCTAAGTTGTCTTATCCGTCTAAGGTTGGTAATAAGGTATTTTTTAGTAATATTGGTAATATTGTTTAATGCGCCATTTTAGTTTTATGTGAGATTTTTGGGATGTAAAGAAAATGAAAACACAGAATATAAAAAATGAAAAAAAAAAAGAAAATGAAAACACAGAATATAAAAAATCTTTAACATAAATTTTGACTTTTATATTAAAATTTGATTTTTTAAATTTGCATATTTTTTGTCAAAAATGTCATAAAAAAAGGAGCGCGTGTGTTTTTTAAAGCTGAAATATCCATATTTGACGGTAATCTGAGATGCGTTTATAAATTTCACATCAGCTAATAAGTCTTTTATGTATTTATATAAATTAAAATACCCAATACGATGTCAAAACAGTTTACTGGTATTCGCATTCACCATACAGGTGTTAAAAATATAGGTAAAAAAACATAACTAGTCTGACTCCTTGAGCAACCATTGCACGCGCAGGTGCTTTTTATAGTCGCTTCAGTTGTCTTATGCAACGCTTACGAAACAATGTTGCTTAAACAGGAGGTTGCCTAGGCAACGTCAAGACAACTCAAAAATCGTCCACCAAATCAGTGCAGAATAGGGTCGTCTTCTAGGCAATAACAACGTTGTAAGAAAACGTTGCCACGCGGTAGACAACGTTGTCGCGTCGACAAAATGCTACTTGGGATCTCTCTATGTTCTACTTGTCGATGTTGACAAGTGACTGCTTATAGATGGAATACTAAACGGTAGGTAGGTAGGTATGTACTATGACAAAAATAAACGTTTTATTATTTTAAAGATTACAATGGCTGCGTTCACCAGAAATAATCGGTTTAAGTTTCAACTGAACAGCTGTGTTTCAGCGCTTTAAAACTACGTTCAGTCTGGTGAATGGTATTTTTCCGTTTGACACTTTCATAGTTGGTTTTGTTTTGTGTTCTCGCATGTTTTATGAATTATGAACTTAACCTAAAACGAGATTCGTTGTTTTTGTTTATTTTTATATCGTTCAACGATAACTTAGACGTGTCTTACACAAATTTAATTCAAAAATGGATAATATAATACTACCTTTATTGTTGTTTGATAATGACATGAACAAGAAATAATTTTTAGTGCTGCTGGAAGAACCATTGGATGATGATGAAGTATTCCCACCATAAATAAATAATAATTGTCACGAGAAATATGAATTATGTTGAAAATATTGTTCCTCAATACACAGATTTACAATTTCGTGAGCGTATACAATTATGTATCTCCTAAGTTTCAATTACTTTATAATTAAAACCATTGTAAAAGTAAATATTTTCAAATCAGCGCGCCATTACAATATATTTCTTAACACATTCGCGGACACGCTGTCATTTTATACACGTAATCTTATGGAGTAAATGACTTCATATGCAGTCATGACCGCGAATGTGTTAAACACGTTCAAGATTGAAGCGATGCAAATACTACGTTCAATAAAATGGCGACCGCTTCGTCAACACGTTGAAGTTTAGCCTAAATTAACATGACGTTCACCCGAAAAATCTTAAACAGTTTCAAAGCGCTGACATAGCGCACTGGTCTGGTGAACGCACCAATCTCTCTATGTTCTACCTGTAGACGTTGACACGTGAGTGAGCGAGTCTGCTTAAAAAGGCCGCGTCTCACCATCAAATAATTTGATCAAACAGTTTGAGCAAACTTGACGTACTTGAGGAAGTACGTCAAAGTGACGTCACAATTGCAGTTTTTTTGAAATTCTAAAAATCTGTGCCCTCACTATCAGTCTAGTTTGTTCAAATTTTTTGTATTGAGTTGTCTAACTTGTTTGTACTTTATTTAAAATTATAATTTTTCATTATTATCCACAATGAACACTCAGGATGTGACGTCAATAACTGTCACTTTCTTGTCACTTTCAGTTTGCTCAAACCAGTTTGATCAAATTATTTGATGGTAAGACGCGGCCTTAAAGATGGAATACTAAACGACACGTTGACAAAAATAAACATTTTATTGTTTTAACACAAATTCCTGATTACAATATCTCTATGTTCTAATTGTTGTTAGATGAATAGAATAGAATAGAAATATGCTTTATTGTCACTGAAAATTTTTACAATTTTATGGACAAAGCTTACATACAGTCAAAAGAAAACATAATATCAATAACAGATAACAACAAGTACAATTTACTAAAATAAGATAAATCGTCAATATATGTACAGTATGATATAAGATATAAAAGCCAAGACAAAAACAATTTATTGCAAAATTTATATAAATTGCAAATTGAACATACAAATATAGTAAAATACATAAGGAACTGACAAGTTTATGCTACTGCGTATGAAACCCAATTTTCTTAGTTATTCATTAAGAAATTCTTCTATTGAATAGTATGGTCTTTTAGATAGATAGGCTTTTGTCATTTTACGGAACTTTGGGAAAGATGTTACAGATTTAAGTTGTAACGGGAGATGGTTGTACAGTTTCTTTGCGGAATATAATATAGATTTCTTTACTAACTCAGTGGATGGAATCGGTAAATAAATGTCAAAGACTGAATTTCTGGTGGAGTAAAGATGATTGGGCCTTGCTGGAAAGACATGAAGGTGTCTACGAATTAAACAAACCGTTTCTAGAATATATAAAGATGGAAGTGTTAAAATTCCGTGATCTCTGAAGTAACTTCTACAATGTGTAGATCTTCTGAGGCCAAACAGATATCTTATTGCTCTTTTTTGCAATTTAAAAATAACATCAAATTGAGCAGCTGTACTAGAACCCCAAAAAGGAAGACCATATCGAAGATGAGACTCGAACAACGAAAAATATGTTATTTTAGATGGAATACTGTTTATAGATGGAATACTAAACGGTAGGTACCATGACAAAAATAAACGTTTTATTATTTAAACACCAATTCCTGATTATAGGTACAATCTCTCTATGTTCTACTTGTTGACGTTGACAAATGAGCCTGCTGATGGATGGAATACTAAACGATACGTTGACAAAAATAAACGTTTTACTATTTTAACATAAATTCCTGATTACAATCTCTCTATGTTCTACCTGTCGACGTTGATACGTGAGTGGGTGAGTCTGCTTATAGATGGAATACTAAACGATATGTTGACAAAAATAAACGTTTTATTGTTTTAACACAAATTCCTGATTACAATATCACTATGTTCTACTTGTTTTTAGATGGGATACTGTTTATAGATGGAATACTAAAGTTTCAGTTGAACGAACCGAGTTAGGTACTTGATTCTGCATCCATTATTTATAAACTAAACAATTAGAAATGAGTAGACTTTTTATAATAATAAACAATTGAGACACCACAAAAATAATTAGATCAAAAAAGCACTTCGAAATAAGTCATTTAAAGTCGCTTTTTTTGCTTAAATGTTGAAAATTGTTGAAAACACTGACGATGATTGACTATTGACTTCCAGCTAATATTTCAGTTAGTGGGGGAGTCACGATAGAACGAAAACATGCGTCGTTTCGGAATAATTCAAACAAGCTTATATTTTTCTAAAACTTTTTTTGTTGGTTTCTATACATGTTAAAGTAAAAAGTTCTACTTACAGTTTTTGCGATAATTTGTTGTTTATTAATTGTTTAAACAATAACAATTGTTTTGTATAAATAATTTTAAAAACGTCGCTGAATTCATTTTACTTTGATCAAATATGTTTCTATTTTGTTTTTGATTATGCTGAATCCGAATATGGCATTACAATTTGAAAATTCTTATACAGAAGCTCTTATAGAGTATGTCTGCGTAGCTCGGAACCATATGGGAAACTCATTTATTATCAATTTTACGAAAAAAAGTTATTCTCCATAAAATGCTCTGCATAGTCTAAAATCTAAAACTCACCCATCAGATATCAAATTTTATCAATTTTATACGAGGTATGCCAAAAATATGAATTTCGTTAGAGTAAAGTACCTTTATATATTTCAGAATATCAAAAACTGTTATTATGAAAAGTTGTTTTGAATTAAAAACTATGTTTTAATAGCCAATTACATGATTCTAATTGGAAAAAACATGCAAATTTTTCTCAAATTACGGATACACAACATCATTTTATTACAATAATAATTGTGATATGTAACTATTTTATTATCAATTTTACGAAAAAAAATTATTCTTCATAAAATGCTCTACCTGGTCTAAAATCTAAGATACAACGATCAGATATCAATGTTTTTCAATTTTATACGAGGTATCTAAAAAAATATGAATTTCGCTTAACAGTTAAGTACCCTTATAGTGCACAATATTTCAATTAGAAGGATTTTTTTTTTCGTGGGATTTATGGCTTTGGTGAGAACCAATTAGCCAGACTATGTTAGATTGAATAATTAAGTTGTGTAAATTGTTTCATAGTATCAAACTTGAGCATGATGTATTCATTTGTTTTGTTAGTAATATGTAGCATTAGTAAGGTGTTTGATTTCTTCTTTTTTTTTTCTTCACAGCGCTAGGACGTCAACCCGGTTCAACTCCGCGGAGGTTTCAGCCCTCTTTGTGTGTGTGTTTTATGTTTTATTTTTTTTGTTTTATTTTTTTTATTTCTTTATTTTTTTTATTTTTTTTTATTTTAATTGGTTTATTAATTTTTTTTTGTTATCACCATTTTTTTTCCTGTAATAATGCTTTACATTTAGTTTCTTTCGCAGAATTGCTTACAAAATTGGTTAGTAATTTTACAATTTTAGTTTACAATTTATGATGTGTTGATGAAGTACATAAAGTATATCATTATTTCCTGAAAAAATAATACAATTTAGGTCTATTGGAAGGTTTATATTGTAGTGAATTAAGTTTTTATATAGTTTGTTAATGTTTACATTATTTATTGGACATTCAAGTAAAACATGTACCAATGTACCCATTTTACCACAAAAAGTGGATCGCCTGTAATTTTCATTTTGTGCTTATAATAAGGTGTTAGTGCATGATTAGCACGTATTCGATTTATTGTGGCGACAAAGTTTCTGTTTGGTATTTTGTGAAACCATGGTTTTCTGGGGATTCTTTGCTGGTGTTTACAAAAGTTTATTCCGGTTGTTGATGCACTGTATAGGTTATGCCACATCTCATTTATTTTGTTTCCTTGATTTAAGAATAAATCGGACGGGGGTAGTTTAAGATTTAGTTCTTTTCCTGACGTTGAGGCTGTTTTTGCTAAGGCATCCACCATTTTATTACCTGTTATACCTGCGTGTCCCTTTACCCATAGATATATGACGACTTTATTCTTGATGTGTATCTCATTATGTAAATACAGGATTTTTGCTTCAATATGATTAACTGATCTATTTATTTTAACATTTTTAAGTTTATCTACTGCACTTTTGCTGTCCGTACATATTATGAATTTGTCGTGGTTAGAGCCGAGCATGTATTTCATAGCTTGCACTATTGCTGTTAATTCTGCAGTGTATATGGAAGCTTCCTTTGGTAAAATAAATTATTTGTCAGTATTTTCCTCAAAATGGTAAAAGGCACAACTGGTATATTCTTTTGACTTTGATCCATCAGTGAATATAGAATCATAGTTTGGCCAGTATTTGTTTTTTGTTTCGTTGAACTTTGTTTGATTGATACATGCTACTTCTCGACTTTCAAAATAGTAGGTTCTAATTTCACGTGAAAAAATTTGTTCAGGTGAGTAAATTAAAACCGGGGGGAGTTGGTTGGAATAGACTATATCTGTAATGTCAGCTATTTCTGAGAAAGTTTCTACTATGAGGTTGGTTTTCTTGAAGTGCCAGTATCTATGGGTCAAAACTTGAACTGTTAGTGACTGTATACTATTGAGGTAAGAAGTTTTTTTGGAAATGGAAAATATCATGAATTTTCTGCTCAATAGTTGTCTTCTTAGTTTAAGAGGAGGTTCCACGGCTTCAGCTTGTATAATGTTTATGGGCGTTGACTTCAGATATCCCAGGCAAACTCTTAAGCATTTATTTTGTTGTATCTCGATTTTATTTAGATGTGTATCTGCTGCTGTTCCATAGAGTTGACTTCCATAATCCATTATTGAGCGTACCATTGTTTTGTAGAATAGTAAAGCCGTATTTGGGTCTGCTCCCCACTTTGCTTTACAAAAAGCTCTTAAAATATTTATAGAATTACTTGTCTTTTTGATAATTTGGTGGATACAGTCCTTCCATAATAGTTTTCTATCTAGATGCAGACCAAGATATTTTACAGAGTTACTAATACAGAGTTTATATTTTCCTATTGTTAATTGTTTTTGATAGTTGTTTCTGTTTCTAGAGAAAATACATATATTGATTTTGTACTCGGATATGGAAAATCCCATGTTGTCTAGGCATTTTTGGATTTCTGTAAATTCAGTGTTGATAATTTCTATACATTTGTCCTCTGATTTGCTACTGGTGTAAATAACAACATCATCGGCGTATTGAATAATTTTGGACTTTTGTGATATAACATTTTCTATGTCCATTGTGTACAGGCTGTAGAGGATTGGGCTCAGGATACTATCTTGTGGTAATCCAGATCTACATATTCTTGATTCCGAAATTTCTTGATTTATCTTTAAGGAAACTGATCGATTAGAGTAAGCTGATTTTATGAAGTTGGCAAAGGAGGTTGGTAGACCAATATTGATGAGCTGCTCTTCTAGTATATTTATTTGAACATTATCATATGCTGAAGTTATATCCAAAAATGTGGCCAAAGTGCTGTATTTGTGTGTGAATCCTAGATAGATGTCATTTACTAGTATCGTTAGGGGCTCTAAGGAAGATCTTCCCTTTCTAAAAGCATATTGTGAGTCAGGTAATATTTTTTCATTTTCTAGCCAATATTCAAGCCTGTTCTTTATCAATCTTTCCATGGTTTTAACTATACACGATGATAAGGCTATGGGTCTATATGAATCTGCATTTCCGTTCTGTTTTCCAGGTTTTTTGATAGGTACTATGATGTATTCTTTCCACATCGGTGGAAAAGGAATCCTATTTATCCAAATCGAACTGAACAATTCCAACAGGGCTTTCTTATGGTCTACGGGCATTTTATGCAACATATTGTATGAAATGTTATCCGCCCCGGGAGATTTATTATTTGTTGATTTAATGCAATGATCGAGTTCCCATAATTGAAATAGCGATTGTAGAACAGAAGTGTTCCTATTTACGGTAGCTATTTGTTGAGTAATGTTGTTTTCAACCCATGGAGGTGAGATTTTTGTGTGGAATTCGCTTATCCAGTTTTCTTTGGGGTTTATTTGCTTGTTTTCGGTTTTTATATCGGTTTACCTTGTTCCACACTTCTTTAATTGGTGTATTTTGATTTTGGCAATAATTTATCCAGCTTTTTTTCTTGGTTTCTTTAAAAGTTTTTTTAGCTACTGCATCAAGTCTTTTATATTCTGTTAGATTATTAAGATTTGAAGCCTGTGTGTAAGTTCAGAAAGCTTGTTTTCTTGCTTTAGTAGCTATGTTACATGTTTCGTTCCACCAGTCCTTCGAGCAATGATTTATATTTTGTGTGTTTGATTATCGTAAGGGAATTGCTTTGTTGGCAGCTTTGTTAATATTGTCGATAATGCCCATTAGTGATGATTTTGGTTCTGTTGCTTCAAGTGTAGCGGTGTATACATCTCAATTAGCAGCCTTGAGTCTCCATATATTATGTTTTGTCTGTTTAATTTGCACAAGCGGGATATTCCTTCCAAATTGTATGTGTATTGGTAAGTGGTTAGAGCCATAAGGTTCTTCTAAAGTAGACCACGTAATTAATTGTGTCAGATCCTGTGTACAGAGGGTCAAGTCTACAGCTGACTTCTTATTGTTTGCTAATGTAGGTGATCCGTCGTTCATAATTACTAGGTTGCATTGTTCGATAGCTTCTAAAAGAATCTTGCCATAAATGTCGTCATATCCATCGTTCCATGCCAAACTATGTGCGTTAAAGTCGCCCCCAATTATGAATGGTTTTGGAATTTGTTCCAAAAAGTTAGTCCACTGTTGTAATGATATTCTAGTTCTCGGTTTAAAGTATACCTACTGAAACGAAGTAAAGGGTACCCCCCGTTAAGATAGGCAAAATGCCCTCACTCCCAGAATTCAATTTTATAATTTTTTTTACGTTCTATGCAACTAAAAAATGAGATAACGCGGATTTTTAGCTCGCCACCCCCTTACCCCTCCCCCCACAGCCAAAAACGTAGATTTTTAGATTTAATTTTTTTTTAGTTGGGTTGCAATCGATTTAAAAATTTCAAAAAATTCACACGTGTAGCTGAGGCTTTTACAAAACATGTCTATTTTTTATGGACCCGTAGGTCGAGTGTACATAACCTCAAATTTTTTTTTAACTTTTTTAAAATCTATAACTTTTTTTTGGAGGGGGCTACAGGTCCAGTTTTTTTTGCATTCTGTGTATTTTATCAAAGTCTATCTCTCTGATTTTTTTCAGATTTTTCCGTTAGGTGCGCCATCTTGAAAAATCAGGAAAACTGTATTTTAAGGGGGTTTTTAGGGATTTTCTCCATTTTATAGACTGCAACATAGATCAACTGAAGGTTTTTTTAATAGATTATGTATAATTTGAAATAACTATTTTAGGATTATCAAAAATTGGGCAAACCACCTTTAAACCCCCCCAAAAACCATGTTTTTTTAAGTTATGTAAGGGTTTTTGCGGGCTTAATGATATTTTTTGAGATCGATACAGCCTGAATATTTTTTTTTCATTTTTTTACGTTATATGTGATTAAAAAATAAGACTAATCGCATTTTTAGCCCACCACCACCTCCCCTGCCCCCACAAAAACGTCAATTTTTCTATTTTTTTTTTGTTTAGTAAAGTTGCAATTAATTTAAAAATTTTATGAGGCTTCTAAAAAACATATCTATTTTTTTAGACCCGTAGGTCGAGTGTACAATACATATAACCTTTTATAACGAATACATATAAACTTTGAGTTGGTCACTTTATGACTTTCATAATAATAATTTTTAATCGAGTTAAAGCCTTGAAAATGGCTATTTTCGCGTTTTTCAAATTTTAAATTGCATGTAACTCGACAACAGTTAATTTTATAGAAAAATCACAAGAGGCCTTTTTTGCTCAGGTTGATCCAGAGAATCTAAAACAAATTTGTCCTAAGTGAAAAAATTGATTTTTTGAATTCGTTTAAAAAATTGTTTAAACAATTTTCCGACCGCGGTACTGCCTTTCACCTTGTGGATTTGTTATAAGGACCTGTTTTTGAGCAAGTTTGTGCGAAAAAATGAATCGGAATAATTTACCTAATGGGGACAAGCATACAGCATGGACTATTTGCAATATGAGCCAAACGAAGATGGTTTGGAAAACATTAAACGATAGATACTGTTGTAGATGTGAGTTGCGGAAACGGCAACATAACCATAGGCTGTTGTTCGCATGTAGCTGCCATAATATGATATTTATCGCATGGAAGATATTTTACAAAAAACATCAAGCCAGCAGAATATCTTACAAAACTCTTTGACAATACAGATGTTATACCTGTAATAGACGAAGACAGCGATGAAGACTTTAGAACTGTAAAGTGTAATACCAACGAATATACTCTCCGAATACGCTAAGGGTATATACGAAGCTATATATTCTTTGGTAATACATTCTTTATTCTTTTTATGGTGTTTTACGTGGCAGTAAACGTGAAGCAAAATGACATTTTAATAGGCAGAGCAGAATTATAGGTTATGTAGATGGTACAAGCACATATTTGAATAATTACAATATGTATAATGTAAGGTAATATTAGGGTACCTACTAAATACAAACTAATGAACAAAGTGTGTTTTTACTGGTTCGGTTTATGATATAATAAAGGATTTGGATTACTTCCATATGTTTATTTTTAATTAACAGTACAACTTACATCTTATACTGAATGACTTGAAGTTGCCTTCATCTGCCAACCCATAGGACATGCCAGGCGTACATGGAACACAGAACTATCACTAGTTACCCTGACATCCCCTTTCGTTAATAAAGCTAAAACAGAATTTACAATTACAGATCCAACCTCTGAGGACATTTAATTTTCCTTCCATAGGAACTAACCAAATGACTTGTATCAGTTTCATAAACTAAACTGTTATCTTCAGAGCTTGTATCGGTTTCATGATTTATGTTATGATCTATTTCAATTGCTACATTGTTACTGTTTTCGCTGAAATCTAAATTTATAATTTTACCGTCACGTAAATTACTACTCTTATCTTTTTCAGAAATGACACTATCACTTCGCGTTTCTTCATCACTTTCCTCCACTTTTTCACTATTTATATTTTCAAGTTCTTCACCTACTTCTTCACTTATATTCTCTAAACTTATATATACTTTCTTATGACTACTTTCTCCTTCCTCTTTTAAATTTCTTAAATCTTTGTATGGTGATGATGGAAGATGGGTTTCTCTTTTATCAAATGGTTTAATAAATTTCCTGTTACGATAGAGTAATGAACCATTTTCCATTCTCACCTTATAGGTTCTATCCCTAACTCTTTCTATTATTTTAGCGGGTAACCAATTGCCTTTTGGCTTTAACTGTACAAAAGCATTTTGACCTATGTTTAATGGTTTTAAACTTTTTACCCCTTTTTTCTCATTATAGTATTTTTTATATGAATTTTGTCTATCCTTAATGAATTTATTATACTTAAAATTATTAACAGTTTTAGATTTTAATTGTTTGTCTGTACATGGCAAAGTTGACCTAAGTCTTCTAGACATTAGAAGTTCTGCTGGAGAATACATTCCACCAACTGGCATGTTTCTGTACAAGAGCAATGCCAAATATATGTCTTTTTGATCTTCAGTGACTTTTTTAAAAATGTTTTTAGCAGTTTGAACATTTTTTCTCCGCCATACCATTGGACTGTGCATTAGTTGGTGAAGTTATAATGTGATTAAATTCCCATTTGATTGCAAAGTTTCTAAACTCATCTGAATTAAATTGTGGACCCCCATCAGAGACAACTGTTAAAGGGATTCCATGACGTGAAAATATTGACTTTAGTATCTCAATAATACGAGAACTTGTTGTATTATTTCCAAGTTTCTCAATTTCAATATACTTTGAAAAATAATCTACAATTAAAAAATATTTTTGCCCATTGAGTTCAAAAAGATCACATCCAACTTTGTTCCACGGTATTTCTGGGATTGAATGTGTCTCTAGAGGTTCTAAGCACTGCGACCTTGAGTATTTATAACAAATTTGACACTCTAGTATAAATTGTTTTATATCATTTGACATCATTGGCCAAAATAATGTATCCTGAGCTAACTTAATACACTTACTAAAACTCATATGATTATAGTGAATTCTATCTAACATTTCTCTGCGTAGTGCTTTAGGCACTACTATGGCATTTCCTTTAAAAATAAGATCCTCTACTACTGTCAACTCATTTCTGTATTTATAATAAATTTGAACTTTTTCCTCTACTCTATTATTATTTTTAGGCCACCCCTCTATGATATATTTTTTTAAAGCTTGTAATTC